>NC_134700.1:88401749-89021499 GCF_043290135.1 Rhipicephalus microplus
GCTTATAAATCTCATGACACCCTTGGAGTTGGAGATATGCAACTCTTTTTTATTTGTAATTGCGCAAGTTGTAATTTATCCTTAGTTTTTCCTCAAGCGTTAAAATGAGAAAAATACAACACAAGTATATTTACATCAATATATTTATGAAAAGTACAATGGCACGAAACCAACAATTTCCTGGGGTAGATTTTTTGATTAAATAGAGCACTGTCTGGATGAAGTAAAAAAAAGAAAGTGTTGTCGTATCGCTTAAACAAAACAGCCTAATGACGTAACCATGATTAGCATAAAGTTATTTACTCAGCAAGCATGCAATGTGGTATGTTTTCGAGTTATCATAATATTTATGAACAACGTGCGAAGGTAATGAAAATGATGAACTTACCTTAACATTTAACCGAGACTTGTCTTTCAAGGAGCCTGTTAATCCTGATAACCTATTCACACCTTAAAGCCATCACGTCCATTCGTACTGCTTTAGGAAGAAGTTTTGAAGGAACGCTTGCCCGCAAGCGTGGGTATCCATTTTTTTCTCGCACGAAAAGTTGACGATCGCCAATCCAGCAGCGTACAGACGCACACGCACACAAAAACACTTCCACGTCCGTCCACAATTTCGCCACGTACAGCGAAGTAGATTCCTGAGAGCTGCGCGATTATCTTGTGTAAATTGGAGCAGTAGTTGAACACGAAATAAGAGCAAAAGGAATGAAAATTAACAAACTCGATCAGCACGGCACCCATGACTCCGGCGAGCAAAAAAGCAACAATGGCGCGGATGGATACAGTGCATGCCATGCACATCACAATGAACATTACATTACTCCTTGAGATCAATGGTTTACGCACTTTTCACTAGAACTAAATTTTCCTGAGCTTATTGGCGAACGACGTTTCATTTTTTAACAATTATTGACGCAATGTTATTACCATACGACTGAATGTTTGTGCAAACTATTTTCTTCGTCGTTACTTGAAATGGGCCGCGGCACTCTCTTTCCTGCTGTGTCGACAGACAGGTGTAAGCCACGTCAGGGCTGCAGGGCGCCTACATGCGCTTCTTCGAACTACGTTCTCCGAATTGTCCACCCATCCGATGGGCGCCCTTTTTTGTATTTTTTTTACTGTGCGCACCCCTTGCAACCAATGCAGTCAGGCGAGTTTTTTCCGACAATGGATTTCAACTTACTCCCGCGAGCCGAAAAAGCTGCACCTGGAGGACCTTTGAGACAGGCATTCCGTGGAGCTGAAATCACTGCTTCGTGTACGCTGGCTACGAAGACGCGTTTCAGCCAAATTTTCATTTTATTTCGCAAGGACTTATAATAATAATAATATAATTTAATCAACCAATAATCAATCAATCATTTTTAACGTATCGAAGAACAACCACAGGGTTTTTCACGCTGGCGCGTGCGAAAATAAAACAAAAATAAACAATACATTACAGACTGTCCACAGAAAAGCAAATCAATGAAAAGAGCAAAAAGGAGCTGTCGAAAAAAAATCAATGCACAATGGAAACAACAAACAAAAGAGTAGATATTCATGGAATGGGACTGAAAAATAATGTGGAATATACACAACCGTGCCGAAGGCTTCCTGAAAGACGGAAAAGGAAAGAATCTGTGCATATGCAAATCTACGTTAGGACAGGGCAGCCCTCACTGACAAAACAAAATGACTGTAGACTATGAAAAACATAACGAATCAAGAAAGTTGACGTTAGAGAGACTCGGTATTTTGTAAAGAATAGAGTGTTGAAAGAAGCTGGTAGGTACATGCAACGGTCGATTTTCTCTCGATAACTTACGCAAAGTTTGAAAATTCTTACAACCGAGAAGGGCAGAATATCTCACCCTGAACTAGCTTGTAAATAAATAACAGCTCAGCGCGATTTTGCCGGCCATTAACTGATGGCAAATATAATATTCCAGCAGTGTTGAAAGGATTCTAGTGAAAAGATGGGGGTAAATGCTTACGAAATTTTTCTGGACTCACTCAGTGGCGCTACTGCTGGATTTAGCAAGGCCATTCCAAATCAGATATGCATATGTACTCAAGTTGAGCACAACATATCACGGTGTACCATTTGTAGAAGGCTGTAGGAGAACCAGATTCTCGCGAGATGTTGAGCCAACAGGAAGAGAATGAAGGCCTCGCATGGCAGCACATTTAGTGCAAGTAGAAAAAATTCAGCATGCTATCAAAAAGAACACCAAGATAACTGATCTCCTAAAACTTACATAACGACACAGTATGACAGCATATGGATTTGCTGTTGGACGTTTTGCGAAATACAACAACAACAACAACAACAACAACAACATTAATAATAATAATAATAATAATAATAATACACTCATATCATTCTGACATGGCCGAAAATATCTGGCCACATTGAATGAAATGCCAGTGTCCTGGTGCCCATGAATCTCTATACGCGAGTGTGCACTTGGGCAGTTTGGTGAGTATGTACCGGCATACATATCTTATAAGTGCACTACCGTGTTGGTGTTGAAAGGATATGTTCGCAAGCAGTTTGAATCGTTACGCGCCTGCACAGCAAGGGGCTGTTTACATAATGTAGAGTTTGGCTTAGGTATCATGCCAGCCCGCAAAAAAATGTGTCATACTAATTGTATTCACAAGGCAATGTTTAGGCTAATCCTGATGATGGCACGTGCGCTTTAGTGACCTCGACCAAGTAATGACACACCGACACAAAATAGAAGTTTTGTGAATTCGGCAGCCTACGTTAAATGTTGCTATAAAGCTTGAGCATTTCATTACATGGTCCATTAAATATGTATCACGTGTGAGTCAGTTGCACCTTTCTTAACGTACTTGTCTATGACGTGAGATTTATTTGACGCTTGCAAACATTACAATAAATTAATTGTTCACTTGTGCGATCATAAAGTTTTTGATAAATTTACTATGTGCACAGCCAGGAACATTATACGTAGCCAAAAGAAACGCAAGATGTATTTTTGCAATAAATTAGTACAACTTCCATCTTGAATGTAATCATAATAGTGCCTGCAAGTTGCATTCACGTAAGTTCTTTTTGTTTTTGAATATACTCCCTTAAACATTGCACTGCGCATGCAATTTTAGTAAATGGCTGCTGAAAGCAATCGCAGATGAGGGGTCAACAGGATTATTAGAAATCTTGTTATATGAAGGGAGCATATAGCCATCAAAACTTTCAAATAATCAGAAATTTTGTCGACCGATGTGGAAACTAAAAGTGCATTGAAATTACTATTTCTTGCTGCCACTTTAAACAATGCATTAATGAGAACAATATAACTTGCATGCATTTTGTCTTTACATAATATTATATAGGATTGCTCTATAATAATAGCGAGGTTCGGAAGCTTCAATACGTTTTGTGACTTGACACGATTCCTTCCTCGTAAAACATGTCTGCTCTTGTATACATTATTTACGTCGTATTAATTGCAACTTATTGTTTCAAACCTAAATGCCATGAAAAATGTACGAGTTAAATTACACGAATGCATGCATATATGCATTCAACTGAGTTGCAACTATCACGTACACAAAGCTGACCTGAAATTTCGTTTTTTTTGCATGGCAGAAACCACATATATATTTAATACTCCTATTGTTATGAAAAATAAGTAGGTCAGCTTTGTGTACAAATTGTTATATATTACAATTCGCATAAAAGTGTGATCACGGTGCTAAATATATACGTGGTTCATCCCAAATAAGAGAGCACTTCCACATATAAGGACCCACTTGATATGTTATATATGGTGTGGCCGTGCCTTATTTGGCCGGATTTGACTCCTTATATGGGCCAACCGCGTCATATATGGCCGTATATAACCCCATACATGAACCGACTCCGCCAGATATACATCCATATATGCTTATATCTGGCCACATATGCTGCCATATATGCTTATATGTGGCCGCATATGCTGCCATATATGCTTATATATGGCCAGATATAACTTATATATGGGCCATGTATGGCGTTTCCGTAAGGGTAGTAGCTCAAGGGCGCCAAATGAAGGACACTTGGAGGAGAGCACGGCTTTCAGATACTACCGAAAACAGCGGTTGACCGGCGCCTTCCGCGGACCATGTGCAATGAGTATCATATGTTACTAAAACTACGTGTTCAGCGGTGACGGCCTGGCAAAATGTTCAAATGTTCAGGAATGACATCGACTTTTATTTAGTAAAGTTGAGCTTCTTAGGCGTTTCCGCATTGCATCGTGTTGGTGAACAAGCTGGTCTCACCTCACAGTCAGGCACCGTGTTTGTTAAGCCTTGTTACCTGTCCTGCTCGCATATGCACCAGATCAGGTATGAATAAATTGACTACTACGAAATGAATGCTCGGAGGAACAGTTGAAATCACTAGCAACACATTGTATACCTGTTCTATAAATAGAATAGTAGAGCGCCCTTTCTTGTCTACATAGCATTACTGACACATTATTTTTTCCAACTGGTGCGAAGTCGTCGCCTTCTTAACCACTACTAATTGTGTATACATTGCTGCAATTGGTGCCGTGGATTCCACTGTGTCACCTCTGGCATGATATCGTGCGGCTGTTGGCTGCTCTGTCTTGCTATTTCCTGTATCAAGCTCAGAGCTGGCTGCACGTTGCATGGCGGCCGTGCATTTTAAAGCAAATGCCTATGCTTGTCGTAGCTGTGTAGGTAGGAATTGTGGTTGTGCTGATGAAAACTACACATTCAACGACTTTTGTGCTTCAGTCTTGGCGCCTTAGATTCTCTTTCGACGTGCCATTATGTTGATGGCACGTAGTCAACGTGCCATGGATCTTTGCTTGGAGCGCCTATATATAAATACCGAATGTGTCCAACGAAACCATCCATGCCGGATTTTTGATAAATATTACTCACCTTACGCTAGGCATCCAAAGGCTATACTACTCACCATGTCTCTCCACAAAATCCACTTCAATTTTCTATCTTTGTTTCAAGGTAATCTGAACATTTTTTCCCGTTTGGCGCTGTTTTCGACAGCTGCACAGCCGACTATGATTGTGAAAATGACTGGATTTCAACACGTTTGAAAGAAAAGCCCTGTCTACGTCTCCAAAAGCGCGGCAAGAGAAACAGCGTGCCACAGATATCTTGAGCTAGAAGCCGATGCAGATGGCGAATCTCATGAGTCTTTGTGGGTCTATGCCTCACCTGTTTTATCAAGAAAACACCACCATTTTTCTCCCCAAACACAGCAGCCATGCACTTCTTCTTGGAGAAGGTTCACTTGAATTTTTTTGCGCTCATCGGAATGCTTCCGCTGTTTGTATTGCACCTTTATTTATTCAGTTCTGGAGTAAATCATGGTAGTGCTAGAGAAATGTCAAAATGGCACCCGTTTGTCGTTTTGTTTTCATGACCAGTCAGCATTTTAGGAACTGACTTTGCACGCAGTTTGCAGCACTATAGAGTCTCTCTCTGTGTCCAACCATGGTATACCATCTGTGCTGTAATAAGCTGACTGCAATATTTCGGGAAATGAAATACTCAGCCCAAAAACTCTTAACCAATAATTTTCCCGATTTATCTGATCCGTTCAGTCAACAAAATCATTGTTTTACACTGGCTTCATTCCCACTCAGTCTACATTGTAGATATTGTGCATCATGCTTCTAATTTCCTACACTATTGCAGTGCCTTGCTGTCATGTATTGAAAGTCGTGCTGTACACACTTCTCAATATACGATGAATTTCAGCTGCACTGAACTGCTCAGCACCCCGAAATTGAATTCTAGCACACACTTCACACTTATCCGAGGCATGCTTACATGGGTGCTTTGCGTCAAGAACTGAAAGCTGTGACCTCATAAGATAGACAGGCACACTAAAGAAATCGTACAACACATATGCGTTGCATCATGAAATTTTAATTGCTTTTTATTCGGGGGCCATTTTGACTTTGAAAAATATTGGCATTGTATTTTATGAGCTAAAATGTATCTCTGGAGTGTCAACATGCCAAAGCGAGCTTCTCAAGTTATACTCATGCTTACGGTATGTTTGTTACGTTCATGAAGCAGTTAATTTTGTAATGATTTGCATAAATTCATGTGGCTAAATTCCTGCATAAGCATCAGCCTGCAAATATGATGTGCAACTATTGCATAGTTATAAATTAAGGAGCACATGCAGCTGTTGCGGTCAACAACACAGCAGACATATGATATTTGAGTGAATATTCATGGCTACCTATGAAGTAATATATGACATAGTAAGGTAGCTACTGAAACTCTAGTTTTGAGGTACGTGTTACTGGAAAGTACAGACTTCGTAGTATGTTGTGTTTATCGAAAAATTCTCAGCACGTGCTCCTGGAGATTGAATGATAATTCGACAAGGTTTGAAGAGTAGGCCCTTGCTCAGTCATTGGTCAATATATAACGTGGAAGTGGAAGAATCACCGAGAAATAAAAATGCACATCTGTGCGTCTACTTAAGCACTTTCTTGAATGCCCATGCATAAAAGGCTTTTTTTCGCATTCACTCGGCAAATAAAAACAGTGAAAATGGTGGTAGAGGCGAAGAGGCTACTTATTTAACACCTATTGAAGAAAGTAGGGAGGTGCTTGCTCTGTTAGGAGTGCTTACTCCGGATTTTATGGCATTTAGAGCATCTCTACTCAGTGGTAAAATTTTGGGTTTATATATACACTGCCAAGACTTCCTCTCCACCCCTCCAAAAAAAAAAAAGTCGCAGAAGGCAGCGATTCAAGAACGAAAAAGAGCCCTGGAGGATGGCTCTGGCAATTAGAAGCTTGTTTGATTGAGCCTCCTCCAGAAAGGGAAAAAAACTTTTACAATGAAACGAGTGGATTGAGCAACAAATAGAGGCTTTGGAGGTAAGGAATGGCAGACTTCAGAACCCCTCTCAGCCATAGGTCGGCAAACTCTCTCACAAGCCGAGTCACTCAAACTCGGATTGGGCTATAAATGAGAATCTAAATGAGCCATATGTGAAAATACAATTTGTGATTGAGTGAGCTTCACACTTTTTTTGGTCGGCGTGTGCTTTCAACACACCTTCGACAATTTAAAGCTAGAATTTTTGGAGAGCCTGTAGTTCGCGCTCTCTTCTATTTCATCAATCTCTAGTTAACACTGGCCCATCTGCCCTATGTAGGTATGGCCGAAGCTAAAAGGAACATTTTACTTTGCGCCTGTATGGTAATCAACAAAATTTTTGGTGTGTTTACGAAACAAATGGGAGTCCAGCTTCTTGTCTCCTCTCATTTTTTTTCAGCATGACATTATATGTCACCTAGTACTTAGTTTATTGGTGGCCATAATACATTGATGTTGTATCTATTTATCACTTTCTTTAGCCCCTGAGCTATGTTGTGAATGTAAGGACTACCCACGACACACCCGTTACATGCTACGCTTCTCGCTTATTATGTTCACAGAAGTTTAACATGAATCTTTACCAACAAGCTCAGCTGTCCGTCACTCTAAGTTGCAATTTTCTATAATGTAGTGAACATTATTTTTTATGATTTCTTGGTACCTATTATCTGTCACCCCTTAGGTTTCAGTCATATCCTCCAGGTCAGGCACCTTCGGCACAAACACTGCAGCTGCTGCTACCACCACCACGGCCTATATTTCACTTCAGCCATTGCTGCATCACAACCAGTATTACAACTTCTGAGCCACTACCACAGTCCTTCCCAATGATGCCTCACCTTGACAGGGCTTCACATGCTTCCAAAGGAAGCTATCAGGCAAGTGTGTACTGTTAAGAAATTTAGCTTTCAATGGCATTGATGTTTTCAATGGGCAGATTATTTGACAAGTCTACCAACTTCACGCTTCTTGAACAGGGCTGAGAACACATGTGTCTGTCAGTGCAGGGAACCAAGTTTTTGTAAATTTCCAAGATGCTTACTTTTATTTTATTTTACGATACTGCAGGCCCCTTCTCGGGCCCATGCAGGAATGGGTTGAACTTGAATACACAAAAATGCGAGGAAAAGAAATAGAACTCATGTACAAAGCAAGTAAGAGCAAGAAATATGCACATTGTACAGTAAACAAAGAGTTCATATAAGTTCTGAATTCTGTTCATGAATTTGACAGAAGAGCGGTTCACAATATCAGCGGGCAACATATTCCTTTGCGAAATGGTGTGCAGAATTAAATAATATTTGTAAGGGTTATGTTATTATTTTGTGTATGAAGGAAGCAGGGCAAGCCAAAATTAGAAGAAAGTACTTTTTCATTGTTTAATAGATATGAAAGCAGATTATTTTTCCACAATTTTTATGTACCATGCAATCCTGAGCAAGTGCTCCCACTATGGTGAAGGTGACGAGAATCGGAAGGGGGGGGGGGGGGGTCTTGCTCGGTCTTGCATCAAAAATCAAGATTGTGGTCAAAAAGTCGCATGTTCTTCCAGCGAAACTGATACACTTTAATAAATATGCATGAATACACTATGATTCTGCAACCTCGTTGCACTTCTAAATAAAGTGAAGGAAACTGCAGAAATTGCAGGAAAACGGGGGGGGGGGGGGAGTTGCTTGCTCAGTTGTTCACGCATGTTTTAAATATCTTGAAAGATAGAGGATGGAACTTGCTTAGGTGGGGGCACTTGCTTGAGATATTACAGTATTGTCCTTATCCTGCGTATCTTTTTTTCAACTGAAAAAAGCAACCTGAAAACAAATGGCCCTTTTACAGATGGCATATTTGTAGCTTCGTTTCTTTGTAAATTGACAAAAAGCATGAAGTTTAGCATTTTTTAGGGAAAAAAAAGCTGTCCAACTAGTAGTGTTTAAGTATTTACCGAAGTCAGACACAGTGAAATAGATAAGGTGGTACAGTAAAAAAATAGGTCAGCACAGAAAAAATTGTGCAATTTCCATTGCATAAGTAGAACTCCATCTTCTCGAAATAGCATTTTTTGTTATGTCAGTATGATAATTTAAAAATGGCAAAAGATGTCATGCTGATTGTTTGTGCACATACTCAAGCAACACATGGTGGTGTACTGAACTGAACTTGATCCTTTAGTTCATTTTCATTTCAATTCATTTGATCTAAAAGAAAATGTGCAAAATGTCCAAAACCATGCACAGGGGCAAAAAAGGCAATTTTTATAGAAAAGAAACCATACTTTGGTTCGGTCAATAGAACACAAGGCTCTGAACAAATTAGTATAAAATTGTGGTTGCTATCAATATTACTTGCTCAAAAATGATTACAATAGGATAAAAAATACGTGGAAGTCTTGTACTTGTCGGTAATCTCTAAGCGACAAAGGGCTCTGAAATAAGGCAGTGTTTACATACACCCGCAGACCTGTCTTATTCAATAATGGCAAAGTAGATACATGTTGCAGAAAAGTTGTTGTCGCTATCCCTTAATAGGAGGCAGTAACCGGGTAGACTCCAATGGCTGACTTAACAGCCGCCAAAATGCACTGAAAGCTTGAACAGTTTAACATCAGGTCCCTTTAGCAGGGGTGCAACAGCTGCGCAAATTTGATACAATTCCCGATTGTTGCACCGAGCTGCCCCAAACCCATGAAATTGTTAAAATTGCACCACGCTGCGCCAAAATGCCCAGCCAGCCTCAATTTTTTTTTCAGGTGTACTAACTTCGGTGAGCAATGCAGGCCACGTCGGCCACCTGCAGCTTTGCGCCATTAGTCAAAGCGTGCAGACCCGAAGTAAGGTGCCTAGAGTATACCTAAAATAATCTAGCCACCCACCCTATGCTCGTGAGACGTGATCGACCAGATAAAGTAACAACACTGCATGCCTATCGGTCCGCTGACCGCAACAGATACGTATCGGCGGGACGGCGGAACATTAAAACAAAAATGTGTTGATGTAGCCACCAACCCTTCGCGGGAAATGTAACTTTTCTTGCCAGAAAACCCGGCTATGGCTTATTAAGGCTCGAACAAGCTTGACATGCTGCAAATGCCGGCGTTGATTACCTTAGCAGTGGCACATAACAAATTTTGGCTAGAAGCTGCGTCGTTCTTGCCACGGTCTTGGCGATAGATATCTGGTACCGCTGCCAGGGCAACGGGCGTGCGCGTTATCTGGTCAAACTCGTCTTGCAAAGTAGCCGAAGCGGCACATAGCCCCATGCTGAAAAAGTTGGGTGGGAGGGGGGTGGTGAGCGGTTAGAAAATTTGTTGACTTTGGTTCTAAAGCTGATTGAGTCACCTCTGCCGCACTAGACTGGTGCCCCGCGAAAAAGCGTGTTGAGATTTACAAGGGGTTGTTTGTTTTGCTCAATTACTCATGCTCAGTTACTTACATTTTGCTCAGTTACTCATGCGTTTGTACACCATTCAATTCTGAGTACCAGTATAATTACTGACGTATAAGTAAGCTACTGGCAATCGTTTGAAGCAAGGTGTGACATTTATGCTTCTCTACAGAAATAAACTAAATTGTGTGCCAATTTTTGTTTTCACCGCCTCTACTCGTTTTTACGAATATTTCAAATTTCAAGCTCACAATATCGGCAGATTGATATTGAAATTCTCAGAGTTTGTCAATTGATTTAACAGGTGTAGTAAACGCTAATATGGACATTATCATTGGTTTCTTAGTGAGGTGGTTCAAAATACTGCCTTCATTGAAATAGTAGTGAATAGTATGCTCCCACTACATAATTTAGGTTATGTTGAATTTTTTATGTTTTTTTTCTCTAAATGTAAGCCTTCTTTTTTATATTGCTCCAAATTCGCTATGTCATGATAAAAATGCATGTTCTTTTTTTCTATAACCAGCTCCAAACTTGAAATTTTGTGCTCCAAAAGTAACATTTTGCTGCTCCAAAAATTGCTCCAAATGGTATTTTGGCTGTCGCACCCCTGTTTTAGCACGCCAGCAAATGCCGGTTGGGGTCCAAAGATAAAGTCTGAGCTCATAGTTTTGTTCTGAGCATAGTCTGAGCTCATAGTTTTGATGCAATGAATGAAATATGAGCAAATGGGAATGCTATACAAAGATTAGCACCTAACTCTTCAGATTCAATCTCACAAAACGAAACGCTGGTTAAAGTCAGTGTCAGTGCTGCTGAGAGCGAGTGAGTTTTTTTTTTGTTGTCAGTAGTTTCAACGAATAGAAAGTGCTGAGAGCACACCCCGTAAACAAGCCGTGTAGTGATATTTATCCAAATAGCACGCACCAGCACTCGCAACTGCGCCCTTATGTTCAATGGTAGCAGCTGTTGAAAGTGTCCATATAATTGCCATTGCAATATTTTATTCTAAATGCACGGCTAGTTAAATCACTGGACAACTCAAATGGGTTTAATAATGATGGTGAAACAATCAAGTATTGCTCATCACAATCATGAAACTCAGGCACTCCAGAATATTCAATCCTTCAAGCAATGATTTCATCACCAGCCCGACTAGTTCCTCCATGCAGACTGCAGTATTGACCAGGGGCTCCCCTGCTGCAGTCGGTGAATACTTGTTACTCCTCAGTATCACTGTGTGAGACTCTCTTTCAAAACACCTCCTCAGTGACTGCACAGCACCATCTACAAAGTCTTCATCATAGACTGACTGACTGATGCCCTAATAAGGTGCTTTTAGGAGCTGTTTGGTGTGCAAAACATAACACTGCATTGTTTCAAATTTTTTCTGGTCAGTGTTTTTCTCGGCAGTGATGTAAGATTATCGATGGTGCTACTTAATAATGTAACACTTCTCTGGACAACCGAAGAACTCTTCTATATCATAACACATTGCCTCACCAACTGAACCACTTCTGCATTTACCCTGTCTCTGCGTGCTTATATTGAACAGCACCCTGCATAGGTTAAAAAAAATCTGGTAATCATTCACACTCACTCATGAAATATACTTTTTCCTTAGGCCTTATTACTAGACTCAGACTCGCGGCTCAATGCAAGTCTGACAAGTCTGGTGAGTCAACTTCCGAGTCCGTTGAAACATGATGATCTTTTCCACATATGGTTTCAATGCTCCTTAACAGCAATGTGTTGCATAATTAGTGATCCAGTTACAACCTTTCAATCTCAGACCTTTATATAGTGACTGCGACCCAGTAAAGTCATCTCTATTAGAAAAGATGGCGCCTCAGATATTTTATGAAAACGTCCCGGGAAGAAATTCACAGGAGTGCATGTTAAAGAACCTCGACTCCCCCCCCCCCTATCCCTGTAGTTCTGGCCTCTAAGCTATAAATATTGAGTAGGTGCACAAATGCTTGGGCATTCAGAGCACCTTGAGCTGTGAAAATTCAGAGCTCAAGGCGCAATTCCGTGGGGAGGGAGGCCACTACACTGCCACGAGAAACTGAAAGGTGCCAGCTGGAGCACCTATTATGCAATATATTGCTTTTATAGAGCACTGGAACTATAGGTGAAAAAGATAATTATATTTTAACGGACTCGTAAGTCGACTCACCAGACTTGGTCATAGGTCACTAAAAGCACAAAAAACCCTTCACTCTTGGGAGCACTCACATTTGCTTTAGCCAGGGTTTTGTTTTGTAGAATTAAGTGAGATTGAATCCAAAAGAAGTAACTGCTAATCTCGATTCTCAATTGCTATAATTCTTGAACAAGGGTGCGAATAGTTGCCATTTGCACCCTGGTTCAAGGAATATTGACATGACTCATCTATACATAACAAAACAAAGGCAAAACCTTGAAATGAACAAGTTTCTTGCATGCTTTTCTCATAGCACTGTAGCGGCTTCCACATGACATTGTGTCCTGAGTTCTCATTTTTTAAGGGGGCTTTTGCACGAGCATTTGGTGTGAAGCATGCTGGCTATTTCGCGGTGCCTTCTTTCAGAGGAGGGTGCAGAAGCATGCATGCGTCAGAGAAATAGCTGTTTGCGTCAGAGAAATAGCTCGTGTAGCTGCAAAAGGCTCATTAGGGGCTGCGCTTGGGGGCTTCTTTCTTTTTAAAGCTGTTTAAGTTCTCAGTTGTGTAAGCTGTGGTTGCATGCTTGTGTGGAATCATCTTATTTTATGGCTGACTTAACTATCCAATTTTTTTTCGCTTTTCGGGGGGCAGCGCCCAGTGGGGGGGACTGCCGCTTACAGTTCTGGCCCTCATAAATAACAAAGTAGGCAGCTGTGCTTTTTTTTTTTGAAAATTTTTGTTTGCTGTTGATGCATTAATACTTATCTCTACCAGTTCCACGACATTCCTCATACAGCCTGAATATGCCATTTACACTCCTGCTGCTTGCACTTATCTTTTTTGTATCCATGTACTGTATTTGCTCACATAATTATTGCATTTTCTTCATTTTTGCATAACTTACTGAATTAAAGGTGTTGTTTGTACAGTGGGTAAAGTTTTGGAACAGGTTGACTAAATTTAAAACTGGAAGCTGGAATGTGATGACTACGTTGTGCCATAACAAAACCATACCCGGTTGAAAAGTTCCTACCTTCATGTTACAAGCACATGTTCGCATTGCCTTGTAATGAAGAAGCCCTGAAAAGCCTTTCCAAGTAATCATCAAATGTCTTCATTAGAGAAACTTAATTCATCCCAAATTGACTGCTGGAAAAAATTTTGCAATATGTGAAGTACTAGCAGAGCTACAGGAATTTGTCACATGCTTTACGTGCTTTCTTTCACCTTTCGTTCGAGTGAGCTTACTCAAAGCCACGCAGGAAGGGATGACTAGGGGGCAAGAAGCTATGCCTATTTATCAACGTGCGTCCTGAACTTGCGCTCTTTTATTCCCTCCCCCCTTTTTTTTTCTTCAAACATGGGGCTTCTTCTCAGTGTAATCACGAACAGGTGCACGGGCATGTGGCAGCCTCCGGTTGCGGTTGTACACATTGCACTTGAAACGCAGTCAGTTGAATTTGGAGCCTTATTTGTTGAGGGGAAACAGCGTTTTTCAGGTGACTGATAATAAATTATGAATAACAGGCTGCGTGTTGCCCTATTATGTCTGTCTCACATGCTCTCAGGTGCCTCGACTACCCTCAGCAGCATTTTTGACCATGCACGAAAAGGGTTGCTTGACCACTTAAATTGCTTCATGGAGAGTGTTGTGTATACTATACTGAAATAGTAAAAGAAATGCCCATTTTAGCATGCCTAGTTCCTGTATATCTGCCATGTGCTACACTTTATACGAGCAATTTGAAAACGATTGAAGTGATGACACTAGGTGATCCAGGCCCTTAAATTGCTGGACATTAAATGTTACCGTCAAGGCACTTGAAGAACAGGAGAAAGAGGTCTCTCTGGTGCAAGTGTGCCCTTAATTGTGGATGCTTTATATGGTGTTGCCTGCTTTAACATCATCAAAGTGCTTGAAGAACAAGAAGTATAATTCTCTGTGGCACGAGTGCGCGATCATATGCTCAAGTATTTCTGGTTTTTCCACTTCTCTTGAACTTTATTGTTAAAGTATGGGTGCTAAAGTGAATCGTAGTATTGAAGTGTGAGTGCAAATTGAATATTTTTCTGAAATTTCTTGAATACTTCTAGAATTTTTTTCAAATACTTCATGTGAAATTCTAAAAAAAAGTTGGAGATGCTTCCAAAGTTTATTCTTATGAGATGAAAGTCTTCCTTGTGGCAAAATTGATAAGTGTTGGTAGGGTAGCGTTTCGTAGTGGCCTTACAAAGAATAAGGCAATGCGCAATTGGATTTATATATGCACGATTTTATGCAGCCAAAGAGTTGATCAAATTTCAGGTCAAAAACCACTATAAATAAGCCCTTCTTCTGCCACATCTGCCCTATCATCTCCTTGTTAGAATCAGCCTTTTCTAGAGTCAGTACATTTGTGACCGTAGCAGAGCCAGAAAGGCAGCTTTCACGCAATACGAGTGTGATGAGGTGAAACATTAAATATTTCGAGGGGCCCTTTCAGTCAGACATTGACCGTATTTTTTGCCTTTGGTAAGTTAGAATAGTTCAAATAGCAAAATTTGCAATACAAATTGAATTGAATAGCAAACATTATTCGAAAGATATTCAAAAATATGAATATTTGCATACCCATACTTATTGTTTACATCACATTTTTACCCCATTTTTGTTCTCAGTAGAAAAGACATGTGCCGTTCTGAATGCTGTGCTACGGCCACAGATCAGAACTCATGCACGTGCCTAGAGCTCCACGCATATTCTTCTGTGAAACCTTCTATTTACCCGTTTGAATTCAAAATTGTGAAACCTCTGAGATCATTTTTTACTATTGAAGCTTCTTTCTTTGAAGTAGTTATGCTAGTAAGTTTTAAGTGTTAAAGCAACAATTTGAGAGTGAGTGTAACGATGTTAACTCCCACACACAAGAAAAAAGGATCACAGAGACATTTTTCCAATGCAGGTTCATCTGAGAGGCAGAAGAAGGAGCAGTGGGCTTGGCTGCGGTCGTGATGCAAGGAGGCCACAAAGCTCCTGTGGAGTGTCCTTCAGCGTCAGAACAAGAGCCTCATAGTAGCTCCGCGTTGGAGTATTCGCGCATCAAGGGGACAAACAGGTGCCCCTGAACGGGGCCCTGACAGTGAGAAATTTGAAGGTTGTGGCTAGTGATTATTGCCTAAAGATATACTGACGCAAATTTTTGTCTTGCAATATTAACATTGTTGACAGCCTATTAGTCAAAATGTGGCAGATTGCTTGCTGCAGCATGGGACAGATGGACAATTGCTGTCTGTTCATTACAGACTAGTTTTATCTTGGCACAGCTCTGAGAACACGAGCCACGGTATGCAACAAGTGCCAGCTAGCGTGTGAAATGGTACACATAAAACCGGGCTTCCTGGTGTAAGTAGCACTTGCACAGCAGGTCTATCAATAGTGAAAGTGGGCGGTGACAACCGACACAGTAATCAAGGTGCTGGGGCAAACAGCTCCCGCTCGGCACTTTTGGCTTAAGAGATGGCCCACCATGGCGTATTGTTCTTCTTCCTCCTTAGAACACCGATGCACTTCCGTGCTGCCTGCGTCTTGAGCTCACATACTTTTGCTGCTGCATATGCAGCACAATGTCGTTCGTTGTCGTCAAGTTGATCGTTCTCGTTCGGGTGCAAAGATTTTCTTGAGGCATCCTCACGTTCCACATGTTTACATCAGGCATGGGCACAGCAGTCACTGAATAGTAGCCTGCTAGCAGAAGTGTGGCCAAAAGGCAACAACGACTATGATGTCGATAATGCAGCTGTGCCAACTCTGAGCTCGGCAACAATGGTGGCACTTGGAAGTTGGGACTCAGCTTCAGGTCACTTTCAGTGATTCAATGATGCGAGATGTGGCATATAGCACTCGATCAGGCACGCAAACTTTATTATTCATATCATTGGCCGTCTGATGTAACTGTTCATCCAATTTGTAGATGTACGCATGTTCAAGGGAATCGATGTGGCAGGCTATATTAGCCACAAATTTTTGTGTCAGTACTCTTTATGGTATTTTGCTATATGTTTTAACTTACAGGTAAACAAATAAGTAAAGTATTTAGTAAGTGCTGCACGTATTTGCCCATTACTGTGCAGAAGGTTTTGCAAAACTTGTGAATCAGCCAACAGATATGCATGCACCTAGCAGGCTGAGAAAGATAAAAACACTTCCTTGCAAAATGTTTATTCTTATAAATAAATTCGAGGATGCAAAAATATTTGTCTTCTTGTTTTTCTCAAATGTCCCGACACTACACTACATACAACACTTCCACCCATTCAGTCTACTGCACTTTCGAAGCACAACTAAATCGTCCATTGTGGCATATTCGTATTTTTTACACTTTAAAAGCTGGCATAGCCTTATTACCATGCTTTGGCAAACTTTACTTATGACCCTTACTGCTTGCCCAAAATAACGGGGGTTGTTCTGCAGAAGGACTTGTTCTTGGGCTAGTTTATGCTTGCTTAAAATTGTATGGTGTGTGGTTTTGTGTGACCGTTCTCTCTTTTTTGCACTATATTATGATTTTCAGCGGGAACCGGAGAATTCATCGGACCCCTATCACCTATATTACCCACAAAACCTATAACTCCTGTATGGTCCATATACCCCATATGCCCCATGAGCCCTGTATCCCCCATATGGCCCGTAATCCCTGTATCCCCCGTATGGGCCGTAATCCCTGTATCACCTGTATCCAATAACATCGTATGATACGGGTCCTATCTGTGTAGAATTTTTCAGTAGAGCTGTTAAGACACGACTATGGAATCACCCCGATTATCGTCACGAATGCATTTAGAGGCTTGACTCTGGTCGTGCGTTTCGTCTTCCGTTCCTACTAAGGAGAGACCAGGTAATACTACTATCGGATGTTGCATATATGCGATGATACCTTTGCAACATTGGACAGGATCGAAATCGTAACTGCAGTGTGTGTCACACGTCTGAGACCCCTCATCACATCATATGCGCGTGCCCTCTATGCGCGGTCAAAAGACAATCCCTAAAGTGCCTCCTAGATTGTCTAGATTTCTGGCCCTTTTCTTAGGAAAAGCTTTTTGGTGCTTGGGTGCCCAACGCAGCTTAGATGACTTGCTCCCATCTATCAGCAAGAGAGGTTACGATTCTCGTTTTTAGAGCACGCACCGATGTGGGGACTGTTGTGCTCGTCCTACTCCGAACGGGAGAGTGTGCAGTGAGTGCTGTGCTATACCAAAATCACCTTTCATCATGCCTCCCTCGTTCTCTTTCTTTCCCTATTTCTCTTTGGAGATAAGAAATACACGTTTATCTGTCAACCAGAAACGGTAGCGTGACTCACGTGTTTGAGAGGAGGCAGGGGAAGGGAAGTAGTCGGGTCTTGGTATAAGAGCAAGAAATCTAGTTGTAAAAGTCCAGTTTGTTAATTGAGTCGCTTGTGCGAAAGTCCTTGTTCCGAGGTTGTACAAGACGGACCTGGAGAGTTCAGCTTGTGGTGCTTGGCCAAGGTGCAGGTCTCTGCGAGCTGCTCAGCAACGAGAACGATAGGTAAGTGTTTGTGCAGTCTTTGTTCCTGCCTTTTTTGTTTTCGTGAAGTTACAGATTAGCTCAAACTTATTTATGATATAGTTAACGGATCACTGACCGTTCTTTTTTTTCGTATTTTTGCGTTTTCCTCACTTTTTTCTTGTTTCAGCGCATGTAGTTCTTGTCTGGTACTCTTGCGACCACGTGTGTGCTCTGACATTGTTGATTTTTTATTAGATTTTTGGCGATTAGGTTGGCCATAATCAGACAGTGTATATGAGCTAACTGTTTGTGATTTTCGTTCACTCGGGCTTCTCCAAACAGTGCGAAAATGTTATGCCTCATTCTAAGTAGTTCACCGAGAAAAGCGAGAGAAAGATATGGCACGGATCAGTGGTGAATAGAGAGAATGGTTTGGAGAATTATCGATATTTCTACGAGGTGCCAATTAAGTGGAAGATTAAGTGGAGTGAATTAAGTGGATAAAGCGGGGCAAGAATTCGCATGTTTTGCAGAATCGAGCTAACCATCTTCGAAACATTGGGGAAACATGGCCTAATAGGTCGCGTGGTTATGCCTGTCTAAAGTTCTGAATGACACCCGCTGCAGCAGTGTAGTGGTCACGTTACTTGAGTGCTGGGCTCACAGACGTGCCACTGTGCCCACATACACATATCATAGAAGGAAGGAAGGAAGCAACAAAAGCGGGAAGGCAGGGAGGTTAATCGGAAAGGCATCCGGTTGGCTACCCTACACTGGAGTATTGGAGAATAGGACAAACAAAGAAGAAAAATGGGGAAGAAAAACAAAGCAAATTTATTGTAGCGCGTAGAACTTGACCGCTACTCAGAGTCGTTCACACAAACCCGTCGTCCTCAAAAAAAAAAAACACAAGAGAGCTTTCTCTGTCTTCCGGGCTGTCAAAGGATGTGGACTGTGCTGTAATAGCACCTGCACATAACGTGGCCGATCATCCAGTCGCCGGAATTCAATGGCAAGTACTTGTCTCCCTCAGACAAATCGAGGGCAGTAGTACGGGAGGTGTTCGATATTTTCATCGGTGCTGCAAACATCGTGTGCCGCACTGTCAGTCATTCTGAAGAACGAAATATATGCTTTAGTAAAAGAAATTCCCAGCTAACGCGTTAGAAAAGTGAAACTTCACGTCGATGTAGGCCGGGCGGGGGCCGCAGTCGTAGTGAAGGGTCAAGTTCATGTAGTCTGGTACGTCGTATGCTTGGTGTGCTCCACGCAGTCAGTGTGGGACTGCGGGCCTTTGACGAATCTGCCTCGCAGCGCCCGCTCTTGAAAGCGGAATTAGAACGCTGTTTGCGTCCTGATGTGACGCTCGAGCAGCATGATCTGCGGAATTATTTCCGCGGATACCACAAGGCCAAGGTAACCAGTGAAAGACGATGTTGTGGCCCTTTTTATTATGAGATGGTGAAGTTGCGTGTTTGGATAGGTCAGCAGGTCATTGCATCTGCGTCGAAGAACTGTATGCAGTAACTTTAACGCTGGGTTCGAGTCCGAAAACACTGCCCATTCACTTGGTCTTTATTCAGAATCAATGAATTCGAGCGCACTACGCATAGCCTCGAGTTCTTCCACTGTGAACGTCGTCGCATGCGATGTCTTAAAACACAGTTACCCGTACTTAAAGTTAAGCATGGTATAGCCACTGCTTCACCAGAACTGGACGACGTAGTCGAGCCATCTGTGTAGATGTGCACGTGGTTACTGTAGTTCTGGTCCACTAGGAATTGACACAGTTGTTTTAGGGCATGTGTCGGTAAGTCTGACTTTCTCCGCATTCCTTGGATAATTAAGTACACGCGGCCAGCTGAAGCCCTAAGAAAAAAGCAGTGACTTTGATGCGGCTGCGTACGCCTCAGTAAATGATGATTGGTGCTTGTAGACAGTGGCGCTGTATGTCGTACGGGAATTTCAGCAGCAAGATCCGCCAGGAGGTGGCAAGGGGTCCTGGCATAATGATTGAGGCGCATACGCATTGTCTCGGTAATAATATGTGCCTTGACTGCATAATCTTGCGGATGGCTACGGTTCCAGCCGCTGAAGCACTGTGCGGTAATCCAAGGTATATCTTAAGTACTTGGGCTCTTATGCTCTGCATTGTGCGCAGGTTAGTTTTGCCGGTGTTATTTATTGCAGGTAAGCTGTACCGTAACATCCAATAAATAATGCCCTGTACAGTTGTAGCATAGACGGTATGGGCACTCCCCATTTCTTTTCAGCAAAGAATTTGAACGTGTGACATGTTGCGGTCAGCCACTTCTTCACATAGTTCACGTGTGGAGTCCATGACAGGTGCCTCACTATTATGACTGCAAAGAGCCTTGACTTCTGCTGAATGATATGTGAGTTCCGTTAATCGATATGCCGTAAGCAGACATTGATTTCCACGTGAATGGTATCACTGCACACTTTTCGTAGGACACATCCGGACCTTGTTTACAAAGGTAGCATGACCTCATTGTGGCAGCCTTATGAAGGGGGACGCGAAGCTGAAGCCTTGCCACACCTGATGACCAAATGCAGATGTTGTCAGCGTAGATAGAAAATTCTACAGTGCTTGGTAGGTGATCTACCAGTCCAATGAGGGTAAGATTGAAAAGCGTAGGGATTAGCACTCCTTTTTCAGGGGCTCCTCAGCTACTGAAATACTCAGGTGTTGGGCTATTCGCTGTCGTCAAGTAGAACGATTTCAGCTGTAAGTAGCTGTACATCCACGTATATATTTTGTGACCAAGATCTACTCTTTCGAAAGCGACCAGGTTCTTTTGAATGTTGGCTTGACGGTTGACATTGTCGTAAGCCACCACAGCGTTTAGAAACACGACAGCGCAGTCTCTTACAGATTTTTTGCTGTTCAACATGTGTCACCACTTCAAGAACGTTGTCGATTGACGAATAGACGTGCCTGAATTCAGTCATGGATACTGGATAAATTTTGTAATGGATATTGGATAAATTCTGTAGTGCTCTCGATACCACTCTATTCATGTTAGGATCATTATTTCCCTTGTCTTTCCCGCACAACTGAACAGCGCGATAGGATATTTATCATCTTTGAGAAGTGCGACGTCCCCAGGATTCCGGCGTACGACCAGGAGGCGCGCTTTCCCGCACGGTGGGGGCAGGGCCCCGCGTCACTCTATGGAACCGGAGAGCAAAACAATAATAACTCTCTTCCTTTCTGATTTTCTCATTCCTTTCACAGTTTCAAGTAGCAACTATATGAACCTTTCTTCTGCCGGAGTTACAGTATTGTAGTTGCAATAGTGCGAGTTCCCTAGCCTATTAAAATATAATGCAGAGCACCTATGGGCGCTCTCGGAATTACTGGCTGTTTTACCGCATTTGAATCGCTGCAGTGGAGACGTGCTTGAAGATACCTAATTGCTTTCTGGGATTTCGGTACTGGCATATGTCTAGTTCATGATGGTATAGAGCGTGTTTGAATAGCGTGGTAAAAAAAGTTTCCTGGCCAGTTTCGTTCAGGGTGCGACAGGATGGATAAATGGATATGGCTGTACCCTTTACATCGGGTGGTGGCTAGCACCACCAAGCCGTCAAGCCCTCGTAACTCCATCAAGCGTTAAGATGGTGTACTCTACGGTGCCACGTAAAAATGAAATAGGGAATGCGTGAAAAAGAGGATTCTTATGGAAGGCACAATTATGACCCCGCGAAACAATATTTAAGGTTCGTTGAGGTAAAGATTGATAGTAGAGCACATCAATAGGGTATTGTTAAAAAAGACGAAGAATGCGTTTCCGCACATTCAGTGTATGTACCACATAGACCCTCAGTTATCAGCACATTCTCGAGTTCTACAGGTTACGTGGTAGTTACAGGTATCTACTGATTAGTTAATTAGTGCTAATTAACTAACGCATCCCTGGTCAGGCATTGAAATCGCGAGTATTATTCACCGGGCGCGATACATGGACGGTGGTATCTACTCGCCGTCCGCCATGCCTAAATCCGGCATACCTCAGGGATCCGTCCTCGGACCTCTTTCTTTTCCAGTTTATATCAATAATGCCACCAGGGATATTCCAGCAAATCTAAAGCTTTTCGCAGATACCTGGGCGCTTTAAAGTAGTTAACGCTTCGAGCAACCAGGTTCTTTTCAAAAACTCTTTAAGATTTACGATGGGTGCACAAAATGACAGATGACCTTTAACGCGAGAAAATCTTTGGCAATAACCATTACCCACAAAAAAGATCCATTCAATGCCAATGCAACTTAGGCAATCAATTCTTGTCCTTTGTCTCGCAGTATACGCACCTTGGTCTTGTCATTACATCTGATTTAAGATGGAACGAACATGTGCCTTATACTGAGAAAAACGCTTTGAAAATACGAGGCTACCCAAGGCGGGCACTCGCTAAGGCATGCAGCGGACCTAAATGGCCTCATGTGAAACGTACGTAATACTAATCCTAGAATATTCATCGGCTGACTGGGAACCGCACACGCAAGCTAACACAGGTAAACTTGAATCAATGCAGCATCAATGCAGCAAAAAGCTGTGAAATTCATATTCATTGCCTTAAAGTAAAACATCTCCATCAGTTCTTCTGGAAAGCGCTAATCTAGAAACCCTGGAATAGAGACGTTATCGCGAAATAACGAAGCTGTTATATCTTATACATATTATTAACGTCGCAATACAAAAAACTAACTATATCGAACAGATCTTGCGCCACGAAACGCGTGCCTCCAATATTGAAAGAGTGATTGAGCCCCTATATACAGGTACCTTTTTTTTTTCGCACAAGCAGACAGTGGAACAATTTGCCACCA
Organism: Rhipicephalus microplus; assembly: GCF_043290135.1. Lineage (NCBI taxonomy): Eukaryota > Metazoa > Arthropoda > Arachnida > Ixodida > Ixodidae > Rhipicephalus > Rhipicephalus microplus. The sequence continues at coordinate 88,424,542 of NC_134700.1, forward strand.
GAGATTCTTGAAATGGTCGATCTCAATTAGTTTCTTCGTGCGTTAGCTGTTTCATATGGCTCAAAACTACACCTTCATATATATTACCGTGCGCTTCATTTTAATGCCCATCTTGATCAGACTAATTGCTTGAGGTTCAATGCCTCGCTTCTGCATGATTCTTCAATGCTTCGATTCTGCAAGGTCTCGCTTCTCAATATTGCCGACTTTATTTTTGCTACAGTTGGTATTTGAGTTCTTTTTACTTTTTACCCAAACAACACAACCTAGTGGGCACTGTTTACATAGTTTTTGTTTTGCTCATGGGATTGTGGACGATATTTCATGTCACTTCTTTATTTTGCGTTTTGAATCATCGCGTTTTCGTTCAAAACTGTCTATAGTGCTGTACCTCCTACACATTGTTGCGTCCGCTGCTCCACACACTCCTGCCCATAGTCCGGCACTAGAATGACAGTTTTTCTTTAAAATAAATAACAAATCTATAAATAAATAGGTCCACTTTCTCTATTTACGTCACTCATAAAGTTAACAATATAAATTAAAAATATTAGGGGAAGTTAGGTAAAAGAGAGATATATAATGCTGAAAGGCGGGGAGGTTAAATTTTCTAAGAAAAAATAACCCTATTTGCACTGTGTTATGTCCACGGTAGCCGGAATAACAAGCATACGTAATAGGGAACTGAGTTTACTACTTTCAAAAAAGGTAATTGCGCACAGCATGGTCCGAATGGTCCGAGAGTTGACTTTCGAGTCTGCTGTGGGTTATAAAAGGGGCGAGGAGCACAAAGGAGAGGCAACCAGTGCGCGGGTACCCTAGCGCGGGCGCACTGATTGCCCTGACAGTCAGTCAGTCCCCGGGCGCGTTTGTCAAGTATCCTAGAGTGGGGGAGGTCAGGTAGAGGGCAGGCCGCATCCCTGCAGCTGGCTGGAAGCGGGAATGCACGGTGTAAAGCCCCTCAATGCGTTTTTCGATAGAAGATGCGATGGAGGGGCTTTAGGTTCAACAAGCCAAAATCTCCTGCAGAAACTTTTACATGCGGAGGATGTCATACTAGGGGCTAGTCATGCGCCGTCGTCGTCTGCAGCCTCCCCTCCTCCTCCGCCAGCCATATGTGCATCCCTTCCTCCTCTCAACAGAGCGCGCGCCGCGCGACCTTTAGTTTTACGTGCGCCAGCTGTATGCTAACGCGCGCATGCACAGGCTGGGGCCGGCGCTCGCTATAAGTAAACGAGTGTCGGGGCGCGGCGCCCTTCGTCGGTTGGTTTGTGCGGCCGCTCCACGTCCGATGTCGCTGGTGAAAATGTATGCTAACGAATCTGCAAGCGCACTTACTGACGTTCCTTCCAATAGCGTCAGCCAATGTGTTGGCGGAACCGCAAGCGATTCCGAAGACACTTTTTCTGGGGACAAAGCCGCGCTGAGAAGAGCTCGCGATCCGGAATGCAAACGTGGGCGTCGAGCGGAAGATCCCCTGATCCGAGAACGTGAAGCTGCTGCGAGACGTCAGCGTCGAGAGGAGGATCCCCGACGCGAAGCAGCAGCGATACGTCAACGTCAAGCGGAAGAGTCCCTGCTTCGAGAACGTGAAGCCGCTGCGAGGTGTAAGCATCGGCAAGAGAATCCGGATGGTGAAGCCGCGTGCAAGTGTCGACGCCGCAAGACCGATCTCGATGGCGCCCGCGAGCGCGAGCACGCCGCGATATCGGCGTGGCGAGCCAAGTAGAACGCCACGCCCAATGCTCGCTTCAAGCGCGACTTCCACGACCGCTTCGGCCGCAGCTGCAAGGTGTGTGATCGACTGTGGTTCGACCACAACTTGAGGCAGATCAGCAACATTCAAAATGAACTGGATCGTTGCAAAGCGTTGTAACGCAACGACGACCCTTCGTGATAGTAGGCGACTTCAACGTCGACGTCATCAAGGACGATTGGGTGGTCGACTACATGGAGTCGCGGCATTTGCTGAAACGAGCAACGCACGACGGCAAACATCATCCGACCACGGTTCGCGGGACGTGCATCGACCAGGTCTTTGCGAATTTCGACCTTCGACCGCTGCAACCAGACCCACTCACCCTTCACTTTACGGACCATAAAGCCATCTGGCTCAATATACTCAAAGCGTCTCATGAATAAACATCGTCTTCGCAGCATACGTGCGTGCGTGTTCGCTCGTGTTCACTCATAACACACACGCATGTCGCAAATTACAAACCACATTTTTTGCAGTTCAACATATATGCTCCGCATGATAACCAGTGTTCCCAATCGGGAAACTGCGGTCTTTTTTTGTTTTTTTTACGATGGGCGCCGTTCATTCGGGTATTTGTGAAACTGGTGGGTGACCACTGCTTGTCCTTTGGGGAGTTACCGGTGACGCAAAGCGCCGACTGGTCGGCGCACCGCCGCCGAGGGTTTGCGCCACGCCGCCACCGCCGTCACCGAAGCGAACTGATCAGCGTGCCGCCGCCGCCGCCGACGTTTTTCATCGGCGCAATCAGCCCACCATGTATGCGCCAGTACTGACTTCTCACAGCTTTGTCTTTTTCTTTTTCATCTTGATTTATAGCTTCGTTTCACATTTTATGTAGCTAGTACAAACCAGGCTTCTTAGTTATCTTCATCCAGCTTCAGACACCAAGAGTACCACTATGAACAGCGGCACAAGTTCGGCGGTCGCTGCACAAAATGAATTGACAAAAAAATAAATGTAACAGTTACAGTAAAGCATAGACGCTGCCATATTAGGCTTAAAAGCAATTTTGGCTGGTTTTTCATGTCGTAATTAGCAATAATGATGGTTATACAACGATGAATGTACTGGCCCAGTGTGTTGATGCGTGCGAGTTCACTGTAGCACTATTCGAATATTCATACGGATGCAAACCACAACATTATCCGTCCAAGATGGCAGCCTATGATCGTGCCCGAAACAGGGCGTATATACAGAAGAAATGAAGTGGTAGCAGTGCAGCACGAATGCAGCACGTTACATGAAGAACTACACAAAGCCCGAAGATGAAATCGAAAGGGAGAAGTTTAATGGAGATTAAAAGCACCGAGGCCTAACACAAGCTCGAACCTACTCAGGGTATATCATCACCTGTCCGTGATGTTAAAGTTGATAATTTTCGAGGATGACCACTCATATGCAGTGTCTCAACATGCTGCAGAAAATATTCACCATCTTATTTATTCTTAAACCTCCGTTGGTACCGGCCTTTTCAGGCATCGGATATCCGGGATGAAGATGCCAAGGCAGTAAGATGGCAAGAGAGAGAAAGGAAGGCTGGGGGATTAAGCAGATCTTGGCATCCGGTTTGCTGCCCAGCACTGGAGGTGGAGAAATAGGGGCAAGAAAGGGGGTGTAAAGAGAAAGAAAAGAAAACGCATGTGCACTCAGGAGTGGGATGGCAAACTTAACAGAGGATTTATTACATTCTGTACAGACAGGGCAAGAGATCTCCTGCGAATGAGCAGGGTGGCTCATTATAAAGTGTGCATTTTGACTAAATTAAGAAATGGGTCCCGAATGCGCTGTTGAATCATGGGGAACACACACCATTTCTGACGGTGCCACTCACACTCGCTCCAGTCAATGTCTTTGATTGGGGCGTGGCCACCACACTACACCTGTGACACCAAGAAAGCATTGTGGTCGTCTCGTCCAACGTCTTATGATGTCGAAATGCCACTTCACACCCCCGGTTAAGATGGAAAAAACACGGAGGCCAGCAGGCTGGCAGCCCTTCGGTGACTTATTTGATGAACAAAGAACGCCACTCTCCCCCGTAATAAGCTTGTCTGGGGCCACCAGTTTTAAAAAGAACAAAATACAATTTTAAAAACTTGCAGCAGAAAGTTTACAAAAGATGGCTGGATTCGTCAATAATGCGGAGACAGACACTTGAGTGACATGTCATATATGACGTAGTCCAGCAAACAGGTTTTCATCACGTAACTTTAACGGACCTACTGGCGCTGGGAGAGATGGATAATAATTGTCGCGGACAGTGGTGATGTACTTCTGTTGCGAAGGTAATGCTCAAAATCAACCAAATAAATCTTAACATTATATTCAGTTGTTGATAAAAAAGTAAGTCAAGTTAGAAAGCTCCTCAGGTGGCCAAGTAATAAATTACTTCACCATACTTTACGGTGAAGTAATTTAGAAATAAATAATGCAACCACTGTTTAATTGATATTAAATGACATGAATGCAATCAACGGTGTGTCATCACTATAAAAACTGGAACGTTATCTGCGGACATGAGCGGGCGAATGCAGCGGAGAATGAATATGTCACAAAATAAAAGCGATGTGGTGTCGCACATTTTTTCCAGTACAACTCCGTGCTCTTTTGCTTGCTCGTGAAAAATTCGAAGGAGCTAGCCAAGTCTCGTGTAGAAATCGAGCAAAGTCGCCGGGGCTGATAAGAGGAACGTTTATATACACTATTTACACACTAAAGGTAGCGTAATACTATATGTTGATGGTAGCATCATGGAATCTTGATGGGAGCTTCTGAGAGCTGGTTCAGAGCGCCTCGGTGCTCGCGTTTTAAGCCCTGGTCTTCCTAAAATTATCTGCAGGAGAACGCAATGGACAGTTTGCAATAACCTGCAAGGCAGCTTTTCGGTAAGGTTAGTTTTTCAACCAAGAACTCTCGTTCACAGACTGCTTTTCTCGCTCATTTCGTTTTTGCCATTCCACTATTTGAGATCTCGTTGTGCTCGCATGGCTTCGCTGGGATTCGGAGAGGTGACATTTTGTTGTACTCGCGTGCTCAAAATGAGGGAGAAAGAGGAGTAAACGTTTATTTTGAAACAATGCCCCGAGCAATACCCGGTGTCGCCTTTAAGTGGGAGGGCTCCTTAGTCCAGGAACCCTCTGGCTTCTACTGCCCTCTTGGCCCTGGCGACGAGTTGTTGTTGGTCTTCCAGGTCCCCGAGGGTCAGCTTCGCCTCCCACGTTTCGGTTAGGTCTTCGTTCGTCCGTCCTGCTTCGTTATCAGTTGTGTATTGTTGCAGATTACGTCTGGCAATACAGTGGCACGCAAGAAGCAAGTGCGCCAGGGTGTCCGGTACGTTGCAAAGCGGGTACATAGAGCTATATCTCGTTGAGTAGAGACGGTGCATTAGTGCCCCATGTGTGTATGTGCTGCTTTGCCGGCGTCTCAGTATTACGCTTTCCTTTTTTCTCAGTTTTGGGTGTGGTGGAGGATATACTCGTCGCTCCAGCCTGTAATGCTGGAGTAACGACGAGTGGGTGTTTTGAACAACTTCCGTCTCTTCAACGACGGGTCGAATGTCCTGTGGGAAGGAGGCAGCCCGGCTGACGTGCTCTCGGGCAGCGGCGCGGACCGCTTCATTTCCCTGCAGACCCTCGTGTCCTGGCACCCATAATACACAAGTGTATGAAAGTGGAGTGCTTCGCCGTTTCACAATATTGATGGCGTTGGCTGAGATATGGCTCTTAGCGAAATTCCTGCAGGTGGCTTGTGAGTCGGTGAAAATCACTGCGGCGTCTGTACATGTTATGATTGCTAGAGCAATTGCCGATTCTTCTGCGGCGTCGGAATTCAGTGCGTTGACCGTGGCCGACGCTAATTCTCAGCCTTGAGAATTGACGATGCTGACAGTGTACGCGTTTCTATGCGGATACTTGGCCGCGTCAGTGTAGCGGGCATCCGTGTCTTGCTTGAACTTTCGTCGAATAGCGTTAGCCGTAGCCTTGCGTCTACTTTTGTGGAAAGTAGGATGCATGTTGCGTGGAATAGGTGCGATGGACAGCGATTCTCTAATATACAGCGGAACGCGCTTTTTCCGGTCTGCATCGGCGATGAACGTGTCGCTGTAGTTGAGGTATCGGAGCACCGACCTCCCTGTGGGCGTCAGCTTGAGCCTCTCCAGCTGACTGTTCCTATGCGCTTGGATGAGCTCTTGCCACGTGTTGTGGAGGCCAATGGCCTCTACCATTGACGTGCGGTAGAGGCCATTGGCGGAAGTCCCAGGGCTACTTTAGTGGCCTTTCTTATCTTGATATTAGGTTTTTCAATTTCAGCGGTTTTCAAATTTAGGTACGGCTTGCCGCACGTAATATGGCTGGTGAACAGAGCTTGCATTATACGTAGCGTATCGTGCTCTTTGAGTCCCTTTTGTTGATTCGCGATCCTCTTCACGAGCTGCGTGAGTTGTGATAGTGTTTGTTGGAGTCTCGGTATGGTGGCAGCTCCTGATCCATCATTGTAGATGTGAACTCCAAGCACTCGCAGGGTCTCGACTTTTGGAATTAGGGTCCCTTTCAGCGTTACGCTAGGGTCGGCCTCATCGTATAGAGTGGGTCTGCCTCTTGTTCTCGCTTTGAGGACGAGGTGCTCGAATTTATCGGGGGCACAGCAGAGACCGCAGTTTCTGAGATACTATTCGATGGCATCTACGGCGGTTTGTAGGCAGGTCTCTTGTCTCCCAGTGTTCGAAGCCCTAATCCAGAGCGTGATGTCATCAGCGTAGATCGCGTGCCGTAAATCTGGTATTTTGTCGAGAATTTTTGGCAGATTGATCATAGCCACATTGAAAAGTAACGGCGAGATGACCGAACCCTGCGGCGTTCCTTTTTTCGGTAGTTGGAAGCTATTACTGGGGATGTTGCATATGCCCACAGTTGCTGTACGGTCCGTCAGAAAGTTTTTGACATACGTGTAGGTTCTAATGCTGCAGCCAACACCTTCGAGGTTGTTGAGGATCGTGTTGTGGCTGACGTTATCGAAGGCCGCCTTGACGTCGACTCCAAGTATGGAGTACTTTCTTCGATGGGTGAGGTGACCAAAGAGGTCTCCTTCGAGTAGTAAGAGAACGTCGCGCGTCGAAAGATGCTGCCTGAAGCCAAACATGGTGTCCAGTAGGTGTCCACTATCTTCCAGGTACTGGGTGAAGTGGTCGTGCACCATGTGTTCGAACAGCCTTCCCACGCACAAGGTGAGAGAAATCGGGCGTAGGTTCTCGATGCCGACTGGTTTGTTAGGCTTAGGGACCATGGTGATTTCCGAGTGCTTCCATACCGCAGGTAGCTCTCCTTTATCCCAGCAGTTGTTGTAATATTGGAGAAGAGCCGTGGTGGCCTGGTGCGGTAGGTTGCGTAAATGCTTGTTGACAATCCTGTCTATTCCGGGGCTGGTATTTCTTGTCAGCTTCGTTAGGGCTGTGTGCAGTTCAGCCAGGCTGAAGGGCCGGTCGAGTTCAGTGTTTAGTGCGCCAGCGTATTCTTTGGTGTGAATTGAAGCCCGAGTGGGTGCATCACCACAGAGCTTCTTTTGTAATTCTTTTAGGAAGTGTTCTTCTGTACCGGCGTAGTTTCGAATAAGCCTCTGAAGGTGCTGCTTCTGTGCTGTTTTAGATGGTTGCGTGACTTGAAGTGTGCGCAGCAGATGCCAGGTCTTCTTGGTGCTCCTAGTCTCCTGCAGCTTGTCACAGAAAACGTGCCAGTTCTGTCTGGCCAGTTGGTTCGCAAAATCTTGAGATTTTTCGGTGAGGAGAGAAATGCTTTTTTGTAACTTTGTGTTCTGTTTTTGCTGCTTCCACCGTTTTAGAAGTCCTCTTCTAGCCTCTCAAAGGTGAAGGAGATGTGCGTCGACGGCGGGTGTATCGGCGACAAGCTGTATGTCCTTAGTGTAGCGTTCGGCTATTTTGAGCACATTTTTAAACCAGTCTTCAATGTCGATTATGGTTGTTTCAACATCGAGGTCATTCCTAAAGGATTGCCATTCCGTTAACCATGCTATTCCAGTCTTGGTCTGTTTACGAGTGTGCGCTGAGGAGAGTTGGATGATGTGATGAAAACTACCTAAAGTTTCCGGTAGCACACTCCACTCTGCCCCAGTGACATTCGCCGTAAATGTAAGATCGGGATTTGTATCCCTGGAGACGCTGTTCCCTATTCTCGTCTTCTGAAGAGGGTCGTTCCACAGGGTTAGTCTGTGATGTTGAGCAGTATCATACACCCTAGAACCCTTTCTCGTGGTGATATTAAAGCCCCATGCCGTGTGAGAGGCGTTAAAGTCTCCCATTATTATGACCTGGTGGTCATTCGTGCGCTTCCTGATTTCTCGTATGAAGTGATCGAAGTCTGGTAGTTGGTCTTGTAGGGGGCTGTATATATTGGTTTGCTGCGTCTTTGCTGCGTCTTTCGTTCCGGCAGAATCTCTATTAGGGTATGTTCTATTCGTGTGTCCTCGATTTCGTGTTTTTGCGTTGAAAGTGCTTTCTTGACAAGTATGGCAGTGCGTTGGATTTGTGCGCAGGTCGTGTACCCTTGCAGTCGTACACTCTGCGTGTTGGTTTCCTGATGTGCAATGATGTCTGGTTGGTTAAGCTTGATGAGTTCTTGTAGACTTACGTGTCGAAGGTGGTATGACCGATAGTTCCATTGCCATATGCGTAAAGTTGAATGGTGGTTCCTATACTTATGGTTAGGGACTGCCATTTTCGATCGATTCAATGTCACGCCTGCCATCGCGACTCGTCGAGACTGAGCGAGAGGCATTGTGACTGTTCGCTCGGGCCTTCTTCCGATTCATTTGGCCTGGGTTGTTCAAGCTGTCGAACTGTGCCATGGTTACGTAAGTTTTCTTCACGTGCGCGATGAAATTGTTCACTTGCGCAGCAATCCCATCAATTTTGGCATTAAGCGTAGTGATCTTGTGTTCAAACATTGAGGCTGTTTTTTCTATTGCAGACTGGACAATCTTTTCCATCGTGGCGTGCATGTTATTCATGAAAGATTCTTCGAATATCGTGCACTTTGCGTTCACTTGGACTTGGACGCCTACCTTGGTCAGCGTCGTTGCCGGCTCTGTGCTTGAGTTTGCTTGTTCTTGATATTGTTGTTCTGCATTGTCCGAATGTCCTTGCTGATGCGTGCACTTTTCAAGTAGTTTGTCAATGAGCTCTTATTGTCGTTTTTGACTCTGATCGAATCAGTTTATTTATGAGGCTTTGTTGGCTTTGCAGTTGGCTGTGCTGATTCTGGAGCTTTTTTTTTTGCTGGTTTTTCAGTCTATCTTTGAGAACCTGTATGTATGAGGTGTCCGACTTCGAGGAGCTTAAGCTGCTGCGGTCGTTAGATCCACTTGCCATGGTAGCGTAGCTCGCACGTTAACGGAGCGCGAGCGCGCGCGAGAGTGGGAGTGCGAATTTGAACGCAGTATTGATTTGGATCTGCTGCGTGTACACACGGAACGCGTGCGAGAGCGGGAGCGCGAACTCGAATGCAATATTCACTTGGAACTGCTGCGCGTGGAGACGCGGCCCTCATTGTTACTGTTAGAGGTAGCGGCCAATATGCTAACCTCAGGGAACTCTTCTCCGTTGACGTTCCAGTTGTTTTCTATTTCTTGAAGCCTGTTGAGGCGCTGCTGTCTTATGTTGAATAGTGGTGGACTTGGCTTTAGACTCCTTTTGCATTCCTTACTTGCTGTTTTGTGTCCTTCCCCGCAGATCTTGCAGATGGGTGCACATTCATGTCCCTGTGTTTTTCCGGCCTTGCCACATTTATAGCAGAAATCCGGGATAGGTTTTGGACAGACGTCCTGGCAGTGACCCGTATTGCCACAAGCTCGGCAATACTGCACCGACTTACGATATGGTCTGCAGCATAAGTCTACGCTCTAGAAAATTATGTAGTAGAGAACGTGCGGTCCTTCAAAGAAGACGACTGCCGCGGTCGATTGACCTAGCAATCGGGCGTTAAGAACTCTGTATCTTGCCGGCGCGCGAATTCCAGCCTTGAGTTCTGCGGTGCTCGTACTGGGTATCAAGCCACTGATGACGCCTCTGGAGACATCGTCCGGTGTTCTGATGTTGCCGTTCACAGTGTAGAAATTTCCTCCAAGCTGTATTTTCTGGATGCTTACCAGCTTCTTGGCGTCTTCTTTGGCGGCGGTGCTTGCGATAATTAGGTTTTCCATTCTCTGGACTTGTACGCGTACCTTGTCATTAAAGTCTTGCTGTGATAGTTCACTCACTCTGCCGATGGCATGCGTCACAGCAACGGTGTTTCATTTGGCGAGGTCAAGACCTGCTCGTGGGTGGTAGACGATCTTAAAGTCATAGAGCGGCAGAGGTGGCAACTTGGGCCTGCATTGTTGCTGTATTGGTGATGACTTTAGCGTCTGCTCATTGATAGGTGGCTGCTCTGTGGGTTGATTGGCCGGTGTCCTTCGATTGGCGACAGTCTTCTTGTCTTTCTTATTTCTCGTAATCCAAGCACTTTCCCTTGCAATTGTTCTGCCACTACCAGCGTCATAGGTCCACGAATTTTCTGTTGTTTTGTTTGCCTCCACTTGGTCACTTTGCATTGTATTATCTTCCTCCTGCTGCTTTCTTTGCATTTCGCTTGCTGCGGTTGCGTCTCGGCTCATTCCAAGCTTCTCGCCACGGCGAGCGTGAGTGCTCGTGCCGTGCCGTCAGGAACGCCTGAGCGCGTTGTGCACGCGCCGCGCAGCTTTGCTCAGGAACGAACTTGGCGTTAGGCTTAATAAACTGGACGTGCGCTTGTCGGGAATTAAGTCTTATATCTTGAGACAGGATGCACGCACCTAAAAGAAGCTAGTGTCCGCCGATTCCTCGTGTCTGGGCGGCTGAGGCTGTGAAACTCTTGGATTCGTCACTGGCCTTGTTTCGTGTTAAAAAGCACGAAAACAGGAGCCCATGCGAGACGCGTCTGGTCTATACGGCCCCCTAGCGGTGGATCAAATGAGGGAGAAAAGCAGTCTGTGAACGAAAGATTTTGGTTGGAAAACAAACCTTACAGGAAAGCCGCCTTGCAGATCACTGTAAACTGACAGACTGCATGTCCATTCAGTTCAAGGCAGTCAAAAAAAAAAATTCTCGTCTTCATCTCCATCCGACAAATGGGGGGGGAGGGGGTAGTGGTTAGAAGAAGGCGCCTAATTTCTACAGCCCAGCAGGGAGCGCAGAGCGCAGCGAATAAGAAATTAAAAAAAAACCGAGAGAGTGAGAAAGAGAGAGAAAGTCAAACACCGCCTTCTTTTCAACCCAGGAAAGAGAGAGGATGCACGTTCAGTTCATCACATGGCGAGAGAGAAACACAACGTAGGTCAAGGTGCAGTAACATTGCATCACACGTGCAGAATAGGGTCGGTAGCGCTAGGCAGGCTGGGGCCTGTGGGAATGGAAGACTTGAAAGCACCACAGAGTGTGGGAAACATACTTGAACACGCATCTCAAGCTCTCGGCTAATTGTTCAGCGCGTCTCGTGGCATGTCGAACAAATCAAGCAGCCTCAATTTCCAACAGCTCTTCCTAGGCGGTCAGTCAGTCAGGCAAGTCCCAAGAGTTTTTGACGAGGGGAGCCAACAGCCCTAAAGAATTCGAAGTATGACTTTCGTGTTGTCACCACTTTTGGCGCACCTCGAGAGCGTTGATCCGGAACAAATCAGGGTAGGCTTAGCTGCCATCGTCCCCCGCGTCCAAGCGGCACCGAGCCAAGGAGGTCGATCTTAACATCTTCTACAGACACACGCACACAAGCACGCACACTTTCACTGTGAGAGGGAATCGGTAGTGGTCGCAATGACGCACGTAACGTGCATCTACTATAAAAAGGCGTGTAGTGTATGCGATAGCTTCTTTTCATTAGAAGTCTTGTAATTCTAGTATATTTTCATTGTATAGCCGACGTATGAGGCGGTTGTTAGTCGCATATATTCGGGTTAAAATACTACAAATATTTATTCGCCGCGCATGACTTCTAGAAATGATACTCCAAGAAAAAGGAAATCGCTCCAACATTTTTAAAATTAAGTTTGCTAGTGGGAGTACTTGTTCTCTGTCAGCGCTTTTCCATGGTTCATGAATGTTAAGCCCAACTGCCGCTTCTATAAAATGGTGTACAATAAGCCATATCAACGCAGTGACTGGATTTCTTACAGACTATTAAGCATTCAATCACAAGGCAATTTCCCTCCGGCATATTTTGATTAAAAGGAACGACATATCTTTGCTGAAAACCCGGTTTATGCACTGGGGCCCGGTGAACAGATGCTGCATATTGCAACTCTTGATCATCGCGAACGCGAAGACGGCAAGTAAAAGCCTCTACGCTATTGTCTGTACGGCCGGTGTAACTTAACCCTCTAGTCTTGAGGGTGTTGGGTTACACCATGCACTTGCGCATTGCTATTTTTCATCAAGGCGTTTGTCTAATTAACTGAGTGGTGCTATGTGGAGCACGCGGTAGTAGTGCCGATGTGCTATTTAGTGCTGGTACAAAAAGAAAACTTGCTTGTATCTCCTCTTCAATGAATCCTTCAATTAAACCTATTCCAGGGCGTTGCATAAAAGACTTTACGCCTGACACACTTGGAAAAGTAAAGCACATTGTAAGAAACCACTTATGCTAATTGAAGGACTTGTAAACCATCACCATCTATGCTGTGGTGTTCTGCAGAAAGACGTTGAGCCAATGACGCGCCGCATTAGGCTCTAAATTTAACATTGGTGTGTCCAGAGAGAAATACACTAACAGCGCATTTGCTAGCGGCCTGCCCTGTGTGCCGACTGTAGTTTTTTTTCGGAAAATGCTTTTTGTGTTTAGTGAGTTAAATAATTTTGAATTGGTGTTCTACTGATCCTAGTCCTCGCTAGTGTTTATATGAAGCTGGTTGGTTTATACCTTAAGCAATGCATCCTAGCATTAGGTGCAAGCTGAGCGAGTGCGAGAAACATCTAGACAACATATCCAGCTGTCTAAATACTAATTCAAATTATTTCCGTGCAAGTATTAGCTTTAGTCAACGAGGAATTCGAATACTTTTATAGTGCACCACGTGGATATCTTGTGACACTATGAAAGAATACCGACACGTCAAGCACCTCGTTAATTACACAAGATTTATAAATTGATAGAGCACAACGATCAAGCAAAGAGTTTGCAAAAATAAAAAAGAGTATGCTTCGCGGTGGACAAGTCGCAATTAAAAACCAACACATGATTACTGGTTCATTAAACATGGTCCCTCAAATACTATTCAGTTAGTTCATAACTGTGACTTCTCTGACATACAACGTTTTATTTTTTATTTTCATGGATTCTTTGCTTTTGTCGCACAGGTTTGTATCACTTTCCATTAAGTGGAGAGCTGCACGTTGTTTATATGCATCTGGGTAGGGTTCGCATTTATTGTCGTATAAACCTATAATAATGTGGCACTCAAAATGCCGAAAATCAAAATGACGAACTATTGGAATGCCGAATTTTAGAACACCGAAAAATCAAAAAGCCGATTGTACAAGACACCGAAAGTGCAAAATGTCAAAAAATCAAAACACCTAACTATCCAAACGCCGAAATATAAAAATGTCTGCGTCACCTAGCTATACTGCAAGATGAAGCACCTAGCTAACTTAGAGGTTACACTAGCACACTCTTTCATTCTCATTTCCAGTTGTCTTTTTACATTTATCTCAAGCTTTCATAAAAATTGCAAACCGTAAAATTTTCCACCTCCAATCACACATCAGAGTGATTTCTTGCTTATCACAAACAGCCTGTGTGCGATTCGTTGTCGAAAACTTGAAACTTCATCATTGTCCGGGTTGCCCAGAGCAGCATCAAGTGATTTTGCGTGACCCTTCTTTCTTGCTCTGTAAACGGCGGGGTTGTCGCTTCCTTGACAATGTCTTCCAGTCTGGCTTGCTTCTTCTTCATGGTAGCAATAGGCCGAAAGTGCATGGCTGACGTAGATCACTTTCTTCAAGATATCCATGCGAGTACCTTCTACAGGAAGGCCGGTAGTCACTCTGGCGTTGCAGTCTCCTTACTTGTCGCACCTCCAATAGTGCCAATACTACACCTTCTTGTCAAAAACATAAACATAACCACAACTGCAACAAAGTATTGGTTTTCCTTTCTGCGAACAACACACCCCGCCACATCTTTATCCATTTCTCTCCGAATCGGGGGTATTCGCGTGCATGGTTCGAGGGATTTTCGGCGATACGTCTTTTCAGCATTTTGATTTTGCAGCATTCGTGGTTTTCGGTGTTTCAATTTTATGGCATTTAAAATTTTCAGCTTTCTGACATTCGACCTTTTAATAAATCGCCGTCTAGATTTTCAGCATCTTGATAGGGACCCAAGGTAATACTCCCTAATAAATCACGTTATATGCCTGAACAAAGCTTAATATGTCATCTAAATGCTCCTCGCATCCACGCAGCTTGTACTTTATGCAAGGATCCATTGTTATAAGGTATGAACACGTGCAAGCACGCAGATAACTTAGATAAGCCGAAGATAACTAGTGAATAATTTTCTCACCTAAAACAAAAAAAGTAAACGAAAAATTTCGATCAGCACGCAATGAAAATCACCACTAAATGGACTGTTCTGTATATTTTTACCTGGAACACGCCAATGTTAATTTAAGACCACTTATGAGCAAAAAAAAAAAGCTTTTGTAACAAATTTTGACGCCAGTTGTCCAAGCTATTTTGAATTACGTGCGTTTAAAATTATTTTTCGCCTACAGAAAAACTACTTGACAATTCGTTAATACAATCTATTTCATTTACCTATTATCTGTCTATGAGAAAAATCTGTAGTATGGGTCATAATTCTCTTCCTTAAAGGAGCAATAAACACCCAGAAAAAGGTTTGTAAGAAACATTTCCAGTTAAAAGGACACCCTGTTCAATTGGACAAACTTTTCTCTATTTTAATATAGGAGTGAGTTAGTAAAAATTTTATTGAGAATGTAGAACGGATTTTTTGGCAATACATTTTACGAGTCAAGCTTCAAGCTTTCCGAAAACAATTCGCATGCGTTTTATGGTACTAAAAATGTATGTCAACGAACATTTCAGGGGAAAAGCCTTTGCTCTATATCCAAATGATCCTCAATTTTTTAAAGCTAATCTCTAATGGTCGAGCGCCAAGGTTTGGAGAGATGGCATGGGAAAGCCCAGTGAAAACACTTGCCACACAAAGCTGTTTGTTTGCTCTAGATTGAGGTATAAAATTATTTTCAATTGGAGCCCCACGTGGTGTAAATTTCGTCTCAATGTGGACCCAAATTACGATTTTCTTAAGCCTGTGTTTTTCCTCACAAAATTAAAAAAAAACTTTAGTCTCCTAAAATTATAGGCATATTATGGCGCAACAACACAAAGAAATAAACTAGGGCAGCGTCAGGATTATTTTACTGGTGGGGAACTCATGATAAGTAAGTTCCTTGAGGGTGGACAGGGAGGCAAGGAACTTAGTTATTGTGTTGTGACTATGTTCTCTCTTGAGGAGGATGGGCTATGGAGGGCGAGTGAAAATTGAGGGGGGGGGGAGCTCCAGCTCTCCCGTGCCTACCCCTTGCGCCCCTACCTGGAAGAAATGCAAACAGAACATTTCGGCAAGATTTTTGAATGCTTGTGTGACAGAAAAATAGCAGCAATATTGTTCAGCTTTTAACACCTGGCACAAACGATTTTGCTTAAAATGAAAACCAAATTCGCCATTCAAATGAGCAAGGTTATAGTAAATTTCGCAAACAACACTCAGAGTACACTCTGCGAAATACGGAAAGATCCCACGTACGGCAGAGGTTGACAAAATGAATGGAACTCACTCAGTGTAACTGAATAACCATATATATAATATTTTGCTTTGGACTCACTCGGACTGAAACTAACTAAATTTCCCTCTAATTAAACTCACTCAGACTCAGACTCACCGATGTTTTTGTCAGCTGGATTCACTAATGCTTTCCTCAGATATACCCACTCATACTCAGACTCATCAAAACGTTCCTCCAGCGGATTTACTCGGAATTAAACTCGCCAAAATAAAACAAAAATATAACTCTGGCAGACTCAGACTCACCGAAATTTCTCTGAAAAGGACTCGCTCGGACTCATAGACCCACCAAATGTTTCTAAAACAGACGCACTTGGACTGAAAATTAGCGATATTCGACCTGGTCCGGCTCATACAATGAACGTCGAAGGAGCATCATTAAAAAACACATGTGAAAGAATTGCAATTGCCAAGCAACCTAGAAAAAATATATATAGTAGCTTTCAACATACGAAAACAAGTTATTTACCATGCCTCTAAATATTAATATTAAAGAGAAACTTAACATTACATGCAATTTCTGCGACAGGCACATGCGCGCTGATAGCACTAAATACAATAAGTACCATATAAATTGGCTGCTGTAAATACCTGTGCTATTTTAAAATACTATGTTAGTCAATAAATCCGCCCACGCTTGTAATTTGGTCGTTGTGCGGAATGCTGTAATATAAAATTTTTGTCAGCAGAAAATGTGAGAACCATGACTTGACAGGGTCGCGTTCTTTAAAAAGTCTGTTACCTGTCCCGCGTGTCGAATAACGTAAGGTGCATTCATGGTTCATTATTCATCAAGTCTTCCAGCAAAACACTGCAAGAAAAACTTGTCTTCATTGGATGCACTGGTGTTAGTGCACACGTACGTGTTATCCTACATAAGCTGAGTCTTTCGACAATAACTCATCAGTTGCAATACAGCGCCTGTGTATGCGTCTCTTTAGGTGGGCATGATTGTGTTGTATTGTATGCTGCTTCCTCAAAAAGAAAATAATGACTAGGTCGTTAGCTACCTGCTGCAACAAATAAAAAAACAAGATGCAACATTTTTTCTGTCAGTATATACTCCTCTTTCTCAACCCCTCCCCCCCGCCCCGCACACACACGCACACCAAAGCTATAAACGTCCGAGAAGGAAGAGTAGCTGTTTACGGTTGCGCACCTGTCATTCCTTCTCTAAATGTTTTGGTGTGAGGGGGTTTGTTGGAGTAGCGTGGATATAATGTACGACTGGAATCAAAGGTGAACATTCGACATAAGTCTGTCTGTTTTGGATAGAAATTGAAGGAATGAGAACTCCAACCAAAATATATTTAAGGAAAAAAAAACCCTATGTTTCGAAGAGTCTTCGGCTTTTTCCTCAGAGGTAAAAGATCGACTTCCAAACGTCGGTTTTTTAAATACGTTTTAGTTGGAGTTTTCTCATTACTTCAATGTACGAATAGAAGTGGGGATGGTGGTTAACGAAAGGGTTGCCCCAGTGGCTTTAGCAATACTCCATTAGGCAAAATATCTTCTCTTTTCATCTTGCTGTGTAATCTCCCTGCCTTCTTATGTTTCTCAGCTAAGCTTTGTTTTGTACTCGGCAGCTCAGGGTGAGGTGAGTTTCTGCGAACCTTACCTGCCTTCCAAACCAGTTACTGAATGCAAGCTTCCCCTGAATGGATGAATCTGTGGTTGAAGAAAGTTGTTGTTGAAGAAAGTTGAAGAAAGAGTGTAGAGGTAGGTAGGCGAGTAAGGTTTAGAAGAACGTGACGGCCATGGCTGCAAGAGCAGAAAGAGAATATGGGCCATTGGCAGGGCAGTCCGAGTCGTATGACTTAGAAATGTGGAGCTGCAACCACGTACGCACATACCTATGGTCATTCCCACGAGAAAAAAATGTCCTAGATCACCTTTCTTGGGTAAAAATACAGAAAACTAGCTAAACTAGAAAACTAAAGTAAATAAAGAAATAAATATTAATCCAACCACCAATTGTCACCACAGCTGCGGAACGAAGAAAAAACGTAATCCGGGACCTCGGCACCAGTGGCTACACAGAGGCATTTATTCGCAGAACACTGTGTATAAGAAAAGACACGGGAAACACGACACCAATGACGCCGCAACGACGCCGCGTGTCGACCCAACTTGAGTGTAGGGAACAGCGAACGGAGCACAATGGCAGAACACTGTGAGACTACTCACAACATGTTTGCCCCATACCAGTGCCCACGGCACAGTGTAGAGCTCGTTGCGTTGTTTTGTAGTCTTTCTGCATTCCTTGAAGTGCACAAAGAGCGCGAAAACTTAGGTACGAGAAACTTGAGCGTGGAAAACGACTTTGCCATCAAGCCTTTGCAGCGTGGACTGGATGAACGCAATGACGGCTGAGGGACGACAGCAAGTTCTTACGCGTTTCAAAGTTGAGTATGAATGGAAAAGTGTGTGAATGTGAATGAAAAAAAAATAACTCTACAAAAACACGGGCGTTGATGTGTTGTGTCGGTACAACAGAACTGCAGGCCTGTTGGAAAAAGAGGGCAGCGATATCTCATACAGAGACTCGAGAATTAAAAGCGTCTCTGATCTGAGAGGTAAAAGAAATATTCGAACACGTTACAGCTTGAATAAATTTATTTTTGCGAGTGATGAAGGACCACGTACGGCATGAACGGTGTGTTTCTGCCTCCTTTCTTCTTGAAATATGGCCGCGACGATTTTCATGGTACCCTAAATTACGCAGCCATTGCTTAATCGGTAGCAAATGACATGACAAAAACCCATGGTCTGTGTCATCGCTACATTTTAACAAAACTTGAAATCCAGCCAGATGGCGCATTACTATCGGGAAACTTTTAGCGCAAACTGATGCTTTCATACGACGTTCACAAGCACCCGTCTTGTCTCTCTCGTTCTTCTTAACGTCTTGTTTGGCGCTCACAACTTTCCCAATCGCCACATTTATTCAAGAAGAAACTGAATTGGCATCTGAGGGCATAACCAGTTCAATGCAATAGAGAGAGAGAACGGGTGCTCGATTGCTCACGAATCATGCAGATTTTTTGGCTTTAAGCCACTATAATAATGAATCTGGAGCTTAGCATTTATTCTCCGCTGATTAGGTACATAATTACGAATCTAGCTCAGTGTGAATTCCGATGTCACGTAATAAAGGTGACCTGGAGTGGCACATGTGTCACAACAAGCTGCAGAACCCAATTCCATGCCTTCGTACCGTCATGCTTGTTTAATACGAACGTTTGCAGATTGGACTACAGAAACAACATTAAAATACCGAGAAATTTTTAATTCCTCCGTTCGTTAGTAACGCACTTCGTTATGCATTCTTCTGTTCTCTGGGAGTAGATCACGTGAGTTTTGTAGCATGAATTAACATAAATTGCTGTTTTTATTTCCCACAGTCAGCAAACGGTGTACTCTATAAACACATCATCTACATTAAACTTCGTGCTAGCACAATGCATACAATCCTCAATTACATCACCAAAAAAAGAATACGGGTTTCACGGAGAGAGTTTCCTAATGCTTCGTTAGATATTCAAACGCTGAATTTAGAAATAGCACCACCATGAACGGGATTAACTCCATGGCCCAATTTCACTGCAAAAAGCGCTCAAATAACTGCACCTTGCAGGTATGCATTTTACATTGGATGAGGTTTTAGAGGTGTGGTGATATCATTAGTTCAGGTTACTTTGTTTCAGCGTAGAATTACCTCTTTAGTCACGTGTACTATGCTTTTTAATGTTATTTATTTCACCTCATTGGTCATTTAGCGACGGTCATTTCATTTCCACATCCCTAAATGAGAGTTATGAATAGTTGATATCCAAGCATTCTTTAAAGATATATGACTTGTGTTTATCAAAGGACCAACCCTAGAATGAGTTCAGGGAGGGGGGGATATGAACAGTTTTATCATTTGAAAAATAAATTTTTTGGCTTGACAAGCCAGAACGTCAATACGACAACAAGGCACGCCATAGTGGGAGGTTTTAAATATTTGGAGCCATAGGTCGGCAAAATAAATGAAGCCCAAGTAGACTCACTCAGTAATTGTGCTTTTATCTTAGGACTCGATATAGGGCCCAGCCTATAGCCAAAATTTTGGTCACATATAGGTGACCAAAAATATTTTTCTCTGCAAAAAATTGTTGAAGTAGACTGCTTTCAACGAAGTAAATCAGCCCGACGTTTTTCAAATACACCTGAGGTAGTCGCCAAAACGCATTGGATGTTTGGCGTGGAATGACCAATCAAACTTTACGTCGATACTTGGCACTTTTCATCTCCACTGTCTCTTTCCAAGTTCGTAGACTTCCTTTCTTGACATTCAACTTCACGGTAATTTAACTAATCCGCATCATATTGGTCTGTTAGAAGAAAATAGCTCGTAGTATACGCATCCTAAATCAAACTTGGCCGTGCACTTACGCCCCATCTTACTGTTTTGTATCAATCATTTCACCGTTCTCATTTCACTTACCGTATTGACATGTGGTTGCGACGGCAAAAAATATGCTACTTGGATTGCTCAAGACGATACTTTTTATTGGGTGAACATGTGCCTAGAAATGTACAAAGTACTAGAAATTCACGCTTTACGCTGATAGCGGTTATCAGAGCATTAGTAATTGGTAATATGGTCTGCGCGAAGGTACGTCGCCATATATACACGTGGCATCAAACATCATCCATATTGTAGGTCTCTCAAGCTTATCAGAATATTCTAAAATAATCTAGAATTTTCGCAGACAGCCAAGCGTGCTTTGCGCAAGGCAGTTGATCAATTGATTAATGCAATTGGCAATTGGCAATTAATTAAGGCAATTGATCGAAAATGCAGCCGCCGCAGGCGGGATTCGATCCCGCGGCCTGCGGGTCAGCAGCCGAATACCTTAGCTACTGAACCACTACGGTGGTGCTTTTGCACAAGAGAGTGATATAAAAATACAAGCGAGCGTGGCAGTAAAATAATGTTGCGGCAAAATTTCAGCAGATGCAACAGGTTCCACTGTGGATGCTATTTTCATACAGAACCGTCAGCGGGTAGCCACGCATTGCAAGGTAGATCGACGTCTTTGGTTATTTTGAGAAGGCTAAATTTCTACCTAAAACACACGGCATGACGAGCACTCACGTTGACTGTAAATTTTAGTGAAACGATGTGCACGCTTCGGTGGGATGACATGCATATCATTAAGAAGCTGTTGTGTGTTCCTCAAAGTTTGAGATCCTCAATCGTCGAGCAACCCTTCACTATCACATGCGGAATGAAAGGAATCTATTCATGTAATGTGTACAGCCAGCCTACAGACCGCAACCACAACTGACGATGTTGGTCGACATCACTCCTGTAGGTCCATATATTTAGTGCTGTATCCGTTACAGTAAAAAAGTAACTAAATACGTTAGTCGTTACTCTAATAAAAAAGGGAACGTTTCACGGCCCCATGTTGTATATGTACATAAAAAAAGGTGACACATTACCGTTACCGTAACCGAAAAAAACACATAACTAATGGTATGTTTTTTGTAAATCTGCCGTAACTCCGAATCTTCAATTTTAATCACTGCGTCTTTGCTTCAGAAACCCACAATGAGAATTTTTAAATCTCAAATTTACGTTTCACACGTACTAATCCAAGCAAGGATTATACTGAATGTTAAATTAAAGAGAATTATTAGTACAAATGTACTGAACTTTAGCAGTGTTATATAGAAGCCTTATGACGCCTGCTCATGTGATGGCTTCTGACTCTGCAGTGACACAGGGTGAAACCATTTTTTTTTCATTGGAGCATTATACACAAATAGAGGTTCAATAATCTACGGTATTCACAAAGAAGCTATCACTGAACTCTCAAGAAATTTACAGCAATCGGTCTTTTCTGGATCCTTCAGCACATTCAATAAAGCAAGTCGATAACGGTACTGTTGGCCTTAGCCACCAAAACGGCCAGCCACGTGCTAGTAGGCAATCACGGAGGCCTACAGAGGCCTACATTGGTGCCTTTTTATTGGGGAGGGAGGGACTTGGTAGATGTCGTGGTGAAGAGGGGGGACACTTGCAAGTTTGTGACACCAGATGTGCCTTGCAGACGCGTAAGTCTACAAAAATCACTAAGGGGACACACATCTTGCAATATCAGCCATTTTGTTTTATTATGTTGCAGGTTTTATTTTTGTTTATATAACAATTAAAATCATGCCTAGAAATCAAATTGACAAACGAACGTAGGTTCCCAACACTCGTAATTGCATTCTTCGATTGAGTTTTTTCTGGAACCAGTCGAGAGGAGCAGTTGCGATTTCAATGGTCTCACACAGCTGATGAGTATTGAGCACGTGTACACGCTACAAAAAAGCATTAAAAAGTTGAATGTTTTATACACACTTATCAAGCATTCTTACTTGTGAAGTTTTAGGAGAAATTTTAATGGGGCCCACTTGCAAGGGGTTACGCCCTCCCCTGACCAAGCTCAAAGGGGTCGGGGAGTCAACATTCTCTGCAGGCGTGGTCAGCGGGCGTCCAGGTCGTGACCAGTATGGACTGTGTATCTGAGAAAATATTGCATTTGCTCTCATCTGCACATATAACTATCGACAGGTTTTTGTCTTAGGGGGATGAGAACCCTTCTTTAACTTGTACCACGGCTGAGGGAGGGGGTCGTGTTGAGTTTAGAGTGGGTAGCAAGTGCTGGTGCGGCTTGAAGGGGTCAAGTTCCCCCTTTTTGCACCGCCCGCCTGGCCCACGCCCATGTCTACATTTGATTCATCGAACACTGCGGTGAAGACTAGTTGACTAAATGCGCGGATTTGTTTTCTTTAGCATCTTATACCGCTGCATAAAACATTCTCACATTGTGAAAAGTAGGTATTTTGATTCGTTTGAAGGAAAGTCACATTCAAGCCATGACCGATACTCAAAATAGCGGTGTCCTGCAATCGCAATAAGAAAACTCGTAGCAGAGGTGCTCCTTTTTTCGTGCAGCGTACAATGTAAAAGTGAGATCCGATTCGGAAAAAGCGAACTGAGTGACGTGCGTTGGTGCTTGCTCAATGTTCAATGAAAGAAGGTTTCATGAAGTATGACGTAGCCAACAACAGAAACGAACTGCTGCATCTTAAATTAAAAAAAAACTAGCAATGTGCAGCACATTCGTGGTAGAACATGGACATAGATTGAAATAGGCGTATTTTATCATGAAAGCGAAATAAAAACTATTTTACAAAACGATTTGCATTCATCGTTATGTCGACACATCTGTGTAGTGTCATTTTGATGATGTGTATGCTATTTTGATGAAAATCCTTGAACTCTAACCAATTCAGTAACCTGTGGTAGAAGAGCCTTTTGAATTTTTAGTTTCGGTTTCCGCGCCGCTAGCGCCGCCGCCGACGACGACAAAAATTGGCTGCGCACCGCCGCCGATGAAATAACCGGCGTGCGCTGACAACGCCGCCGCCGCCTACTTTGAACGACCCCCACGCCGCTACCAGTCGAAATCGCCTCGGCGCACACCTCTACCCAAAGAGCTTCGTCGCACCCTCTCGTCCACTGTTGGGTGCCTATGCTTCTCGCTCTAGGTCACCACTCTATCAATGACAGAAATATTTCACTTTTCTCGGAATATTTTACAGGCTCATTATTCTCGGAATATATACAGGACTCAATTAGTACTAGAAGTTGGGCTACTGTGATTCGGTTCGTGGTGGCAGCTATAAAACTCCGACGACGGAGAGACTAATGAAATGATATGAATGACGACATTACTGCCTTTCTCATTCCTATGTTTGCTCGAGTACAAGTGTTTGCAGGTATTATACACTGCTCCATGATTCAGACGCATAGCCTCAAACGGACGGGACTTGGACAATCTCGGTAAAAGAAGGATACGTAGTTTAGATAAACTGGATTTCTACGCTGAGTGATGACACTTTCACACACACACACACACACACACACACACACACACACACACACACACACACACACACACACACACACACACACACACACACACACACACACACACACACACACACACACACACACACACACACACACACACACACACACACACAGATATATATATATATATATATATATATATATATATATATATATATATATATATATATATATATATATATATATATTGTGGGCATTTGTTACTTGCATTGTCCTCATCCCTGCATGATCGCAATCACCATCATCCGCTTGTCTCTTTGTCCTCATTGCCACTCTGGTTCATCATCATCGTCATCGTCTGTGTACTGGCTCTGCCCGTTCGTTTTGCGAGGTCTTTCCTCAATTAAACGCTGTCGCAACCCAGACTACCAAGACTTCATACGTGGTGGAGGTGGATTTTCGGTCCTCTTACCTCCCGCAGCCCGCTCTACCCGCTGGAGCTTCGTTCAGGCCGCCGATTGCGCCCACTGTCAGGCAGCATGTCCCAGACCGAGCCTACCGGCGCTCATGTCATCAACCATGCACCGACGCAAGCTGCCCCTCCTATTTACATACACGGACATCAGCGGGAACCCCCGCTCTTCGCTGGTCGTCGTGGAGAAGACGTAGAAGACTGGCTCGACGACTACGACCGCGTAAGTGTCGCTAATCGGTGGGACGAGGCCGCCAAACTCCGTTACGTCCCATTTTATCTGACCGGAGTCGCAAAGACATGGTATTTTAACCACGTCATTGACTTACCCGACTGGGCTACCTTCCAGCAGCAGCTGCGACACGTTTTTGGCACCCCGGACATTCGATCCGCCGTCGCGAAGAGGACACTTGATACTCGCCAACAACATCCCGGTGAATCGTACACATCATACATCGAGGATGTCCTCGCACTGTGCCGGCGTGTCAATCAAACCATGCCGGAATCGGACAAAGTGCGCCACGTATTGAAAGGCATTGGGCCTGTTGCCTTTAATGCACTCGCTGTGCAAAACCCAGCTACCATCGCTGATGTCGTGACGACATGCCAGCGCCTTGATGCGCTGGACTCCGTTCGCCTCCAACCAGACATTGGCGACCACCACTCCACGTCAGATGGCCACCTGCGCGACCTCATCCGGGACATTATACGCGAAGAATTGCGGTCCATGGACTTCACACTTCCTACACCACGACCTACACAGCCTTCGGGAATGCCCTTACGTGACATCATCAAGGAGGAACTTACATCCCTGACTGGCTCTGCGGCCGTACAGCCACATGCTTTACGCCCCATACCCACGTACCCTTAAGTTGCTGCCGTGCCTCCCAGCGACGCCCACGCGACATTGCCGCGTCCATCCTACGCGTCAGTTGCTGCCGCTCCCCCGGTTAACTACCATTCCGTACCCCCTGACCCTCCGGCCAACCTGACCGCGCTATCTACAGGTGCCCCGAATGTCTTCTATTCCCCACCGTGGCGCTCGTCTCGCCCTGTTTGCTACTACTGTGGCTATCGCGGCCACATATCTCGTTTCTGCCGAAAGCGCCAGCAAGATGAGCGTCGGAACGACGTGCGTGAACGGGATTTGTACGCCGGGGCGTCTTATCAAGGTCGGCGTTATTCGTCTCCCCCGCACCGTTCTCCATCTCCTCCTGCATCGACTGCACCACGAAACAGCCGAAACACGAGACGCCGCTCGCCTTCGCCCTTCCGCCGTTCCACTTCTCCACTTCGGCCCGCCTCATTCACCTCTGAAATTCATTCGGAAAACTAAGTGATGCAGTTTGTGGAGGAAAAACTGCATTCGGAATCAGAACTGAAATCCCTCCATCGGGCCCGTGTAACATGGTTTCTGTGGAAGTGGAAGGAGTGCGAGTCGATGCTTTGGTGGACACAGGTGCGACATTGTCTGTGATACGTGCTGATTTGTGTGAACATTTAAGGAAAGTAATGACGCCTTACGATGGCCCCAAATTAGTTGCTGCCCAGGGGAACGTCATTCGCCCTTCCGCGTTTTCTACTGTGCGTGTTTTCATCGACGGCATCCGCCATCATGTCCAGTTTGCTGTCCTGTCCCGCTGCTCTCACCAACTAATTTTAGGGTGGGATTTTCTATCATCTGCTTCCGCGGCGATTTGTTGTGGACAACGCGTCGTTCACCTCGCTGACACGGACTACATGCTTGACGACGACAATCAGAAGCCACTTCGTCTGGTCGCTGCGAAAGACATCGAACTGCCGCCACTACAAGAGCAAATTGTCGGCATTACGTCCAACGACATCTATCACGGGGATGTATTGGTCTCACCATCACCACTTTGCGTTCGCAAAGGTATAGTTCTTCCGTCCGGTGTCGTTCGTTTTTGCAATGGCTCGGCACTTGTCACCGCTGTCAACTCTACACCGGAGAAGATCTTACAGCCACAGGGCACTACTGTGGCCCATGTTGCTGACTTCGAGCCTGTATTTGTCACGCCACTTCAGGCCATCGCATCCAAAGAGCCTTGCCTCGGTGAGCATGTTTCTTCCTCCGCCTTTACCAACACTATCAGCAGCGAATTGACATATTCACAGAGGCAGCAGCTGCTCGCATTGTTACAGAAACATGCAAATTCTTTCGACATTTGCTCGTCTAAGCTGGGCCGCACTAATACTACAGCACATCGAATTCAAACTGTTGGGACATCTATCGTACACCGCCGACCCTACCGCGTGTCTCTGACTGAAAGAAAAATTATAGAAGAAAACGTTGCGGACATGCTTAAACGGGAAGTCATCCGTCCTTCATCTAGCCCTTGGTCGTCTCCCATTGTTTTGGTCCGCAAAAAGGATGGCTCTGTGCGTTTTTGCGTGGACTACCGGGCGCTCAATAAGATCACACGCAAGGACGTGTACCCTATGCCACGCATTGACGACGCCCTTGATTCCCTACAAGGCGCGGAATTCTTTTCAAGCATCGACTTGCGTTCTGGGTACTGGCAGATTCCCATGCATGAAGACGATAAGCATAAAATGGCGTTTGCAACCCCCGACGGGCTATATGAATTCAACGTGATGCCTTTCGGGCTCTGCAACGCACCCGCGACTTTTGAGCGCATGATAGATACCGTGCTGCGCGGTCTGAAATGGAAAAGTCCTGTGCTACCTGGACGACATTATTATCTTTTCGTCAACGTTTCCTGAGCACCTAGAACGACTGGATCAAGTTCTGACGTGCCTTGCCGGCGCCGGGCTTCAAATAAACACTAAGAAATGCTCTTTCACTAGCAAATCTATCAAGGTCTTAGGACATGTCGTTAACAAAGATGGCATCCGGCCCGACCCTGACAAGATTTCTGCAGTCCTTCACTTTCCGCGTCCCGAAAAACCAAAGGAGCTTCGCAGTTTCCTTGGCCTCGCCTCCTATTTTCGCCGGTTTATCCAGAACTTCGCTTCTATTGCTGCTCCATTACACCAACTACTCGCTTCGAACGTCCCCTTTCTGTGGTCTCAAGAATGTGAAACGGCATTCGAGCTGTTGAAGCGGTCACTCACGTCTGAACCTCTGCTCTGCCACTTTGACGAAGCCGCACCGACTATCCTTCATACCGACGCTAGCGGCCTTGGTATAGGAGCCGTTCTTCTACAACGTGACAAGTCTTCCCTAGAAAAAGTTGTTGCATATGCCAGTCGCGTACTCACCCCTGCTGAAAAGAACTACACTATAACTGAGCAAGAGTGTCTGGCTGTGGTTTGGTCGGTCCAGAAGTTCCGTCCCTATCTCCACGGCCGTCACTTCACAATCGTTACGGACCATCATGCCTTATGCTGGCTTTCTACACTGAAAAACTTGTCCGGACGCTTGGGTCGGTGGATACTACGCTTGCAGGAGTACGACTTTGACATAACTTACAAGTCAGGCAGAAAACATCGAGACGCCGATGCTTTATCTCGTTGCCCGCTTCCAACTACCCATATCAGCGTTGGTGAGAACTCAAACGCCACATCTACCAAAGTTCATACGCTCGCATCAATAACGCAACCCTTTTCGGACGACCAGGCAACATTTATCTCCCACCAGCGGTCCGATTCATACTGCAGACGCATGATGGACCACCTTTCGGGAGTTTCTCACCCACCAAACGCGCGACTCCGTCGTCAACTCCTGCACTTTAAGCTGGACAATGGGGTTCTCTACCGCCACGTCTACCACCCTGACGGTCAGCGCTGGGTTCCTGTACTGCCACGCTCTCTTCGACTTCAGGTGCTCGAAGCCTTCCACGACGACTTGACTGCTGGTCATCTTGGTTTTAAAAAAACTCTTGACCGCATTCGATGTCGTTATTACTGGCCTGGCCTTTCTTCTAGTGTAGCGCGGTACGTCGGTTCCTGCTACCCATGCCAGCGTCGTAAACTCCCCACGTCTGCACCTGCTGGACCTCTACAGCCACTTCCGTGCCCGTCAATGCCTTTCGAGGTTGTAGGTGTTGACCTTTACGGGCCTCTCCCCGTCACATCTGCTGGCAAACGATGGATAGTGACCGCCGTGGACCACCTGACACGATACGCTGAGACTTCCTCTGTTATTACAGGCTCAGCGGTGGAAGTTGCAGACTTTATTCTTCACGCAATAATACTGCGTCATGGGGCTCCTCGTGTACTGCTTAGTGATCGCGGCAAAGTGTTCCTGTCACAAATGGTAAATGAAGTACTCCGCGCTTCTGGAACTACTCACAAGACAGCTTCAAGCTACCACCCTCAGACAAATGGTCTCACAGAAAGATTTCACCGAACCCTTGCAGACATGATAGCCGTTTACGTCCAACCCGACCACAAAAACTGGGATACTCTTTTACCATTCCTGACATTCGCTTACAACACCGCCGTTCAGCGAACAACTTGCTACTCACCGTTTTACCTCGTGTACGGACGCACCCCGACTACCTTTCTCGACGTCTCCTTCTTTAGCAGCCATGGGAATTCGTGTCAGTCTTCTAGCGAAGAATACATTTCCCGCCTGGCTCAGTCTCGCCATCAGGCTCGCATCAATACTGAAGCGAGACAGCACGAGCGAAAGATCACCTATGACGAATCCCACCGCGTTGTGTCTTTCCAACCTGGTGACGAGGTGCTGCTTTTGACACCTATTCGCACTCCTGGTCTCTGTGACAAATTCCAACCACGCTTCATCGGCCCATACATTGTTTTAGAACAGACTTCTCCAGTTAATTATCGTGTGACACCACTCGTCGCCCCAACAGACCGCCGCTACCGCAGCACAGAGATTGTCCACGTTTGTCGCATGAAACCTTTCACGCGACGTTCCCCGTCACTTTGACTTACGGCGGCCAGGATGTCCGCTTCCAAGTGGGGGGAATTAGTGTGGGCATTTGTTACTTGCATTGTCCTCATCCCTGCATGATCGCAATCACCATCATCCGCTTGTCTCTTTGTCCTCATTGCCACTCTGGTTCATCATCATCGTCATCGTCTGTGTACTGGCTCTGCCCGTTCGTTTTGCGAGGTCTTTCCTCAATTAAACGCTGTCGCAACCCAGACTACCAAGACTTCATAATATATATATATATATATATATATATATATATATATATATATATATATATATATATATATATATATATATATATATATATATATATATATACAACGTTTAAGTAAGTACTCGTAATTGAACATTTATAAAAATCGATTGTGAAAATTGTGGCCACCATGTTCCATGACATGAACAGTAGAAGCAGCATTTTAGCAGCCAGCACTACACAGGACATCTTTTAATTTTTTCTTGCTTTTCTTCTGGAGGTCGTTAATTTGTGGAGTGTGAATTCTATAAGCATAAATGTAAGCATTTTGACTGAAATTTGTTGTGCTCGGTAGAAGATTTAAGAAATAGGGAAGTTCATAGAGGGCCTGAGGTGACACGAACGACTTGGTAACTTCCTCGGGATCTGCCTGTGTTTGTCACAAAACATCTTTGTGTCTTGGTTTGCCAAAACTGCGGCTTTCCGTTTGCAACACGTTTCAAAAGCCGTGAACGTATACTCAGGAGATTTTTTCTAGAGAGCGGTTCAAGTTTGTTGGCGTGTTGTAAATGTGCCAGGATTCGCGCAAGGATCTCCTTTCGAAAATCTTCTCTGTTTCTTGAACAGGAAAGCTGTAGAAATCGATCATATGGTCGGGTTGCTCAAGGGCTCTACAAACGTGCCGCTTGCACTTCTGCCTTCCTGACGTCGTTCTTAAGTTGGCGAAATCTTAACGAGCGGGTGCGAAAGTTATTGCTGCCCGGCAAGACGCACGCTAGCGCTCAGCCGCTGACTCTCACGTCGAGAACGCCAGTCCAAGCCTGTCGGCTGCTCCACGTGGGCGATCTGAACGGAACCATTGGCTTTTTGCCTACGTAGCTGGCTGGACACTCTGGTTGTGGTTATAAGAGGGAAAAGAAGAGAAAAGTGAGCCCCGTAACTATCTTCATCAGCGTCCGACACCTCAACAGTAGAACACAAGGGATGGGGGTGAGGTGGAATTAAAAGGATAGGAATATATATATATATATATATATATATATATATATATATATATATATATATATATATATATATAGGACAGCGAGGACAGCGAGCGACGACATAATAGGAGAGATAGGAAAGATGGAAACACGGTCACAGGAGTTCGAGGACGGGGTACAACTTGCAAGAGCTCTTGTCGGCGACAGGAGATGGCGTAGGGCTAGTCCAGCCGGCCAGAGCTGCGCTGACGTCGTCGTAGGAGACCGGCGGCAGGAGGTGGCGTAGGACGAACCCAGTTGGCCAGAGCTGCGCTGTCGTCGGAGATCGCGAGGGCACAACCGGTCGGCACGGAATCGAGCATTCGCTTTTTGCCTGCGCTTTTTGGCTGGCTGGACACTGAACAAAGCAACTTACAGACTACTCGCTGGTGTTGCTTCCTCCTTCGGCCGTGGTAGCAAGCGGGTTAGTATCGAAGCAGTCTTGTAAACCACCTCGACCCCTGATTTTCTGAGAATCGCGAAGAGCTCTTCAATGGCACCCGGCACATATGAGATGGCAATGCGCTTGGCTGGCTTCAATTATTTTTTGCCAGTGGGGTGACCAGGGAGGGAAGGTTGTCGCATAGTGTGTCTTTCATGGGTCCTTAAACACGGTGCAGTGACCGTTCTCTCAATACACGCCATGATGCCCACGTATAATATTGAAAACGCAGGCACAAACGGAAAGAAAACAAAAGCCATCTAAATGCACAAGGCTGGGCAATATTTTTGTCAGTCTTCACCTCTCGAGGGGGCTCCACAAAAGTGTAAAAAGTGAACATTTTTATTGATAAATGTAAAACCTGGTTGCTGAGATGTACTAAAAGTGGTAAGCCAACTGAAAAAAAAAACGTTAGGAGTGATTTACGCGGTTGCATACCATAATTGAAAAGATACCGTAGGTAAATATCGTGTTACTGTGTTGCTTTTTGGCACAAAAACTCAGCTGTTGCTCCAGTAGTTCGTCACGTACACCTCAGCATCAAGAACGTAACCCTACCATTTGTGAGGAATAATTTATTATGAGCATTTAGTGTGACAAAAGCCGCCTAAAATATCCATTGCTTTCCGCAAAAGCTTTGTTACTCGGCCCCTACACTAGTCTTCTGATTAGGGCAAGCAAATTATAGGGGCTCTGGTGACTCAGACTCAAAAGCTGACAACGACTGATTCCATGAAGCAGACCTACCTGTACGGTGAAGAGTTTGAAAAAGAAAAAAAAGGCAGGCTTGTCAACAAAGTTCTATTCTAGTTCGATGATGACTTCATTGTAGTTTGCCTTTGTAACATTCACAAACTAGACTACTTCGGGCGCCGTAGCACTGTACGAAGAAATGCGAGTTATATAGCAATAACAAATGAAGCAATGTTATTACTGAGCTAAAGAAGAAAAAAAGCAGATTTAACTGGCGCACACGAGAAGACTGTGGAAGCAATGGTGCTGGTGGCCTACTCTAACTCCTTTCCTTTACATCTTCCTCAGTTTACTTTCTCCCTTCTTGCTATATTATACAAGGACAATAATAACGACAGTCTATCGACTCGTCATTCACGTAGCAATATTATATAAGGCTATGCTTTGATTCCTCTTAGCTTGATGCATGCGTTCCGAGTTCGGAGTGGCCATCGGCCAGGCTGGAAATGAAGCTTAAACATCCTGCTATTGAAAATAAAATGCTACATGTATCAAGCGCGTAATTCACCTAGATTTTCATCCTACACTTTTGTCTGAGCTGTGTGTGGATTGAGGGTGTAACACTGTATACGATGGCACCAAACGTGAACATCAGTTTTCTTTTTCCTAAAAGGAAAGCAAAAGCATATCGCTGCCAATAATGACATCACGTTAGCAAGTGATAGAATATTATCAATCGATAACTTCTTCCTAGACTAATACAAAATGTACTGCATAACTTTTTTTGCGTTTCTACAGCATGATTAGTGTTTTTGCCATTGCCATGTGTACACATACATCAGCGAGACCATTGTGTAAAAAGGTGGATTATCACCAATACTTTCGAATTTATTGTAGGCAATATTTACGGTGCATTCACTCTTCAATCGCAAAATCAAGCTCTCTGAATTCTGACTATAATTGAGCGCGAGAGGAAGCACTACGTACTTGAGATGTACACTTGAATAAACAGCGTGGGTTTAAAATTGTTTTTAAGTTTAACATGTTAGCCCTTACATTGTACGCCAAGGACCCCATTTGATAGCTGGTGTATTGGCGCACAGACCTTCAACACACATATCAACAACGCGTAGATCGTTGTACATTCGACTATCTGTAGCATAAAGCTCTTGTAATGTGCGAAATAACAGTATGAAATTTACTTTCACATGTCGCAATGAAATCTCGCCAGATGAAGTGTTACATAAATAATTTATCTATTATTATTTTTAATATATTAGGGTGAATGAAATGTGCCAAAAACATAGATAAAGACACAATACCTTTAGGTGTAGCAAATCTTTTGTCAAACACGCGATGCTGTATAATCTGGAGTTGCGAAGCTCGTTATATAAATGTTGTCAGGTAGTAGTGCAAAAACAATCAGGGTCACGCTGCTCTTGAAGCGCCCATTGTTTAAAGCACAGTTTATGGAACTATGCTGGGTACCTTATGAAATAAGACACCGGCAATGAGATGGCAGTAAATTAGATGCTAATACTAATTTACAAAATGGTCTGCAAAAACTGCTCCTCTAGATTACACTGTAACTGTGCTGTCCATCCTGATCGTCTGGTGTGTTTTTTTTTCTATAGAACTATACTTAGCTCCTTATGTACATTTACGCAAAGAATAAGTGCTACGAACAAATAAGAAAGCGAAAGAGCTTCCACAAGGGATAACTGGACAGTACAATCTCGGAGCGTTTACTATGTGGTTGCCAAGCATATTCCTTTCCTACCCCATGGCTAGTGCATTGAGCATATTATTTATTATTACTATTCATTTACAGTTACTGCATTCATCATTTGGTGATTTCAGCAGGGTGGTACACCTACTTAGTATTGACAAAAACATGGCAAAAAAGTGATGCAGAAAGGAACGCACAGCTACAGTCGGAACTGTAGCTTCTGTAAGAGTCGAGTAACATGTTTTTAAGGGTAGTTCATCTTTCAGCCCCACCTATTTATTGGCTGCCCTCGGCAGTGGTCTAGTGGCTAAGGTACTCGGCTGCTGACCCGCAGGTCGCGGGATCAAATCCTAGCTTCGGCGGTTGCATTTTCGATGGAGGCGGAAATGTTGTAGGCCTGTGTGCTCAGATTTGGGTGCACGGTGAAGAACCCCAAGCGGTCGAAATTTCCGGAGCCCTCCACTACGGCATCTCTCATAATCATATGGTCCATGGTTTTGAGACGATGAATCCCCCATACCAATCAACATACTTATTGACCACCAGAAGTAATTGCATAATCTACACAAAAATTCGTGTGCACATTGAGGTCAAGTATACAAATATATTTCAGGAGACATCTTTGCACCATTGAAATCATTTAAATTGTACGAGCTCTGTTATGTATTTTTGATACATTGTTGCAAAAATTGTAGCCTTTGTAATCAAAACTTTGCTGGCAATGTGAGAATTACTTACGTCCAGTGCACTCGACATCAAGATGCATTTGGTGCACATCGTGCTCAATATAGAAGGAAGAAAGAAAACAGGAGGTGGCTTGATATGACACTCTTCAAGCCCAGTCATAGAAAAATTAAATCGGGCATGCTGGAAATCTATCAACAGCGTGAAGCACGAGGGAGATCGGCCTCAGATGAAGTTGAATTGCGGACAAAATAGGCACGCTCTCTTCTACGTATTGTTTCCTTTGTGATCTGAACACTATGTGCTACATCCAACCATGAGAAACTTTTTCTCGGTTCGAAACAAACCTCGCTTGTGTTGTATAAGACTTTTAACTGAACAGGGCCAAAAGCAGCGCTCTTTCAAAGAGAATAGCAGAATGTGTGTAGTAATATGTTGAACAAATGAATCCCTGTGTCCAGTATAGTGGACATGGTTCTCCTGTGAAAATCGTTGTACTAACATCTTTCTTAATTTTTTGCATGCTCTTCAATAGCCTATTAGCTAAAAAAAGAAGATTAAAAAACTTAGTTCTGCCCCGGAAAAAGTTCAGGTCAGAAAAAAATATGGCGTAGCCACAAATAATTATTGAACCTGATATTACGAATACAATAGATTACCTACGACGAGAAAAAACTAAAGAATGTAATGCAGCTGGTCGTAGCTTCCTCGTATATAAATTATCTTTGAAACTTTGAAAACTCGGATTCAACCGAGTCAAAGAAAGACAGAAATCCTCAGTCTGAAAAACCGTTCAGGGCAGGTTCGGAACATGTTCGCGTACTCTACACCAGCCGGCTCCTATACAGAGCGAGTGCGAATGCGCTGGCAGCGGGGCGCTTTTCTTTGGTTCCCAAAATAAGGGGCGGGCGAGAACAGGTTGAAGAGCGAAGCAATTTCCGCAGAGAACTCGTCAGCGTCGCGGTGGGAGGAGAAAAGAGCGAGCAAGGGGAAGGGTTTTGAGTTACTGGAAAGAAATTTTTTCCAATGACTTTAAACTAGGCCCTCGTAAGCCGGAATTCTGGCCTCGTGTCGAGTTGGCTTCCATGCTTAAGGAATCGTACCAGTCTGCCAGGAGTCGTTTTATAGGCACAAGAGTGCCTTCCGAGCCTCGTATCCAAGGTTACAAGGAGCAAGGTACGTAATGTCATCAGGTCCTGGTGCTGAATAATGCCTGCAAGGTGCCAGTGCCGTTTCTAGCTCCTCCATAGAAAACGGGCACTCCATACGAGGATCACGTGAGAGCGGTGGGTTGTGAAGTGTTGCCATTTTTATTTCCGTGAAATTGGGCTCGCCGACAATTCTGTGACCTCAACGTCTCTACACTTTACGGGAAGTGTCAGAAATGTGAACAGGTGTCACTGACCAAAGGTTGTGCTAAGACCCCGGGCAGTTCTCCATATCAGTGATACGGGCTTTCGCGAATCCAACGACTCACAGAAGGATGCTCAACGTCGCCAAGCGGTTGTGCCTTTGTATTATGTTTTAAGTGCGTTTAGTCTATATAAAATTGTCCACGCCCTTTGTCCGTTTGTACCTACGTTCCACACGACGACGTATTGGGCAAAATTTCTCAAGCTCGAAGCCAAAATCTGTGCGCTTGTAACTAGTCAAAAGCAAAAGCGTGGTATTCTGCAGGGCATCTTTTATCGAGGCGTCTAGGGTATTTAATGGGTCGAGACTACAACAGGCTTTCAAATAAACTTTGAATGTCGGCCACGTGATATATGTATTTGAAGGCTCTGGAACACTTGGAGAGTAGAAATATGGTCGCTGGCCCGCGTTTCCAAATCCATAAACGAGGGCACTTCTTTGGTAAATGAGTGAGAAAATAATGCAAGATCCAGGCAGCTACTATATGCTGATGCGTGTAAATATGTAGTGCTTCCATCATTAAAAACGCTAAGTTTGTACTCCGAAGCAAAAAACACCAACTTGCTTACTCTAGAGGTGACCCTGGAGCTTCCTGATTGGAAATGGTGGGCATTAAATTCACCAATTTTCACCCATGGGCATTGAGCTCATGTCAGAGCACCGCGTAAGCGCTCGCAGTCAAGGCGACTTCATATGCAAGCTCCGAGAATCGTGAAAGTAACCTTATTCTTCTTCACAGTATAAGGTACACATATTGATTCTCTTTGACAGGTGAGATAATGTGGCGAACGTAAGTCAAGTCACGGCGCACGAGTACAATAATCTTGCTGCAGTATCTGTGGGTGGACGACATAAAGCACTCATATCCTGACAATTTGATTGAAGCAGGCCGGTTGGGTTCACAAATCAGAATGATGGGGAAATAGTTGACAAATACAAACTGCCGAAAATCAGACATGTGCAACTCAATACCTCTGATGTTCCACTGAAGGACAGATGCATTCTTCACTTCCACTAGGAACGATGGTGCCTCGCTGGCCATGGTTTTACCCTCGAGCTGCATACACCGGACTCAGGGTGTCAAGCATTTGCATTGCCCTCTGCGCAGACGGTGTCTTCATCTTGCTCAGTAGAACATGGCGCTCACCAGCAATTACAGCAGGCTTATTACTTGGCCATCTTCATTCGTCGCATTCGAGCATCTCTCTGTCGGTAGAGCAGTCTCTTCGGGATGGTCTTCGGCCTAAATGACGTCGTCGACGAAGTGTAGTGGCTGCTTCCCTGTGCGTTGAAGTGTCGCGCACCATACGCTTTCTTTTTTTTTTCAACTCATGAGAAAGACTCGCTTAAGATTTAATTTTTAACTTCGTATGCATTGCGGTCAGATGGTATAAATCATTGTCTGGCCTAAATGATGCAGCACTATTTATCCACTCATGCGTCGAGTGACGTACATATGCGTGTCTCCCACAAATCCACGCCCGAGTCATTCATCGACGGGTCACGGGAGACAAATGTTTCTCTCGGAAGTCCGCACGTGGACATGGCATTTCACTCTATGAACATGAGTTGGCACGTGTGCCCATGATTGCAGAATTTCCACCATTTTGTGGTTTTCACGAAGGAACCACTTGCCGCCATTAAGGCATTCAACTGCTTTTTGCCCAGAATTTTCATTGATAGTGGCCTTTTCTTCTTTTCTCTGGTCACAGAGAAGAAGCCGCCGGGTATGTAAACAACACTTCCAGGTGGCATGGTCACAAAGCATGGTCACATTTTGTAACGCATATTCATTACTGACATTATTATTAGCCGCTGACGTACACTTCACCTCTTGCTGCCACCTGTGTCAAGTTCTGCAAGGGCAGTTGCGTACTGTGCAGAAAAGGGACGGCTGCATTATGACAGCCAAATTTCAAAATACTTTTTTGGCTACTTAACCCTTAAAAGGGCCTTATTTGGCTTTTATTTATATAGTTTGT
This sequence comes from Rhipicephalus microplus, assembly GCF_043290135.1. Classification (NCBI taxonomy): domain Eukaryota; kingdom Metazoa; phylum Arthropoda; class Arachnida; order Ixodida; family Ixodidae; genus Rhipicephalus; species Rhipicephalus microplus. Next base: position 88,461,632 of record NC_134700.1, read on the forward strand.
TCTGAAGAACTGCTTTAGACGCCACATAAATATAATACAGTACAAAAGATTACAGGCACAAAGTATGCCTCACAAGTGCGCTTTCTTAAACGCCGTAAATATTCAGTTTGGGGATGGTGAGTATGATTTAGTTTTTGTTGTTTTTTGAGACTCAGAGTGGACAATGAAAAATTTAAAAAAGCACCTTCACACTAGTGGACCGCCTTCCTTGTTTACCTTATTTCCCCCTCTCTTTCCGTCTTTTTCAATTTTTTTTGCGTCTTTCCTCGTCTCGCTCTGCCTTCTCGCTTAATCTTGCTTTCTCTCACGGCCGTCCAATTTATTTCGAGGTAATTTGTAATTTTATCTTGCAAAATTTCATTGTTGGGCGCCGTCAAGTGGTTACAGTGGTCGTGGTGCTTTACTAATGCCCCGAGGACGCCGGGCCGAGTTCTCGCCGCAGGACTGGATACCAGCCACGCCGGCCAAGAGGGAGACAAAAGTGTTTGAGGCCCTTGTGCTTATATTTAGGTGCACGTTAAAGAACTCCGGGTGGTCGTAATTTCCGAAGCTTTCCACTACGCCATCCTGTAAAATAATGTGGTTTTCGGGAGTTAAACGGCAACAAATACTACATTTTGTTGTTAAGCTGGACAAGAATGCAAGGCCATCGTCGTTGCCTGAAGCTACTGAACTTCCACGCTGAACGTTTACGCAGGCTTCATTTCCAGGACGAAGGAATAAGAGGTTAGGATGGACGATTTTGTGACGCGGTAGAAATAAAGAAAGAATATCCAAACACACACATGCCTGGCCTCTTTTACCTGCATTAACCGTAGAGTGCAAGGGATTTATTGGTCGGGTTTGATGAGTGGTGAAACGCCAATTTTGTGATTTTTGGTGCAGGACTGTACGGATCTTCACACTATGGAACAAAGCCATCGACAGACATCAGACATGACGCAGGATCACTTCAAACAGCTCAGTAATGCCTGTCAATGCGTTATCAGTAAGCATATTTCTTTTATTTCATTTGCAGGCCTTCAAATATGTTTTTTTGTGACTGAGTTATCTTTTGCATATATATATATATATATATATATATATATATATATATATATAAATATATATACCAAAAACAAAAGTGATGCTGGGTCCGGGAAAGATTATTCGTATAGGAAAGAAGACGCACGTACGAAGTTATTTTATTGACGTTTCGACCGTGGGTTCGGCCTTCATCAGAATGATTCTGATGAAGGCCGAACCCACGGCCGAAACGTCAATAAAATAACTTCGTACGTGCGTCTTGTTTCCTATACGAATATATATATATATATATATATATATATATATATATATATATATATATATATATATATATATATATATATATATATATATATATATATATATATATATATATATATATATACACATATATTGTAGGCATCTATTATGCGCTTCATCGTCATCTGAACAGCAGTCAATCATCATCACCTGTTCTGGCTGACAATTATCATCTTCTTGGAACGTGCGCTTCTTCGCGTCCGTTGCGTTTGTTCGTTCCCGAGTTCAAGACCAATAAACCTCGTTACAACCGAGTCGCCATACGTGGTGGAGGTGGATTGACGTTCCCAGTACCTCTCCTTACAACGCCTACTCGCTGGAGCTCCGTTCAGGCCACCGCTTGGACCCTCAGGCCGCCAACATTTCCCAGAGTGAGTGGGTGGATGCCCTTTCTGCTCCCGCCTCTACGCCGCAAGCCGTCACTGCGCCGCAAGCCCCTCCTCTTTACATCGTAAACCACCAGCGTGACCCTCCGATCTTCGCTGGTCTCCGTGGCGAAGATGTGAAGGACTGGCTCGATAACTACGAGTGAGTAAGCGCCACTAATCACTGGGACGACTCTAACAAGCTCCGCCGAGTGTCGCTTTATCTCACGGGCGTTGCCAAGACATGGTTCTTGAACCATGAGATCGACCTCACCGACTGGCCTGCCTTCAAGCAGCAGCTTCGCCAAGTATTCGGCACGCCAGCCGTTCAATCCGCTCTAGCGAGGAGGGCCCTAGATACTCGCCAACAACATCCCGGCGAGTCATACACATCTTACATCGAAGATGTCCTTGCGCTTTGCCGGCGCGTCGATTCTTCAATCTCCGAGTCGGACAAACTGCACCACATCCTGAAGGGCATCGGAAGCATTGCCTACAATGCCCTTGTTGCCCAGAATCCTTCTACTGTCACTGACGTCGTCTCTACGTGTCAGCGTCTCGACGAACTTGATTCTGTTCGCCTTCAGTCGGGCAATAGGGAACCCCGTACAGCAGACCGGGACCTGCGTGACATGATACGGGAGATCATACGAGAAGAACTTCAATCAATGGGCATCTCACAACCTTCTCCTTCTGTCACACAGCCTTCAAGCATGGCCCTCTGTGACATCGTAAGGGAGGAACTAACATCATTCACCGGTCCAGCCTATGTACAGCCACCTCCATCTAGCCCTCCAACGTACGCGCAAGTTGCGGCCGCGTCTCCTCGCAACGTAAACTCTACTTCGCCGCTGCCATCATTCACGCCGGTTGCTGCTGCACCACCGGTCCACTTCCGGCCAATCCCACCTGATCCTCCGTCTGTCCACTTGAGTGCGCTATCTCCCGGTGTGCCGAACGCCCTCTACTACCCGCCTTGGCGCCCGTCTCGCCCAACGTGCTTTTACTGTGGATATCGTGGCCATATATCGCGCTTCTGCCGCAAGCGCCAGCAGGACGAGCGTCGCGGGTACGACATGTGCGAACGGGACTTTTCCAGTGGGGATTATTACGCTCGGCGTTATTCATCTGGACAGCAGCGGTCTCCATCTCCGCCCGCGTCGACTGAGACGCGGAACACTTACCGTTCAAGCCGACGCCGATCACCTTCGCCCTTCCGTCGCTCCTCCTCTCCTCTTCGGATGCAGTTTTCAGAGGAGAAACTGCATGTAACAGTAGGACTCATATTCCTCCAGCACGCCCGTTCAACATGGTTTCTGTTACGGTGGAAGGAATTCTCGTGGACGCTTTGGTGGACACCGGTGCTACAGTTTCTGTGATTAGGTATGATTTGTGCGAACGCGTGAAAAAAGTAATGACCCCTTATAATGGACCCAATCTAGTCGAAGCCCAGGAGAACACTATCCGCCCTTTTGCTCTTTGTACTGCTCGTGTGTTTATTGATGACATTTTGCATTACATCGAGTTCACTGTGCTTACCCGGTGCTCTCACCAGATAATTCTAGGGTGGGACTTCCTATCTTCTTCTTCAGCCGCTATATGTTGTGGTGAACGGATTCTGCACCTAACTAATACAGACTCCATGTTCGACGAAGGCGTCTACAAGCCACTACGCCTGTTCGCTCGTGAAGATCTCGAACTACCGCCACATCAAGAACGAATTGTGACCCTGATCTCTAAGGACATCGACCACGGTGACGTCTTGGTGTCCCCTTCGTTGACTTGCGTCGCAAAAGGCATAGCCCTTGCATCAGGTGTCGTACGCTTTCACCATGGCTCCGCGCTCGTCATTGCTACGAATGAAACGCCAGAGAATGTTCTCCTGCCAGAGGGCACTGCAGTAGCCTGTGTTGTGGATGCTGAGCCTGTCAGCGTCACGCCACTTAAACCTGCCTCTACCAACGACCGTCCTAGGAGTAAGCCTGGTTCATCCTCTTCCTTCACAGCTCTTATCAGTGATGACTTAACAGCTATCCAGGCGCAGCAGTTGCTTGCGTTATTAACGAAACACGCAGATTCTTTCGACACCTGCTCCTCAACGTTGGGCCGAACTACCACTGCAGCGCATCGCATTCAGACGGAGGGAACATCTATTGTACATCGCCGCCCGTACCGCGTGTCTCTCGCTGAGCGAAAAATCATCGAGGAAAACGTCGCCGACATGCTCCAACGAGAAATAATTCGTCCATCAACTAGCCCTTGGTCATCCCCTGTTGTTTTGGTACGAAAAAAAGATGGCTCCGTGTGCTTTTGCGTTGATTACCGGGCACTTGACAACATCACACGCAAGGACGTATACCCCATGCCACGCATCGACGACGCATCGACGTTTGAACGCATGATCGACACCGTCCTGCGTGGTCTGAAATGGAAGACGTGTCTCTGCTACATTGATGACATTATCATCTTTTCATCAACGTTTTCTCAGCACCTGAGGCGCTTGGATGACGTCCTAACATGCCTCGCCGGTGCGGGTCTGCAGCTCAACACTAAGAAGTGCCGTTTCGCCACCAAATCCATCAAGGTTCTTGGTCATGTCGTCAGCAAGGACGGTATTCGCCCTGACCCCAAAAAGATCGCTGCCGTTTTTCGATTTCCATGCCCCACAAGACTTAAGGATTTGCGAAGTTTTCTTGGCCTCGCATCATATTTTCGTCGCTTCATACGAAATTTCGCTTCAATAGCTGCGCCACTTCACAAACTACTTGCATCTAATGCACCTTTTGTGTGGTCCGAGGAATGTCAGTCGGCGTTTCACCTATTGAAAAAAGCTTTGACGTCAGAGCCTGTACTCTGCCATTTTGATGACACCGCCCCAACACTCCTGCATACCGACGCCAGCGGTCGCGGTATAGGTGCTGTTCTCCTCCAACGCGATAACTCTGGACGGGAAAGGGTCATCGCATATGCTAGCCGAGTGCTTACTTTTACCGAAAAAAACTATACCATCACTGAGCAGGAGTGCCTCGCTGTGGTTTGGCCCATACAAAAGTTCCGTCCTTATCTGTACGGCCGTCAATTCACCATTGTAATGGACCACCACGCCTTATGCTGGCTTTCTACAATGAAGAACTTGTCCGGACGCTTGGGTCGTTGGATTTTACGCCTACAGGAGTATCAGTTTGAGATTATTTATAAATCGGGCAAAAAACACCACGACGCCGGCGCTCTTTCTCGTTGCCCACTACCTACGGCGTCGTCCGACGCTCCAGCTGCCACCTCCAACGACACCAGTGCGGACGTGACTCCCACTTCTGTTGCCTTGCTCGCCTCGCTGTACCAACCGCCAATCGACGATGAATAACCCTTCAGTTCTCGCCAGCAGACTGACCCGTATTTTCAGTGCATTATAGACCACCTTTCAGGAGCTACGCGTCCACCCAATGCACGCCTTCGTCGACAACTCGAGCACTTCAAATTTCAGGACGGTGTGCTGTATCGTCATATATATCATCCTGACGGCCAACGCTGGGTACCTGTTCTGCCACGCGCTCTTCAACATCATGTACTTAACGCCTTTCATGACGATTTGACTGCTGGCCACCTAGGCTTTCACAGAACCTACGACCGCATTCGAAGCCGCTTTTATTGGCCTGGGATTTCTACCAGCGTAGCAAAGTACGTGGGTTCCTGCTCTCCGTGCCAACTTCGCAAACTTACGACATCTTCCCCGGCTGGTCAGTTACAGCCAATGACGTGCCCTACAACACCTTTCGAGGTCGTCGGTGTCGATCTTTATGGGCCCTTTCCTGTTACTGGTGCTGGAAATAGATAGATAGTCACCGCCGTAGACCTTATGACACGCTACGCCGAGACAACTTTGGTAGCTACTAGTTTAGCATCGGAAGTTGCTGACTTCGTCCTTCAGGCCATATTACTACGTCATGGTGCTCCTCGTGTACTTCTAAGTGACCGTGGAAAGGTGTTCTTATGACAGCTTTTAGGTGAAGTTCTTCGCGTTTCTGGTACCACACACAAGATGGCGTCTGGCTACCATCCTCAAACAAATGGTCTGACCGAGAGATTTCATCGAACCCTTGCCGACATGATCGCCGTATACATTCAACCGGATCACAGAAACTGGGATAAACTTCTACCGTTCCTCACGTTCGCCTACAACACTGCTGTTCAGCGCACAACTGGCTACTCACCGTTTTATCTCGTTTACGGACGTTCACCTACTTTCTTTATCGATGTTTCCTTCTTCACCAGCAAAGTATATATATATATATATATATATATATATATATATATATATATATATATATATATATATATATATATATTGCCACTTGGCCGCTAGTTATGGCGAGCGCAAGCCATGGCTGCCCGTGAGAATCGAAGACGATGTTCTGGAGCAGCGCGTGCTCTGACTAGTTGTTTACTATTGAAGCAGCCATCTTGCCAGTTTTCGGTGCGTCTCCCCGCCGGCTCAGTTCTTCCTAGTTGAAGGCCTTTTGTAGCACGTGACAACTGGTGGAGCTGCTGGGTAACCCCCAGCCGATGTTTCGAACACCTCCAGGTAGCCCTGTACCTGCAGTGACAACACCTGTCCACCGCTCAAGCCGAAAACTCCGAGGGCTACCTCCTGAGCGTGGACCTCTTCCCGAGATGACGTCTCTTACACCCCCGAACGCTACGGAAGGCGCTGCAGCCTCCAACGCACAGGAAAGCGCTGCAGCCACGCATCATACACTGTGGAAGCCACGTGTGCCGAAGCTGTTCCATGGTTCCGTCTTGGAGGGTGTCGAAGACTGGCTGGCCCAGTTCGAACGGGTTTCGTATTACAATGGTTGGACCGACTTCGACAAAATGAGGAACGTGTATTTCGGCTTGGAGGATGGCGCTCGTACTTGGTACGAAAACCGTGAGCCTTTTCCCTCGTGGAGCGTCTTTCGTCGATACCTGCTGGCAAGTTGCGCCAATCCCGATCGCCATGAACGAGCCAAGCGAGCGATTCAGTCGCGCCTCCAAATGCCGAATGAAAGCGTCATGATGTACGTCGAGGACATGACGAGCCTCTTTCGTCGAGCTGACCCCAATACGACAGAAGAAAAGAAGGTCCGTCATTTTATGCGAAGAGTGAAGGAGCAGCTTTTCGCTGGCCTCGTTCGCTGTCCCCCAAAGACCGTGGCGGAATTTTTGACCGAAGCCACAACCATGGAGCAAGTGTTGCAACAGCGCTTTACTGTGTACGACCGGCATGTGAGTGCCGCTTCGTCAATGGGTCAGATCGGAGGTGCGGCAGGCAACATCAACATCGAGTCTCTTTGTGATCTCAATCGATCGGTGGTGCGCGACGAACTACAAAAGATTCAGTGTCAGTCCCAACCTACTGCAGGGTCTATTTGCAGCCTTGTTAGAAACGAAGTACGACAGGCTCTCCAAGTGCCGCCTTCCAGCTATGTCCTACCTGTCCCGGCGGAGCCACATCGTGCATCATACGCAGAAGCTGTTCTCCGATATATTCCTGCTTCACCAGGCTTCGTTAATCCTATGCATCAGGATGTACTTCCTTCGCTGCAGCCAATTCAGCACTTAGAAAATCGACAGCCGCTTCCCAGAAAATCCGAAGTATGGCGCACACCAGACAGACGGCCACTGTGTTACCACTGTGGCGAAGCTGGACATGTTTATCGGGAATGTCCCTATTGTCGCCTCGGGCTACAGGGTTTTGCTGTCGACGCACCACAGCCGAGATTTGGCGAAAGACCGAGAGCTATTGAAGATTACTTCTCACAGCAGCGCATGCCACTGCGGCGGCGGTAGTGGTCCCCATCCCCAAGGCGATCTTCTACAAATTTTCGGAGCCTCCCAAGAGCGGTGCCGGCACGCTCGCCAAGCCCTAGGCGGGAAAACTAACGACAGCGACCTCCGGGAGCGAGGCCGCTGACACTCGACGCAAGCAAGGCCTCCCACCGACGCAAGCACGGACACGGAGCGATTCCCCGACGACAGCGACGAAAGCCAGAAGCAGATGTTCTCTGGATATACATGTGGTAGTCGACGGTCAGCACGACGTTAGTGCATTATTAGACACAGGTGCGGACTACTCGATCATAAGCGGGAAACTAGCAGCGCACATAAAGAAAGTTGTAACGCCTTGGTACGAAGCACAAATTCGTACTGCCGGCGGGCACGTAGTCACCCCAATCGGCATGTGCACCATCAGAGTGAGCATTCGGGGACGTACGTTTCTCGCCAGCTGCCTCGTAATCCGTGACTGTTCCCGAGACCTAATCCTCGGAGTTGACTTTTTGCGGGTACACGGCGCTATTATCGATCTTCGAGAGCGTACCGTGACGTTTTCAACAGCTGGATCTTCCGACAAACCTGACGACATCCGTGACAGCACGCTTCACGTTTCTGCCGACAGCATCACGTTGCCTCCGCGTTCAAGCGTCCTAGTTGATGTGGTGTCTGAAAAGTTACGGGATGGTGAGGTTGTCGCCGAAGGCAACTTGGCGCTTTCGTTCACGCTAGGTGTCTGCACTGCACGCAGCCTCGTCACGCTTTATGACGGACACTCTGCCCTACTGGTGACTAATTTCTGTAACGAGTACCGGCACCTGTCTCGTGACACCGCCATCGCTTTCGCCTACCCTATCGCAGACGTTTCTGAATGCTTCGCATCTACATCAGCCAATGACGGGCTTCGACCGACACCAAGTGACGTGACTTCACAACTTGGAAAAGTTGATGTCAACTCGACCCTCTCGGAACAACACACCGAGCTACGTGAACTGCTATATCAATTTAAAGAGTGCTTCGCGTCCACCTCGAAGGTTCGTCAGACACCAAACACCGAATAATTACGTATAACGACACCTCGCCCATAAAACAACACCCTTACCGCGTTTCGGCAAAGGAACTTGACGTTATAAATGCTCAAGTCAAAGAGATGTTGCAAGATGACATTATCCAACCTTCGAAAAGTGCCTGCACATTTCTGGTCGTGCTCGTGAAGAAAAAAGATGGATCACTGCGCTTCTGCGTGGACTACATGAAACTTAACAGCGTGACTAAAGAAGACGTCTATCCGCTGCCTCGCATCAACGATTCCCTCGACAGACTGGGGCGGGCCAAGTATTTTTCATCGATAGACTTGAAAAGTGGCTACTGGCAGATCGAAGTTGATGAACTAGATCGTGAAAAAACTGCCTTTGTTACACCGGATGGCCTATATGAATTCAAAGTGCTTCCCTTCGGCCTCTGTTCTGCACCTGCGGCATTCCAGAGAATGATGGACACTGTTCTTACCGGTTTAAAGTGGCACACGTGCTTAGTTTACCTCGATGATGTTGTCGCGTTTTCTGCCACCTTTCAGGAGCACCTGAAGCGTCTGCAGAATGTGCTGGAAGCGCTCCGCTCTGCTAACCTGAGACTGAAGCCAGAAAAATGTCATTTCGGTTACAAGAAACTTAAGTTTCTCGGCCATGTTGTCAGTGCGGATGGTATTAGACCACACCCTGACAAAAGTACCACCGTGGCCTCGTTTCCTGTTCCACGTGATAAGAAGGCAGTGCGTCGCTTTCTAGGGCTCTGCGCGTGCTATCGCCGCTTTATAGCCAATTTTTCTAGGATTGCTGAACCACTCACTCGACTCACTCGTGAAGATGTTCCGTTCGTCTGGGAGGAAGAACAGGACGTAGCTTTCTCTGGACTACGGGAGCCTTGGCAGACACCACCAGTCTTCGCTCACTTCGACCAAGACGCTTATACTGAAATTCATACTGACGCCAGCAACGTGGGTCTTGGTGCTGTCCTCGTACAACAACAAGAGGGCACAAAGCGAGTTATAGCGTACGCTATCCGCACTCTTTCCCGCGCCGAGGTCAACTACTCCACGTCAGAGAAAGAGTGCCTCGCTGTTGTATAGGCCACTATGAAATTTAGGCCTTACCTTTACGGATGCCACTTCAAGGTAGTGACCGACCATCATTCGTTGTGCTGGTTAGCCAACCTACGGTACCCGTGTGGTTGACTGGCACGATGGAGTCTTCGTCTGCAGGAATACGATTTCACGATCGCTTACAAATCGGGCCGCAAGCATGAAGATGCTGATTCATTATCCCGTGCACCTGTCGAAGTTTGTGGCCACGACACTGAGGATGACGATGGTTTCCTTGGGGCCCTTACTACAACGGATCTGATTACGCGACACCGTGCGGACGATGAAATTCACGCAGTTATCGAAAACCTTGAAGGACGCAACTCGTCCATACCTCGATGTATTTCTCGAAGTCTGTCGTCGTTCTGTCTGCGAGATGGGGTCCTGTATAAAAAAACTCCAACGGAAATGAGAGAACCTATCTTCTAGTCGTGCCAACTGACATGCGGGACGACATTCTTCTTGCCTGCCACGATGAGCCCACATCTGGTCACTTAGGTTCCTCTCGAACTCTCGCTCGAATTCGACAAGTATACTACTGGCCTAAGCTTTCTGCATCAGTTAAGCGATATGTCAAAAGCTGCCGGGATTGTCAACGCCACAAATCCCCGCCATAAAGCCCACGGGGCTTCTTCAACCAATAGAACCACCCAGAGCGCCATTTGATCAAATAAAAATGGATTTACTGGGGCCCTTTCTGCTATCATCTGCCGGAAACAAGCGGATTGTAGTAGCCACCCACTATTTGACGAAGTACGTCGAAACAAAGGCACTACAACGCGCTACTGCTTGCGACGTCACCCAATTCTTAAGGACCAGATCGTTCTTCGACATGTCGCCCCGTCGTGCGTAATCACAGACAGAAGAACGCCATTCACGGCCCAGCTCATTCATGACGTATTCAAGCTCAGCTACACGAGCCATCGCAAGACCACGGCATATCATCCGCAGAGCAACGGCTTGTCAGAGCGACTCAACAAGACCATCGCTGACATGTTATCTATGTACGTAGATGTTCAGCATAAGACCTGGGACTAGGTGCAACCGTACGTCACATTCGCGTACAATACTGCCGTCCAGGAAAGTACGCGATTCATGCCTTTCCATCTTGTCTATGGACGTGAGGTCCAGACCATGCTGGATGCGATGCTTCCACACAATGTGATGCTTTGATCACTCCTGATGTTGTGCAGATTACCCAGTACGCCGAAGAAGCTCGCCAGTTAGCACGCCTACACATCACGCACCAGCAGAGTACAGACGCATGCCGCTTCAACGCTCGCCATCGACAAGTTGAATACCATCCAGGCGATCAAGTTTGGGTGTGGACTCCAGTCCAATGCCAGGGATTGTCAGAAAAACTGCTCAGTCGCTACTTCGGACCATACAAAGTCTTGCGACGCGTGAGCGATGTGAACTATGAGGTAGTCCCTGACGGCGCCTTCTCGCCACGACGGCGAAGGCACTCCTCAGAGATTGTCCACGTGGTGCGCCTGAAGCCGTACTTCACGCGGTAGTGCGACTGCGCATGAACCATATCGCTGTTTTTGTGTATGCCCGTATTTTTTGCTGGTTCGCCCCGACTTTGCCTTTGTACTTCCTGAGCATCGGAGTGATGCCTTTTTTTTTCTCAGAGGGGGAAGAATGCCACTTGGCCGCTAGTTACGGAAAGCGCAAGCCATGGCTGCCCGTGAGAATGGAAGACGATGTTCTGGAGCAGCACGTGCTCTGGCTAGTTGTGTACTATTGAAGCAGCCATCTTGCCAGTTTTCGGTGCGTCGTCCCGCTGGCTCAGTTCTTCCTAGTCGAAGACCTTTTGTAGCACGTGACATTATATATATATATATATATATATATATATATATATATATATATATATATATATATATATATATATATATATATATATATATATATATATATATATATGACGCTATGATGAATGGGCGACGTGGCCTGGCTCATATCTCATGTTTATTCCATTCTGCACTTCTTCCTTCTCGGCCTACTAACCATCACTTGATACGTCACACGATTCCCCCTCTCCCCGAAAGATGGCACTGGTTACAAACTATAACAAATTAAAGAAGTGAATGAACAAAACAATGCCCAAGTTCACAGTTTCACGTGCAGACAGAGTTCCACAATCTCACGAAATCTTCAAGGCCGATTGAGCAGTCCGATGAATTTTATGACAACTCTGGTGGGCGAGGTTGACTGTTGCGTTCTGGCCAACTGAAGCACGCCTTGAACGTAGAAATTACTGATGACACAGTGATTCTCGTCATGAATGAACAAGGGTAGAAGTACATGTAGCATTTGAGAGTCGGATGTCGTAGGCACGAAGTTCTCCGTCGTAGACGCTGCTTTCTGTGTCGTGGCTGAGACAGAACGAGTGCTTGCAGCCTGCATGTGCGAGAACCGAAGCTGATGGTACGATGCCTTTGTTCCTTCATTGTACACGTGGTCGCTGCACGTCTCTCTCGTAGATTTCTGTGGTCTTCTCTCGGTTTCTTGAATCGCAGACACGGCGTTGAGAACTGGTGCAGAAAACTTTGTCGACGTTGCTTTCTGCGAAGATGGCTTAGGCATCGACTTCGTCTTTGCTGCTTTTATTGATGTTGTCTCTGGTGATCTTTCAGCCACAAGTGTACTCGTGAGGAGGTGTCACTTGATCGTTGTTCTTGTTCGAGTAGCCGTTGCAGTTCTCGGAGTTCGTGGAGTTGCCTTTGTTGAAATTGCTCGTCTTCCTGTGAAAGTTCGTCAGATGGGCCTCTTTCAGGAACATGAGTCTGCTCTTTTCTTTAGATGGTGATGTGATCAATAGATTGTTGGTAGTCGACACTGTACTGCTAGGCTTGTCCTGCGATGGAAGCGGCGTGACAGGCTGATGAGAACGCTCCCAAGATGGTTGTGAGTCATCCTTGATTGTAAATGCTTCTGTCAGTTGACAATGCGCCGGCGTTGGTCGATTCGAAATTCCTGCAGTGCTTTGACTCACATGTGTGTTGTCACTTGACGATGAGAGCGCAACAGACGTGGCTTCAGGTGGTTCTGATGGCGTATGTTTTTCATTTTGCAGCGTAGTTAGGCTGACAATGTCTGTCGAACGACCCCGGTCCGGAACGTCAGGGTAGGGGCTGGTATTGTGAGGATTCACTAGCTCGTCACGCGTGAATTCCGTCGCACGCTCAAAACCGTCTGGGCCTTGTGTGTGACACGAAGCATCAAGGAATTCGGGTGGTTCAGTAAAATATGAAGTGTTGTGGTGCAGTGAACACGTTGAAAATGCCAATTTCATTGTTCTTGGGAAAGCCGGCTTTAGGTTTAGTCTTTTGCCGAAATGGTCTAAATTCTTTTCGGTATACGGAGGCTTTACCTTGTCTGTTGCGACGTTCAAGTTACCAGTCGGAGTTCGAATGCGTGACGTTTTTTCGGAAGAGTCATATGATGGTACAGTGGTGGTATATTTTCTCTGAGGTCTCGTTTGGAAAATAGGCTTACTGCGGGAAGACTTCGCGTAACTGTGATGGGTCAGTTGAAAAGCCTTCCGCTGATGAGGTATGAATAGGCCTTCATCGTATTCTTTAAAACGAATGATCATTTCTTCTTTGATCTTTTTCCAAGACTCATCGTTCTCGAAGATGTGGGTGAGGTAAAATTTGAATGCCTCACCCGAGATGTAGTCAGTAAAGTTGATGATCATCTCCCGTTCTGACCAGGATGCAGCGGCGGCGTGGAGCTCGAATAGGTTGAACCAGTCCTGTACGGGTCCGTCGTCCGCTGATCCGGTGTACTTGGGGATGTCGAGGTCAGCCGATGGTTCTGTCATGGTGCTGGTCGTTGTCCTCCTAGGCGATGATTTGGTAGTCAATGTACGGTCAGGTCGTCTTCTGGGGAACTGCGTCGATGATAAGTGACTGATGAAGGGGCAGGCAGGTCTCCATCCTGTCGACGCTATGATGAATGGGCGACGTGGCCTGGCTCATACCCCATGTTTATTCCATTCTGCACTTCTTCCTTCTCGACCTACTAACCATCACTTGATACGTCACATATATATATATATATTTATATATATATGTAATGTTTGTGGATCAATATGTATATACTATGGCGCGACGCATTCGACCAGCTTAAACAACAATGCAGTGCGCCCCTCTGTCCACTTACCGTAGCATGCAGATACCTATCGGCAGAACAACAAAACTTCAACGAAAAAATTGTTCTCGAAAACATCAACGGTAACGCATGCGTAGAAAATATGAATTTATTATTCAGCAAACGCGTCTATATTAGTAACTGAAGCCGAAAGCGTACACCGCCTTTTCGGTGGGCAAATAAACCGGACGTGCTGCAACGCCGGCGTTTCCCGCCGACCACGTAAAACTCCATATAAAACAGCTTTCTGCCTTGGAAGTGATGGCGTCACCGGAATAACAGACTCGCGTCGTTGTTACCTCAACCAATACACAGGACGTGTTTAAGTTATCTTCCCCGCACCCTTGATGTAAAAGAAAGCGTATTTAAATTCAGAACGTGCAGTGTTAGAGCTATTCACAGGACACGGTCTAGTTTTCGTTGCTCAATTACTCATGCCCTTATACGCAACATGAATGTGATTAGAAGTATGATCACTGACGTCTAAAGAATCACTAGAAACCATTTTTAGCTGTGTAGGACATTTATACAACAACAAAAATAATAAACAAAACCATACACTAGTTCTATTTTTCGCCTCCCTCAATTTACGAATCCCCCGAAGTTCAAGTTCGCTAGCTTGGCAAATCTACATTGGAACTTGCAGAGTCGGTCAAAGGACTTAACATGCGCTGCAAAGGCTGATGTGTACTTCATCACTGCTTGCTCCGTGGGGTGGTTGAATATACTGTACTGCTTTTATTGAAACAGAGGTGTTCTTCAGCGCCATATATATATATATATATATATATATATATATATATATATATATATATATATATATATATATATATATATATATATATATATATATATATATATATATATATATATATATATATATATATATATATATATATATTGTAGTGGGGAATGGGGAAGAGGGAGAGAGACAGTATCTAGTTGGAGCACCTGAAAGACGACTACGACGAAGAGCTGAGCTTGTGACAGAGACTGACGCCTCTTGAACCAGGCAGTTGGTTTTATTCAATAAACCCCCTTATAATTTGGTGGAAGTGCTGGAGAGTCTTCGAAGCTAGAACTACGAAGTCGCACCTTACCTGCAGTGCCAGCAATGCCGGAAGAACCCTCCACCCAAGGTAGTTCGCAAGTTTCCGCCTCTGCATGTCTCGGCGTGTGGCCACTGTGTCACCCGCCGATCTTCAGTGGCACTGACGGCCAAGACGTTGAGGAGTGGCTGGCTACTTACCACAAGGTGAGCGCAGCGAACAAGTGGGACGATGCGGCTAAGCTGACCTATGTAAGCTTTTACTTGTCCGGCGTCGCTAGTCTCTGGTAGCGCAATCACGAAGCCAACATTGCCAGCTGGGATTCATTCAAGGCCTCCTTTCCGCAAGACTTCGACCGCCCTGCTGTGTGAAAACTCCGTGCAGAACAACGACTTCGCGAGCGCGCTGAAGAGCCAAGAGAGACCTTTACCAGCTACATTGAAGACTTTGTTAACTTGTGCAAGCGGCTAAACCCAGCGATGCTCTAAGCCGACATAATCAAACAAATCCTCACGGGCATATGTGGTGACGCATTTCAAATGTTGCTAGCCAAGGACCAACAAACCATTGCCGAACTCGTCAGCTTGTGCCAGAGTTTTGACGAATTGCGCAAGCAACGCGCCCAAACACGGCGCTCTCTGGAACAACGTGATTCGATCGCGGCTTTGACTCTAGGAGACTAGAACGACATGTTGGCTCGCATAAAACAGTTCGTGCGTGAGGAGGTCGCTCGGCAGCTCTCCATTTTATCGAGCGCGCCCGAGCCAGCACAAACGCATCCTTTGGCCCCAAATCATCTGGACCCGGCCATAAGGCACGTCATACAAGATGAGGTAGCGGACGTTTTGCCTTTCGCTCGTTCACCACCTCTGGAGGCCGCACCCTTGACGTATGCGCAAGTCGTTGCAGCCAGAGCACCTCGACATTCCACTTATGCTACATCACCGATCCCTGTTCGGTCATCACCAGTTCCGTTTAGCCGGCCGATTGCAGCGTTTCCGAATCCGTGGCGCACCGCTGACAACCGTCCGATTTGCTATTCGTGCGGTTATGCAGGACATGTGGCTCGCTTGTGCCGCCGCCGCCCTCTCGTTCAGCGCGACACCATGCAAAGATCGTCGCACGGCTCTCGGCACTTTAACAACACGGCACGTCAACAAGGATCCTCTTCACCCGACCGCCCTCTCTCAGTCAGTCACCGATCTCCACCTCCCCGACGTAGCTCCATGTCGCCTATGCGCCGTCGACCTTGCCCCTCAGAGGCGGAAAACTAGATGCCGCAGTTCCGGAGGCACGAACTGCGTCGTCGTCGAAAGAATGAAGTCCTCGCAATTTTCCGACAAACCTCATCGACATTTTTGTGGATGGTTATCATACCCTTGCGCTTGTGGACACTAGTGCTGCCGTTTGAGTAATTGATTTAAAACTTTGCCGCCTGCTTCGGAAGGTTACCACGACGCCAAAGGGGTTGTCCCTCTGTACTGCCAGTGCTCACCATATTCGACCATCAGCTGTCTGTACCGCCCGCGTTCTCATCCAAGATGTTTTGTACACTGTTGAATTTCTTGTGCTACAGGCGTGTTCTCATGATATGATTCTCGGCTGGGATTTTCTGTCTCGTAATCATGCGGTTGTCGACTGCGCTCGTGCTGAAGTGGCCTTCTCTGCGTTGTGTGCCTCGTCTCTGGAATTTCCGTTGAACAAGCTGTTTGTCGCTGATGACGTCGACATACCACCGACTAGCGCAGCCTTTGTTCCCGTATCTTGTGCCGATGTGTTTAAGCCTGCAGTGTTGTTTACGCCTTCCCAAACATTCCAAAGTCGCAAGAGCCTCGCGTTGCCGTTTGCAGTTCGTGATATTTCGGCGGGCGCTACCAATTTGTTTGTCATAAATCCCTTGCCGTCTCCCACAACCTTGCGTCGCAGAGAATGTATTGGAACATTCCAAGACTTAGACGTTTCCTTGATGGTAAATCTTCTCCACCTTGACGGTAAAGTAATTTGCAGCTTAATGCATTGACGCCATCTGCCCATTCAATTGTCCACGAAAACAATAATTTGTTTGACCCCTCAATTGATGGCGAAGTTGAAGAACCACACCGCGCAAAGCTTTTAGAACTTCTTCACCAGTTGCGCGGCTTGTTCGATTGCCAGCAGACGTTTTTATGCCGAACGCACACCATTGTCCATCACATTAACACCGGCTCCCAAGCGCCTCTGCGACAGCGTCCCTATCCGTGTATCTCCTGTTGAGCGTCGTGTGATCACAGAGCAAGTGGCCGACATGCTTCAACGTGGCGTCATTCGGTCGCCCAGCAGTCCCTGGTCTTCACCTGTGGTACTTGTGAGAAAAAAAGACGGCTCGATTCGCTTTTGCGTCGAATAACGCAGTTTAATTAAAGTCACGATTAAAGACGTATACCCTTTGCCGCGCATCAATGATGTCTGGACTGCTTGCAAGGCGCTGAATTCTTCTCATTACTAGACCTACGGTCCGGCTATTGGCAGGTCCCCATGGCACCATCAGATCGTCCAAAGACTGCTTTTGTGACGCCCGATGGGCTATACGAATTTAATGTATTGCTCTTCGGCTTTTGACGAGATACTTCTTGCCTAGTCTGCCGTTTTTCGCGCTGTTTCTCTTCAATATTACCGGAGTAATTTCCGCTCATACCTTTGTACTTCGTGCATGACACATGAAACTGGTGACTGTATTAAAGCGAAGAATCTTGCAAGAAATAAGTCGTTGGCGTTTGAGTGCTGTGTTTTGTCTTTTCTACATCCTCCTTGTCGTATGTGCCGCTAAGCACTCTTTATGGTGTTGCACCAACACGGCCAATCATATTGTCCCCTGTACTTATTATTGTCGTTTTTAACAACAAAAACGAGCTTTTAAGTTTATACTACTTTGCATTACACACACACAAATATATATATATATATATATATATATATATATATATATATATATATATATATATATATATATATATATATATATATATATATATATATAATATTATCATATACACACCACACACACACATATATATACATATATATATAAGGAAAGAAGTGTACAACTAAGGGCTCGTTTTACCGTGTTTTTACAAAATAATAATGACATCTAACAGACAGTAATGCCAAGAAATTTACAGGGAAAGCTATTGGAACCAATAGAATGTAAATAAGAAGAAAGAAAAGTGGGTTAAAAAATAACCAGCCGTGAGCAGGAATCGAACCTACGACCTTAGAATAACGCGTTCGATACTCTAACCTACGACCTTCGAGTAACGCGTTCGATAGAGGGAAGGCCGCTGTGGTAGCTCAGTGGTTAGAGCATCGAACGCATTATTGGAAGGTCGTAGGTTCAATTTCTGCTCATGGCTGGCTATTTTTCACCCACTTTTCTTTGTTTTTATTTACATTCCATTGGTTCTAATAACTTCCCCTGTACATTCCTTGGCATTACTGTCTGTTAGATCTCATTATTATTGTGTCAAAACACGGAAAAACGAGCCCTTAGGTATACACTTCTTTCCTTATTTTTATTAAACGAGGGTCTCGTACTGGCAGACTTGGTGTCATTAGGTTGTATACGAGGGACTATTAATCAGCTGCCCGCTCGTAATAAGTTCACGTGCTACGTGACGCCAAACATGCGCATAAAAGAGTGTTTCACACTCATGGCTTGGCTTATAGATGGCGCTGATTAACACTCCTACTTCTAAATTTACATATAAACCCCAAAAAAGTGGATGGAGGGAAGGCCACTGTGGTAGCACAGTGGTTAGAGCATTGAACGCGTTATTCGAAGGTCGTAGGTTCGATTCGTGCTTCGTGCTCACGGCTGGTTATTTTCCCACCCACTTTTCTTTCTTCTTATTTACATTCTATTGGTTCTAATAATTTCCCCTGTACACTCCTTGGTATTACTGTCTGTGAGATTTTTTAAATATACTTATATATATATATATATATATATATATATATATATATATATATATATATATATATATATATATATATATATATAGTCAGATAAGTATGAAGAGGACGGTGAAAAAAGACAACGTCGTCAATCTCTACGAGCGAGCTTGAGACGCCATCTTGTCCTCCCCGAGTTCATTCTGTGTTTTGTCCCGTAAAGTTATCTCCTTGTAACAACATTGGTAAAAGGAACGGGCTATTCACTTCAAGCGAGAAAGAGCTTCGTAGCGGGGCCCGGTGCCCCCCCCCCCCCCCCCCCCATGGCGACTGAAGTCAACAATATCGAATCTTCTCCGACTACCGTGCTTTCTACAACCACTTCCGTGCTTTCTCCAACTGGCCCGTCAACCCTCATTTTGGAGCCCTCGAGAGATACAGGTACCCTTTCCGGCACCGAAGACGTTGATGTAGAAGCCTGGCTGAAGTCATACGAGTGAGTGGGTGTACGTATGCGATGGGACCCAACGCTCATGCCGGTCAACGTGATTTTTTATCTCAAAGGCACCACAAAGGTTTCATATGAAATGCACGAAGAAGAGCTGACCAGCTGGGAGGTATGCAAGCAAAAGCTCCGGGAACTATTCGGCAGGCCTATGGGAAGTCAACGCACCACCGAAAACGAGTTCTCACGTCGGGTTCATGCGTGCACCGAATCCTACCTCACATATATTCAGGACGTGTTCGCTTTGTACTGCAAGGTGGACTCGCAGATATTTAAAGCCGATAAAGTTGATCATGTTATTAGGGGCATAGCAGATGATGCATTTCACCTACTTGTGTTCAAGAATTCATCTACGGTCCAGGAAATTATTTCTGTGTGCCGACGCTTTGAAAAAGCCAATAACCGCCGTGCTCTCCAGCAGTTTGCCCGCCGTCCAAACACGGCTGCAACATCCACATGCGAAGACCCTCGCCTGCCTTCTATGGAAAGTCCCAGTGACGTTGTCCGCATTGTCCGTTGGGAAGTAGAAGCCACGGCTCGATTCGCGTCACCCTTCCCCAATACCAACAGCTATAACGCCACCATCTCTCATATCCAGACAGTCGTGAAACAACAATTTGCGAGCACCTGCTTGAGCTTCTGCTCCATTCATCATGCAGACTATCCCACCGAATCCACCTGTAACTGTTGCGCCCAACCGATTTTTATTGCAACCCCACGTTATCGCAACCTGGCGGAATGGCGCACCCTAGATGACCGGCCAATATTCTTCGATTGCGGTCGTATAAGCCACTGTTCTCGCCACTGCCGTGCTTGGTCTAACTCTGCTCCGTGGCCTCACTCTCCACCCCATCGCCCACCTGCCTAGAATAAACGCTCGTCACCGCAAACAGAGCCGCTAACGCCTCACAATTCCTCGCGCCCTTGATCCAGCCGCTCCCCTTCGGCGCAACGCCATTTCTTCCGCTCGCCCCCATTTCGTCGACAGCCGTCCCCAAGCTCCTTCCGGCGCTCACCTCCAGAAAAATGACGAGAGCAGCTCTTGGAGGTGACGCTGCAATACCGACCCGATCCAAAAATCTTTTACGGACCCTTGCCGCACGTCGGAACCTTATCAATGTTAACGTCGATGGTGTACCAACTACGGCTCTCATTGACACTGGCGCTCGCGTGTCTATCATGAATGATGACCTTAGAACACGGCTGAAACAAGTCCTTACTCCTGGCCCAACTCCTGTGTTGCGAACTGCCGATGGTGGAACATTCGCCGTGGTTGGTGTGTGCTTAGCTCGTGTCAGCGTCACTGGACATGACACATCAGTTTTTTTTTCAAGTTTCAGAACATTGCCCTCACGACATTATTTTGGGCCATGAATTTTTGTCTGATTATTCGGCCTTGATAGACTGTAGTGCCGGTATGGTGCAATTCACTCTAACTACTGTTGTAATCCTCCAAGTTGCCCTCCCCGTAGGTTCTGTTCCACAGAACACCTGCGTCTCCCTCAACGAACAGTTGCTTACATAGGCGTCTCCCCCATTCCGCCTATCCAAGACGATGTTTATATTGTGTCCGCCAATGTTGACGTCCTCCTTTCGCACAACGTTGCGTTTGCTCACACCGTCGTCACTATAACAGCCAATGCATCCTACCTACCACTAGTGAATTTTGGCCTATGTTCAAAAGTCCTCCCTCGTGGTATAGCTCTCGCTGAAATCATGCCGGTGGCAGAGTGCCATGTTTGCACCCTAAGTTATGACAGCATCCCGAGTGCAGAGAAGACTTCGCCTACTCCAGACCAAAGTGTCTTAACAAAAGCATTGCACCCAACTTAATGTGAGATCAAGCTAACGAACTGCGTTCCCTCCTTGCACATTTTTGGAACATCTTCGACCTTGGCGAATGCCCCCTCGACCAGACGTCTGCTGTTAAGCATGGGAGTGATAAAAGTGATACGAGTCCCATCCATCGGCGACCCTACCACGTTTCCCATGCTGAGCGGCGCCTCATCCAACAGGAGGTCGACAAAATGCTTTCTCACAATATCACCGAGCCTTTCTGCAGTCTATTGGCATCCCCTGTTGTACTTGCCAAGAAAAAGGACAACAGCTGCAAATTTTGCGTCTATTATCGGCATTCACACAAGATCACGAAGAAGGACGCCTATCTTTTACCAAGCATAAATGATGTCCTGGATTGCCTCCACGGCGCAAAATATTTTTCCTACATTGACCTTCGCTCCGGGTAGTGGCAAATAGCCGTTGATGACATGGACCGTGAGAAGATGGCGTATATCACTCCCGCCGATTTTTACCAGTTTGTAGTGATGCCATTTGATTTATGCAATGCGCTCGCCACGTTTGAACGTATGATGGACGCCGCCCTGCTGCACGGCTTCAAGTGGTCTATCTGCATGTGCTACGTGGACGACGTCATCGTTTCTTCTCTTTCATTCTCGACGCGCCTTGAAAGGCTATCGAAAATCTGTCTTTCATTCGGTGGGACTGCATCTCAATCCGGCAAAGTGCCACTTCAGCTGTCGTGAAATTCCTGTGCTCGGACATCTCGTTCAGTCTGTACGGGTCTGCCCTGATCAAGATAAAATACGGACAATAAAAGATTTTCCTGTACAAATCTGTACCAAAGGCGTTCGCAGTTTCGTTGGCCTCTTTTCTTACTTCCGCAGCTTTGTTAAAAACTCCGCCGACGTTTCATGCCCTCTCACTCAACTCCTCAAAAAAGACGCTGGCTTCATCTATGGCCTTGAGCAAGCAGATTTCTTCCGAAATCTTGTGCGGCTGCTTATTTCTTCTCATGTCCTCGCTCACATTGACGTCTCAGCTTCAACAGAAGTTTGTACAGACGCAAGCGGCTATGCCATCGGTGCAGTTATGGCCCGGAAACAACAAGGGCGTGACCGTGTTGTTGCCTATGTCAGCCGCCTTTTTTCGCCTGCTGAGAGAAATTGTTGAATAACTGAACGCGAATGTTTGGTACTTATTTGAGCAGTCGGGAAATTTTGTACCTATTTGTAAGGTCGGCCATTCACAGTCATCACTGAGCACCACGCCTTGTGCTGGTTTTCTTCTCTGGAAGACCCTTCAGGCCGTCTTGATCATTGGGCTTTGCGCTTTGAAGAATTTGACTACTCAGTCCTGTACAAAAGCGGCCGTTTGCGTCAAGGTGCCGACTGCTTGTCCCGATATCCTGTCGACCCTCCAGACGGGGAATCCTCTACAACCACCCTTCCTGCCGACGTTTTCTTTCTATCCGCCTTTTATGACATTGGAATCGAGCAGCGACGGGATACTTTTTGGGCGGTATTATCCGAAGGCTAACATCGGTGACGCCCGATCTTTCCCTTCGAATGTTTGAGTGACATGATGGGGTACTTTACCGTTGCAATATGCGTCCTGACAGCCCAGAAAGAGTACTCGTCGTTTCCTTCATTTGCGTCAGACTGTTCTTGCCCAGCTTCATGATGCACCGGCAGCCGGTCACCTCGGCGTGTCACGGACCTAGGACAGAGTTTGCCGGCGCTTCTTCTGGCCTGGCATGTACCGCGACGTCTGCCGTTATGTTGCAGCCTGTGACCCTTGTCAACGCAAAAAAACAACAAAAACAAATGCCCCTTCTGCCGGACGTCTTCAGCCACTGGGCATCCCACGAGACTCATTTTACCGTGTTGGCGTGGACCTGCTTGGTCCATTTCCTACGTCAGCTGCGGGTAATCAGTGGATTGCAGTAGGAACCGATTATACTAAACACTACCCAACACCCGATCACACAGGCCCTTCCAACCAGCTGTGCAACAGATGAGACCAATTTCTTTTTTGAAGACGTCATCCTACACCACGGCGCCTCTCGATAACTCCTTACCGACCAAGGCAGCTACTTCCTTTCCGTAGTAGTTTATGACCTCCTCCGCTCCTGCGCAACTAAACACAAGCTTTTTACTGCACCATCCACAAACAAATGGTATAACGGAGCGCCTCAATCGCACTCACCGACATGCTCTCCATGTATGTCTCCAGCGATCACCGCGACTGGGACACTACGTTACCGTTTGTAACATTTGCGTACAATTCCTGTAGACACGACACCACTGGGTTCTCTCCTTTTTTTTCTGTTGTTCCGCCATGACCCTGTGCTACCTTTCGACACGCTTCGGCCAACCGGACTAAATGACCCGTATGAGTGCTCTCGGGATGCATTAATGAAGGCCCAAGTGGCATGCCAAGTTAATCGACGGCTACTACTGGACTCCTAGGACAATCAGAACAGCGTATATGACACCCGCTATCGTGATGTTTACTTCACACCCGGCAATCTCGTGCTGCTTTGGTTACCCTCGCCAACACATCTAAAACTCCTAGTTCTAGGTGGTGTTGGCCTCGCACCCCTTTGGACTTTCTGAGAAATTACTCCCACGCTATTAAGGTCCCTACCACATCTTACTCCAAGTAACTGACTTCCCTTACGAAGTCATCCCTACAGACTCCGCCATCATTAACCCTCACACTGGCATTATACATATTGCGTGACTCAAGCCATTTCAATCCAGTGCCTCTTGATTAGCACCAGGTCGGTGCTCCAGCCGCCGGGGAAATCATTTAACGGGCGGACGAGAACGACGAAGAATACAGGGAAAAAGACGACGTGGTCGGTCCCTAGAAGCAAGCTTGGCGCCATCTTGTCCGCCACGAGTTCATTGTGTATTTTTTTCAGTAAAGTTATTTTCCCCGTAAGAATATATACAGGGTGCTCCAGCTATCTTTAGCCAGAGTTTAAAAGTAGGCCAACGCACTCAATTAAAACGCGACCACATGCATGTGGCTGATCGTTGTCTGGTGTGAATGAGATTATGTCTTTTGTTCTGATCAACTGATTGATTAAAAAGTAACTTATGAAGGCACGGCGATGGGTAAGAAATTTCAATTAGAAAGTTCTCGATTGGTTTGCAAAGCGCCCAATAAAGCAGTTTCGAGCGTTAAATCAAGTAAATATTAGTGTTTTTGATAACTATAAATACCTACAAAATAAACAAAATACCACAGGACAACTAACGTTCCACGTACGAACGATACGTTTCTTTCGCACTGGTTCATGACAGAAGTAAGCAGTCACATCGGTTATCGCTTTAGTGGCTGATCTCGCATAATCGAAAAAATAATATGGTCGCTCGTATATATATATATATATATATATATATATATATATATATATATATATATATATATATATATATATATATATATATATATATATATATATATATATTTGTGTGTGTGTGGGTGGGTGGGTGTGTCACGTCGAATAACTGCGCACGGTTCTGTGTTCTTATCAAACGCACGCAGATGCTATGCTAACCTCACTCTGTACGGATCGTCATGCAATGGCTTCAGCTTAACCGGCAGTGATTTGGATGTGAGCTTGACATTTGAGCACAGTAAAGATGGCAAGATAAGTGGTAGTCTTAAACTTATGCCTGAACAGCATACACAGAAAGACGAAATAGGCGCGTTTCACGGCAGTTGTCTAAGCAATTTGGCAGACCATATTCTGTGTTTCACGTGTACATGAGCCAAAATCTGCACCATTTCCTCCGCTGGACTGAAAAAGATACGCCGAAATCATCTTGTCTAACGGGAGGTTCGGTGCATGCGACACTGCGTGAATCACTTAACCCAGGCCCGTAGCCAGTGGTGGGGGGGAGGGAGCAAATCCCACCACTCGCGATTCTGAAGAGGGGGCGTATTTTTGCGAAGAACGTGGCTGATTCCTCTTTTCAAGTATCCGTATAACGCGAAAGTGATACGTGGCCGAGCAGAGGTAGTTGAACATTGATTGTGCGTTTTTTCGCCCCAAGGGCAAAAGAATTAATGCTGCATTGACAACCTGCAATGCCAAGTGAACGACACCAAGCAGCAGAACTTGCAGGACACCAAGCAGAACTTGCAGCACCTACCTCAAGCAGAAACATACTCGAAATGAATATGCACGTAATGAGCGAGGACTAACAGGTGTCATAATTCTTACTTTGTGTGTGAGCAGCGCACTCCTTAGTAAACCCGGCTGCGGCAGCGAGTGAATTTACGTTCGTGGTCTCACCAACAACTCAAAGCAAATTTGCGGTTGAATAAAGGAAGTACAAAGCACCCGATCACCGAAATAAACGCGCGCGCAAGTGAGTCACCCTGCAAGCGGACATTTACACGCACTTTGATTACGCCATGTGGAGGCGCATGCGCACAGCGACGCAAGGGGTGGCGTGGCACGCCGACCTTCAGAGTGCGCACGTGTTGATGCATGCTTGTCGTCACATCTTGTTACTGATTACTAAAATGCGCTGAAGTTTCCGAGCTCGCAGAACTACCAGCAGTACGTGGTGTATATAAATGGGTTGCCATTAACACGCCGGAGAAGGGTGGCTCTGTGGTGTTATCACTAGCATCACGCGCTGAAGAGCGTGATGTCGCTGGTTTGACGCCCCGGTGCAGAACATTTCTTTCTCATCATTTTCTTTACAATCCTGTTATTAAGTGGTTTACAATGTCATATCCGTGACGAAAACGCGTCGCGGAACCGTGGTGTGCCCTGGGATTAAACACTTTCGTGTTAAAACAAGAAAGTGGTAGTTTTTCAAGGATTCTATCAAGTGCTCCCCTCTTCTCCTTCTGCAAAAAAACTTACTACTGCGAGCCTGTTGTGACCTGAAGATTTTGTTACTGGCGGCTTTTCGGCATTGTAGATTTGTTGATGTACTAGTCCACAACCTTGCAGTCTGAACACGCACATGTGCTTACGAAGTGAAAATGTGAGAGACTGGTTTACCTCAAAAACCAATCAAAGTGGACCAGCTATAAAAGGCATTGTATCGCTAGAACTTCGTTCAGTATGAAAGGATATGTATTCACTATGTTATGACTGGCACCCGTTTACCTTGTTTCCTTTCCTTTAATTTTTGAATTTTCTAGAAAAAGCAGTCATGCATATTAAGGAAAGCTGTTAATCTGTTGCTCGCAGGAATTGCCCCCTGAACGCGTCATCTGTGACGTAGCGGGAACACTGCAGTAGCACAATACTGCAGTGACGGAGGTAAGCACTTTATGAAAGGCCAAGATTCCGTTTTTGAGGTTGAAGCACATCCGGACAGGACTACAAGTGAACGTCAGCTTTTATAATACTTTGGTATGTAGCGAGGTTCAAAAGGCTCGCTTCTTGTTACGTTGATCTGCATGATTAGACAAGAATAATGAAACACGTTACTCTCATGAGTTAGAACACACCTACCGCCTTGAAGTAAACTCTCAAGTGCACATTTTGTTTATTTCTTCTATTTTTCAGGCCCTGTTCAACTCCAGGCTCCTCAAGGTGTACACAGACATTGACGAGCGAGTACAGATACTCGGGTACACTTTCAAGCACTTTGCAAAGGTAAAAGGAGTCCCCTCCTGTTACTTTAGTGCTTGTAAGATGTGGCTTTAGGGTAATCAAGTCAGCCCTGGGTTACTTCCCATCGCGGTGATTCAAGGACAGGAAGAGTTTGCATGGTGAGCGTAAGGCTTAAAAAACAAGACAAGCTTTCCGTCAGCTACTACCACTTCTTTCTTTGGGCACTGATGTCACAGTCTGCGACGAAACTCGTTTGTCTAGTTTATCTGGTAATAAACATGAACTACATCATCATCAAAATGAAAGTAAAACTAACATTGTGTCGTTTGTGAATGTTTCATTCAATGCAATACATTCGCTGCATGACAAATTCAGTTGTTATCGACAATCACTCATGATATATAGAGTTTTATGACGCAAAGGCTATTTTATGGTCAAAAAGCGCCAGGACATGGCAATAAGGCTTAGCAAAGTTTCGTTAAGTGGCTGTTCAGGTGCCTAATATTCCACATGCTATGGACCCTTTACGAAAAAGGGCGCCCCAGCGCTGTGGACGCGAACTACAGTCTGCCGCCATTGTGAGGGCACCAAAGCAGACGACCCTGACTGTGTGTGTCAGCGACGCTGATGCACGTTTCTTGCAGCGCTCACAGACAACTCTTGCGTTCCTGCAGGACGCGGACCGCGTCAGGAGGGTGCGCCGATGAGTCTCTTGCAGGCCGGATCCATGCATTGCCAGTCATAACAAGCCAAACTGCTCGTTCAACCCGTTCAAGGGTACAATATATATTGATCGTTGTGCAGTGGAAGCAGCTCAGAAAGCTTATCGGAGAGTACTAGGAGCTCGTTCAAGCTAGAAAGCGGCGTGATTCCCGAGGATGATACATAGAACTAGCCGCAAACACAAACATCACAGCACTGACGCATTTGATGGCTCGCTTTCCATGCCATCATGATGGCGCTAGCTTTCCCACGCTCCTTCGCGAAGCAAAACTGACGAAAAGCTCAACGTCAGGTGGCGTATTTATGAAAAGGGTCTATATATAGACACTTTTTATGTGCTTTATGTGCTTATGTGCTTTATGTGTTTATGTGGTTTAGCTGCCTATAGGCAGCTAAAGCACATAAACGTTAAACACACGATGTTGACGCGCACGTCATATGTGTTGAGAAAATGAATGGCAACACGTGATAGAGTGTAAAGATATGTGTTATATCCTTTGAGTTGAGGAACTGCGAAGTGGGGGCTTTATTTTGGTTCAACTACGGCAGCAGTAGCCTCTGCTAAGAAAGTCAGTTTCGCCAAAAGGGCGAAGCAATGAATGCGATAGCCGCATATTGAATGTTTTACGAAGCTAAGCTAGCATTTCAGGAGCAACATTAACTGTAATAAATATGCGCTTGCCCAGTCACTAAGTTTTCTGTGGCACGGCCACAGTAGACAACCACAACAAGGCTGGTGCTTAGTGACGGCGTTGATGAGAAGCACCTCCAGTGGGCAGCGCAAGCTGGCACTGAGGGCTACACGTGATGTGTCACCGCTGGTTGCAATTTTTTATGTAGAGAGCACATTTATATGTAGATGGCCACTCCAGGCACAATTTTGGCACCATTTTTTTCGTGTTGAGAGCGCATCCCGTAGAAGCTCGCTCCTGCTGTTGGGGCAAGAGCTGTGCGCTGATCGAGCCCCCCCCCCCCCCCCCCCCGCCACTCTCATTCGCTCAAGAGATAAGCGAATGCGCAGACGACCCCGGCCAGAAAGGCGACAGTCGCTCCGCAGAAAGAGGAGGCTAGTGCATAATTCCCCGTATATATTTATATACATATACGTGAACGATGGCGGTGGTGGCATCGGCAAAAGCCAGCCTAGACTGACCATACAATTGCTGTCGCAATAAAATACCCTTTTATGGATTTCCTTGGTAAATCACGTGAACGCTTTGCGTGACTTTGCGTGAAAAAATAAAGACGATGCCCAATATTTCTGTGCCAGACCTATGAAGATGGATGAAGGGAGTGGTGTTTGTTGTGGGTAGCGCAGTGAAAATGTTTTCTTCAAAATGCATCTCATTCTTTACATTGGATTAGCTTGACAAACATGGGAAGGGGATTACCACACCTCTCGCACGTATGTTCATCTTTACGGGACAAGAGATGTGAATGTAGGTATGTGTGTTGATCTTCTAAGTGTGACTTCTGTGTGGCATCATTGTGATGAAATTTTGGAGTTGCGCTTTTATAACATGTCGTTTATTGTGTGTTACTGGAAATGCTGATGGTTCCGCATCCATTGCCAGCAATCTCTGTGTGTTTTCCTCATTAGAGGTTTGAGGTCCTTTACAGGGACATTCATGCAAAAGTCGGTGGTGTTTTGAAGAGCGTACAGAATCAGTTGGTCCCACGACACTTTTCCTTCAACCTCGTGGTGTCCTGGCACCCATTACAGCCCTACATGCTTTTTAACGGCTTAAAGTGCAAAGTAGTGCGTAGAGTGAGACGAGAGTTGTTTTGTGCTGTTTGAGAGTTTTGAGAGCTTTCACAATGATGAAGGATGCTACCGAAGCACTCGTTTGCATTCGCCTTTCTAAGCGAATAAGACGTGCAATAGCATTAAGAATTTGAACACTTCTTCCCCCAAGTAGCTGCACGCTGATGCACAGTAGTTCTTGTAACTTCTTCGCTAGCAGCCGTTTACCAAGTGAAGGCGACTCGTACGCTTCACGCAGAAGCCCCTTCACGCAACGAGCTTTATCGCGACCAACTGCGCGTGCCTACTTTTCACTGAATGCGCCGAGCACATAGACTGCTTTAAAAACGTGCGCAGCCATGCGCAAGTCGTCCCGCAAAACAGGAGCTGGTCACAATACAGAAGAGAAGGCGAAA
Source organism: Rhipicephalus microplus (assembly GCF_043290135.1). Lineage (NCBI taxonomy): Eukaryota > Metazoa > Arthropoda > Arachnida > Ixodida > Ixodidae > Rhipicephalus > Rhipicephalus microplus. The sequence continues at coordinate 88,491,192 of NC_134700.1, forward strand.
CAACATGAAACAAAGAGAGTTTAGAACCGTCGATCCCTTCTCAGGATGAACCGACAACGATTGCTTTTTTATAGTTCATCATGTGCCGTTACTGAAATGTAAGAAACAAGAGAGCACATTCACCGAAAAGCGACGGACATAGCGTGCTACGACACGCGGAGCCTCTTACATGGCGGTATGCACACGACGGCCGAGAGATGGCAGAAGTTTGCCTGTCATACCTATGATGTCCCTACAAGGATTAGAGGCCAAATTAGAGGGAAGTGGACTGGGCTTCAACGTCTCTTTAGTCAAACAAGGAAAACTTATTGATCAGGCACTACCAGAATTAATGTACGCAGATGATATCGTGCTAATGACCAACAACAAGGAAGATTTGCAGAGATTGATGGACATCTGCGGTAGTGAGGGAGATAGGTTAGATTTTAGATTCAGTTAGGAAAAATCAGCAGTCATGATTTTCAATGACAACGAAGGTGGTGAGCTTAAAATACAGGAGGTCATGCTAGAGATAACAGATAAATACACATATCTGGGCGTATGGATAAGCAATGGGACCGAGTACCTGAGGGAACACGAAATATACGTGACGACTAAAGGTAACAAGAATGCAGCAGTGATAAAAAATAGGGCACTGGGAATTACAATAGGTATGATGTTGTGAGACGAATATGGAAAGGGGTCGTGGTTCCTGGGCTGACGTTCGGCAATGCGGTCTTGTGCATGAGATCAGAAGTTCAAGCAAGATTAGAAATTAAGCAACGTGGAATAGGTAGGCTTGCTTTAGGAGCTCACGGGAATACACCAAATCAGAGAGTACAAGGTGATATGGGATGGACATCATTTGAGGGCAGGGAAGCTAGCAGCAAGATAAAATTTCAGAAGCGATTGAGAGAAATGGGGGAAGAGCGTTGGGCTAGGAAGGTTTTCAGCTACTTGTACATGAAGAATGTCGATACAAAATGGAGGAAGCGAACCAGGAAATTCACTGGTAAATACTTAGAAAACAGCAGGTGGCCAAACCAAAAAGAGCTATCGGTTAAAAAGAAAGTGAAAGAAACGGAGACTTACATGTGGAGAATTCACTGGTAAATACTTAGAAAACAGCAGGTGGCCAAACCAAAAAGAGCTATCGGTTAAAAAGAAAGTGAAGCAAACGGAGACTTACATGTGGAGAATGGGCATGATTAAGAAGTCCGCACTAGAGATCTATCGTACTTTTAAGCAGGAAATTGCCAAGGAAAGGATCTATGATAATACTCGGGGTAGTTCTCTACTGTTTGAGGCCAGGACGGGAGTACTGCGAACTAAGACATATCGGGCCAAATACGAAGGGGTAGACACAGTATGCAGTGCGTGTGGAGAGGAAGAAGAAACTGCTGAACACTTGATAATGTTCTGTAAAGGGCTTCACTCTATAGTTCAGGATGATGGCGCAGAGTTTTCAAAGCACTGGGGTTTAGGGACCGGGAGGACTTTAAGCGGGTAGACTTAACTAGAAGGAGGTTATCTGATTGGTGGCTAAAGTCAAGGCACGAGTGAAAATTAAACTCTTCACTGCAAAGTACGAATCCTCAAACTCACCTTTTAAAGCAGAAAAAAAATAAATCTAGTTTTTGGTTCATTAAGTATTTCGGCTTGGTGGCACAAGCCACCGCCCGATTTAAAGGGTACAGCCATATCCATCCATCCATCCATCCTTCCTTCCATCCATCCATCCATCCATCCATCCATCCATCCATCCATCCATCCATCCATCCATCCATCCATCCATCCATCCATCCATCTATCCATCCATCCATCCATCCATCCATCCATCCATCCATCCATCCATCCATCCATCCATCCGTCCGTCCGTCCGTCCGTCCGTCCGTCCGTCCGTCCGTCCGTTCATCCATCCATCCATCCATCCATCCATCCATCCATCCATCCATCCATCCATCCATCCATCCATCCATCCATCCATCCATCCATCCATAAGGTCTATACGTAGTAGCTCAAGGGGCTTTAAAAACAGCGCGCCTGTAGCGCCATCGTGCTGCCAGTGCTAGAAGGTGCGAGAAAAAAGATTTTTGTGACGCTTTGACAAAAGGCGCCGATCAGTTCAGTGGACATATCCGACATGTCTTGATGCAGTGACAGCCTTCTGAGCTCAGCACATAAATCTGGCGATTGTTATTGTCAGAGGCAATGACTTGGTTGTGTGCGAGCAGCTGTAACGCCAGCATTAACGTGTGCTTCACATTCGCTGGGCGCCTGTATTTTGACATGGTGTATTTATTGCTTCGGAACGGTGAACTCGCCACATACGCTAAAAAAATCGCGGCCTATTCACGGAGTGAATGGTGATGAGTGGGGCAAAGTGTCTGGCCGTCCATCCACCCGCGTGTTCACGCGTTCGTGCAACCGTGCATGCGTGCTATCACGTTCGAGAATATAGACGACCAGCGAGTAACACCGACGAGGTGCGATACAAGGAAGCCGACTGCAAGCATGCAAGCGTCTCAACGCACCCGCCGATCTGCTTCCTCCATGCCCCACCAACCTCCCCCACGTACGGTGAATATTTAGGAAACTGAGGGAAGCACTCCTTCCTCGTGCCCCCACGCTATGGAGCCACCATACCCACGTACAATCCGCGCAGCAGCCATTCCGAGAGCAGCGGCACAGCGCCATCTAGAATATCTTCACTCAACTCGTTTGTATGTACTTCTATTGGACAGCTCCGTCTATTATTCTGTTCGGGGGATACTGCCTTCTTTTCTTTCTCTTCTTTTCTGCTCTCCGTTACGCGTGACGCATGACAAGGTTAAACTGAGAGGAGCGTCGCGCCTTAAACGCCACGAAGAACGCACGTGCACGAACTATTACGCGCCCAGCATTGCCCCTGATGAAATGCGTGCTCGCGCTGTGAATCTCAGTCACCTGTCGGCAGCCACGTAATTTCCCGGAATGAGTCACGTGATCCGTCCTTCCAGTAGGATCGTGCCATGCTCTGACGTCGAAGTTGAAGGGGTCAGGAGACCTACGAGCAACGCTCCTAAAGGTGGATTCACACGAGAGAACGGAGGAGGAATTTTCACAGTGGACGGTGCATCACGTGGCGTACGTACCATCGAAACGTGCCGTCCTCGCTTCATCCGCTCTCCTTCGCTCTCGCCATGGATGGAAATGTGTCACCGCTATTTCGATTCGTTCGTTTGACGGTCGTCAGCCTTTTATCAAGAGGATTTTGCGTCAAATCTGTCAACGTTGGTTTGATTGGCGGGGCTAGGAAGCAGGTGGCCGGTTTAAAAGCCACGTACTTTTGTTTCGCGGCAACGAGCGAATGTGTTTTGCGTGACAGTAGATGCGGTTTTTGGTTGTTTGGTGGTGGATTGGTGGTTTTCATTCACAGCGGGTGGCCTGTGTGACCACAAACATGAGTGTGGTATGCTGCGTAAGCATAGGAATCGAGAGTATGCATGAGGATTCCGCGAGCGTATCTCCGGCTGTTTGCATGCGATGTCTCCTCTGCTGCGCCGGATTAAACTAATAACGTGACTATTCGGTCCGCGGAGCAGCGGAATTTCGCTCGCGCGTGTGAATCTAGTTTTAAGAACCAACCGAAGATGATCCGAGTGCTCGAATTCGCAACTGAACGTGCAACCACTTTTCAGAGCACTCGTAAACGCCATACCGAATACGCCATAGGTTACCTCGAAAAGAAATGCGTTACCAGTGACGGCGCTAAGTGTAACTCATTACCGCCAACACTGGCTTGAAGTGCACGGTGATATGTAGAACTGATGCGTATTTTCTAACTTCCACAAAAGATACATCGCAGCTGCATTGCCATGAAGGCAGTTGTCGAGTGGGAGCCTTAACTAGGCGCTCGATGAGTGGAACTCCCATTGCCTTGCTCCCATTGCTTTGGCAAGACATCACACACACAGAGAGGAAGCTTCTCTCATTGCAGGAAGACTAAGCAAGAGAAGTAGACGTATCATTTAATGAACAGTATGCGTGATTTCTCTGTTAGTATTGACTTTGGTATACGAAGGTTTATGTTGAGCATAAACAAGGTGTTTCTTTAGGCAACACAAACTTTTATTCAAAAAAAAAATACTACAGTCAGGCACATTCTGTCTTCACAGCTAGGCCGAGGCCGGAAGATTTTGCCGCTGATTCGTTCAGTCAGCCCTGAATAATTAAAGAAAATCTTTAAAGAACCTTATGGTGAGCTTTGTATTTAAAAATATAAAATCATCTCCTAGTTTCGAAAATTCTTGCTGGATTTTCGAAACGCGATACCACAGAAACTGTATATGAACGCACCAGAAGGGTGGTCCCTGTGCTGCGTCACGTGGGAACTTCCATTCACGTAATTAGAATGATGGCGCGTCGCGCGAGAACCCCACCGGAGACACAGAGTTTCCTGAAACTAACTAGAGGGGACTCTGGCGCTGCGATCGTTCAGCGACCATGGGAACGATGGGTAGTACACAGATTTGCCTAGTCTTCGTAATTGTGGGCGGCGAATCGCACTTGTACGTGGCTTCGTTTATTGCTGCGTTTCGATTTTGTTCTGAGAAAAAGAACGAACCTTTTTGAACTTCGTGACCCGATTTGAAAAGGTAAGCCTAAAAGAAAATACTTTGGCGAAGCACAACCACTGAACATTTCCTGAGTTTGTTTTGTGAGAAAAGAACTGCGAGCCACATGAACGCACACGGAGCCAGAAGCAGGCTGGAGGTAAAAATATTAGACAAATCTGTGTGCTACCCGTCATTCCCATGCTCACTGAAGCGCCGTGCGTTGCAGCTCCTATAGGCACTAGCGCCAGAGGTCCCTCTAGCCTATGTTATGAAACTCTATGGCCACAGGGACGTTGTGTTATGCTTACGAACTGACCAAAGACAGCTGCATTCCTCACCCTGCTAAAGTCTCTAAAAAACATTGGCAGATCCCACGTACAGTGGGAATCGATGATATGTGAAGTACGAATGAGAAATGTTTATGTGTCAATATAAAACCAGAACAACGTTACAAAGTGAAGGTAAATGATGCCGTACATGACTTCCGTGTCATGACTATCATGTTTGGATGTGTCATTTACCTTCGTACTTCGGAGGGGCGCCTGCGCAAGTAGGCGTTTGGTGTGTAGCGACACCACGGACCCGAGCTAACGAGGGAGTTTTGACTCCCTCCCACGCCTAGCAGTGCGTGGCTTTTCCGTGTACAGGGAAAAGGGGATCCTGGGGGTTGAGTTGACGCCGGGGTATCGGACTTTAAGGCCCCCCGGCAGAAGCAACACACCTCTTTGACCCCAGCTTCACGCAGACGGCACTCCTGGGCTGACCCACGCAGAGGAAATCGGCAGTTGCCTTTTCGTATCTCTCTCTCCCTACATCTTCGTCTTTATCTCTCACTTTTTATCTGTCCTGCATCTTCTCTCTTCTGTTTACTTCCGAGCTTTCCTGGCGGCAAGGGTTAACCTTGTGTATGTGCTCTGTCTTGGGCACAATACATTTGGTTATAGTGGCTGTGTACGGCTGACGTTCACATGCCCATACAATTTTGGGGCCTGTCACGTCCCCGTGTTGGGCTCTATGGTGGGTGGCTGGCACGGCTGCCGAATTCACTCCTACTTTATGGATTTTACTTCTCTTCCTTCACAAAATGATCGCCCTCTCTCAAAGAGAGGGCGCACCGAAGACATTTCCAGTTATTTCAAAAAACCAAAAGAAACTTTCCCCCGCTACCATGTAATGACAGAACACGTAAACTAAACATAGGCAACACTGAGGCAGAAAACGTGCGTACAATGCAACAGAGTGAACTAAGGTTGATTGAAAAATGACCCATTACAGTTCAAGTAAGAGCGTTCGAAGACCTGAGGGCCAGATCGGTGGTACGACTGACGCCGATGAGGTGCAGGGCAGGAGGCGGTGGAAAGGCGCTAAGGAATGCGCTCACTTGCCGATGTGCGACGCTCTGGTGACGACGGCGTTTGACGGTGTGGGTGCGACTACGGAGTAGTCAACCCGCATCGGAGACGCGATGCTCCATGCGTGTAAATGGCCAGCCCGTCCAGCGAACAGCTTGCGTTGAGACGCGATGCTCGACGCAACCGTGACCATTAGCCAGGCCACGTACGTTGCTGTGCCGAACGTCTGACCACGGAGACGCCTCGCCGAGATCCGCGATGCCCTCGGCAAGGAAAAGAACAGCAGGCCAGGCCGCGCCCGAGATGCAGCACTCGTGCCGGCAATGCCACCCCAGCTGGTGGTTGGACGGCAGCAGCATGGACGGCCGCGTTCCCTGGCCGGAACCTGGATCGCCTGCGTCCGACGCTTCGGCCCGCTGTCTTCCGTCTGTCGCTGCTTCGGCTCATCCCCAGCCACAAAGCTTACCACCACTTAATGGTCACACGTGGCCCAATCGTGGTACGCCACCTCTATGGGCCACCACAGGTCATCAGCTGATTGGCTCACCTCACGCGCACAGTTGGGTCAAAATCCCACGCGCCTTGCCCCGCACTTGCGTCGCTGTCATCGTTTTCTTCACTCATCACAACCAGTACCAAGCCTGACTATCTCGAAACCGGATACTTGAAGTTAAACGTACGACCCTACATTCCTAACCCACGACGTTGCTTTAAATGCCAGCGTCTTAGTCACGGCTCTCAAAGTTGCCGCGGCCAACTCACCTGTGCAAAGTGCGCCACCACAGGACACGCCAAGGACGATAACAATGTGGAGGCTGGGGCCCATTGCGCGAATTGCGATGGTGCCCACCGCGCGTACTCCTGAACGTGTCCAACCTGGAAAAAGAAAAGGGAAATAATTACTATCAAAATCACACAAAACCTAACTTACCGAGAAGCTCGACAACAAGTATCCGAATTGTTCACTAATAAACCATCGTTCGCCAATGTAGTGCAACAGGGGCTACCACTAAAATGGCCTACGGCAGCTGCTCATGCCAGGTACAGTGTGCCCTGGCGGTTGCCAATGCCCCCACTCACGGTGGGAACAGCCAAGACTGCCCTGTCACTCGTCCCCACGGCTACACCCACGACCGCTGCAAACCCTTGCAGCAGCCAGGGTTTCCCAGCAGCAAAGGAGGTCCCCTCGACTTCTAGCCCAAGAGGACCAAAGGTTTCGCCCCCCGAGGTGAAGGAGACCCCTGGGTCGGCCGATATGAAGGCCTAGTTTCACCAGGCGAGGCCCCAAGCTCGAAAACCAGCTCGCAATTGCGGGCACGCAGTGCCTCTGAGGAGGCAATGGACACCACGGTAACCCTGGTGCCGAAAGATCGGCGTAGCTCCCTGGAACGCGCCAAAGGAAATAAAAAGCCAATAACGGGGCCCGACGACGGCCCTGTTATTTGAGTCTTCACGTTTAGCCTAAGAAGCAGACACACCTATTTTTTCTACACACAACACTACATTACCCCCATAATGGCAACACAAATAATACATTGGAGCGTCAGAAGACGGTTTAAAAACCTCGATGATGTTCAAGAGCTCTTTTGCAAACATTCGCCGAAACCACTGTGTGTACAGGAAACTCAATTAAAACCTAAAAACGCGAATTTTTTGCGTCGGTATGTTCTCTTCCGAAAGGACAGAGATGATGCTGCGGCGTCATCCGGTGGTGTAGCCATTATTGTTAATGAAAAAATAGCATGCACACATTTACCGCTACAAACAACTCTGGAGGCAGTGGCTGTTCGAGCAGTTTTTTTCAACAAGCTCGTCACCATCTGCTCTCTGTACATACCCCCCACCACCGTCTTGAAAAACGAGAATTCCAGTCCCTAAGAGACCAACTACCTGAAACTTATCTGGTCCTTGGTGACCTGAATGGTCATAGCACTCTATGAGGTGATTCTCGCTGCGACGCACGAGGTCGTCTCATTAAACAGTTCCTTTTTCCTCCGGTGCCTGTCTGTTGAATAGGAAAGAGGAAACATATTATAACCTTGCCAACAGAACCTACTCTTCAATAGACCTCAGCATCGAATCTCCTTCACTTGTACCATTGCTCCAATGGAAATTTCGAAATAATCCCTACGGAAGTGACCATTTTCCGGTCGTTTTGAGTACACAAACATTATGCGAATGTCCTCCACGAGTTCCCAAATGGCTTATACACAAAGCCGACTGGGAACAGTTTCATACCAATAATCAGTTATGTTGGACTGACATATGTGGATTAAGCATAAATGAAGCTGTGCGGTACTTCACAGCTCACCGTATTAACACAGCAGCCAAGTGCATCCCACAAACATCTGGACTGCCCGGCAAACGACACGTCTCATGGTGGAACACTGAGTGTCGTAATGCGCGAAAGGAGCAGAATAAGGCATGGAGGTTGCTTCGGAACTCACCGACAGCCAGAAAGCTTGACGGCTTCAAGAAAATAAAGTCTCAAGGCAGGAGAACGCGTCGGCAGGCCAGAAGAGAAAGCTGGCGCAAGTTTTACCAGGGATCAATTCGTATACACAAGCAGCTAAAGTCTGGAACATGGTTGGTAGGGTAGCAGGTAGACAAGTACACTCGCTTCCACTTGTAAACACACAGGGTGACAGCCTGGAAGATCAGGCGAACTTCCTCGGTGCACACTCCGAGCAGGTGTCCAGCTCTTCACACTACATTGAAGCTTTCCAAATATATAAAGCAAGAATAGAAAAGCAGAATCTAGAACACAAGTGTACAAGCTACGAGCCATACAACCAACCTCTCAACTTAGCTGAGCTGCAAACGTCACTAAACTGCTGCAGTAATTCTGCCCCAGGCTACGACCGTGTCATGTATGAGATGTTGAAAAACCTGTCGCTCGAAATGCGAAAAACTTTGCTTTCCTTAGGCAATGCTATCTGGCTTTCTGGCACCATCCCTACTTCCTGGAAAGAGGCGATTGTTATCCCTATTTTGAAACAGGGCAAAGACCCTTCCTCAGTTTCGAGTTATAGGCCCATTGCTCTTACAAGCTGCCTTTGCAAACTTTTTGAAAAGATGATAAACCGCCGACTTTTACTTTCCTTGAAACACACAATCTGCTCGACCGATGCCAATGTGGGTTTAGAGAGGGTAGATTTACCACCAACCATCTTGTGCGCATGGAGGCAGAGATCGGAGACGCTTTCGTCCACAAACAATACTTCTCTCTGTGTTTCTCGATATCGAGAAGGCATACGACACAACATGGCGTTTTGGCATATTAAGAGACTTGTCTCACCTGGGTGTGTGCGGTAGAATGCTTTCCATAATCGAGAGTTACTTGTCCGATCGGACATTTCGTGTCCGTGTGGGCAGTATTCTTTCATTTGTCCAAAAAAACGAGAGTACCGCAAGGTGGTGTGCTTAGTTGTACACTTTCTATTATCAAAATGAATTTCTTGGACCTGTCCATCCCCCACAATATGTTCTATTGTACATATGTCGAGGACGTCCAGCTCACACATTGCCAGGTCATGCAACCTGGCAATGTGTGAGCGGCAGGCTCTGTTAGGTTTAAACAAGGTCTCCAAATGGGTAGAGGAAATTGGATTCCGACTGAACCCACAAAAAAGCACGTGTGTCTTGTTCTCCCGAAAGAGAGGCATGCACTCAGAACCCGACAATAAACTGAACAGCCAACGTCTGTCTGTTAATGCGGAGCATAAATTCTTGTGCTTAATCTAAGATAACAAGTTGACCTTCATGCCGCACATCAAGTATATAAAAAGAAAATGTTTAAAAGCCATGAATGTTTTAAAAGTGTTGTCACGTACTACGTGCGGTAGTGACAGGCAATGTGTCATGAACCTCTATAGAAGCCTCATTCGAACCCGCTTAGATTACGGGGCCGTTGTTTATCAGTCTGCGACTCAAAGTGCTTTGAAGATGCTGGACCCCGTGCACCATTTGGGCATCCGCCTTTCTACGGGTGCCTTTCGCACCAGCCCCGTAGAAAGCTTTTACGTTGAGTCAAATGAGTGGTCGCTTCATCTGCAGAGAACTTACATGTCATTTGTATATTTCCTTAAGGTGAAAGCAGACAAGAAGCAACCCTCATCCTCTACTATTCATGATTTGTCGAGCTCTATTCTGTTTCAAAAAAGGCCTTCAATGAGGCAGCCCTTCTCAGTTTGCCTGAAGGGTCTAGCTGAAGAAATTGGAGTGTCTCTTCAACACAGTTTAATGGCTCCTGTAGCATACTCGCCATCGTGGCAGTGGTAGACTATAGGCTGCGATGTGTCTTTCCTAGAAGTTAGAAAACATGCGCTTATTGCCCATATCCGTACATACTTCCTGGAACTTCATCACAAATACACGCGTCCTGAGTTCTTTACAGATGCTTCTAAGTCTAACTCCTCTGTGTCCTACGTTGCTGTCGGCCCATCCTTTTCGGATGCCAGCCCTCTACATCCAGGCACAAGTATCTTCGCAACGGAAGCTTACGCGATCCTTGTGGCTGCTAAACACATCAAACAACTACAAATACAAAAAGCAGTAATTTATACGGACTTCCTCAGTGTGGTAACGGCTCTGCACAATCGTAAAAAACAAAAAAACCCTGTCCTCGTCTCACTTTACTCCACTTTATGCACACTCTACACACTCAAACAACATGTTGTAGTGTTCTGGGTGCCAGGGCACCATGAGATTCAAGGCGACGTGATGGCGGATCAGCTTGCTGCATCCGTCCATGATAGCACTGCCACTACACCCATATCAATCCCGCCCCTTGATCTTAAGCCGTTTCTCAAACGAAAGCTCAGGGACTACTGGCAGAGCAAGTGGGATAGACACACACAAAACAAACTACACGTTATTAAGCCACACCTTGGTCATTGGCCGCCAGTATCAAAATCACGTCACACAGAGGTAACACTAACGAGGCTCAGGATAGGACACACATACAAGACACACTCACATCTTTTGTCCGGTGGCGATCCACCATTGTGTGACAGATGTGGTGAAGGACTAACATTTAGGATGACTGCCAGTTAGGCGTGTTGGTAAAGGTTCATCATGAAACAAGCGCAAAAATACACACACTCAGAGAGGACACAGATAAGCGCTTACTAGCAACTCGATATAAAATTTTGAAATAAAATTTTTCAGTTGCTAGTAAGCGCTTGTCTGTGTCCTCTCTGAATGTGTGTATTTTTGCGCTTGTTTCATGATGAAGCACTAACAGTTCTTCACATTTTAATCTAGTGCAAACAACCAGACACTCTTAGAAAACAACACTTTTAATTACACTACCGACAACATATACCTTTACATCCTGCAATGTTCGTCGGTAGGGAACCACTGTTCACTCATAAATCGGTGCTAGCTTTTTTAAGAGATGTTCGCTTTTATCATGTCTTATACCCAGGCAATGCGTAGCGCAACCTCTCAAGAGAGGTTGCTGCTGCAGTGACAACATTTAAAAGCACTTCCCTCGCAGCCCTTGGACACAAGGGCACCGATGAGGCAATTGTGCTAGTGCCAAATATTTTTACACGTTTTTATTATCAAAACCTTTGTCACCCTTTTTCTTTTACTGTGCATATCACGCCACTGTCATGATTTTAATACGTATGTTTTTACCCCCATTATCGCGACGAATTTGAAGGCCCCTATACAGCCACGCAACATATCATTGCCCACATCTCTACTTATTGAAATGGCGCTCTTTGGCCATCAATTGTCCCTTGCGCCATAAATCGCCACACATGATCATCATCATCATAACAATAATCATCATCATCATTATCGTTTACCTTCGTAATCTATTCATGTCACGTGGTACCAAATTTAGTATATGTGGAGCTAGCGAAACGGCCGCGAGCACGCTATGAGCGTGGTATGTTGTCATGCTCTTACATGACGCGCGTGTCAGGATTATCATACTTGCCCCAGTCATATATTTCGTCATCCATTGATGTCACCTAACAGAAAATTTGGTATATGTGGAGCTATCAAAACGGCCGCGAGCGCTTCATGAAGGGCCCAATATACTCAAATGTAGCGTTAAGGCACGCGCACGCTGGGCAAAGCGACGCTACATTAGCAAAACGGGAGCACTTTATATCTTGACGCCTGGCGCGACCAGCTTCCGTCGGCGAGAGGCCCGACGGAAACCGGCGCGAAATGCGACATGCTGCATTTGGCGCTGATGCGTTACCCAGGCAATACTGCGTCTCCCTCTTTTCGTGATGGAGGGACGCCAGAAGAGCTGAAACGCGCATGCGTTAAAGGAACGCAGCACGGCACGCGCCTGCGAGTAATGTCAAGACCGGCACCTGGCGTGGCAACGCCGGCGGGACGCGACGATATGAAGGCCGGCGAGCACGCGCACCGCATCACGTCGAAATGTATTGGCGCCTTGACTGTCGCAGGTAGTCATCTTCTCACATGACACGCATCTCATGATTATCATATTTGCACCGGTCACATACCTTCGTCATCCATTGGCGTCTCCTCATACCGAATTTAACATATGTGAAGCTAGCGAAACGGCCGCGAGTGCATTATCAGTGTGGCATGTAGTCATGTTACTTGGCACGCATGTCATGATTATCAAGTTTGCACCAGTATCACACCTTCGTGATCCGTTCATGTGCCGTAATACCAAATTTGGTAGAAGTGAATCCAGCGAAACGGCCAACAGCGCGTCATGAGCGTGACATATAGTCAGGTTGTTACATGACACGCATCTCATGATTATCATGTTTGCACCAGTCACATACCTTCGTCATTCATTCACCTACTGTAATACCACATTTGGTATATCCGACGCTAGCAAAATGGCTGCAAGCGCATCATGAGCGAGGCATGTAGTCATGTTGTTGCATGAAACGTATGTCATGATTTTCAGGTTAGGTTCTGTCGCTTGTGTTCGCCATGCAATCATGCCATACCATACCAGTTTTGCAACATGCTATGTGAACGAACCCACCACAAGGGCTGCAACACCATGAAATGTAAATCATGACATTCATAATATGCATGTCGTGATTTTCTATATTACTAGTCAAATTTGTTCTTCATGCAGTCGTATTATGCCATACCAAGTTTGGTATTCGATACCATAAGCGAAAGGGCCAGGAGAGCTTAAAGTCATAGGCGGCTAGATAGATATATAGATAGATAGATAGATAGATAGATAGATAGATAGATAGATAGATACGCTCAATGTTGCCGAAGATCGCTAAGAAATGCTTCGCATTTAAAACTAAAGTAGCGCCAAGCGCACCCCACTGCCTCTACCTTTTCTCCCAGTGACCACAGCAGGCCTTTGTATCGAAAAAAAAGAAAGGATGTGCCTTTTGGGAGATTTATGCTAAACTAGTTTTTATCTGCCCTTTCGGAAGATAAAATTTGGCACCTTGTTCAAGCGAAGTTAAACCTACCTTCCACGTTTTAAAAGGTTGCAAGGCCTAAAATATACTCTGAGTCGGCTACATATTCCGAGTAAAACATGGTACCCGGGAGGCACAGATGCCTGGGATTCATTTATATCAGAAAAAACATACTACTAAAGACACCACTCCAGTTTCTTGGACAAATGTTTGTAAAGACACATTTCCATCTCGTACACGAAAAGCGTGATCGGACAGTAGTTTTCTATTGTAATCAGCATTCCGCCTCATACACATAAATGTTAGAGGCCTCTACGTATTCCGAAGCGCCAAGTCGTACCATAGGAAGTCGGAATCAGGAGCCTGATATAGTCACACCGACGTCATTTTGATGCTATGGTTCGGTTCAATACGACAAGTCTGTTTTGTGGCAACCAGCCCACGAGATGAAGAAAGTTGTGAGCGGACTTGTAGTAAGGACATACATACTTGATAGGACATTTGTACGTATTGCATGAGAAAGGGAAACTTCGCAGCTGGCAAAAAAAAGATGACGAAACACGCAGGAAGTGAATTGATGAGCGGGCGAAATAGTGGCATTATTCAACGTTACAGTGAATAAGCCACGGCATTGACCAATCAGGCGGCTATATAAGTGAAAAAGTGGTGTACAACTATATACAATGAACTACGTTCCCGTGCCGCGGCTGCGCGAGCCCTCACCGCCTCTGGATCGGCTTTTTGCCGGCGCTGCCGTCTCGCTTCAATTTTGCGACTTCTCAACTGCGGGTCCGCATGACGGCGCTGCCGTGCTGCTGCCGCATGGCGTTTCCGCACAGCGTCTTCGTTCATATCACGTTGTGAGGAGCGAGTGCTTTTTAAAAACGATAGCCTTTCTTGGGGCCTTCGACGCAAAAACTTTGGTCTGTCGGTCTGTCTGCCTGTCTGTACATGTGTCTGTTTGTCCACCCTTACGGTGAACCGGGTACTTGAAACAGCACCAGACGATACCCCTGACAGCTGACCCCATGCGCAGCGCCCACCAATGTTGCTCATGATTGAACGTTCATGCTTGTAAAATTGTCATATAAAAAGTAATCATTGCGCATGTCTGAGGCACCATAACAACATGTATGTATTCTGCATGTGCACCTTTTACCAGAAAAGGCATACATAAGTAACTATAAGAACTGTAGTGTTTATTACGGCGCGCTGATTATGCTGCGCTTGCACGAAGAAGCGAGTGCTTCCAACGCTTTGCTAAGACGACACCGGTGGTGGCACCTACCCGTCGCCTTGCGTTGTACACCTTACCACTTCTGAGATTCTAATCGCCTCGGAGACGCTGTGCGGACGTGTTTCGCATGAGCTCCGGCCCGGTGACCGACTATCGGCGGACGCGCTTTTTTCTGGACTTGCTGTCAGTGGGCTCGTCTGCAGGAGATTGCCCTGTACCTACGGACACCACTCGTTTAGGCAAGTTTGTCCCCGTTTTTGGAGTTTCCGAGATTTTCCTATCATCCCCGTGGTGGCAAGGCTAGGCCTATCTCCTAGGCCAAGCCTGGCCTGGGCCGCGTCGCCCGGCGTCTGACTTGCGCCCGGTGACCGTGGGCCTTGTTGGGCTGAAGATGGAATACTACGTCGAAGGGGAGACTATAACACCCGAAGATTTTGAAGCGGGAGAGTGGGCTCCAGTGCTGAAGGCACAGGACCGATTTAAGAAGACTCAGCATGGCGACAACGCCAAGAGTAAGCCTTGCGAGACGCAGGCCGGCAGCGACGGGCCCAAGACGCACGGAGCGCAGCAAGTCAAGCGGGGGAAAGTGCCGGTATGGAAGAAACGCGGACCGTTTCTCAAGTTGCCAGCCACGGATTTCAAGATTGTGTACAGGCCCCAGAACTGGGACTTGAGTGTTGTGACAGCGAGAGAACTCGGATGTGCACTGAGAGCAGCAGCGCGTCTAACGAGTGCGATTGCCGCGGAAGGAGACACTGTGCGGGTTAATGGCACAAACAACACGTTGACGGTGAGCACACCGTGCATAAATCGTAGTGGGGCATATGCGACTGTGAAGACACTCAAGCTGGGTGATCGTGACCTGCCAGTTTCGGCGTTCGTGGCGCCGTCGGAGAACTCCGTGCGGGGAGTGATTTACAATGCTTATGATGGATGCCCAGTGGAAGAAGTTCGGGCGGGATTCCCGAAGAAGAATCAAGGCATAGACATTCTGGACGCGAGACCTCTGCGAAAGTCAAAGGCGTTTCAGATTACGTTCGGGGGAAAACGCATACCCCGGCAGATTACTTACTGGAACTGTCTGTACGCTGTGATCTCGTACAGAAATTTAGTCGAGACCTGCTACAATTGCAGACGAGTTGGACATTGAGCGGACGTTTGCTATCGTCCGAAGAGCAACCTATGTCACCGTTGCGGGAAGGACCATCCTGCCCGCCAAAGGAAGAGCCACCTACCTGCACGCCGGACTGCATCGTGTGCCATGGTGCGCATCACACAGGGAGCCGGAACTGCAAGTTTCGCCTGGCTCGCAAGCCACCGACAGGCCGGCAGCAGAGCATCGAAAGAGAGAGCAAAGCTGGCAACGATAAGCGGTCCTCGAGGGCCACGGAGCGGTCACCGAGGGGTAAAGAAGGCGAGAAGCAAAAGCAGGGACCGGTCGAGTTCCTTCCCGCCATTGCCAGGGCGCGGGGGCGGCTAAGATGGTGGACAAGCATCCAGTACCAACAGCTGCGCACGCGACACCAACAAAAAGGTGAGCTTGTCAAGCACGGCCTCCCAGAACGAAACCGCTCGAGAGAGGGAGTTAGCAGCGCTGGTTCAGCGACAGGGAGACTTGATTAAAAGAATGGAAAACAGAATTGCAGAGATGGAACGCGCACTTAGAAACGACCAACGGCAGGGGACACAGGCACCAGCAGTGCAAGGCCTACAGAAAGCGACGCAAGAGGCGTCTGCTCGCGTACAGGAGAGTGCAGCTATGGAAGTGGAGAATCGGGGGACAGTGAAGAGACCTTGCCGGGGGATGAGGTAGCTAACGCAAAACGATTAGCCGAAACGTCACCAGTAGACATGCCACAGCCTGTTTTTAAGGTCATTAGTCTTAAGTCGGAAGTAACAACACTTGCGGATAAAGTAGGCAAACAAGGAAAAAGACAGGATAGGTTGGAGGCTCGAGTCGAAAAGATCGAAGCCAGATTAGACACAATAGAGCGTCTCGGCATGCTCTCCACTGAATTTAGGGATTCCCAAACCCAGGTCATAGGCATGTTTCAGCAGCTTCATACTCTATTGGAGGCTAGACTGCCTCCCGTGGGTGGCCAAGTGCCATTAGTCAACCTGGTGCCTCATCATGGTGCCTCGCCAGCTAATTGAGTTTTGGCAGTCGAGCTGCAGGGGCTTTCGTCAAAATCGGGGTAACCTGCAGTTGCACGTACAAAATCTGGACAGTAAACCACACATAATAGCCTTACAGGAGGCTAGTGGTTCCGTAAAATTACCTAGATTTAAGGCATTATAGCGCCAGGAATTGATTCAAGGGCCGTATCACGCGTCTTCACAGCCGTGCTAGTCCATCGCAACATCACTGCCATTCAGCATTCCGTAGATAGCAGCAGGGAAGACCATGTCTTGCTTGAGATTTTGCCTAAACGAAAGTATGAGAAGAGTCTGTTTTTACCTAATGTGTATAGTTCTCCAAAAGATAAAGGATTGGGCTTGCCACAACTCCTGATTCAAACTCAACGGTTAGCAGCTCGCGCTCCACCTATAGTGGTAGGAGATTTCAATGCGCCTCACCCGGAGTGGGGTTATATTTGAGCCAGCCCAAAGGGCAATCGGCTTTGGCAAGTTGCCCGGGATCTGCGATGGACGCTGTTAAACAATCCACAAGATCATACGAGGATAGGCAACAGCATAAGCATGGATACCTCCCTAGACCTTACGTTTTTTAGAGGCATCAGTAATGCAAAGTGGGTTAACACGGGACAAGCCCTAGGAAGTGATCACTATATCCTTTCCACGACGTTTAGCGCGGCGAAGCATAAAGACAAAGTGAGGGGGAATAGAATTACAGATTGGGACAGATTTAAGAAAAACAGAGAAGACACTGTAAACGGGAAAATTAATGACCTGGATGCATGGGTACAGGCGCTCAAGGAGGATGTAAATAATACCACGGTAGAAGTGCCAGTCGAGCAGGAGGAGTTTACCGCTGACTCGAGACTATTACACATGTGGGAAGCGCACGCGAGTATCTTGAGAAGGTGGAAGAAGCAAAAACATAATGGCGTCCTTCGCAGAAGGACTGCCAAGTTAGAACGTAAAATTGAAAATTATACAATTGAGTTGCAAGCCAAGCAGTGGGGCCAGATTTGTGATTGCATGAATGGACAGTTTGGATGCAAAAAGACATGGCAGCTGTTAAGGCATCTTTTGGATCCGGCAGCAACAAAATCGGCGCAACGGGGGCAAATGACTCGGTTAATGCATCAATTAGAAGGCACAATTGGAGGGTTTATACAGGAACTCCGGAATCGGTACATAACTGATGGAGTAGACGGTTGCTTACCACACTACTCGGGGGTGGAAAACTCAGACCTAGATGAAGAGTTCACAATTGCGGAGGTGGAGTTTGCCATGGGGCAGCTGCGTACTACGTCTGCCGCAGGTCCCGATGGAGTTACTAATAAAATGCTGAGAAACCTAGATTTCAAATCGGTCGGATCGATCACTGTCTTCATAAATGAGTATTGGGTGGCCGGAGAGATCCCAGCACAATGAAAGCATGCTAGGATTATATTTATTCCGAAGTCAGGCAAGAAACTCTGCTTGGAAAACATGCGCCCCATATCGCTGACATCATGCGTGGGCAAATTGATGGAGCACGTGGTTCTCAACAGGCTTCAGAATTATGCAGAGGACAAGGCCATCTTTCCCCCAACTATGAAAGGTTTCAGGGCCAATTTGTCCACACAGGATGTCATGATACAGTTAAAACATGATGTAGTCGATCCCGGGCATGGCACGGGCACCAAAGCTGTATTGGGGCTTGACCTGAATAAAGCTTTCGCTAATGTTTCGCATGAGGCAATATTGAATAACCTATCGAAAATCAGCCCAGGGGTCAGGATATTTCGCTACATCAGATCATTCTAGGAGGGCCGAACCGCAGAAATTTCAATAGGAGATATCAAATCGGACTCATTCGCGTTGGGAGGCAAAGGGACGCCGCAGGGTTCAGTTTTGTCACCGTTCCTGTTTAACATCGCCTTAATTAAAATACCGCCGAGGCTGGAGGAGATACCGGGACTCAAACACACATTTTATGCAGATGATATTACTCTATGGGTAACCAGGGGTAGTGACGCGCATCTGGAAGAAACACTGCAACATGCAGTTAATATTGTCGAAGATTCGGCAGGGGAGGCGAGACTTTCATGTTCTCAGCCAAAGTCCGAGCTCTTTGTGGTCCGGGACAAACCCGGAGGGCTACATGCAAGACACTATATTCCGCCACCACCGTTAGAGGTAAAGGTAGGGGGTAGGCCGGTAGCTGGAGCTCATACGATTAGAATTCTTGGCCTATATCTGCAAACTAACAGGAAGAATAGGGTGGCCCTTGAAAAACTTAAGACCACGGTCAATGCTACTGTCAGGCTAATCAGAAGAATCGCTAATCGTAAGAGCGGGGTTAAAGAAAAAGAACTCTGTAAGCTGGTACAGGCGTTTGTGCTCAGCAGGATTACTTACGCGACACCTTATATGAAGTTGGATGCCACAGAAAAAGGTAAGGTCGAGGCTATGATCCGGCAAGCTTACAAGGCAGCGCTTGGGTTGCCTAACAACGCGCCTACAGAAAGGCTGTTAAAACTAGGGGTACACAACACCCAGGATGAATTATGGGAGGTGCATCTGGTGATGCAGCATGCTAGGCTTTCGACAACCAAAGCGGGCAGGATTATATTGGAAAGGATTGGCATTGGAGCAGAGGCTCCCACTGGGGACACTAAAATTCAGGTGCGACAAGAGTTACATAAGGCCCTGTAGATAAAACCTTTGCCCAAAAATATGCATCCGATTCACCATACGCAGCGCAGGCAGGCAAGAGCCAGAGCTTTACACGTTGACTACGGCGAGTACAAAGCGGCAGTCTATACCGATGTTGCGGAATATAAGGACAAAGACGCTTTTGTGATTGTGATGGTGGACAGGCGGGGGCGCTTGGTCGCCTCTGGATCGGTCAAAACCCACTCCTCGGAAACTGCAGAGGAAGCGGCAATAGCGCTAGCTATAACTAATTCGAGGTCAGATTTGATTTTCAGTGATTCAAAGACAGCCATCCGAAATCTGGCGAGGGGCAGAATATCGGCGACCGCCGCACGATTTCTGCATGGGGCCACGGGACGAGAAATGAGAGAAATAGAAATTGTCTGGGTACCAGCTCACTCTGGGAACCCTGGGAACGAGGCGGCTCACCTGAATGCTCGAGGTTTTGTCAGCCGGGTAGGTGGGCCGCCAGTTCCGGGGAGGTCCACGAGAGATGGGCTGGTGTCCTTTCATGACATAACGAATCATTATAAACTAGAGCGGAGGTTTTATCTGCCCCCGCACAAGCGGTTGACTAAGGCGCAGGAATGCGTCTGGAGAAAACTGCAGACGCGATCTTTTCCCAACCCTTACGTGTTGAACAAAATGTACCCGGAGGAGATTAAGCCGCAACGCAAATGGTGTCAGGCTGCGGCAACATATGATCACATACTTTGGGAGTGTAGCATAGCGCCGCCGCCGGTGGATATTATGCGTGATTCCTCTCTTGAGCACTGGGAGGCCGTGTTGACCAGCTCAGACCCCGTCGTCCAGTTAAGCGTCGTGGAGTGGGCCACACAGGTCGCCGCCAACCTTGAGTTGATGGCCATCTAACACGGAATCACCCTCAGTTGCTTTCTGACGAAATAAAGTTTTTCCATCCATCCATTATCACCTCTGAGACTGGCGCGCACGCCCGTCTCAGGGCCACACGCTGTTTTTCGGAAAAAAAAACTGACATATGACGCTCATGTCTGACGTGTGAAGTGACTTGATGCGTTCGTTCGCCTCCGCTGCTTGCTCGAGGCACTCTAACGCAGCACCTCGGGAATACCACTCACCGATTTTCTTGCGCAGACCATCAAATAAATGCTTTGTTCACTCTCTCCATACGCAAGACTATCGTCTTTCGACGACATTTGTAGATTGCGTGCAGATACCAAGGCAATTTTCTATTTATGAAGTCGCTAAAACAGTTAAAGTAGCATTTGTCCCATCCCTGCGCCTCGACCTCTACTCTCAGCAGTTGCAATAGCGCCCCTAGAGCGTCTAGTAGAAAACAAGGGACACAAGCCATGGCTGGGCAAGACTGCACCTTCTCGCTTGCTTCTTACTTACGGCCTTTGCATCGGGTGTTGTGCACGCCTCTCGCTACCCTTTGAGGGGTGCGCTGCGACCCTGACCATCTTCCGCTGCTCCACGAAGCACGCGCAAAGCCAGCTCACGAGTTCGAGTGCGTTTCTTCACTCACCACGGGTTGAAAAACAAGTTGCCTAATTGTCGCATACGCATGGTTTAATTTGATCTCTTATATGCGCCGTCTTGTTCGTTGGTTACCGCTTTTCACTTTCTTGGCGTTTGACGTAGGGGCGAAGCTCGTGAAGTAGGGTCTCTTGAAAGCTTATTGGCATCTAGAACAAAGTAGGAAGTATAGTTCTCGAGGAAATTGAGCGCGGAGTCAGAAAAAAGTTCACTGATGCAGCACGCACATAGTCTTCATCGCTGAAGTGTCTGCTGCATACGAGAGTCGGTGCAGACTTGTTTATTATGAGGTTGTCTCTCATTACATATTTTTCCCATTTAGCGCACCGCTCAGCATTGACTCAGAATTGATGAAAACAAACACTGGTTGTTTCCCCGAATGACACTTGCGAAACGGCACTCAGCAATACACCATCATACCGCTAATATATATCCATGTACGTAGTGCGCGTGCTGAAGGTTGTACGACCATCATCTGGAATCGAGAAACCACTGCAGACTGAACACTGAGAAAGCACTGACCAGAATGCAGCCGCAGTGCGCAAATGCCAGAATAAAGGAAGCCAAACGAGAGAAAAAGGGTAATTGAGAACAACCTGCTTGTAGCACTAAGCCAATAGATAATTTGTACAGATTTCTTAGAAACAAAGCTGCTTACTTAGCGAAAAGTTGGGAAGTTGTAAGTTTTGTTTATAATTATGTTTTTCCACGAACGCGAAGGGCCACCAGGGGGACGCCTTCTCATGTCGATGTGAATACATCGGCTCCGCGTTCGAAAATGTTTTTGGACAGTTTTTCGTGCGTTTGTGAGCGTGTTTTGGTTCCAGTCGACGCATAAAACCACACGGACTACATCGTCTTATTGGCCATCTGCTCAGCTGAGCACGCTAGGCTGAGGCTATGGCGGAGCGGCCGCTGGCTCTTTTCAGAAGGGTGTTTGAGCACTCTATGCCCAGAATGTCTATGCAAGTCGCTGTCGATGGAGAGGATATCACTCCCGATGATCTTCAAGATTCTGGATGGTCTGTGGCTACCACTAAACGTAAACTTAGGGGGACGCGTACCCCTGGACCGAGACGCAAGCAAGCGTCTCCATGCACGGCGACGCGTGGTCGCCTCAGCGCTCCTGGGCGGCGGTGAAGAAGCGTCTTATCGCTGCTTCTAGACTTCTTTACCTTCCAAGAGATCACCATCGAGTCATCGTGAGACCTAGAAATGGCCTGGACATAACTGTGAATCAAATTAAGTTCGCGAAGGCACTCGCAGTGGCTGCAGCACTCTGTGAGGAAGAAGTCACCGAAGACGTGGTATGCCCGAATATGATGCAGAACATTGCAGTTATAAGCATTCCAGCGGAGAGGAACGCCAGAGCGTATACCAAGATCACCGCCATTACTCTCGGAACCGCCAGTTTTGATGTTAGTGCCTACCGAGCTGCCCCTGATGACACCTGCAAAGGTATCATCAGGGGTGTTGACGTGGACACCGGTCAATAACAACTTTATTCACTTATTGTACACCCAAGGAACCCGACTGAACTCCAAGAGAAAAGAATCAAGAATTCCACTATGGTGATCACCCTCTTTGACGGAGTAAAAGTGCCATATTACGTCATATGTAGAAATAGTTTGGTTCGCTGCACCCTGTATCGTCGACAGACGGATGTCTGTTATGCTTGTGGAAAGCTAGGTCATCGAGCCGATGTTTGTCCCCATCCAGAGGAGGTGGTCTGTAGAGGGTGTGGTATGTCATCTCCTTCGGAAGATCGCGTCTGCACTCCAGAATGCAAGTTGTGTGGGGGTCCACATCTCACGCAGACAAGACGTGTAAGCATCGTTTTCAAGTGCCCTACATAGTCCGTCGAAGACGAGAGCGACGGATGCAATATACGATGGAATTTGCGGAACAAGACGCCGACGACATGAACTTCACAGATGGTGGAGGAGACTTCCTATCACTACCAGCCGCTGCAGGCGGCTGTGCTACGACTGAGCGCCCGAGCAGCAGCTGGCGCCCGCGTGACGTCAGCCAACAGCTACAACCACCGCGAGGGCAATCCCGTTCCAGAGGCAGAGCAAGGGGCCGTTCGAGATCCAGAGGACATTCTAGATCCAAGGGCCGTTCTAACTTCCGGGTGCCTACCGTCCGCAATGGTGTGCAGCAAGGAAAGCAGCACCAGACCTAGGCATCCAAGATCAAGGGCTCCCAACCACAGGCAAAGGGGGGTACCAATCCAGAGCAACACTCAGACATATATGCGCAGATGCAAAGGGAAAATGCTAATCTCAGGCCCATTTTCGAGCCACTCAGGGCTAAAATAACCGACTTAAGGAAATCGCAGCAGGTTTCGTCTTCGTCTCCTTCAAACACAGTTCCCTGTATAGAGGCCACATCGAATGCGAGTCACGATGAGGTTCCCATGGACGTCCATCCAGGGGCAAGACCAACAAAAAGGAGAGCGCTAGCATAACCGGCCAATAACGAGGACAGAGATTTCAAAACAGAGGTCAACGATACTTTCATTGATATCAAAAAATGCTCTCAGAACAGTGGTCGAGTCAATTGTGGTATTGGACAGCAGAGTCACAAAGATCGAGGCTGACCAAGTTAAAGCTTTATAATCTGCCGAGGCTACTCCGGCCCAAGTAATACCTAAGGTTAGTATCGTGCAAAAGGTGGCAACCCGTAGCGTCTCTCAGGAGAGAGCTTTTGAGGGTCCCAACAATGGCGGGACAGCTTGACACTTTCGTAATGTGGCAGTGGAACTGCTGGGGCTTCCAGTCAAGTAAGGCAGCTCTTCAGCAGTATATAAAATCCCAGCCAATTCGACCACATGTTATTATGCTACAGGAGACGCTTACGGAAACAATGAGCCTGCCAGGCTACACCCATCACATCACGAAACCTCCAGATGGCCGCGGTATCTGTACGTTTGTGTCTAAGAAGTACACTTACATTGAGCACGATTTGCACATGGAAAATAGCAAGATTGAACACTCTCTTTTAGAAATTATGCCTGGCAGCAATCTGAAGGATAGCATTTTCATACTGCACATATATAGCTCTCCAAAAGGCAGGCACCATCGCTTCACCTCATTGTTATCGAAAGCCGTTACGATCGCTAGGAAAGTGGACGCACTCATGGTTATAGCGGGAGATTTCAACGCACCCCATCAAGCTTGGGGCTACCCTTGCACCACTGCCAAGGGAGCCGAGCTCTGGCAAGCGGTATCGAATCTGAATTTTACTATGGTCACTGACCCCACGTTTCCTACCCGCACTGGAAATTCTTGCTCTAGGGATACTACCTCAGACCTCACCTTTGTCGCAACCACGGGGGAGGTATCATGGTAAAACTTGGGAGAAAACTTGGGGAGTGACCATTGTATTCTGAGTACGACATTACAAATTCAAGCAAAGCCCCCTAAAGCTTTCAAATTCACAGATTGGGACCTCTTCCGTAAGATCAGAGCGGAGAGCGCAGAGGAGATTAATGACTCACCGAATTTCGACAATTGGCTGTCTCAGCTGGTCGGAGACGTCAAGTCGGCCACCAAAACGATAGAGACTGATCTTCCGGTCAATAAAATGGATGGCAGGCTTGCTCATCTTGAGGCTAAAAGCGCTCTCCTAGTCATGTGGAAAGCACACCGTATGAATCGAAGACTGTGAAAACGCATCGCAAGTCTTAACCACGAAATAAGAACTTACTGTCAGACGCAGGAAAAACAGCATTTGGACGAGATTTGCAACAAGTTGGATGGTCAGATGAAAGTTGGGGGAAAATGGAACCTCCTCAAATACCTACTGCAGGAGGCCAAACTTAATTCCAACCAGACGCGCTTGGTAGACCTAATACTGCACTCTGAATGGAAGGTTACATCAGACACGGAAATAACGAAGTGTCTGGCACAGAGATACCTCGCTTTGGACACAACCCGGCCTCCTTCTGGCTACGCGCATTACGCGGGATCACCAGCCTTCGAATTGGACAAGCCCTTCCAGGAAGCAGAGGTCCAGACCATCTTAAACTATCTTAATGCGAACTCCAGCCCGGGCCCGGATGGCATTACAAACAAGACACTATGCAATTTAGACGATGACTCTGTCACCTAGCTCACCAAAGAAATCAATCGTATTTGGGAGACGGGGACTTTCCCTGAGCAATGGAAAAGGGCGTCGGTTATTCTCATACCTAAACCTGGCCGGAGTCCCAGTTTCAGCAACTTACGACCCTTTTCACTGACGTCCTGTATAGGCAAGGTCGCCGAGCATGCCATCAACGATCGAATATCAAAGCACATAGAGAAGACTAACCTATTCCTGTACAACATGGTAGGTTTTAAACCACACCTAAAGACGTCATGAAAATGCTGAAGCATCACATCATAGATCCAGACCCAGATGTCTCGCACTTCCACATACTTGCCTCCATCTCTTCTCTCAACTTAGGAGCCAACTTTCACAAGTTCACCAGCTCGTTCCTCAGGAACAGAAAAGCCACTATACAGCTTGGGGATCTCAAGTCTGAGCCCTACGATCTCGGTTCCTTCGGCACTCCGCAGGGCTCAGTCGTCTCCCCACTGCTTTTTAACATTGCATTGTGCAGCCTTGCTGCAAAGATCTCAAACCAAGAAGGCATCAAGTTTGCCATCTACGCGGATGACATCACCATATGGAGTGTCGGCGGCTCGGAGGGCTCTGTGGAGAGCTCTCTTCAAGAGGCCGTAGACTGTGTTGAAGTCTACATAAATGAAATAAGCCTCAAGCTCTCACCAGCAAAGTCTGAACTTCTCTTATATCGACCCATGGGACGGGGACTCAAACCCAAAAACTGGCAACCACTGGCCGAAATCGACATTAAGCTGCACACTGCATTGGGGCAGCGTATTCCAAGGGTGGACTTCATACGCGTTCTGGGCATGATTATTGAGGCTAATGGACAGAACGACCGCACGATTGACCGTCTGACTTCTAAGGCTGAAGGGGTCATCCTACTAATCTCACGCTTTTCCAACAGTCGGGGTGGTCTTCGAGAACACCACCTCCTCAGACTATTCCATGCATTCTTGGTGAGCCACATAAGCTATGTCGCATCTATGCACATGTGGCAACTCCATGAAAGACATAAATTGAACATACTCATAAGGAAAGGCATCAAGAAAGTTCTTGGCATTCAAGTATGCGCACAAGCACTGAGAAGCTTATGAAACTTGGAGTCCACAACACACTTGAAGAAGTTAGCGAGGCTGAACAAACGGCACAGGTTGCCAGGCTTTCGATCACACCAGCGGGGAGAAAGATTATGGTTGACACTGGAGTCAACCCCCTGACGCTCGAAGTGCAAAATACGCCACTCGATGATTATATACGCTCTCGAATCAAAGTGACCCCCTTCCATGAAATATGCATCCACAGTACAATGTGGGCAGGCGTGTCGCTCGAGCCTCCTCTCTTTTAGCTCGAGCTCACAAACACTCGTCTGTTTTATGCTTTGTTGATGCCGCCCAGTATGGCGTTTCCGCTCGCTTCGCGGTAGTAGCCGTAGATACTCAGGGTCAAATTTTATCCTCAGCGTCGGTTCAAACCACTTCTTACAAAGCAGAACAGATGGCCATTGCACTAGCACTTCTTGATCCACAAAGAACTGATATTTATACCGACTCTAAATCCGCTGCTAGGGCCTTCGCTTCTGGTTCCATGTGCAAGGAAGTTTTGAGAACTCTCGCTCACAAGGAACTCACTCACCACACAATTATTTGGTTCCCTGCTAACCTTGGCTTGAGGGTCGGAGGCCTTCCCATTGTCAACGAGCTAGCCCACTCCGAGGCGCGAGGCTTCACTTACCGCGCCGGGACTTGTGCTTCTCAGACAGAGGAGTCAGCCCCCAACCTTCATTTTAGGGACATTTCGACTACCTTCAACGAGATCACGAAGCATTATCAATTAGGCCGTAGGTCCTTTCCATGGCCACATGAAACGTTGTCTAGGCCACAGGTGATCTCTCTTCGCAAGCTTCAGACGGGAAAATACCCTAGCCTCTTAACCTATAGGCATTACTCTGATATTTCAGAACTTTGTCCGGACTGCCAGAATTGCATTGATTTTAACCACATGCTCTGGAGGTGCCCCTCTTTAAAAAAATGAAAGATTTTCTGAGAACTCTTTTCACATAATGCTTACGAGTCCGGTTCTAATACAACAACTCAAGGCTGTCCAGAAGGCCCACGATGCGGTGGTGAGGCTGGGCCTCCCCGTCCTAACGTGGGAGCGGCCCGCGATCCCCTCCCAATAAAACGGGGGTGGAATCCTTAAGGACCCCAATAAAAGTTTTTAATCAACCATCCATCCATCCGCGAACGCGAAGGATAGCGCAGAACTGATTTGCAATAGAGAATTTTAGTCCTAGGGCAAGCGGCTTGCGAGCGTAAACACAGGTGTTCGTTCGCATTTTTCATTGATACGTTTTGCCATACAATGGAACTACAAGTAGTTTGGGGCACCCGAAATTAACTAAACAACGCACACCACTGTTCTCAGGGCATGCCGCCCAAAGGGGTGATTTGGCAGCAAGAGTCTTTTTTTAAATTTCTTTCTCGTTTAGGTTAGCCGCTAGGGGGCCACGGTGTGTGGACGCGCGTCGCATCGGCTCCGCAGATTTTCTATGGTTTTCGGCGATTTCTTTCCAGCCATTCAGTTCAGAGTTTTCCCAAGTGACTGCGAAAGTCCTGCGGTCTCTCCCGATACCATTTGTGCAGGTAAGCCCGTGTTTCGGTCACTTTTCGAAGATTGCCCGTACCGCCACGCTGGCACCACAGTCAAACCAGTAGACAAGGCACGTCGTCGACTTGTCAAGCCTGAAAAGTTGTCGGAGCAAGCGGGTGACCCATCCGCTGTGCGGGCGCCCGAAATGGAATTCATGCAAGTCAAAGGGGAGGAGATATCGCCGACGGAGTTCGGAAAAGAGCAGGGATGGTGCGAGATCAAACGAAACACCAAGAAGGCGGGTGGAGACACCGACCTGGCGAAGAACCAGCAAGCAACGCCAGCGTCTACCGAGAAGGCGGCGTTTATACAGAAAGCGACGCAGTACGCGCAGAAGATCACCATGACGAGCCGAATGCCCAACCGTCCGACGGATGACTACAAAATCATCGTGCGACCCCGGGATGGCTTCAACGTATCCCACTACCAGAAGGACCGCGTCCACTGCTGCATACACAACGCTGCAGGGGTGGGGCGAGAGGTAGCCGAGGAGGACAGCGTCTGTCTCAATGAGCGACAAAACGTTATTGTGGTAAGCACGCCGTCAGAAGATCGCGCTAGACGATATGGAGGCATTTGCAAGCTGCGAATTGGCGACCGCGAGTTCGAAGCGAGTGTCTACAGAGCGGCTCCGGAGAACACGTCCAAAGGCCTCATCAGGGGCATATCGCTAGACGAAAAGCCGGCGGACGTCGTGAGAAGTCTGGTTAACCACCGCAACCCGAACGTCCTGCATGCCAAGCGCATGGGAAACACGACCAACGTGATAATCCTTTTCGACGGCTACTACGTGCCTCGTTACGTGAACAACGGCGGGATGGTGATAAGGTGCACTCTTTACAAGAAACATATCGATATGTGCTACGAGTGTGGTCGTCTGGGACACAGGGCCGACGTGTGCCCCAACCCGAACGACAAGAAGTGCCGTGGGTGCGGATGTGGTAACCCGCCCGACGATCATCGGTGCGAGCCGGTGTGCCAACTGTGCGGAAAGGGTCACCTCACCGGAGACTGCAAGTGCAAAGCTAAGTACAAGACACCCTACCTAGTCAAGCGCCGACAGTGGGAACGCAGAATGCGCGTGGAGGCTGAGGCCGCCTACAGCAGTAGCAGCACCGTCAACGACGGGGAGGAGGGCTACGGACGACGCCACGCACCGAGACGATATCGCGGCAACAGTCGATCAGCCTCGAGGGAGACCCACGCGCGGAGCCGCACTCGCTCCCGTACTCGTTCTCGAGCCCGCTCTCGCAGCGTCTCCCGACCCCGTTCAGCGAAGCCTCGCAGCACGTCGACAGCCCGAGCCAACCACACAGCTGCAGCCAAAGGCGGAGGAGAGGTTGACCCCCATAAATTGAAGTGGGTGGACGTCGCCTCCGGACGCGCGCCCGGCGCACCGCTAACGCGAACCGAGACTGCCATTGATAGAAACCCAGATGTAGACAGATGCGGCAGCTCTGCTAACAAACGCAACAGCGACCCAGAAAGTGTAGTGCGGAAACGATTGGATCAATTCGAATCAATAATCCAAGAACTAAAGCAGGAAAATGCAAGGTTAAGAAACGAAATTGCCACGTTGAAGGGCGAGGCCCCGACAGTTCCCTTTCCTCCTCCTCCTCCAATTAAACCCGTCGCAGCCGACGCGGCTGCTAGTACAGCCGAGAGTGTGGAGGAAGTCATGGAGGCTCAAGACGCGCCCCCCGCACCTACCAAACGTAAGGCACTTGACCCGGAACAATTCAACGTCAAATCGCAGAAACGCGAGGAGAAACTCCGCGAACGAGTTGATAGACTCGACGACAAGGTAGACGCGATGATGACCCAACGCGCGCAGCAAACCACGCAACTTAACAACGCAATTGCTCAGCAAACCGCACAAACCGAACAGTTGAGCATTGCAATATCTCAGCTCACAAAAATGGTCGCGACGCTGCAAACGCGCATAGACAATATCGAAATGTGACTTCCGGGCGCAGTGGGTCGCCCAGTACGAACGACTGGGAGGGAAACCGTACTTTAGGCCGTTACCCGACGAAGAGGCGCAGGATCAGCCGGACGGCAAACCATAACACGTACAGTCACCATGGCTCGACACAAAACCACACAAACACAACGCCCACAACAGCATAACACACGGAACACGTTCACTATCTGGCAGTGGAACTGCAGGGGGTACAGGAGGAAACGGGCGCTTCTCCAAAAATTCTTACGTAGCCGGCAACGACCGGACGTAATACTATTGCACAAAACCATTGACCCGGTCAAGCTGGCGGGGTACAAATCTATAGACGAAGCTGTGACCGCGGGAGCCCCACCGGCCGCTGCAACGCTGGTGCGACGCAACCTCACCGTGACGCAACGCGAACTCATGAACGTTAGCATACCGCATGTACTCATAGAACTAATCCAGACAAAAGGGCGCGGCTCCGGCCTCTTGTGCTGAACGTGTATAGCAGACCCAAAGCCAGACACCGCTTTAGCACGTTACTGCGAGAGGCGCGCAAGGCAGCTGCCGACGGGCTCTTGCTCATCGCGGGTGAGTTCAACGCGCCCCACGCGGCGTGGGGGTACGGCTACGAAACGCCAAAAGGTAAGCGCCTTTGGGACGATGCGCAGAATGAGGGCCTCGAGCTCATCACAGACCCTTCCGCGCCTACGCGCAGGGGCAACAGCGTATGTGCAGACACCTTACCCGACCTCACATTTACCAAGAACGTTGCTAGCACGCGATGGCACAATACACAGGAGAACCTGGGTAGCGATCACTCAGTGATCGAGATCCAGGTCGACGCTGAACCTCACCACCGCGTTCATCGGGAAGGTGCCAAGGGCAAGAACCACCGGCTGGTCGATTGGGACGCGCTTCGCAAAGTCCGGAAAGAGCAGAATCGTGGCAGTGCGGCTATTGAGGATATAGAGAGCTGTACTGCGACGCTCAAGGGGGATTTAGAAACGGTGACGCGGGAGGTTCCGCCAGAAGCACAGCTCGAAGTGGTAGACAGCAAACTCCTACACATGTGGGAAGCCAAGCGCAGCCTGCAAGACAGGTGGAAGCGTCAACGCCACAATCGAACGCTGCGCAGACGCATAGCACGGCTAAGCAGGGACATGGAAGAGCACGCGTTACAGGTATGCAAAACGCAATGGGAAGAAATCTGCAATGGGATGGAGAACCAGCTGGGACGGGCCAAGACGTGGCATCTCCTCCGGCACCTCTTGGATTTGGAGGAGACGAAAACATCGCACGCACATAAGCTTAACAAGTTGCTGAACGACTGCAAAGGCACCCACGTGGACTTTCTAGATGACGTGCGAAGCCATCACTTTCAGTCACGTAGCCCCCTAGCGCACTCGGCATAAGCCTGGGAGGGTGAGGGTAACGCGGAGCTAGACGAGGACTTCAGCGTTGCAGAGGTGAGGGCGGTGCTGCACAGGCTCAACACAAAGTCCGCGCCAGGCCCGGACGGGATAACCAACAAAGCGCTACGTAACTTGGACGATGAGTCGATAGAACAACTGACGGCTTACATGAACGAGTGCTGGAATGCGGGCGCTATACCGAACTCGTGGAAAACGGCGCGCATAATTGTGATCCCCAAACCGGGCAAACGAGTACAGATTGACAACCTTCGACCGATATCCCTGACGTCCTGCATTGGTAAGGTCATGGAACATGTGGTTCTCGCTCGCCTTACCAACTACCTCGAGGACCGAAACTTGCTCCCACACACGATGCTGGGGTTCCGTCGTAACCTTTCCACGCAGGAAGTTATGCTTCAACTCAAGCACGATATTGTAGACAATCCCACACGATCCACCAAAGCGATACTCGGGCTCGACCTCAAAAAGGCGTTCGACAACGTTAGCCATGCTGCGATACTTGAAAGTATGCGAGCGTTGGGACTGGGCGAGAGAAGGTACCACTACGTACGGGATTTTCTTACGGGCCGCCGGGCCCGATTAGCGATCGGCGGACTAGAATCGCAGGACATATACATGGGTTGTACGGGCACGCCGCAGGGCTCCGTAATCTCACCCATGCTCTTTAACCTCGTGCTTGTCGGATTACCACGTAAACTCGCTGAGATAGAAGGCCTCCACCATAGCTTGTACGCCGATGATATCACCCTCTGGGTTGCCGAGGGAAATGACGGCCACGTAGAGCAAACGCTGCAGGAAGCCGTCGACGTGGTGCAGGACTACCTTCGCGACACTGGCC
This sequence comes from Rhipicephalus microplus, assembly GCF_043290135.1. NCBI lineage: Eukaryota > Metazoa > Arthropoda > Arachnida > Ixodida > Ixodidae > Rhipicephalus > Rhipicephalus microplus. The sequence goes on from NC_134700.1 coordinate 88,523,087, forward strand.
TCGAATGTTCCGCCGCTAAATTGGAGCTCCTGCTCTATAGACCCTCGCGCAGGGGCCGTAAACCCAAGAACGCCGATTCCGCATTCGAATGCGCATATAGAAAAATTAATGTACGCACATCAAACGGCGCTGTCATCCCACAAGTTAACACCATTAGGGTACTGGGCTTGCGCCTGTCCGCCAACGGCCACAATGGCGAAACCGTTCGCAGACTAGAGGGCTCGGTCAATGAAACAATCCGGTTGCTGAAATGAATAACAAATCGGCATAGCGGAATGAAGGAAAGCAATACCATTAACCTGGTACATGCTTTTGTTATGAACCGTACAACGTACGTCGCCTCCTACCTCAAGTGGCAGGCGACTGAACGCACCAAACTAGATTGTCTCATCTGCAAGGCATACAAACGCGCAATCGGATTACCGGCCAATACCAGCACGGAAAAATTTCTCGAGCTGGGGTTGCACAATACTCTAGATGAGATAATCAAAGCACGCAACATCGCCCAGTACAAACTTCCGGCGAAGAACATAACTGGTCGACACATCCTCGAGACACTGGGTATCAAGTACCATACGCAGCGCGGCGAAAAGGTCGGGATACCCAGACGTATTCGCGAGCGCATCGTCGTTCTGCCGTTGCCTAAGAACATGCACCCGACACATCACATCGGTCGGCGCAACAGGCGTGCCCAAGACCTTGAAAAGAAATTCGGCAATAGCAAAGACACAGTTTACGTGGACGCGCCCGTTACGACTGCCACCACGGCTTCGCGGTCGCGATCACGGATCATGTAGGAATTTGCATAACGAGTGCGACGATAGGCACGGAAGAGACGGAGGCGGCCGAAGAAGCTGCCATAGCCCTCGCGATAGCCACCACGGACGCCGAGGTGATAATAGGCGACTCGCAGGCGGCGATACACAACTTTTCCAGCGGCTGGATCTCCCGCGAAGCGGCCCGCATTCTCCGAATTCACGAATGCAACATCTGCCGCAAAAACGACAGTTTCCTCGTATGGACCCCCGCCCACACGGACCCTCCGCTTGCGGGCAACGCGACTGCCCACGCCGCGGCTCGAGGACTTACACGCCGAGCTGCGACGCCTGCCGACAGTCCCGATCTCTCGCACACTTCGACAGCGATGCGGGAATGGACGTGGGGGGATCGCATGACCACTTTCAGAGACATCACGCAACACTACAGACTGAACAGATGCAATTATCCACCACCCCACGCCAACCTAAACAAGAAACAGCAGGGTACCTGGAGACAACTACAGACACACATGTACCCGAATCCGGTGATCCTTCGCCTCTGCTACCCAGGCATTTATACGTCCGACGCGTGTAAGGCGTGCGGAGCCAGAGTGACGCTGCAGCACATGCTGTGAAAGTGTACCGGTAACGTGCAGCAGTCCCCTACGAACCCGGTAGACATGGCAGCCTCGAACCGCGAGGCGCGATGGGAGGCGGCTCTGCTAAACCACGACCTTGCCGATCAACTGTGGGCCGTCCGGCAAGCCCAGGATGCCGCCCAGGTCCAAGGACTCGAGGCCGTCACCTAGGCCGGGGTGCTTGTAGCCCCACCCCGCTCAATGACGCCGGACATGTTCAATAAAGTTTTTACTCACTCACTCTTTCTCGTTATACGCAATTTTTCAACCAATTCAACTCACGTACATGTTTGAAAAAGCTGTCAAGCGGCAGTCTGCAACTTTTAGCCCTGAAAACCATTCTAAATCTATTTGGAAAGATACAGAACTAGAAAAAAGGGAAAGAGTGCTCCTCATTTCTGTAAGGGCCCTTGCCTAATTGCCGCCTCGTTGTCCTACGAGACCAAAGGCCAAAGGTATGTGGTACTGCTTGCTTGCAAAACAGCTGCAACTTTGTTCATTTCCTTCTATAGTCGTTGCCAGTGTTTTATGCACTGTGCCTCGTTATCCAATTATTCCGCATTATAACTGACTTTCAGCTTGTATCATTCATTAGTACCTATACACCTACATTATGCGGCGAAGCATCCATATCATTATTTATTTTAAGGATCTCCCTATATCACTGACTTCTTTAATACTCCCCCTCCCACTCTGGGGTTTCACATTCTTTAACACCTTGTGCCGTGTGGGCGAGTAGGAGATGCAAAGTCAGGGTCACAGCGCACCTACCGCCGAAGGGTGGTGAAACATACTCAGAAACTCTCCCATTGCTTTCGAGACAGGTGAGAAGGCCGTAAGGGAAGAATCATGCGCAGGTGAAGTCTATAGCCCGGCCGTGCACAGGCATGTCTTCTCCCGGCGCACAGGGGTGGGTAGCTTATGTCGTCGTGGAAGAAACAGAAAACACCCAACCGTAGACAACAAGGCACTTGCACTATCAAGGCTACCAAGCACGAGTAAGAGGAGGAGCCTGCAAATTGACCCGAATGACGCTTCTTTAGTTATTTCTAGGCACTTTATTATAGAGATGAGCGCAGTGCCACTGGTGGTCTCCACTCGAACTAGAGTACGAGCCGGAGCGGGACGAATGGATGGATAGATCTATCCGGCTGTGCCCTACAGATCGGGTGGTGGCTCACGCCACCTATATCCATAAAGTTAAGTATTATCACTATGTGGTTAGGATTGAATTTCACTCGCGCCTAGATTCCAATCAGTTAGCCTCCTCCTGGTTATATCTACCCGTTTAATGTCTATTTTGCCTTCACTATCCGTAAACCCCAATGCTTCGAAAAATTGGCTGCCTTTATCTTCGACTATAGGGCGGAGCCTTTTACAGAACATTATGAAATGTTCAGCCGTTTCTTCCTCCTCTCCACTCGCACTACATACCGTGTCTGTGCTTTAGTATTTTGCTCGGTGCGTCTTGGTCCAAAATAGTCCCGTTCTAGCCTCGAAGAGCAGAGAACTACCCCGAGAATTATCGTAGATCTTATTCCTTGCAATTTCCTGCTTAAAAGTTAGTTATGTCTCCAGTGATTATTTCGCAAGCATTCCCAGCAATAACATGTCCCTCTTTGTTTCCATCACCTTTTTCTCAACCGATGTTTCCTTTTGGCTTGGTATTCTGCTGTTGTCTAAATACTTGCTTGACAGTTTTCGAGTTCGCTTGCTGTATTTAGTATCAACACGCTTCATGTACAAGTAGCTGAAAACTTTCCTAGCCTAACGGCTGCTCTATCGCTGAGCCACCTAGTCAGTGCTGCAAATACCAGCATGTCAGGGCGCACGATGGGGGGACAAGCCCCGACCATAAACTGGTTCGTCTCTAAAAAAACTGTTCATTTAAGGGATTCAAAACCAAGACCAAGCAGTTGCCGGAGCATCTGAACTAACCAAGAATGTCGCAAATCAAACACAAGGCACAAATGTATCAAGAACGGCAAGCACTGGAGTACACTAAAAACAGTAGTGTTTAGTTTGATAAAAAGTAAAAACAAAACGCTTTACTGAAAGAGTTGAGTGGCAGCATAAGTTGCTTATACGACAGTGTGAGTGTCAAAGCAAAATTGCGCGACATTGACGATGCTGTGCGAAAGTTTAATACAGAAGGTCAAGTCGCTAACGCTCTTAATGCTGTATTTCGGGAGGCCGAATTTATAGGAGGACTGTTGCACTTGGAGTACTAAAACGTTGCACCGGCACATAACCCCTAAATGCCAGTATGGTCTACACACGGGGAGTTATCTAGCACATTACTACCAGAGTTGCCAATCGTAGGGTAGTTACCTTATCTGTATACGGTAGCTTTGCGGCTAGCGTGATGTAGCAGGGCTGTGATACAATTATAATATAAGACATACAGTATTTTCCAAATTTCTATTGTCATTCATAAGTGAAAATTGTAGAATATCGGCGTAACAAAACCAACCCTATCGGAAAAAAACGAATGGTGGGCATGGTGGAAACCACCACCCACCATTATAGTGGATTAATGTAGTGGGTGAATGGTGGGAAACACCCACCATGGCGCATGGTGGGTATGGTGGGTGCTGCAGTAACGGCAACACTTGAGCGCGAAATGACGTCAGAATCACCGTGACGACCTGCCACAAAAAATAAAAAAGAATTCTATAAAAGCGGTATAAAAAACACCCGTCCCGTAAAAAAAAAAAAAAACATGGCACCACGGAGGATCGAACGTGCAACCTGCGCATTCCCATTTGAAGACGCTAACCACTGCGCCACACTAACATGGCGGTCTTTGCGTGTTAAATACTTAGTTGGGATACAAACTTAAGGTTCAACTTAAGTTTTGTTTGTCGTGTACACAACATAGACGAGACCTACACCTGCTACTAAAAATTGCACATTTATTAAACACGAGCAACTGCGGCCTGTAACGATTGCCACTATGTTAATGTCACTAGTGCTATTTTTTTTTTACAGTTCACAACTTCAAGGAAAAAAAACCAAGTGGACTGGGGAGCAGCAACAGTTTACCGGCGGGGTCTGCCAAGTTTAATATCCGTTTCGCGCTCGTTCTAAAGGGTGACATCTGCTCACGCTTTATGACGCTTCTAGGCTCATTTCATAGATACGCCGCCTAAATTATTTGATTGAGTATTGGGATGCTTTTCGCATAATGTAGAGGGTGGTCGCTCCAGCGCAATGCTGTAGCTCTTTCGCTAAAGCAACGACTACATAACGGCTTGGCCAAAACGAATGCAGTGTGCCGGAAACATTGCGCTATCATAATGGTTCACCAAGCACACGAATTGCCACGTCTGAGTTCTCGCGTACAAAAGCTAGAGAAGTGCCGGCGAGTGCGACCGGCGGCTGTCGGTGAGAGGACACTTAATTACGTTCTCTGGGAGTGCTTTAATTGCGTCGCATCGATGTTTGTTGCTTCTTGAGCGGACACCATACACAATGAAAAATGCTTCATTTAGGTTAACTGATGCCATATGGCTGCACTGTATTGTCATACTTAATCGTCGTAATCGTGTATTCTGAAACCCGGAAGCACGGATAACACAATTGTACGGGCTCGGTCAGTAGGCCTAACCTTTGGTGGAAATCATGGTGGTAGAACATGTAGTGTACAGATCCCAGCTTGGTACACTATATAAATTGCCCGCCATTATAAGCCCACCCATCATCTGCTTACTGCTTCCCAGCATTATCGCGATGGTGGTCAGAGCTTCTCAGCTTGGTACACCATGTGGCCCACCATAACAAGCAGCACCCATTATCTGCTTGGTGCTTCCCAGCATTATCGCAATGGTGGGAAGAGTTTCTCAGCTTGGTACACCATGTAGCCCACCATGATAAGCACCACCCACCATATGCTTAGGGCTTCCCAGCATTATCGCAATGGTGGGCAGAGTGTTCCATTATTGCCCACTATCTAGCCTCTGCTTTCCACCATCATTTCCACTTTACCCATCATCTGTACACCATACAACCCAGTATGTCCCGGCATAACCACCATATTTTCCACTACGTCCCACCATAGCCATCATAATTTCCACCATGCCCACTAATATTTCCACCATGCCCACTATTATTTCCACTACGCCCACCATGTTTTCCAGTATCCACCATGGCAATTTTTCCAATAGGGAAGGGTTACACTACCGAAGAAATGCGATAACTAAAATTTTCTCTGAAGAATATTGTCATTGTCTTAATTAGAATGTCACCACCACATGTCAGAGACAAAAGATAATGCGTCACAGATCTTTGTGCTACAATTCTGCCTTCTCGTGGATGGCTTTTTCGTCTCTGTCGTCTCCCATTGCGTGGAGCGGTTTTTTGTTCTAACGCAATAAAGAGGTCATTTCGCAGAAACTGCGACGTCGGCGTCGTTGGTCATGAGCGAGAAATCATCTTTGCATGACTGCAAACATTTGGGTAAGAAGTAAATAAAATAAATAATGCAAATTTTAGCTCCCAATAGGAATCGCACCCGATCGCCGGCCTGGCGCACCAGTGTTCGACTACCCCACAGCCACGGCCCTTCCTTTTCTCACGCCCTTGTTTGTGAATGCAGTGAAAAAACCTTCCTCCGCTTGGAAATGCAATGAAAGTAATTTTCATTATTTACAAACGCACGCGTCCTGTAACATGCTCCTCAATACAACATAAAATATTGCCGCAATAATACGTGGTACATGCATACATAGCCATCGGGCGTAAGAACAAAAGATTATCATAATGACTTGTCGGCCCGATGGGCCGTTATCTGCAGCACGCATGGTAAAAGCAGGCGGTGAAGAGCACATGCGCATTGTGTACATGCGCGGGACGAGCGTCAGCATCGGGAAAGCGCCAGGGGGCGGAAAAGTGGTGGGCAGATAAAGAGAAAGGTAAGGGTGAGACGAGCCAGGGTTTTCTTTTTTTTTCGGTGGCAGGACGGCGATGCGATGAATTGCCGGTCGTGCTAGGCGTGATGGGTTTTTTTCCTCCGTGCGTGCTACAGAGCGGATGCCACGCCGGTTTGGGGCGTCGGCAAAGGCAAGTCCATAGCTCGTGCTCAACAGTGAGTTGCGTGTGAGTTTGATTTTCCGCTGTCATGTTTCGCGTCGGCTTTTCTGCCGTTGTATTTCGCTGCATTAACCGCAAGTCTGCGAGGATGGTTTCTTCCAGTTTTCAGTCTTCTTCTGTGCGCTAGTGTCATGTTCAGCCGGTCAGTAAAGTTCTTTGTGAGTATTTTGAGTCGTGCATTAAGGCTGTCCTTGTTGCAAGCGTTTCTGTCTCGTGTTATGTGAATTTTGGCTCCCTGAACCCCCTGAGCGGAGGCGGTGCCTTCAGAGATCATAATTTGAAGCCAGTCACCCACTTGAAGTTGTCAAAGATTGTCTGCTTAGGACAGGTAATGACCGCGCAGCCGAACCACGAGATTGAAGTAACTAGAAGAATAAGAATGGAGTGGAGCACATTTGGCAAGCACTCTCAAATTATGACATGTAGATTGCCGCTATTCTTCAAGAGGAAGGTATATGACAGCTGCGTCTTGCCGATACTTAGCTACGGAGCAGAAACCTGGAGGCTTACAAAGAGCATTCATCTTAAATTGAGGACGACGCAGCGAGCAATGGAAAGGAAAGTGGTAGGTGTAACCTCAAGAGACATGAGAGCAGAGTGGATTAGAAAACCAACCAGAGTAAAGGATATCGTAGTTGAAATCAAGGAGAGGTAATGGGCATGGGCCGGGCATGTAGCGCGTAGATAGGATAACTGCTGGTCATTAAGGTTAACTAACTGGATTCCTAGAGAAGGCAAGAAGGTTAGGGGGAGGCAGGTTAGTTGGGCAGATGCGAATAAGAACTTTGTGGGTATAAATTGGCAGCAGAAAGCACAGGGCCGAGTTGACAGGCGGGACATTGGAGAAGCCTTTGTCCTGCAGGGCACGTAGTCACTGATGATCATGATCCACTACAAAATACGCACACGCTATTGCACCCTTAAGGCCACGTAGTGGGCGCACAGAATGTTCGAAAAGTTAGATTTCATACACTAAGTGTTTGTAGTACGCACTAGGTACAGAATATTGCTGTCACGTTCAACTCTTAATGGCGAAACGTAGGGGTGCCCCAATTTTTCGCGACTGTAGTCGGCTTCATTTTTAAGTCAAAAGCATTAAATGCCTCATCAAACATGATCAGTGGTTGTAGCCGTCGAAACGTGTGTTACAAAAAATGATATCACGATACTACCTTATGACGTTATATTGACATCACGTATCACTAAACTTATTGATATCTTGAAGTCACTCTGACGTCAGAATGTGGGGTCAAATGATCTTATGTCGCATGCGCTTAGGTGGGCTTATCCCGGACGCACGGGTCGTGCTTACAAGCATGCTTAAAAGCGGGACGTGCTTATAAGTTTGCGATGCCTGCGATTGCGGAGGAAAACCGTGATAGGTGCAGAAATATTTCGAGTCTTCACTGGAGTCAACTCGGAAGAAACAGAAAACAAAGTGGCTTTCGCATTCTAGCCAAGTGAGGTGAATGCATGAGGGCTATGCAATTTTTTTAGGTGACAGTTGATGGGTTGATGAAATAGTGTCCTTTTCTCTAAGGCTGTGGGCCTTTATTCTGCCAAGGTTAATGTGTTGTTTTGTTCATATTATTGTTCTGATGATCACAATGATGAGTGATTGGTATGTCTTACACCCAATCTGTGGGACTGACCTTCTTTTTGTCCTAATAATAATAGTAATATTAATATTATGATTTCTGTGACATCAAATGGCTAAATCTGGCAGTGAGGCTACTGAGCGAGTCCGGGAAAAATTCACAAGTATTCACAACCATTATTTGGCTAGAAATAGCTCTCGATCTTGTTCTAACACTGCCAGATTAATATCATTGGCATCACTTCATTATCGGCAAAATCGCGCTGACCTTTCATTTCTTAAAAAAACTAGTTCACGGTATGATATTTTGCACTTTGCTTCGGAGATGTGTAAATTTTTGTATACCGCGTAACTTAACCAGAGAGACTTGACCATGTCATGTACCTGGCAACTTCTTTCAATCCTCTGCTGTTCATGCAATACAGTCTTTAAAATGTTGACTTCCATGATCTTGATGTTTTTCACAGTCCTCCGCCATTGTTTTTATGTCGACTTTGCACTGTCTTAATGTAGTTTTCACAATGTACATACTTCCGGTTTTCAAGAAATCTTCCACATGTATCTTTAGCTTTATTATCGATCCTTTTTTATTTATTTACCTTTATTTTTCCATCTTTTATTTTTCCCATTTTGAGCTGATTTCGTTTTGTATCACACTTTTTCTCTCTAGATCGCATTGTATTGTCTATTCATATTGTTTTAATTTTGCGTGCACCTGCACTAAGACCTCGTGGTTGTTCCAGGGCACGTTGAAATAAATGATTGAATGATGAAGCGATTGAATATTATTGTTAAAGATAATATTATATTATTGCATTACGCTACTGCGTGATCTTTTCCAGCTGAATTTCGGTGCTCTTCTCACCCAAAGGGACAAAAATTAAATTTATGCGCCATTGTTTGCGTTTAATCTTCGATTATCCTCATGTATCCCGCTTCTTTCCTTTCTTTTAACACGAAAGCTTTCTATGCGGGGGTTTATCACAGCTCTGCTGACGTACGTCTGTCACGGAAGTTACGGTGAAAAATTTATACAAAAAATGCCAAGAAAAAAAAAACTATGGACCGTCTCCCCGAAAGGAATCCTGATGGGATGCGAACACGGTGTAAGATATCTTACACCATGGATGCAAAGCAGCAGTGCCGCGCATGGCGTTGACGGGGTTGAAACGGGCATCGACACCGGTGCTGGTGCTAGAATAACGTCTTGAAATGAAACTCGGTGTAGCGTTTACTCGAGTGAGCGTTTGTTTGAAGCGCCGACACAGGAGTCGGGACGCGTGGAAGACGCTTGCACTCGACTTAGTTGGCTCGTGCTTAAACGGTGTTGACGTCGCCATTCGCGAACGCGATCAGCTTCGCTAACCCTCGCAACACCGGTGACAGCCGGAGAAGGTAGACGCACACTAGCTGTAAGCATGCCACGACGGCGTCCCGCCCGTCGGTGCGATCGCGCGGCAGGAAGCGGCGCGCTGTACACATTCTAGGCGCCGCGAGATTCTCGAGGCGCGTGCACAGCGCGCACCCACCGGCTCGCGTCTCTTCTCGCCGACAGATGAAAGAAGTGGCGCCAGTGAGATGATGCCCACGTGAGGAGTGGGCACGTGCGTTGGGAGCAGTGGAGAGGGTGAAGAGTGAAAGAGCAGATACGCGGCAAGCGCTCAGCAGGCGAAGGAGAAACGTTACTGCGCGCTGGTAGGAGGGCGTGAGCTACTTGGCACCACTCCAATATCTGCGGCGAGTGAAGCGGTGCGTGCGGAGGGACAGCGCCACACACGCTAGTCATGGAGCTGCTTTGCATCTAAAAAAAAAACACACAAAAAAAAACTAGAAGGCTGCCATTTGTCACGCAGAATTGAAGCAGAAACCTCTCCATGCTGTGCGCGCGGTGATAACCACTATGCCACAAAACGTATGTCCCGAGTGTTTACGGTAAGCCATTCATCAGACATCGTTTGGCAGTCCTCGGAGTTTCGGAGTACTAGTGCATTTTTGTTATCGCTTGTGAAAGGGCGCGACGGGCCCGCTCTAAAGGTCGTCGCCTCCACGAAGCGCCTCCTCCACGGAGCGTGGTCTCTCCGGTGCGCGCGCTTATCAGACTCGTAATTCGGTGGAGGACGAAGGTCACTTCGCAGGCGGCCACGGCTATGTTACGAAAGGAGCACGCTGCTGACACACGACACAGGAAGAATTGCGAGTTGTTTGCGCTTGTCCTGTGTACTTGTGTGCTTGTTTCGTGCGTCTTACCGTTTCAACAGCGCGATTTAGGTGTCGATTTGTGGGAGTTCGTAAGTGCTCGTCCTGTGAATGGTAATATCGTGCGTACTTTCTGCTTAAGGCGTGCGCTGCAAGTTTCGAGCCACTTCCCGTTCCTAACGTGACTTGGCAATTTGTTGCTGTTTCTAAAACCATGATCAATAAACGCTCAACTGCCTCCATAAAGACATATTTCATTTTTGTGTTATACCGATATCTAAATAAATTAATCGGCCACGCTTTTTTCTTTTTCTTGCTCTCTGCCTACTACTCGGACACGAATTTGGCAGTCGTCCATTGCTTTTTTTTATCGCAGACTTCTTTACTTTTCCAATGTTGTCCCTGAAATTCAAGGCTTCATGTAGATTAACCACCAAAGTGTATATTTCTATCTTCAACTGAAATATGCATAGCTGTTTTTTGTTTGTTAGACTTTACACGCATGTACAGCAAAGGGAAAGTCATTTCTTGTTCACCTAATCTAAATGTAAAATTATGCCTTCTAAGTAGACCCAACCTCCCTTTAAGAAGCAAAGCGGTTTCCCTTCAATGATCATAAAATATAATTTTGCTTTTTTGTCTATACCCTTACTGTAGTTACTCAGAAACAATTGTTTTCTGCCCCGCCATGGTAGTCTAGTGGCTAAGGTACTCGGCTGCTGACCCGCAGGTCGCAGGATCGAATCCCGGCTGTGGTGGCAGCATTTCCGATGGAGGTGGAAATGTTGTAGGCCCTTGTGCTCAGATTTGGGTGCTCGTTAAAAAACCCAGGTGGTCGAAATTTCCGGAGCCCTCTACGGCATCTCTCATAATCACATGGTGGTTTTGGGACGTTAAACCCCACAAATCAACAACTGTTTTCTACAGCTGCCATCCAGTTTAATTTCTGCTCCTATGACGATTCGCTTAATGGGCCCCTAAAGCACCTCCACTCAATTCTAACATTTTATGCAAACGTGTGCATCGTGTTCAGAATTCCGCCACGATCAACAATGTCAAACTGCAGCGCGACGAGCCGTGGGTTCCAGAAGTTTCAATTAATAGTCCCTCCTCCTTTCGGCACTTTTAATTCTCTCAGATGTTGGCAGTGACATCAGCATGTCATCGGACAGTAATCAGTTTGTCCGCTCACAGGCACTATCAGCGTCAAATGAAACCAGAACCGCGGCAAGCGTTCGCAATGGTATGGAGCGCACTGTCCACTTATCGCCATGCACAGGTACGCATATATGCACAGAGCTGCCGAACAAGATGCGTGCGCTTTTCGATGGTGATAACTGGTTGGTGAGCACAAAACCATCGCGAAAACTTGCCGCTGTTCGGGTTTCATTTGACGCTTATTGCACGTGCGCCTGCCGCTCTTCCTCCTCGCACGGAACACTCGGTCAGGAGGAGAGACGAGCCGACGAACGAAAAGGGCGAAACGAGCTAGAGTGTACTAGGTATGACCAAAAGCCGTGGTGCTACGTTTTCATTGTAGACTCATGCTAAATCTCTGGGTTGTTTAGGGGTCCTTTAACAAACCTTGTTACCATGTCGCTTACACTGCCAGACACATACTTGCTGATGAGTCACCCATCTTTTTTTGCTCAAATTTCACTCAACGTTCTTGCCATACAAATACGGGAACGCCTCTTCCTCCCACCTGCACCCATATATGTTCTGTAATCTTTCATCGAAACTAATTTCAAAGCAGTGAAGTCACTACCGACTCCACCAATATTATGCGTCTGCACGTCACGCAGTGAAGCCTGGACGATATCGCTGTTACATGGTGCAATTCGGAGGTGTTAGTGGATAAACGTAGGGTAATAAAAAGATGTGTATAAAGGCTAGTGTAATGTTTACTTTGGCGTACGGTATTTTTTCAAAAAGTCGATTCGCAAACGTGACTGATTGCCACCCGCTGCAGTGAGGTTATAATATTGTTTACCAAGTGCTCTTTCTTGAGCAGTTTATTAAGGCATGTTACCTGATTCCAGATTTCTTGTATCAGTGGCGCATCACGAGGTGGTTTGTCTTCGTATGCCTGCAATGTGCTGGTGATTCACTACCTCCAAATTACTGACCCACCAGTAATACCAGTCCTCCAGCAGGTAAGCTCAGTGCCTTTTCAGTTTCTGCAGCTGCACAATGGGTATTTAATGTTGCTGTGAACGCAGGAAATCGTTGAGAAAGTAGCAGAAACTGAGATGTATAAATATTTTGATGTCGTGAAGCCAGACGAAGCACAGGCAGAACCAGCTATAGTTTTAACCAAAACGAAAATATGAACAAGAAAGCAGAGAGTTGAATGGTTAAAAACTACTTTCACGTGAGAAAATAGCAATTGATGACCTTTCGCCCACATTCGTTAAATTTTTTATTGTTATTTATACATTTGAACTTGATGAGCACATAGTATTTTCTTTAGTCTGCTAATTGTTTGCCTGTATTACGTTTGTATTTTTCTCTGAATGTTGCTTTTGCATCGAATAGTTAGCTTTTTTTACGCATATGTTCATGTGAAGCACTGTTGGCTTAGTGCTGTGGGCAAATTCTACAGGATAGTGTATTTCTAGGTGTTATATGCTTGTGACAGTCATTGAGCACCATTTCATGTCTGCCGGACATGACAAGATGGATTCTCGATGTGGATTGGGGTTGTTTTGCACAATAAGCCGACAGTCAAGTGCAGCAGAGAAATTCGATCCTAATCACGGCTTGATGATTCAGAAGACCTGTAAAAAAGTCATCATGATCCTGGAGGTATTTTTTTGGTAATACATTTTTGTGTCTCGTTTTCAAATACAACCTTTGAATTTTTGTAACAAGTTTATTGAATTGTTGATGACAACTGTTAATACTTTTTGAAATAAATTGATCAAAACATCCAGGTCACATGCTTAGATTCTCTGATGCCCATGGCGGTGTGCTATGCGCCACATAGTGCAATTGTGGTCACCATTAAGCCGAATCAACGTGACATTTTTCAACAGTGATTAGCTTCCTACCGGAACTTGTGCAAAGGTGCCAATCACGTTCAAGAAATTCCATTCGAATAAAGCCCGATCAAGGTCTGAAGTGACCGCATGACATCAATATTACAGATGTGCAAGCTTTAAATAATATTGTTTCTACTATGACGCAGATATTTGGTGGTCGGGTTGTTGATGCTACGAATTGCCTATCTTGCCCCCACCGCTTGCTCTGTCTTGTTCTTTTTTGTGCGTTTTCCAACCAAGATATTCAGTGCTGAGTTGTGTGATGTTCTAGGGCGACAATCTTCTGCATTGCAGTTGGGTCAACAGGAGCCAAAACTCGTCTATGGGTGCAAGGTCTATTTCTTTAACAACATTGATGAATTGGTAAGTGTTCTGACATCCCGCAGTTGACCAAACCAGTCGTGGATCTTCACATGAAGCAGTTGCTTCCTCCGTTAATCTGCAGTCTGTGTGGTGCTGTAAAGACGGCTACTTTCGGAGCATGTTCTTAAAGGAGTACTAACGTGATTTTGAGGCTCAGCGGAAGGGACACTTTTGTTCTTATGGTGTGCACTATCAGCGTTCTCCACATATCAGAGCCAGACAACACAAAATATTGCACTCCGATTTTAACGTTCGTCGTGCAGCATCATGAAGCCAGCCCTACCGCAATGGACAATATCTCAAGTCAACAGAGTTCATTGGGTTTCTCCTGCCTATCTAGAGTACAACCGTGGTTATGGTTAGCTTCAATCACTTTACCTGTAGCGCATAGAGAGAATAAACCGTGAAGACTTCGCATCTGGCTGATGTTAACACCCTAATATGTATCTTCCAGTGTGATTTGTGGCCCTCCAACCTGATCGCGTCTAGAGTACATATACGTATGAGCCACTTTTTGAAGACCCTTTCTGAATCGAGGCCAAGAATGACCATCGTGTCTCCGCAGACAGAACAGGGAAAAAAATAAAACCTAAGGATGTTTTGAAGCCCTTCGATTGGTTATTCACCTGAACATTCTGGTTCAATATTATTGCTTTCTTTGCAATAGGAACTTGGCAATCTAGCGTCAAAAACGAGCTAGATCGCCTACTCTATTTTTAGATGTCGCAAGCAACCACACTGCGAATGGTCGTACCAGGTGCCTGATTTCTTGATATTGAGAACACTTTGTGAAAGAGCATCTCGCTAATATTTAACTGAATAGTGTGCATATCTGTGACATGAAAAACTGAAGGTTTTTGTCATGGTTCAGCCAGTCCTAATCTACGATCGTATTTTGGTTTCATTTCCTCCCACGAAAAAGTGAGGTGGTGCCAAGTGTACCACGTGCATGTTAATTTAAAGGCTTGTTGTCGTGCCGTGGGCCGTGTGGCATTACTCTCCCATGCATAATAATGCAGTACTCAAGTGCCTAATATATGGGGTTCATTCTGAGCACAGGTCAGCAACTCAGAGATAACTAAAAGGTGAAAGATGAATAGGGTGCGATGTTCAACTTCCCATGCCCACCCAACCAAGTTTGAGTGCTTGCTTGATGGCAACTTTTGCAATCTGGTTTACTTAATCAGCCAACTTGGGCGGTACGGTATAGCTGAGTAAAGAAATATTCTGAGAGGGACAACCATGGGTTTTTTGTTTTTCTGTTATATTCCGTAAAATCATTGAGCTAACAGCCGAGAAGTCAATCCACCAGTGCAATTGGTATTAAAGAAAGGCAGAGCTGTTCTAGGTCGAGGTTGGAACGCAGAATCCCAATACAGCATCACGCAATCAGTGTGCAGCTAATGAGACTACTTGTTTATTGACACTGCAGATAAACGAAGCAAAAAAGCTCTTCAGTATCAATTACCAACTAGCCCAGTAACCTGACTTTTAAGTAGACCGGCAGGCCGCGGGATCAAATCCCGGCTGTGGCAGCTGCATTTCCGATAGAGGCAGAAATACTACACGCTCGTGTGCTCAGATATTAGTGCACTTTAAAGAACCCAGGGGGTCAAAATTTCCTGAGTCCTTCACTACAGTGTTTCTCGTAATCACATGGTGGTTTTGGGACGTTAAACCCTACATATCAATCAAATCAATCTGAATTAAAGTATGCGCCACCGCATTTGGAAAAATCTCTGTACTCCATTCCGATGCACAAAACATGAAGCTTCATATAACTGGAATGTTGGGTGAAGCAAGGTTGATATAGCCATATAGTTTCTGATTACCATCCAGGGGGAACTCTAGGTATACGTTCATTGGTGAGTAGATAGAACAATATAGAAAAACTGTACGTTGCACGTGTTGCGAAAATTGTTTCTTGACTTAGGAAATTAAGACCGAACAATTGTGTAGGCAGGCTGTGGCATAACTGCTATACAATAAACTCAATAAATTAAATAACAATATGATGCCACCAGCTCCACTGTTTAGCCAGTGCTCGTGACGTCAAGCAAGTGCAGCTGTTTAAGTTCATTTTCCTGTTGCAGGAATCAGTCTGGAGTGGCAAAGGACAAAACCATCAGTCAGTCGGGGAGCTGTGGGTTGGCCTCCTACGTTATTATGCAGAGTTCAACATAAAAAAGTATGTTGTGAGCATTAGAGCGAAGACACCTGTGACGAGACTGCAGAAGAGATGGCAATCGGAGTTCATGGCTATCGAAGGTAGGCTCTCACTCAGTGAGACAGCAAGGAAGTGTTGAGTCAGCAAGTCGTTCTTAGTTTCAAATCGGGACTCAGTGATTATTGCCACATAAAGCCACACAGGTGCTGACAGCTATATCTTGGAGCTACCTACAGCGTGCGAGATAACGGAGGACGTGTCATCGCCGCTTCCACGTCATTTTTAATATAGAGGGTGTCCCACGTAATTTTAGCCAGAGTTTAAAAGTATGCCGGAACACGAAATTACGACGCGACCAAATGCATGTTGCTCACTGTTGCCTGGAGTTGGACAATTTTTTTGTGTTTTCAAATATTGCATAATTATATGTTTTAGCAAATAACTTCTGAAAAAACGAAGATCGATAAAGAATTTCAATGAGAAAGTTGTACATTGGTTTATAAAACACCCCAATATATGGTTCTGAACTTCATATGTGTTAGGTATTAGTGTTTTTCTGCAAATTGCGAATACCCGCAAATTACAAAAAATACCACATGACAAACCCACTCATGCACCAGTGCACACAATGATTCTAGTGCTCTCTAACGTTCCGTGTGCGAACGACCATAGCATTCGCCCCACTGTGCTGTCTTGGCAGGGCCGCAGCGATGGTGGTGGCTTTGCGATGAGCACGTTTTGCTAAGGGCCACAAAAACAATAACCGTTGTGACTGCTTATCGCTGTCATGAACCGGTTCAAGCGAAATGTGTCGTGACGCATAGGCCTGCGAACGGAGGGGAGTTGGACCGACCAGGCGAAGCTGCCTCAACCCCCCTCCCCCCTCTTTCCTTTTCAAATAGTGTGAACGGCGGCGCCAACTCTGTCCGACTCCGTCACTCGACTAGATCTTCGGTGGCATATTTAAGGCGCAAAGCTATGGCTATGCACTGTTTTTCAGAGTGACGGCCTCCGGGAAGCTGAATTTAGAAAAGTGGGCGCCTCCCATATTCACACCTGGAAATACCGTTACGGGAAACACTCAATTGCTTTATTTTTGCATTTATGACAGAGCTTCTTTTCTCTGTGAACTCGACTAGCAGTAAAGGCACGGGTGTGTCGTGCAGGGAAGTTTCAGAGAACAATGCACTAACAAACAACAAACTGCGCTCCGTCAGAATTTTGTGAAGCCGATGACACTGTACCTGCCCCTTGCGTTTTGATGGTAGGCTTTTGAGGATGCCAAAACAGCTGTTGCTGTTTCGTATCCCATAATGATGTTCAAAGCAGTCCTGGACTAGTCAACGGTTGAGGAGGTGCAAGTTAGATCAATTTGAGAGCGCGAGTGATCGCATGGCTGGTTGTTGCTGAAATATAATCTTGTCGCCTATTTTGTTTGCAGATCCTTTTGACATAGAAAGGGATCTTGGGCAACACGTGACGAAGAACAGTAAGTGTTCTAGTAATGTGAAGGTATAGTTCTTTCATAAATAGGATACCTGAAGCCGTTCGTTCTAGTGCCCACGTCGTAGCGATTACAGCCCATGGGACGTTGAATATAACAAATCGAACTCCGGTTTTGCAATGAAATCAAGCACATGCTTTCATTCTGTGGGGGAATAAAAATGGTCTATGACAGAACCAAGCCGGTGCTTGAACGTGCTTTTGAAAGAAATTCTATACAGTGACGACAGATAAGGAGTCGCAAGAAATGTTCAAGTATTAGCTAAAACTGTTGATTGAGCAAGTGCATGTATATTTGCGACACGTTTTGGTGCCGAAAGACTAAACACCTACGGAATGTACACGTGCCCATATTGCGTGGCTGAAACGTATAATTAAACCAGGAGTTGATCGTGTGAATGAGCACTAACAGGCAATGATTTCAAGGAAAATATAGGGTATGGTATTTAGTGACTGTAGTTTAAATGTGCAGAAACTTTCCAGGGTTGCAACAGTTGCACAATGGCACCGATGTCAGTCATTGTGCGCCTACGCTGAACCACCCGTGCAGCTTGAAACTTGTTTATGAGCGCCGAACAGCGCCGCTGCCACCAAGCCCCGGGCCAGAAAACGTGGCTGAAATATGTTTTTGGTTTCATCGAAACGGTAATAGTTTTGGTTCCGTCAAGAATGTGATTTTTCGAACAATGATTCTGAGGGCATGGTCGTGATCGCTGGCGTGCGTGCAATCTAGGCAGGTATTAGTGCTATTGGCTCACAAACCAATCTAGGCAGGTATTAGCGCTAATGATTCGTAAACCCGTCTACTTGCTACGCTCTCAACGTGAGGAGACAGTGCGAAAAGAACATTTCACAACAGCGCATCGAAGAGCTAAGCAATATTGTACCCAAAAGAGCTAACTGCCAGCCTTTGTATATACAATTTTGTCGCTGTCGCATTTATTGCTTCTCCCTTGTTGTGAAACTGAATTTTTTGTAACTTGGTGGCAATGTTTTGCTTTAGTTCATATAACTTAACAGTTGGCATCACTTAGTATGGTTTGAGTCAGATAGAAATGGATTATCTTCGCTGTGCATTGAGCTTAGTTCAAGCTACACTTGTTTTTTGTTTGTTTGTTATAGTTTAGAATTTTGTGAAATCAGATCCTTTTATTTGATCGCTAAGATAGCCTTTCAAATCCTTCAAAATCTATTTTTTCAATAATTTATTTATTTTACTATAAATAAAATAGAAGTGAAATAAAAAAAGAAAATGGGTAACATTACTTCAACATAAAGAGTGATTTACTTGATAAGCTGAACAACAAGCAAAACAGAATAAATGCCTTGAGTATCCTATGACAACACTGCGAGTGTCATGACAAAATGCGTTGATGTGGATAAGTGGTCAGAACGTTTATATATATTATTTCAAGTGCGACATCACGTTCAGTTTACCGTGATGTGGCACTCTCCTTTAAGAGCCAATTCCGTTTTCTTTACAAAAAGACTTTGTCTATAAATACAGGGCACTATGTCCGTTACTGGTTAATTATAGAAAAAGTTTGGTTTTCTGATCTAGAATCAAGTGCTGACTCCAGCTGCATGTCAACGCAGATGCTTTAAGAGCTGTGCGTGATGCCTTTCTGTTTATGGTTGGCATTCATTTCCATCAATAATAAACTATTTATCATGCACCTTGTTTGCAGAGGGCGAGTTCATCAACTCCCTGAATAAAGGAATGATGCGTTGCGAGAAACCCATTACACAACCGGCTGGCCAGTATGTGACGCTAGGCCCCGCCGCAGTGGTCTAGTGGCTAAGGTACTCGGCTGCTGATTCACTGGGCGCGGGTTCGAATCCCGGCTGCGGCGGCTGCATTTCCGATGGAGGCGGAAATGTTGTAGGCCCGTGTGCTCAGATTTGGGTGCACGTTAAAGAACCCCAGGTGGTCTAAATTTCCAGAGCCCTCCACTACGGCGTCTCTCATAATCATATGGTGGTGTTGGGACGGTAAACCCCACATATCAATCAGTATGTGACGCTAGTTGTGAGTATTGCAGACTTTGATACTGCTCGAAAGCTTTACCATGGTCTTTTTGACGAAAAAGTGCGGCTCCAGGCACGAGTGTTTTTACGATATCAGTGATTACAGTAAGACGCTGCTCTAATGAGCTATGATGAAATCCTTCTCAATTTTTCAGGATCGATCTTTTCATTTCTCGGTAGTAAATCTTTTGAAAACCGTACTTTATTTCTTAGGTAATTGAAGCAACTTAGTGCAGTAGTTTTAAATTATTATTGTGGCATCGCATACCTGCAGTTCTGTATAGGCTTTTATAAAACCACGTTGTTCGGCCTTTCCTGATTTGGGCACACCATCTGGTCTTGTCCTACATTCTCGTAAGCATCTGGTATAGAAATATTGTATAAGGGGCTCAATACACTAAACAGATGGTGTGCTTAGATTCTTGTCTAAATTAAGAGAGTGTGAAAGAGTGCAGGATATTAAAGCACTCTATATATAATTTATCATATAATTATATAATCATATAATTTATATGTTTCAATTGCATGAATGCAGGTCTGAAAAACCCTGTATGTCACATAGCCTTGCAGGATTTCCTTGAAGCTATATTACAGAGTCGTCAATTTTGCTATTCGTAGTCTGATGTTTTCGTGGACACCGTCATTAGGACTCAGATTTTTGTTTTAATACACGATTTACACAGATGTTTTATTCTGGGGCTTACCAAAAACTTTATAACGGATATACGTCTGCAAAATAATTACAATCGGATAAGAAGGAAGAAAAAAAAACAGGACCCGAACGCGCCATCAAAAAGCCCATGACGATAGCTGGCAGAATTACAACGAACAGCGCTACCATCAAAAGCGTGAAGGAGACTGCAAGAACGCGTATTTTTTTCTCCAACACTATCAGACTGCCCTGCCGTGGTGGTCTAGCGGCTAAGGTACTCGGCTGCTTACCCGCAGGTCACGGGATCAAATCCCGGCTGCAGTGGCTGCATTTCAATGGAGGTGGAAATGTTGTTTGTAGGCCCGTGTGCTCAGATTTGGGTGCACGTTGAAAAACCCCAGGTGGTTGAAATTTCCGGAGCTCTCCACTACGGCGTCTATCATGATCATAAGGTGGTTTTGGGATGTTAAACCCCATAAATCAATAAATCATCAATCTATCCTGCTGCTCTTGGGTCGTGGGGTGGTGTCTCCGGCTGGAAGCGGTAGAGTAAGTGAAATTCGGCTTCCGTGATTAGCTCAGGCAACGCGCCATTGCTGTGACCATCCCGTTTGACGTGTTTCTAATAGAATAGTTATTTTTGTCACCTCTATAACAAATTTGAAGTAGTGGTGGTGTGGAGCATTTATTCGGACAAGAAAAAGAAATAGCAGCGAGATAGAGGGAAAGGTTAGCGTCACACTGGGTCTGCTCATGCTGAGTGGTGTCTCTACATCGAGACTCCATTGATCGAATGCCAGTCTGACTCTCCTGGTCGAGTCTTTTTGGGCCTGTATGGTCTGAGCACCTTGTCAGAGCTGCCTCCCTCTCCTCTTGAAGTAGGGTTAGGAAGAGCGCTTAGGGCTTAATTGCACTGACGGGCACAGATCATCTGACAGGCATCGGCTACTTACTCCCTGTACTGGCACGCGACATTGACTGTCAGGTCGAAACGTTTCACGATAGCAGGGCAGAGCATCGTATTAGTTAAACGTCTCAAAAGGGTGCGTTTGCTCACCCTTACATAACGTTTAGCGGAAGTTATGAAATCTACAACCTCTGGCGTAAGAAAGACGCTACCGGCCTCTTCGTCTGGAAGGTTGCGGAAGGTATGGCGGAAATGGGTGCATCAGCAGACGCATTAGGAACGTCGTTCCCGCTGAAGATTTGTGTGGACAAACACGCATCATGTACGAAATAATAAAAGATAATGTAACCTAGAACGCAGTTGGTAATAATTCGAAAATGCACGTCTTGGCATTACAAGCGAGACGCGCCTTTGGTTTTCATGTAAACAACCAACCGCCACATAAAGGGAGCTTTTTCATTTTCCTATAAACGTCGAAAACACTATATATATATATATATATATATATATACATATATATATATATATATATATATATATAGGAAAAGAAGTGTATACTTACGGGCTTGTTTTTCCTTGTTTTGACACAATATTCATGAAATCTAACAGATATTTTCAAGGAAAGTATAGGGGAAGTTATTAGACAGTAAGGTAAATGTGAAGAAAGAAAAGTGGGGAAAAAATAACTTGCCATGGGCAGGAACCGAACTTGCGACCTTCGAATAACGTTATCGACGCTCTAGCACTGAGTTACCTCGGCGGCTATCCTACCAGCCAGTTTATTGGGTATATTTGTGAATGTTTAATGCGGAAGTGTCAGTCAGGGCCATCTGTAGCCTTGGCGGTAAATGTAGCACACTATTCATGAGGCTGTGTGGCATCTTGAAGCACAATATTATGAAATCTATCAGACAATGCCAAGGAATGTATAGGGAAATTTATTAGACCGAATCGTAAGGTAAATGTGAAGAAAAGTGGGTGAAAAGTGGATGAGAAGTGGGTCAAAATATGAAAAAAACGAGCCCTTAAGTATAGACTCCTTTCTCTTACACATTAAAAAGGGTCTCGTACTGGCAGACACGGTGCCAGAGGTTGTATACGAGGGACTATTGGTCAGCTGCCAGCTCGTGATAAGTTCACGTGCTACGTGACGCCACACAGGCTCATGAAGAGTGCGCCACACTCGCCGCCATGGCTACATATGCCGCTGACTGACACTCGCACGTTAAAAATTCACATATATACCCAATAAAGTGGCTGGGAGGATAGCCGCCCTGGTAGCTCAGCGGTAGAGTATCGAATGCTTTATTTGAAGGTCGCAGGTTCCGCTCCTGCCCACAGCGAGTTATCTTTTTTCACATTTACCACACAATATATATATATATATATATATATATATATATATATATATATATATATATATATATATATATATATTGTAAAGAAGCTTCCGAACACTGAAATTGGTGGAACTCTCAGGTGCCTTCTAGTGGGTCTACCCAAAAGGGATGCCGCTCGCGCTGAGAGCCCGTGCTTGGCTGTTACTGTCGCCATTGTGCTTGCTCGTTGTGGGCCGGCTAATAAACGCCTTAACATTTTGGTGGAGAGTGCTGTGCCCTTCAAACAACTTTGGTTCACATTCGATGCCCTTGGAGCTTAGATCCCGTACCGTGCCTTCAACCATGCAACAAGACGCCGCCCAGCAAACGCTTCCTCCTGCGCCGACGCCATGTTCCGGTGTCCCCCGCATCCGCGACCCACCTGTCTTCACCGGCGCGGATGGCACCGACGTCGAGGACTGGCTCGCCATGTACGAACGCGTCAGCGTCCCCAATCATTGGGACGAGGCAGGTAAACTCGGCAACCTGGTTTTCTACCTCGCGGGTGTGGCCGGCATGTGGTATAACAACCACGCGTCTGATTTCGCAACCTGGTCCGATTTTAAGACCGCTATCATCAACGTTTTTGGCTGCCCTACCGTTCGTAAGCTGCAAGCCGAGCAGCGCTTACGCGAACGCGCTCAGCAGGCCGGTGAATCATTCACCAGTTACATTGAAGACGTCCTGGACCTATGCAAGAAATCCAACGACAGCATTTCCGAATCAGACAAGATCCGGCACGTCATGAAGGGCATTGCCGATGATGCCTTCACTATGCTGCTTGCCAAAAACTCAGGCACAGTAGCTGAGGTCATCACGCTGTGCCAGAGCTACGAGGAGCTCCGCCGGCAGCGTTCGATGACCCGTCGCTCCACACCACGAGATGCAGGGCTTGCAGGCTTGGAGGCGAGCTGTGACCAGGTGGCACTGCTGGCAGACCTCAAGTCCTTCATACGTGAGGAAATCGCACGGCAGTTCTCTCTCCTGCCCTTTGCCCACCCACCGGCTGCTCAACAATCGGCCACTACCATTCCCCCCCCCCCCCCCCCATCTGGCGAGCGATTGAGCAGGAAATAGCGGAGGTCATGCCTGCGTACCACCCACAACAGCTTCCGGCTCCTGTACCCCCAAGTTACGCCCAAGTGGTCGCCAGGCCGCCTCCAGTCGTTAAAGCGCCCGCCCCACTGACTTACGCCGAAGCTGCCGCACGACCTCCATCCTTTGCAGCGGGTATGCTGGCTACGTATGTTGACGTGACCTCTCAGACTCAGCTCCAGCACCCCCTGCAGCCTTTCCAGCCACCGTTCCGTCCGTCGGCTCTTGCGTCATGGACAAGACCTACCTCGGCGAACCGATGGCGCACATCCGACAACCGGCCCATTTGCTTTGCCTGTGGTTACGCTGGCCACGCAGTACGTTAATGCACTCGCGTACAGACGCCCCATATCTCGTCGCCTGTTGCTGGCCAGATCAGGCGTACCTATCACGAGGAAACGCCATCTATGCCACCGCCAACTCGCCTAGCTTCATCTTCTCGTAGGTCACCGTCTCCACGACGTCGTTCCCCGTCCCCCATGCGGCCAAGTTCAGCTGCTCACGAGCGGGAAAACTAGTCGTCACAGTCCCCGAGGCAAGGACTGCGATGCTATCGCATTGTGAAAGCCCTCAGAGCCGCCCATCTAATGTCATTGACGTGCATGTGGACGGTGTTCACGCATCTGCTCTTATTAACACAGGAGCTGCAGTATCCGTTATGGACGAAAAATTTGCCGCTTGCTTCGTAAAGTGACGACGCCAATTTCTGGATCGTCCCTTCGTACCGCAGGTTTGCATTGTATCCATCCTACAGCAGGGTGCACAGCTCGCGTTGTCGTTCAGGACGTTCTGTATGTCGCCCAATTCATCATCATTCCCGCATGCTCTCATGACGTCATCCTGGGGTGGAATTTTCTCTCCCGCAACTACGCCGTCATCCATTGCGCCGCCGTCGAAATTGAACTCTCCCCCTTCTCGCATTTGACGCCGGAAGACAGTTCTTCGAAAGTGAGCAAGATTCTCGTGAAAGACGATACCATAGTGCCTCCAAGCTCCACGATGGGTGTATCTGTCTACTGCGCTGGACTCTCCGACACAATTGCACTCGTTTCGCCATCCGACCGTGCTTGCCGAAGGAAAGGGTTGCCAGTACCTTTCGCGACCGTGCAAATCACCCAGGGCAACGCCTCTATTTTCGTGACCAACCCATCCCCGTACACTGTTACCTTGGTTCGAGGGGAATGTCTCGGCAGAGTGGAACCAGTGGATAACGCACAAGTCCTGGACGTACCTGATGACTCGCGTTGTACCAATTTGCGTACCATCAGTGCTGTTTCCACTTCTGATTCATCATCTCCTGATGTATTTGGCCCTTACATTGATGACAACCTCACGTTGGTACAGAGTTCCCAGCTTCTGAACCTGTTGCGAAAATATCGTTCTTCTTTCGATGTCGGGCGAAGTTTTCTCGGTCGTGCTTCCGCTGTTACGCATCGTATCGACACTGGTGCCCATCCACCATTACGGCAACGTCCCTACCGCGTGTCGCCTGCTGAACGTCGGGAAATTAACGAGCAGGTTGATGACATGCTCAGACGCGACGTTATTCGGCCCTCGGACAGTCCATGGGCGTCTCCTGTTGTTCTTGTTGCGAAGAAAGATGGTTCTGCGCGGTTCTGTGTGGACTACAGACGGCTCAATAAGATCACTCACAAGGATGTTTACCCACTGCCGCGCATCGATGACGCAATTGACTGCCTTCACGGAGCCGAATTTTTTTCTTCTCTCGATCTGCGCTCAGGGGACTGGCAAGTACCCATGGCTGATGACGCTCGACCGAAGACTGCGTTCATCACACCCGACGGTTTGTACGAATTCAACGTCATGCCGTTTGGTCTATGTAATGCACCGGCGACCTTTGAGCGCATGATAGACACCGTTCTGCGCAACTTGAAATGGCACACGTGCTTGTGTTACCTTAATGACGTTGTTGTGTTCGCTCCAGATTTCTCTACGCACCTCCAACGTCTGAAAAAAGTTTTTGCACGTGTCAGCAATGCCGGCTTGCAACTAAATCTGAAGAAGTGCCGCTTTGCAGCACGGCAACTCACCATCCTTGGGTACGTCGTGTCCAAGGATGGCATTCTTCTTGACCCAGCCAAGCTTCGGGCCGTGGCCGAATTCCCCAAACCTGCGTCCGTCAAAGAACTGCGTAGTTTCGTGGGCCTGTGCTCATACTTCCGACGCTTCATACGAAACTTTGCCACGATCATATCACCGCTGACGAAGCTCCTTGGAAGTAACGGGTCCCTCAATTCGTGGTCGTCTGAGTGCGACGACGCGTTCGCGAAGCTCCGCCATGTGTTGACGTCTCCTCCCATTCTACGCCACTACGACCCTACGGCCCCGACGGAGGTGCACACAGACGCCAGCAGTGTAGGCTTCGGCGCTGTCTTGGCGCAGCGCAAACCCGGATTCCCTGAATATGTCGTAGCATATGCAAGCCGTATGCTCATGAGAGCTGAGACAAACTACACCGTCACGGAGAAAGAGTGCCTGGCGATCGTCTGGGCTCTTACAAAGTTTCGACCGTATTTGTATGGTCGCCCATTCAATGTCGTCACCGACCATCATGCACTATGCTGGCTTTCATCATTGAAAGATCCCTCAGGCCGTCTCGCCCGTTGGGCTCTTCGTTTACAAGACTACGACATCCGCGTGCTGTACCGCAACGGACGCCACCATGCTGACGCCGACGCCCTCTCGCGCTCCCCTCTGCCTGAAGGTGATGTGCTCTGCTCAGTATCCTCGGCTGCTGTTTCTGCCATTGACGTTGACATAATCGCTACCGAACAGCCAAAGGATAATTGGATCGGCCCGCTGATCGAATTGCTCTCTGATCCATCCGCAACGCCATCCACAAGTGCCTTGCGTCGTCGAGCTCGCCATTTCACCATCCGTGACGGCCTTCTACACCGATGCAATTACGACACCGATGGCCGGCAGTGGTTACTCGTGATACCCCGCAGTCTGCGGTCAGAGATATGTGAATCCTTTCATTCTGATCCGCAATGCGCGCACTCTGGGGTATTCAAAAACCTACCATCGCATTCGGCAACGCTACTTCTGGCGCAAGATGTACCGCTACGTGCAGCGGTTCATTCGCTCCTGCCTCGCTTGCCAACGCCTCAAACCGTCAGCACACACGTCGCCAGCCAGTCTGCAACTGTTACCTTGCCCTGAGCGTCCGTTTGGGCGCATAGGTATCGATTTGTATGGACCACTTCCTCTGACGTCGGCTGGTAACCGCTGGGCCATCGTCGCCGTAGATCATTTAACGCGATACGCCGAAACCGCCGCTATCCCTGCGGCTACTGCGCGTGATGTTGCGTCCTTCCTACTGCATCGATTTATACTGCGCCACTGTCCACCTCAGGAGCTTCTCAGCGATCGAGGCCGTGTCTTGTCAGAAGTCGTCGAAGCCATTCTCACAGAGTGCCATTCTGTCCACCGCAACACTACTGCTTACCACCCGCAGACGAATGGTCTTACCGAACGCTTTAACCGCACCCTCGGCGACATGCTTTCGATGTACGTCGCCGCCAACCACACGAATTGGGATACTATACTGCCCTTCGTCACATACGCCTACAACACCGCCCCTCAGAGCACAACCGGGTTTTCACCTTTCTTCTTGCTGTACGGAAGGCACCCCTCACACACTATCGACACAATACTCCCGTACACGCCGGATCCATCTGAATGTGCACCTATTTCTGAGACAGCCAGGCTTGCTGAAGAGTGTCGAGAGCTTTCCAAGACATTTACGACGCATGAGCAAGAGCAGCAGAAGAGTATTCGTGATGGCTCCGCCACTTCTGAGCCCACGTTCCTTCCTGGTTCTCTTGTATGGCTCTCAATCCCGATCTCTGTAGCTGGCCTTTCTTCCAAACTACTCTCGAAATACGAAGGCCCCTACCGTGTCATCGAGCGCACATCTCCGGTCAACTATCTGATCGAACCAATTGAACAAACTTCGGACAAGCGCCGTCGCGGGCGCGACATAGTCAACGTGGAGCGCCTGAAGGCTTACTATGACCCGCTCATAGTGACAAGCTGTTAGGTCGCCAGGCGGCTCCCTCTTCGACCCCGGGGTAATTGTAAAGAAGCTTCTGAACACTGAAATCGGTGGAACTCTCAGGTGCCTTCTAGTGGGTCTACCCAAAAGGGATGCCGCTCGCGCTGAGAGCCCGTGCTTGGCCGTTACTGTCGCCATTGTGCTTGCTCGCTGTGGGCCGGCTAATAAACGCCTTAACAGTATATATATATATATATATATATATATATATATATATATATATATATATATATTGAAAAGGGGTTTATTGGCGTGTGCTGCGACAATAGCCCTACGACGAAAACATGATCAGGACAAAGCAACGGTCAAGCAGGTGCCGGCGACGATCCGCACGAGGCGAGCGAGAGAAGCCCAATACCTAAGTGGTGGCGATGTTGCTTGCCAAGGATGCGTTTTCTTCATAATTTTCCTCCACCGAAAAAGAGCCATCCTAGCGACCTAAGAGTCTGGAGGCAGAGGGCTATGATATGGCTTAAGGCGGGCGACGTGGATGATGTCACATTCACGGCGGCGCATGTCGTCAGATGGGGAAAGTGGCTCAATGAGAAAGTTCACCGGTGAGATTCGGTCCAAAACGTGGTAGGGCCTTCGTACTTCGGGACGAGTTTTGACGAGAGGCCGGGGGTTCGGTAAAGAACAGCCAGCCATACAAGTGATCCCGGAGAATAGCTGTGGCTTCGTGAAGAGTCGGCGTTTTCTTTTTGGCGCTGCTGTTCTCGTGACGTAAATGTGCGTGCGAATTCACGACACTCTTCCGCTTTTCAGGCAGCTTCGGACACAGATGGGCATTCGGATGCGTCAGGACGGTATGGAAGGAGAGCTTTGATGGTGTGGGATGGTTCGCGTTCATAAAGAAGAAACACAGGTGGAAGTCCAGTGGTAGACTGTGCCGTGGTGTTGTATGGGAACGTGATGAATAAAAGAATGTCATCCCAGTTAGTATGATCAGATGTCGCACACATCGCGAGCATATCACTGAGGGTGTGGCTAAATCTCTCCATGAGCCCGTTAGTCTGCGGTTGGCATGCCGTGGTCTTGCAATGAACAACATGGCATTCAGAAAGAGTCGTGACGACTTCTAATAGGAATGCTCGACATCGGTCACTTAGTAGTTCTCGAGGTGCACCATGTTGTAGTATGAAGCGATGGAGGACAAAGTATGCTACGTCCCGTGCAGTGGCACTCGGAAGGGCGGCAGCCTCAGTGTAGCGTGTTAAATGGTCCACAGCGACTATGATCCATCGATTTTCATCTGATGTGGTTGGTAGAGGGCCATAGAGATCTATTCCGATTCGATCGAAAGGTGTGGCAGGGCACGAAAGTGGTTGAAGCGCACCGGACGAGTGAAAAGGTGGTGATTTGCAGCGTTGACAGTCAGGGCAGCCCATAACGAATTTTCAAACAAAGTTATACATTCCGCGCCAGTAGAAGCGATGGCGAATGCGTTCGTAAGTTTTAAAAACTCCGGCATGGCTACATTAGGGATCGTCGTGAAAGGAGGCGCATTTTTGAGATCGTAAGCTGTGGGGGACAGCCAAGAGCCACTTACGACCTTCAGGGACGTAGTTCTGTTGGTGTAGCAGCCGATCACGAATGGCAAAATTAGCAGCTTGACGTCCGAGAGATCGTGATACCGCAGTGGTTGACGATCCAGAGAGACAGTCAAAAAGGGAAGCGATACACGGGTCCTTGTGTTGTTCACTGGCGAAGGAGTCGAGGTCGAGAAATGCGACGGAATCGGTACCAGTGGTTCCGCAGGCCGAGTCGGGAGGTAAAGGCGAACGGGACAGGGCGTTGGCGTCACAATGCTTGCGTCTGCTGCGATAGATTACGCGAATGTCGTACTCCTCGATTTGCAGTGCCCACCGAGCTAGGCGGCCAGAAGAATACTTCAATGTGGGGAGCTAACAAAGTGCATGGTGGTCCGTTACCAGGTCGAATGGGCGACTGTACAAATAAGGGCTGAACTTGCGAAGTGCCCACACTAGCGCTAAGCACTCCTTTTCAGTGACGCTGTAATTGGCCTCAGCTTTAGTGAGCGTGCTACTCCCATAAGCGACGACGTACTCGGAGTATCCTGGTTTGCGTTGGGCGAAGACTGCACCAAGAACAACCCCGCTAACGTCTGTGTGAACTTCCGTTGCAGCTGTTAGGTCGAAATGCCGAAGAATGGGAGGAGATGTTAGCAGACTACGGAGCGTGGCAAATGCGACGTCGCTGTTAGGTGACCAGGATTAAAGGTCTGCGTCACCGCGTAAGAGGTTGGTCAGTGGTGACATGATTGACGCAAAATTTTGAGCGAAGCGCCGGAAGTATGAGCAAAGTCCGATGAAACTGCGTAATTCTTTCAGTGTAAGTAGGTTTTGGGAACTGAGAGACTGCTCGCAGTTTTGCAGGGTCTGGTAGAACACCATGCTTGGACACGATTTGCCCTAAGATGGACAGCTCTCGCGCGGCAAAGCGGCACTTTTTAAGGTTCAGTTGTAGCCCAGCGTTGGTTAAGCACGTCAGAACCAGTTGGAGCTGAAGCAGAAGCGTAGAAAAATCGGGAGAGAAAACGAAAATGTCCTACAGGTAGCATAGACACACAGACCACTTCAGTCTACGTAGCATGTTGTCCCAGAGTCGTTCAAACGTGGCAAGAGCATTACAAAGCCCAAAAGGCATTACGTTAAATTCGTACAGGCCATCTGGTGTAATGAACGCAGTTTTCTGGCGATCAGCTTCTGCCATAAGAACCTGCCAGTATCTAGATCGTAAGTCTGATGAGGGGAAGAATTCGGCTCCTTGTAGGCTGTCAAGGGCGTCGTCGATGCACAGTAATGGATAGAGGTCTTTCCGCGTCACCTTGCTTAATCGCTGGTAGTCGACGCAAAACCGAATTGATGCATCCTTTTTTCAAACTAGAACGACAGGAGATGTTCAAGGACTGTGTGATGGTTGAATAACACGACGGCGTAGCATTTCTTCAACCTGGTCGTTGATGACGTGTCGTTCTGCTGCAGAGACACGGTACGGTCTTTGACGCAATAGCTGCTGCGATCCGGTGTCAATGTAGTGGTGCACTGCGGAAGTGCGACCCAATTGCGGCTGAGAAACGTCGTATGAATTCGCGAAGTGTTGGAGGAGATTAAGAAGCTCGGCGCGTTCCTGAGCCCTTAAGGTGTCAGTGATGGAAATCGAGAAGATGTCAGTCGACGAGCATTCCAGTGAGGAAAGGGCATAAAGTTCAGTCGAGGCGCAACTGCATGACTCGTCGGGCATGTTAAGGAACAAAGAAAAATCAAGGTACTCCACTCGACCGAGACATTGGCCAGCAAGTAGCGTAAGCGCTGCAGAAAGTGGGTTGTGGACAAAAATAATGCTTTGACCAGCAGTGACGTCAAGTGTAGCGAAAGGCAAGGAAACGGCTCTGTGGCTCATGAAAATGTTGGAAGGTGTAAACATTACCGTGTCCTCATGCACAACGAGTTTTGGCGATCACTCAAGAGTTTCATGCAAAGGTTCATCACACAGGTGCCAAAATTGAACTTCAGCGCATGCGCAGTCGATGACGGCATGATGACGGGACCCGAGGATAACGTCATGTGAGCACACTGAAAGGACGATGAACTCGACAACGTACATAGAGCCTTGGATGAATATGCAGGACATACAGGTGCCGAGAGGTCGAACTGGTTGTGCGCTAGCCATATGAAGCGATAGTCCAGAGAGCGGCATGGTCCCTTTGTGTAGGGAGCGGTAGAGCTGGGCGGCTATAACAGAAACGGCAGCACCTGTGTCGACGAGCGCAAAGGTAGAAATGCCATCGACAGTTATGGCGATGACGTTAGCAGGTGAAGTGCGAGGACTTGAGCATTTCGACGACGTTGCAGTTCTTGCCTCTGGAACTGTGGCGTTCAGTTTTCCCGGTTGGTCGAAGCAGGTCGGGGGCGCATTGGGGACAGTGATTGCCTGCGAGGAGACGGGAATTGGGAAGAGTGAGTCTGAGACGGGGGCTGGCGTGACTGAGACTCGGGAAGGTTACTGTAGCCATACAGTTGTGAGGGATAGGGAGCAGGTAGGTGCAAGAGCTGTGGGTCATAAGATAACGGCCGAGTAGCGTCGTGGAGGGATTGGAAGCGACGGTGACAATATCATGCTATGTGTCCTAGAGTATCGCAGGCGTAGCAGATAGGTCGATTGTCACGAGTGCGCCAAGAATTGCTTACTCGCGGTGCGGCCCAAGGTGTTGAAAAAAGGGCTGAGTGGGGAGCAACAGACTACATGGGTGGCAAATGCTTCTGGCGGGGTCTGCTGCGTACCACCTGGGCATAAGTAAGAGGCGCGTCCACGGGCTGCATAGCCGGCGCATGCGGAACAGGCATGGGCACAGGCTGCTGGTGGGCAGCGACGGGAACAGCCTGAGCTACCTCTTGGGCAATAATGTGGCGGAGTGGTGAGGGCAGACGAGAGGACAGCAGCTGCTACAAGAAGGAAATCAACGACAGTTGCTGAGCTACTTCTTCACGCACAAGGTCTTTATTCTCTTGCAGAGTTGGTGAGTGATCAGGAATAGAAGACTGGAGAGCGAGTGGGCGTGTGACGAGAATGGCCGAGTGAGAGCGCACTGCTTCCTCAACTCGTGGGAACTTTGACATAAGGTCACAAGTTCTGCAACGGTGGCAGGATTACGGGCCAGGAGCATCTGAAATGCGGCGTCATTCATACTTTTGAGGATGTGCTAAATCTTTTCGGACTCGGGCTTGGCGGTGTTCACACGGTTGCAAAGACAAATAATGTCTTCCATGTAACTGGTGAACAATTCTGTTGTTTTCTGCGCGCGAGTCCGCAAGCGTTGTTCATCTCTAGACTTGCAGACAGCGGGTTGGCAAAAAATG
This sequence comes from Rhipicephalus microplus, assembly GCF_043290135.1. NCBI lineage: Eukaryota > Metazoa > Arthropoda > Arachnida > Ixodida > Ixodidae > Rhipicephalus > Rhipicephalus microplus. The sequence continues at coordinate 88,555,463 of NC_134700.1, forward strand.
TTAGCAAATGACGTTTTTAAGATGAACCACATCGTAATGTAGTTTTTGTGGTTGTTATTCCACATTTCGGCCTCGTCAGCGAGGTAAAAGACGACGTTAGTCAGCTTGTCTGCGTCATCCCACTTGTTGTTTGCGCTCACCAGCTTGTAGTTAGTGAACCAGTCTTCCGTGTCGATCTCATCAGCTCCGCTAAAGACCTTGGGCTCTCGCAAGCGAAGAACGCCGGGGTTGCTGGAGAATGGAGTGAAAGAGCCAGGTTGCGCGTTGTTGGGGGCCATTATGGGAGGTTGCGTTCTATTGCCCAGCTCCAGGTTCAGGCGACGACGAATGGCAGTACCCTCCACCAATTGAAAATGGGTTTATTGGCATGTGCTGAGATGGTGGCCCTACGATGAAAACACGATCAAGACAAAGCAACGGTCAAGCAGATGCCGGTGACGATCCCCACGAGGCGAGCGAGAGAAGCCCAGAAAACTATGTTGCTTGCCAACGATGCGTTTCCTTCTTCACAATATATATATATATATATATATATATATATATATATATATATATATATATATATACATATATATATATATATATATTTAATGAGACCACATCCGGTACGGCAGTAACCAGGTTTTATTTTCAATCAATATGCACGCGCCAAACAGCCCAAGCCCGCGTGACATATGGTGATCACTAAAATGGTCCGGTCTTACAGATGAAGATGAAGTACATAGTCAGCGCTCACAGTTTTCCCTCCTTCGCGAAAGAGGGCAGCAAGTTAGAAAGGGTTGGAACGCCGAATATATCGTCTCAATTAGGGGACGTGGGCGATTTCGGTGTGGCGGCGACGATGAACAGGAGCCGCGTTGAAAGGAGCAGCGCGGTAGTTGACTTCGGATGTTTGTTCCAGGACGGTGTATGAACCGAAATAATGGTGAAGGAATTTTTCGCAGAGCCCAGGTGCACGAAAAGGACTTTGTCGCCTGAGCAGAACAGAACAACTCGACGCTTTGCATCAATGTCGATTTTTCTCTTGTCCTGAAGCAGTGTTGGCGGAGGCCATTTCACGGCAGCGGGCGTCGCGAGCGGCGAACACTTCAGGAGAGATGAAGATGAAACGGAAGATACAGACAAAAACGTGGTAACCAGAACAGAAGTCTGTACACGGCCATACACGAGAAAAAAAAGGGCTGTAGTTCGTCGTACGCTGTATGGCAGCATTATAGGCGAACAATACGAAAGGAAGTATAGTGTCGCAGTTTTTGTGATCCGGTTGAACGTGCATAAAGATCATGTCGGACAAAGTTCGGTGAAAACGCTCAGTCAGACCATTAGTTTCTGGGTGATATGCTGATGTGGTCTTGTGGATGGTGTTAGAGGCCTGGAGGACTTCAGCAAGGACATGTGAAAGAAATATCTTGCCACGGTCACTAACAAGCACACTCGGTGGGCTATGTGGTAAATAATGGGGTGAAGAAAAAAATTGGCAACTTCACAGCACCAGACGGAAGAGCTGCCATCTCTGCGTAGCGAGTAGGTGGTCCACAGCAGTAACAATCTAACGGTGACCAGCTGGCGTAAGCGGAAGAGGTCTGTATAAGTCGATGCCCACAAATTCAAAGGGAGTGAACGGGCGCGGCAGTGGTTGCAATGGTCCCACGGGGTACGTTTTCCGTGCTGGCATGATGCGCAGGAAACGACGTATTTGGTGACAGAAGTAGAGTGGCCAGGCCAAAATAAGCGAGTCTTGAGGCGGTCGTAAGACTTGTGGAACCCTAAGTGGCCAGCCGTCGCGTCGTCATGAAACGCTTGTAAAACATCCTGAAGAAGTGAGCGAAGAAGGACGGGAACCCATTGGTTATCGTGAGGATGGTAAATTTGCTGACATAATGTTCCATCTTGAAGCTTTACACGGGCAAGTTGTCGTCTTAGGCAGCTGTTTGGAGCACTCGATAAGCCGGTGAGCCGATCGATGATTGTGCGGCAGTAGGTATCGGCATGTTGAGGCTAGGCGAGATCTGTGGATGAAAGAAGGTCCGCGGAGGCAACGAACTCTTTCGAACCAGCAGGTGTCTGCTTGGTCACTTTGGTGGGCGGTGACAAACAGATGGAAGGTGACATTTTGGCGCTTTGCGAGAGCGGGCAACTTGACAAAACGTCGGCAATTGGTGCGGTCGACTTGATCTATATGCGACGCTGTAGTCAAACTCCTGCAATCGTGGTACCCAATGACCAAGGCGTCCCGACGAATTTTTGAAAGACGATAACCAACATAGAGCATGATGGTCAGTCACTACTATCAAATGGTGGCTGTATAAACAAGGGCAAAACATTTGTACGAACCACATGATGGCAAGATATTCTTGCTCAGTGATGCTGTATTTTCGCTCAGCAGGTGAAAGAGTACGGCTCGCGTAGGCCATGACTTGTTCTTCGAGAGCGTGGTTCCGCTGAAGAAGGACAGCATCGATGCCAAATCCACTTGCGTCAATGTGTAGCAAAGTAGGTGCTGCAGAGTCGAAATGGCTAAGCACTGCCCGTGGTGTAAGGCATCGCTTGAGGGTATGAAAAGTGGCTTCGCAGTCATCTCACCAGACAAAGGGTGCGCTCGTAGTCAGAAGTTTGTGCAAAAGAGCCGCAATAGTAGCGAAATCACGTACAAAGCGGTGGAAATATGACCCCAAGCCAAAGAATCTGCGGAGGTCTTTGGGTGTGGTTGGTGTGGGAAAGTGCAGTACCGCAGCAACCTTGTCAGGATCGGGCTCAACGCCATGTTTACTGACGACGTGACGTAATACCTTAATGCTGTGACTGGCAAACCGGCACTTCTTAGTGCGGAGCTGGAGAACGACCTTAGCTAAACACGTGAGGACTCTGTCTAGCCGTTCCAGGTGCTGTGAGAAGCTGAACAAAAAGATGACGATGTCGTCCAGGTAGCAAAGGCAGCTCTTTCTTTTTAATTTCTGCAGCACCATGTCTATCATTCGTTTGAATGTGGCTGGGGCGTTGCATAGGCAAAAAGGCATCACATTGAATGCAAAGAGCCCACTGGCGTAGCAAAGGCAGTCTTTTCTATCAGACTCGTGCATCGAAATCTGCCAATAACCAGATCTCAAGTCGAGATTTTAAAAGTACTCGGCACCTTGTAAAGTATCAAGAGCGTCGTCAATGCGAGACATTAGGTAAACTTCCTTACAAGCAATTTTGTTCAGTGATCTGTAATCAATGCAAAACTGCACCAAGCCAACCTTTTTTTTTACTATTACAACAGGAAAAGACCATGTGCTTTTCGAAGGCCTCATGACCTTGTGCGCAAGCATGTCGTTGACTTGTTCTTCTATGAGCTTGCGTTCAGAAGCCGACTCACGGTAAGGGCAGCGGCAAATGACACGGGATCCGTCGGTGTTGGTACAATGAGCAGCCACTGTTGTTTTGTTTGACTCAGACCTTCGAAACAAGCGTCAAAGCAAGGTTGGTGCTTCATTATAATGCCAGCACGACATCGGTTTGCGTTGTGTTGAGATGCTTACACAAAGTGGCCTTGAGAGCAGGAGATGAATGTTCTGCTCGCACACACTTTGAGAATGACGAAGCAGATGAACCAGTTACAACACAAACCACTGCTTTTTGGGTAATTCTGGCAACAGTGGTCCCCTCTGGCAGTAGTAGTGGTTCTGGCCTCGTGTTGCAGGCAGTGATGCTTGCATAATCACGTGAGAACCGCACTGAACAAGATGCGATGGTGATCCCTCGAAAAATGCAGCCCTGGCAAGGAACAACCACCTTAGGACACGTTCTTGTCCGAGAGGCAGGAAGAAATTCGCAGCTGTGACAAGCTCGGGCGATGAAAGGTCAGCAGCAGAAGAAAGCTTAGTGTCCTTAATACGAATGAGGGGCCGATCACACGAAGTTACAGAGGGCACAGCTGACAAGCAGTCCCAGTCTAAGATTATCTGATGAGCGCACGAAGACAGTACAGCCAACTGTATGTGATGACGGATTCCATTGATGAGAACACGATCAGTGTACAATCCGGTCGGGCAAATCGGACTGTCATTAGCGCCGAATACCATGGGGCCGGCATAAGGAGTTTGCATTTTATGCAGGCGAAAACACAATTGACGATCAATTACCGAAATGGCGGCTCCAGTGTCTATAAGGGCGTCAACAACAACACCTTACACACACAAACAGGCAGTATTTAGCTAGACGAGACGGAGGAGTTGTAACATTTCGACAACAAGCAGTTTCCCCTAGAAAAACTGCACCGTCTAGTTTTCTTAGTTCAGAGAGATCGGCACGGGACGCAGGGGTGATGACGTACGCCGAAAAGGTGATAGAGAACAGCGGCGAGGTGAGCGAGAAGTATGAGGCCCAGCTTGAGACCGTGGAGGGGAGGGCGACCGACGGGAGGTAAAAGAATACGGTGCGGGATTGTATTTATCGGGTCTCGGGGCAAAGTACCTTTTGTAAGCCGGATAACCACGTCGTTCATCCTGCTGACAGCGGCGTAGAAACGGGATATATGACCCCTTATGTCACTGTAGCAGCAGGCGGGGCGTGAAGGATGCCATGTAGAATAGTGGGGTGGCCTTGGCACTTGCGTTGCCATCGCATTCGAATGGTTGCATCCGACATCCGCAGGCACAGTTGGAGCTGGTGCAGGTGCCCGTGATGCAACTTCTGCATACGAAGGTGCCGGAAAGCGCACAGGAGACGGGGCATGTCATTGATGTCATTGATGCCAGTTCGTCCTTCATTATCTCACGCAGGTTAGGAGGAGGTGTGGATAGACACAATGGTTTGGTTGTCTGGAATGAGGCCGTGGAGTTCCCCTCTGACAATTGTGCGGATAAGGGCTCGCAACTGATGCTCTCTGGTAAAGCGAGCATCGCAGGAGGTGTGTGGAAGGCGCATAGAATGAAGCGCGTCCAGGTGTTGGCATGTGGTGATGACGTCCCGGACGGTAGTTGGATTCTGGATAAGGAGAGCATTGAAGGCCACAGAGTTGATACCATTCAGTAGGTGTCGGATGCGATTGGCCTCTGCCATGTCATTTTGTGCTTGGTGACAGAAAGCCAGAACATCTTCAATGTAGGACGTACATGATTCGTCGTCCCCTGGATGCGGGTTGCGAGCTTCTGTTTCGCTACCGCAGAACACCCTGCAGACGTGCCAAATATCTGATGGACATGCCCCGGGAAGGCCAACCAATCGGAGAAGTTGCTCTCGTGGTTGTAATACCAGGTTTTAGCGACGCCATTGAGGTAAAAAGGAACGTAGCACAGTTTGTGCACCTCGTTTCAATAACTACAAATACTGGTTCGATAATAAGTGTCCAGCCATTCTTTGACGTCTTTGCCGCGAAGGCCGGAAAATACCGGAGGGTCTCGGTGAGAGGTACTCACGGTGTAAGGAAGCCTAAGTGACTGAGAAGGAGCAGTTGCAGCAGCGGACGCGGTGGGTTCAGCCATCGCTGTTGCTTGAGGGCACAACCATCGACCAGGCCAGAGCTCCAGGGGTGACGGGTAGAGCAGTAGGACGTGGGAACCAAAGCACCCTCCACCACTTATGAGACCACATGCGGTACGGCAGTAACCAGGTTATATTTTCTATCCAGATGCACGAGCCAAAGAGCCCCAGCCCGCGTGACATACGATGAGGGTCACTAAAGTGATTTGGACATACAGATGAAATATATAGTCAGCGCTCGCAATATATATATATATATATATATATATATATATATTTGTGTGTTTGTTTGTATATGTATATATATGTATATGTGTGTATATATATATATGTATGTGGGTAAATTGGTATCGTGAAAAATAAGAGATGACGCAAGCGTAAAAGTTTAAAAGGATATACCCAGAATTTAGGAAATTAGTTCAGGAAAAGACTGATGCTTCGGCCGTGGGACCAGCCTTCATCGGATTGGTGCACACAGGCGACAGTAGTGCAATATAAGACAACCAATGATGTAGTGTCCGCTATTTTATGGAGGGGTTTCAGTAGCGGCATGCTGTGCTGCTCACTTTTATAGTTTTTTTTGCATGTTTAACAACTACACGGACAGTGTTACGGAAGACGCATAGACATGAAAATGGTTAAGTTGATGCAGGGAATGTTTCATGACCTTATAATGATTCACATGGCAATATACAGAAACAATAAAACATCAACTTAAATACTGAAGATGGCGGCGCTCAGACGGCTAAGGTGTAATACTATGTTACTGGCTCACAAAGCATCGTCAGAATGTCAGAAGTGCGTGGTGAAACACTAGTACGTGCAATAGGACAAAAAGAGTAGAATTTACGTATGCACACTTATCCAAGAAAACAGTGTAAACAATTGAAGCCACAATAGATGTGTCATTGGCATAAACAGTCACAAGTTATAGGTTCAATTGTGATCAATTATTGATGAACAATAGTGCGTGCGCAGTACCCTGTGATGACCTGATAAGAAAAAAGAAATATTTATTATTTACTCAGTTAATTTCTCATTTTTAATCATTTACTAATTTTTCATTTACTGCTGGTGACAGTCATCTTGAGGGGAATTATTGCGTTTTCAAGATTACTAGCAAGAGGGCGCATTGAGCGTGCGTCGCCACATGGTAACAATGCGGTGGCGCGCGCTGTCGTCACTCAAGCGTACTTTGCCTCGCAGAAAGGGGGCAGGCTGAACGCCTGCACTTGTATCGCGGTGGGGACAATGCACATCTTGAATGGCCATGGGCTTCCACCGTAACGATTCTGTTGTAGTTAGCGGGCGGAGAAAGGTCACTGCAATTGTTGCACAGTCTTCGTTTGCGAAAAGGGCGCGCTTTTCAGACACAGCGAAGTAACAACTAAGATGCTTATTCGCGTTCATATGTACCTGTGTGTGCACTTTGTGCGCCATTTTGTTACATGACACGAATGTCATAATTACTATGTTGGGACATGTCCTTTAACTATGTTATTCGTTCGCGTCACGTATTGCCGAAATTGGTGCATGTGAAGCTACAAGAACGGCCGCGAGTGCATCATGAGCGTAGCATGTAGTCATGTTGTTACATGACACGCACCTGTTGATTATCATGTTTGCACCAGTCGCATACCTTTGTCATTATTTGATGTCCCGTATACGAAACTTGGTATAACTGAGGCTTGCGAAATGGCTGCGAGCGCATCATGAGTGTGGCATGTAGTCATGTTGTTACATTACACGCATGTTAAGATTTTCGTGTTCAGGTCTGTTGCTTGTGTTCGCCATGCAGTCATGTCGAAGCATACCTATTTAGCAACATGTCATGTGAATGAAACCACCGTAAGAGCAACAAGACCATGAAATGTAAGTCATGACATACATGCTATTATTTTCATGTTATAGCTAGTCACTTATGTTCGTGATAGTCATGTTATGCTAAACCAGATGCCGTGTCGATACCATTATCGAAACGGCCAGGAGAGCAAAAAGTCGTATGCGGATGGATGGACAGATGGATGGATAGATGGATGGATAGATGGATAGATAGATGGGTGAATGGGTGCGTAAGTGGGTGGGTGGGCGGGTTGGTTAAGTTATTGAAGTTTGCTAAGAAATGCTTCGCATTTAAAACGTTAATAGCTGCTCCAAAACATCAATTTTCCTGCTCCAGATTCTGCTCCAAAAAGCGAATTGTTGCTTTCATCACTGCAATGGTAAATCGGGTTTATGCGGGTGCTTGAAACTCTTGAAAACAAAAATTTTTACTTTCAAGTCCTGAAAGTGCTGTAGTTTTTGCAACTTACCAAATTTTCTTTCTTCTATTTGAATAAATGGTGTGCATTTCATGGCACATTATTTGTAGTGCCATAAATGTTGCAGGTAGCACAAGCAGGAAACAAAGGAAACCAACACCGTGAATTTCTGTAAAGTTGAAGAAAGCAGGAACAGAAGGATAAGAAATGAAAAAAAATTTGAATTGAGCAGGAAATCGGAATGTTAACAAAAAAAACTAGACGCCAATCTGAAGTAATCAACAGCTACATCAGACTCGTAACCAGAAAAGGCAGAGGGAACTAGCCACTTGACATGCATCAAGTCAAATATCCTTGGGAAGACAAGCCAACACCAAGCAGCAGTTCACTGTTATGCGAAAGTTCAGCAAGAGCGATTACTGGAATACTGAAAGTTATTTTTCATGCCGCTCCTAAGAACTATCATTGAAATTATTTTCATTCATTTTTCTTTCTTCACAATTACATTACAATTACCTTGCATAACATCTCTTATAATTCACTTAGCGTGACTGTCTGATTTAATAAACATTGTGCCTAACAAAGAAACTGAGCCCTTAATTGAAGTATTCCTTCCTTCATTCATAGAAAGTCTCGTTCTGGCAGACTTGAAGCCTTAAGATGCTGTGGGAGGGATTATTGGTCAGCTGTCATCTAATGATACCGCGTGACGCTATACAGACAAGAAGGCTCCACAGTTGCCGCCATGGTGACATGTGGCACTGACAGACGATCCCACGTTGATTTCACATATATATCTACCCAATAAAGTGGATGGGAAAATAGCCATCGTGGTGGCTGAGTTGAAGAGCATATGTCGCGTTATTCGAAGGTCGAAGAAACGATCCTTACCCAGGGCAGGTTATCATTCCATCCACTTTTCTTTCTTCACATTTACAGCACGATTGCTTCTAATACAATCCTCAACACTTTCCTTGGCATTATTGTCAGTCAGATCTCATTAATATTGTGTCTAACAAAGAATACGAGTCATTCATGATACGCTTTTTTTCCTAACGAGAAAATGTATTGCAGCCATATTTTCCAAGTCTGTTCTAGTGTTCTACCTGTTTTTATTGAATAGTAAGTATTTCGAATAGTAAGTATTTCAGTAGAAATATCAGCCGTCATGCAGACACTGCAGAATCAGGGCGTATATGAAGTATATTTAAACATTCTGGAAGAAATCTACGGGGGATCAACTGCTACCATAGTGCTTCATAAAGAAAGCAACAGAATACCAATCAAGAAGGCTGTAAGGCAGGGGGACACAATCTCCCGAATGCTAATTACCGCGCGCTTACAGGAGGTTTTCAGAAGCCTAGAACGGGAACAGCTAGGGATAAGAGGTAATGGAGAATACCTTAGTAACCTGCGCTTCGACGATGACACTGCATTGCTGAGTAACTCGGGGGACGAATTGCAACTCATGATTACGGAGTTAGACAAGGAGAGCAGAAAGGTGGGTCTTAAAATTAATCTGCAGAAAACGAAAGTAACGTACAACAACCTCGGAAAGGAGCAGCGCTTCGAGATAGGTAATAGTGAAATTGAAGTTGTAAAAGACTATGTCTTCTTAGGGCAGGTAATAACCGCAGAGCCGAACCACGAGATTGAAGTAACTGGAAGAATAAGAATGGGGTGGAGCACATTCGGCAGGCACTCTCAAATTATGACAGGTAGATTGCCACTATCCCTCAAGAGGAAGGTATATAACAGCTGCATCTTGCCGGTACTTAGCTACGGAGCAGAAACCTGGAGACTTACAAAGAGGGTTCCGCTTAAATTGAGGACGACGCAGCGAGCAATGGAAAAAAAATGGTAGGTGTAACCTTAAGAGACAAGAAGAGAGCAGAGTGGATTAGGGGACAAACGGGGGTAAGGATATCATAGTTGAAATAAAGAAGAGGAAATGGACATGGGCCAGGCATGTAGCGCGTAGACAGGATAACCGCTGGTCATTAAGGGTAACTAATTGGACTCCCAGAGAAGGGAAGCGGGTTAGGGGGAGACAGAAGGTTAGGTGGGCAGATGAGATTAAGAAGTTTGCGGATATAAATTGGCAGCAGCAAGCTCAGGACCGGGTTAACTGGCGGAACATGGGAGAGGCCTTTGTCCTGCAGTGGACGTAGTCAGGCTGATGATGATGAATATGAAGTATTTCGAGCCTTCATCCTCCCCGAAAATATGTTAAATGGGTTTTTGACCGACAATAGGGTCCTCAGAATATATTAGGCCTAGCCTTGAAAGTCCTTGAAAAATCCAAATTTTTGTCACGTAAACGAGCATGAACCCTGTTAAGTCTGATGCCGCGAAATGACTGTAGACAGCAGTGTAAAGCTATGAATGCAGCTGTTTACGTGGCAAGCCACCCGATCTACACGGTGATGGTGCTATGGAGTCTCATTGAAAGCCCTTATTTACAACGAAAGCACAGAAGGGCATTGCTGTCTTGTAAAAAAAAAGTGAGCATAAGTTCCGCTTCATTAGATTCCCAATAACAGGGCAGAAAAAGAATTCTCTTGGGATTAAAAAAAAAGCGCGTTGTTTTGCTGAGAAGCTGACAATCCGTCATCGTGGTGCAGTGGCTGCTACGTTTTGGACTGCCGACTTGTTGGTTTGAAACTGGTTGAAGGTTCGACTCCCAACTATTGTAAATGCTTTTCGATGAAAATAAAAATGCACAAGCCAATACAGGTATCATTTATGTTTCTTGCAGTGTGATTTCACTCTGTTCAATATTAAGGTCTGCTTAAGCAGATGCAGCCGCTGTACCAATGCTTGTACTACATTTATTGATCCGCTATTGCTGCAAGCGTACTTCTTCGATGCCAAGAACTTCGAAGAAGGGTCACCGCCACAAGGTCGCCGCCACTTCGGATCATGCCTCGTGTGTGGAATGATGGGGCATTACATCAGGAGTTGCCCGCACAAAGACATCTTCGTTGTCAAGAAGAAAAGTTTGGCAGACCCCAAGTACTGTGCAAATCCATGTTATGCGAATAATATGGAAGGAAGGTGATGACAATGCCCTATTTTGAACGCGAATGCATTGCTTAGTCGGGCAATGTCGGGCGTCCGTCGAGATCTGTTCACCGCCCTCGCCCATAGCAACAGCTTTGGATGCACGCGCTTATCCTCGCCCCTAGCAACTGAAGCCCCTACCTCCTTGACTTAAACGTGACTTGCCACCGCCACAATGCAAAGCGTTGGAAACGCGTTTGTTGCGTTTGTGCTGCTAGCGTTTGTGTAGCATATGTGTTCCTATGCAGGCTATAGCTACTACAGCTGTAAACGCATACCACGTTTCTCACGTTTCTCACGCCACATATACGAAAGTTAGTATTAGAGTACGTGAATGTATGACGAAGGTATGTGGCTGGTGCAAACATGATAATCATGAGATGTGTGCCATGTAACAACATTAAGACATGCCACACTCATGATGCACCGGCCGTCCTTTCGCTAGCCTCACTTATACTTAATTTGGTATTACGGAGCGTGAATGGATGATGAAGGTTTGATACTGGTGCAAACATAAATATGACATGCGTGTCTTGTGGCATTGTGACTACATGCTACGCTCATGATGCGCTCGTGGTCGTTTCGCTAGCTTCACATGTACCAAACTTGGCATTACGTGACGACAGCGGATGACATAGGTAAATGGCACATCCAAACATAATAATCGCGACATACTTGTCATGTAACAACATTAATACATGCCAAACTGATGATGCGCTCGCGGCCATTTCGCAAGCTTCTTATATGCTAAATTTGGTATTACGGGACGCCAATGAATGGCAAAGGTATGGGACTGGTGCAAACATCATAACCATGAAATGCGTGTCTTGTAAGAACATGAATACATGCCACAGTTAAGGCGCCATACATTTTGACGTGACGTGGTGCGCGTGCTCGCTGGCGTTTATTTTGTCGCGTAAAGCTGGCACTGCCACGCCAGGCACCAGTCCTGCCGTATACTCCCAGGCGCGCTCTGCGCTGCATTGCTTTGACGCATGTGCGTTTCAGCGCGTCCGGCGTCACTCCACCACGAAAAGAGGGAGACCCAGTGTTGTCTGGGCAACGCATCGGCCCAAAATCCAGCATGTCGCATTTTGCACCGGTTGCCATCAGGTCACGCCGACGAACGCTTGTCGCGCCTGGCTCCACACTATATAATGCTCGCGTTTCGCTAACGTAGCGTCGCTGTTCTCAGCGTGCGCGCGCGTGATCCTTGCATTGGTATGTATTGGGTCCTTCATAATGCGCTCGCTGCCGTTTTGCAAACTTCACATAAACCAAACTTGGTGTTACGTGACATCAATAGATGAAAAAACATATGAATGGTGCAAACATAATAATCCTAACATGCGTGCCATGTAAGAACATGGCAACATGCCACGGTCATTGCGTGCTCGATGCCGTTTCGTTAGCTCCCCTTATACTAAATTTGGTATCACATGACGTGAATAGATGACGAAGGTAAACAACACATCCAAACATGATAATGATGACACGGAAGTCATGTGCTGCATAATTAACTTCACCTCGTGAAGTCGTGCTGATTTTATAGTGTGATATCAGCATTTCTCATCCGTGCTTCGCCTATCATCGAATACAACCTACTCATACGGTCACTATGAAAGTGTTTGTTATGCTCACTCCATTCCTGACTGCCCAGAATAGGGCGATGACGAGCTGTTTTTGTTAATAAAGGCAGTGCGTCTGTCTGGCGAACTTATCAGTCTCGAACAAAGTGGCTGCATAGAAACGACGTCGACAACAGTAGTATGCAGAGGCAAAGGGCCATCGATTGGCCGAGCAGACTGAAAAGTTATCAGCTAAGAAAGAAACCTGATATCGCGGCTTTATCTAGAGTCGTTGGAAATAAAAAAGACATGTCACACACTCAATCGGAGCGAGGGAGCTCTTTCACTGTTTTATGCACTATTAAAATGCAATTTCCCCTACTTCCCCATTGAATAACATATATTACTCTAAGACAGAAACTGTAACATGATAAAAAAAATTACGCCGTAGTCTTTAACAGATATTTTATATCGGTACCTACAAAAGACGATTGCTCAGCTGAAATGTCTTATTCGTTTTCAGCTTTAATTTTGTCAGTGCCCTCCATTTTAATGCTTCATCTGCCATACCAAACAGACGGGCTTACATTTAATATTCGGCTTGATCACCCTATGCTGGGCTTATCAATCTGTAATCATCAAAATCCACACATTATATTTCCCTCACAAACTGCATTGCTGCATTTCGTGGACATATGGAGATCAGCTGAGCCTGCACAGCACAGGGTCTTTTTGTCTTTTTAACAGGTTTTTGCTTTCCGAATTTGGCTGTAGTGTAATCACGAAAGCAGAGAGGCTGTTGCTAAAGATGAGAGTACTGGAATGCCATCAATCTATCAGGAAGCTTGAAAAAAGGGCATTTTTTCTCACAACATCACATGGAGGACTGCTGCCCAGACTAATTGGCGGGCATCTAGTTAAATGCCAACTTTCATGCCAATCTTCATGCCCCTCATTATGAGTTGGTTCATAGTGTCAAGCTTGACAGACTTTTTAAGTAGCTAGGCTTCAGCGGTAGAGCAGCAAAACTCCAGTGTACAGTAAAATCTCTATACAACGAATCTCAAGAGAACGTTAGAAATCGCACCTTATTTTGAAAAGTTGTGGTCGAAGTATTTCAAATTTTTGAGAAAGTTGTAAACGCAACCATGGTGAGTTGCCTACATGGGCTGCGTGTACATTTGCGACCACGTTAGGCTCTAATAAGTGCGAAAAAAAAAAACAAACAAGCTGAAAATATTACAGAACCAATGCACTTTTATTTGAGGAAGAGCGTGATCTATCTTGGTGTAGGTAGCTTGATTGCTAAAGGACAAATTCTTTAAAGAGGCCCTGGAACACTTTTTCAAATAACCATGGAATGAATAGGCAATATGCGAAATTAACAGTGCCATCTAGTAACACAGCAGGTACCATATTCGCCATTTTGATGCTGGCGAGGCTTGACCCCTACGCGCGGGCGACCCACATGCGGTTGTACGCGTTTCAACGCTTCAACGGTCGCAGTCAAAATTTTTTTCTGGCGAAATGCCAGTGCACTGCTGTGTGCCGCTGTGCAAGCAGCGCGGAGTCACAGACAGCGATAGGAGCAGGGTATGTGGCATGAATTACGATTTTGCAGCAATAATTTAAACGCAAAACAGGGTATGGCGTACACAAGCTTTATGGGCATAGTCTAGGATGCATGTATCTCCGCGGTGCGCGGGCTGCACAAGAGCAATGCAGGACTAACCATTTTTCTGTGTTACGCGGGCAGGCCATGTTTTTATAGGTTTGTCAGCTTCTGCGGCGAGGTGTTTTCACTACGTCAGGCCTCTACACGACAGTGGTGCTCTTCGATTTACCATCTCGAACTCGCTGAGAAGATGTGCGGCATTCAAATTTTCTTATGACTTCGGGGAAGCCTTGGACTACCCGCAGTCTATCCGCGGTGAGTCTGAGATGGTAAATCGAAGAGCCCCGGAAATTCCCTGCAGTCGAATAGAGAGTCCGCAACTGCTGGTGAAGTAACTAGGGTGACAGAACCGAACTGTTTGGACGGACTTTTTTGTGACGAGATTACACCATGTAGGTAGACGACGTAGAAATGTTATTTTTGAAGGTGATTGCGCACAGAGACGTGCAGAGCTTCCGCTACTCCGATTAACATGCCGTACACGCATTCTAGAAAGGCAGCTCGGTTACTTGTCCACCTTCAAGCTCCATTGTGTCTACAAGTACGGTCACCCCGCAGCAATAAAACAGTCATTCGGAAGATAAGGGCTATGCCCACTTTGGAACAGAAAAATATCTGCTCAGGCACTTAACTTCCATTCGCCCAACGTGCGCGGACGCAACTTTTCCATTGGGGCCTCTCACTAATTTTTCTTTACCAGCGAAATAAAATCGAAAAGATAGCAGGGTGCACTGCCGTAGGTTTCGAAAACTGACACCATGAGTATCACCAGGGCTTGACTGAATGACGTTCTGCATGAGTTCAGAGCACGGCAGTCCTATTTATTCATAAGACGGGATTCATTCTCTGCATTTTAGTCTCTTTGGCTCAGTTGCGTTGCAGCTGTTTTTTTGTGTTGCAACTCACCTCACTTGAAAAATGTTTCATTTGCATTATAAAACATACGGCTGTGGAGACAGCCATAACTTAGTTGTGTGGGATTCAGCATTTTGGCTGCCTTACACTTGCAGCTCCTAGAAACCTTTGAAGCTACTTAGATATAAAAAATAACTGATTTAAATTCCCTAGAGTGTCCACAAGTGACTAATGCCTCTTAAGGCTTGCTGTGAAGGGCCATATCTAGGAAAGGCTGCTAGGAAACGGGAGTGTGCGCAGAAAAAACTAAGGGAGAGGGGGTCACATTACAAGTGCATCATTAGTCCTGCAATGCACATAAAACTGGACCTCTATTCCCTGTGAGATGAATTCGTGATAGTGCCTGTGTTTGTAAACAACAATCGTTTAAACAGCTTAGAGAAACCTAGCTCATGACGTCGCACTTAATGTTTGTTTCCTTATATCTTGTAGGTATCCTTCCACCGCTTTCCGAAATATGCATCAAAATACAAGTGGCAAAATGTGGCAAGATTCCTAAACAGTTTGTCCACATCACATGTTCGGGCACTGGGAAACGTCTTGGTGTGGCCATCGCAGTAGCTCAGCGCAGTGAAGCAAGTGTTCAGGAGTCATACGGTCGTACTAGCGAACGCGTTGCCGTCGACCGCTCGCCCACATTAAAATGGCAGCGGGGTCAAAATGCGCAGTGTTGCTAGAGCACAAAGCAATTTCGCATATGGTCCATTCACCGGGAGAGCTTATTGCCTCACGAATTCAACGCAACAAAAGTTTTAAGAATCTGTTCAGTGCGAGTGGAGTTACAAAAATTTGTCGCATGCTGCAATTGCATTCTCTTTTCTCTCGTCCTGACGAAAGCGCTAGAAACTAAACAGGGAGGGATGTCAAGGCCCCAGAAAAACGTCGCGCGCGCTCTTTTAAAAATTTTTTTCACTTCAAGTGCGCAACTTTTTTAATGTGATCGCGTGCGCACGCGTGGGCAAGTAGCGGCCTCCCGCGGTGATCTCTGTTATGAGCGAGCACGCCATGTTCAAATTAGCCAATGGCTGATAGATGGGCCCTTGACATTTGATTTTCGGGCATATAACGTGATTTGTCGAGAGAAGAGCAAGCAATTTTCAGCTGACGTTGATAATTTATTTTGAGTTCCAGGCCACGTGCTGTGCTATATTATTTGGCTCGCGTGTTGTTTGGTGCCTCTACTAAAGATCGGCAGTGTTTTATGTTCACGCTCAAAAAGTGTTGCAGGGCCCCTTTAAGTCTTCGCGTGCGCTGTCATTGCTCTTGTCGCTGTCTTATCACGACAAATGGTAGGGATCTTATCAGTCATCAGCTAAGCTCACGTTCATGCTCGTCGTCGTAATGTGCATAGGGTTTGAGCATTAGGGAAGCACGCACGGGCAATCATTGGTGATTTCATCTACCAGTCACTTGCGCCGTATTTTTCACTGTTGTAGCATTTGTTTTTAGCTGCTTCCCGAGCCCGCCTTGAAAGTTCAATCACCAACCTAAAGGCTAGAAAGCAGCCATCGAACTAAGATGCAGGTAAAGCTGACTGACGAAAATAAAGACTTTGGGTTGAAACCTGATGCGAAAAGCGAGTACTAGGTGATCATGATGGTGATACAGCTATCGCACATAGGCATGGTGATACAGCTATCGCACATAGGCAGGCACATCACAGATTTTCCTATGAATACACTATAACAAACTCTGGTGCTAGTGTCTATGGGAACTGCAACACGTGGCGCTTCAGTGAGCATGGAAATGATAAGCAGTACATGGCTTTGTTTATACTTCGTTCTTATGGCTCTGTTTGGCTTTGCATGACTTGTAGCTGCTTCATCACCAGACGACAATCAGGAAACGTTCAGTATTTCCACTTCTGCACCTTGACTTTTTAGGCTCACTAATCACGAAGTTCACAACCATCTGTTTTTCTATTCAAAACAAAACCACAACACAGCAATAAGCAAAGCCAAAAACGCGTTGAAAACCTGCAAGCATGAAGACTTGGGCTAATTCGTATACTGCCCATCATTTTCATTGTGGCTGAATGATCGCAGCATCATAGTCACCTCTACAGTAGAAGCTCTTCAATACGTGCCTGCTCAATGTGTCTCTGCCGTTTATACGTACCATATTTACTTGTATAATCCTCGCTCTCACACAATTCTCGCACCCTCCACATCGCCCAACAAAACTACGATTTCTTTTTTTTTCTCGAGTAATTATCCCACTTCCGAAAACTGTCGAAATCATGTCGTCTGCTCGTTCCAGCCGCTGATGATGATAGCACGCGCCATTCGGCGCCATCTCTTAAGTATCAAGCGTACTATTATTGCACAGAGATTCAATCCAAGCCAAGCAAAAGTGGCAAATGCACATTGTGGCCTGTTTTGTATCTTGTGTCGGCAATCATTTCTTGTTATAGGGTGATACTGATGCTACACGGCTGCTTTCAAGTGGATTGTGATAGATCATGCACTAAACAACAGCAACAGGGCCACCGGTAGTGCTACGCCATGCAAGCGGGTCGCCAATCATGTCATGACGTCATCGCCATCGCCGAGCACATAAAAGCGAGACACGCAAAATAAACCGCCCTTGTTCTTGTTTGGTTACTGAGCCGTTCACTCGCGACGTAACAGTGGCGACGAGGCACGAATCGACGCGGTGGGAGGAGGCGCTTTGAAGCGTGGCTGCTGAAACAGGCAGCGATGGCGCCGGGACAGGCGCCTGCATTCACGGAAGAAGGAGGCTGGTGCGCCTACAAGGTACGCTTGGAAGCATACTTTCAAGCACAGGAAATCACAGACGAGGCAAAACAACGAGCCCTGCTGGTGGCAGTTCTGTCCAATGGCGCCGTCAAAGTACTTCAGGGACGATGCCACCCCAAAAGCGTGAACGACCTCACCTACAGCGATGTCACCAAGCACCTGCAGAGCCACTACGAGCCGCAGGTCAACGAAACAGCAGCCAGCACAGCAGCCAGCTGCCGATTCTTCACGCGCACACAGGCAGAAGGTGAGCGAGTGCGGGATTTTGTAGCCGCCCTTCG
This sequence comes from Rhipicephalus microplus, assembly GCF_043290135.1. Taxonomy (NCBI): domain Eukaryota; kingdom Metazoa; phylum Arthropoda; class Arachnida; order Ixodida; family Ixodidae; genus Rhipicephalus; species Rhipicephalus microplus. The sequence continues at coordinate 88,573,448 of NC_134700.1, forward strand.
CCGCATGGCCGAAGACTGCAATTTCGGCGACATGTTGCACCGCATGCTGCGGGACCGCATTGTATGTGGTGTTCGAGACGACGACGTAAGACGTCTGTTGTTGACCCGCGGTTCCCTGACTTTGAAGGAAGCAGAAGACTTCGTAATGGCTGCTGAGGCCGCCGCGGAAAACGCGCAGCACATGCAGCCACTGCCCTCCCCGGTAGCCGACACAACGAATTTTGTGCGGCCGGGCCTCTCACGTTCGAAGTCGAAGAAAGCAAGTGGGCTATCTCGCAATGAGCATCGGCCTTGCACCCGCTGTGGTGCATCCTCGCACCAAGCGGACGATTGTCGTCATCTACGAACACTGTGCCATCGATGCCGGAAACGCGGCCACTTGGCACGAGTGTGTAGAGTGTCGGACGAAGACACTGATCGGAGGCAACAAGCGAACGCCCTTTCGCAAGACCCACAAAAGAGTTCGGATGACTGCGAAGCTTTATACACGCTGACTGCGTATCAAGTGACGGACAGCGCGCACGTAAAGCCTATTTTGCGCCAGATAAGTTGGAACGGAGTGCCGCGCACAATGTTGGTAGAGACGGGTTCACCTGTGAGTGTTATTCCGCGGTCAGTGTTCGAGCAACACCGAGGCAAATGGCCACGTTTGCAAGCCACAACAATGAAGCTGTCGTGTTTCAAGGGCCCACTTCCTATCAACGAAAACTTGCAACTCAATGCGACCATAAAAGGCGCGACCATTCAGGCCAAACTTTTCGTTATCAACTGTCCGGGACCGATGCTTTGCGGCCGTGACACTATCCGCAGCTTCAATACGGCAGGCGTGCCGGTACTCACTGGAAACGAGGTGACGTGTGCAGGCGGAAAATGCGGACAGAATGGTGGAAACCATGCTATCAAAGTACAGTGATGTCTTTGCTCCAGGGTTGGGTTTGCTCCGAGGGCCACCGGTACACCTGACCGTCAAAGAAGGCGCAAGACCCCGGTTTCGTAAGGCGCGGACGGTGCCGTATGCGCTCAAACAAATGTTATCAGCAGAGTTAGATCAGCTGGTAAACGAAGAGGTGCTATCACCGGTAACATCGGCCGAATGGGCCACACCAGTGGTGCCCGTAGTCAAAAAAGATGGATATGTGTGATTATGCGGCGACTTCTGGCTTACGGTGAACGCCGCTACCATAATGGAGCAATATCCGCTGCCGCGGGTTGACGATATCTTTGCGAACCTCAACGGCGGAGAAGTTTTTAGCCCATTGGACTTGAACGCCTATAATCAGCTGCCCCTTGACGAGGACTCGAAGAGGCTAGTCCTTTATAACACGCATAAGGGTCTCTACTGTTTCAACAAGCTGCCGTTCGGAGTGTCGTCAGCGCAAGCAATCTTTCAGCGGCGCATGGAGGCCGTGCTCAGCGGGATCCCTGGCGTGCAGGTATATCTGGACGACATAATTGTATCGGAAAAGGCAAACGACTGCAGGATCCTGGAGCAAGTGCTACAGCGCCTGAGGTAACACGGCCTGCGCCTACGACGGGAGAAATGCAAGTTCAGGCAAGAGCAAGTCACCTTTCTCGGACACTGCATCAACAGACACGGCCTACGCCCCAAAAGCGACAACATCACGGCACTGCTCGACGCCCCCCAGCCCACTTCGGTAAGAGAACTGAAAGCTTCTTTAGGTTTGTTAAATTACTACGGCAAGTTTTTGTCCAATGTGTCGACCTTACTAGCGCACTTGTACGCATTGTTGGCAAAGGGCGTAAAATGGGTCTGGGGCAGACAACAGCAGAATGCTTTCGAGGCAGCCAAACAAGCAGTGAAGAATGCAAAACTTTTGGTGCATTTTGACCCAAGCAAGCCCATTCGCCTAGAGTGCGACGCGTCAGCAGTAGACCTGGAAGCAGTGTTGTCGCATCGAGTCGGAGGAATTGACTACCCTATCGTATTCAGGTCACGAACATTAACAAAAGCCGAGAAAAATTATTCCCAGTTGGAAAAGGAGGCCCTCGCCCTCGTATTTGGCGTGACCAGGCTCAGAGACTATCTGTATTGAACCCACTTCAAACTAGTAACCGACCACGAACCATTAACCGGACTGTTCAGTCCAGACAAGGGAATTCCGCCGATGGCCGCTGCCCACATTCAGCGTTGATGATGTTTGATGTTTTATGGCGCAAGGGCCGATTCACGGCCAAAGAGCGCCAGTTCACATTCAGCGTTGGGCCCTGCTGTTGGGTGGATATCGGTACAGCCTAACCTATCGTAAAGGACCTGAAAACGTAAACGCAGATGCCTTCAGCCGACTCCCTATTCCTCGGGGGCAGCCCGATAACGTAAAATACGACGCTCCCGAGTATGTATTATAAGCTGAAGCTGTGAACGCGGCACCCATCAGTGCCAAGGAGTTGGCGGTTCTAACCATCCATGATGCTATGTTACAGCAGGTGCGAAAGTGGATCCTGCAGGGCTGGCCGCAGTACCTGACAGATTCCGAGGAGCGATTCCGGCCGTTCTTCCAGAAAAAGGATAAGCTGACGGTGAATCAGGACCTCATTTAATGGGGACATAGAATAGTAGTGCCATCAGCGGCTGCTGGGAGTCTTTTTAGGCTCCTACATGAAACACATCCAGGGATGGCGGCAATGAAAAACCTAGCTCGAACCATTTCTTGGTATCCAGGGCTGGATGCCGACACCGAAAGGATGGTACGCGAATGTGAGAGGTGTGCTCAAAGCAGTGCAATGCCTCCTGCGCAGGTTCCGGCGCCATGGCCAGAAACGGGCCGGAAATGGTGTCGAGTGCACATCGACTACGCAGGCCCCGTCGAAGGACACATGCTACTGGTGGTTGTAGATGCTGAAGCAAAGTGGCTGGAGGCTATATCGAGGTGGAGTACGACATCAGAAGCCACCGTGGAAGCGTTGAGGCCCATATTTGCCAGGTTAGGACTGCCACATACACTTGTTTCAGATAATGGCCACAGTTCGTCTCAGCCGAGTTTCAGAAGTTCGTAAGAATGAACGGGATCAACCACGTGACGACGGCGCCTTACCACCCGCAGTCAAATGGCCTGGCGGAATGCGCGGTTCGCACGATCAAGGAAGGCCTTCGAAAACGCCAAGGGGGTGGCACATTCATTAAACGTCTCAGTCAGTTATTATGCCATTACCGACGGACACCGGTAAAGGCTGGGAAGTCTCCGTCCGAACTACTGCTGGGTTATCGGCTTCGGACCAGGCTAGACTGTTGCCTCCCGAGTGCAGGCGGGGAACCGCGTCTTGAAGAGCGCTCCTCCACCATGCCGTTCTGTGCAGGACAGCCGGTGTGGCTGAGAAGTTTCCACAGCCGCCCAAAATGGTTGACGGGAGTGGTCACCAGTACCCAAGGGGCTCGGATGGCGACTGTGTCTACGCCGGACGGCGAGCAATGTCGTCACGCGAACCAACTGCAGCTGCGCACTCCGAAGGACTGAAACACAACGCAGCCAGGGGGCGCTACAACATCCACCACCACCGCTAACAAAACCTCGCCGATGCCAGCCGGCATGGCTGACCCCACGCTGGCGGGGTCGCCGCCCTCTAGCCAATCTGAGGCACCGCCGCCGCTTCGCCGGTCCAACAGGCTACGGCGACCACCTCAAAGGTTCAACTGATAAAAGGGGGAGATGTGCTACGTCATGCAAGCGTGTCGCCAATCATGTCATGACGTCATCGCCATCGCCGAGCACATAAAAGCGAAACACGCAAAATAAATCGCCCTTGTTCTTGATTGGTTACTGAGCCGTTCACTCGCGACGTAACAGGTAGGCCCTTCGGAGTCTACGAGTTTGTGTTTGCTACTGGTGATGGCAGCTGAAAGCCACGAAGACGCGTGGGCCTGCTCTGTGCCTAAAACTGGGATTGATGGTAAACTTTATTTTCTCAGACACAGTGGATGATTCTGTTAAATAACCATCAGCTCAATACTGACGTCCTACGCTTACCTTTTGAGGGCTCCTGTTGAGCGACGAATGCTACCACTACGCCCGCAACGTGCACAAGCTATGCAAATTCTATTTCTCGACTATTTACTTGCACTTTTTGTGTCTCAAGTAAATCTTGCCTTGTGTTGAATCTGTGCTTTTATTGTTGAGGTAAGTGTTAATTAGTACTTCTCAAAGCTTGCTGTTAGTCGCTGGTGTGAGAATCCTGATTTGCAGCGACTTCGTTTTCTTTTTCGCTCTGTACATTTGCATGGGAAGTTTTCCCTGCATATTTCTCGCACCCCCCAACTTTGCATCGATTTTCCGCAAAAAAAAGTGCGAGGATTATGCAAGTAAATAGGGTAATCATGAGGAATCCCCCACCCAGTCTTCATTGAACCCCCATGTATTGGCTAATGACTTAAGCCGAAGTCGCTTGTAGCCTTAATGCACAATTTGTATGTACTAATTTTATTCTCGTTATTCATGCACAGGCTGAAAATCGTCAAAATTGTGTGCACGCAGAGGTTCGATACAATGGCTGTAACGATTGGACTACAACAGCCAGCGATAATGACATGAAAGCATGGTCCCATTGACGTATTTTCTGCGCATACAGCTGATGCGAATCGCATCGTGCAAGAGCATGGCCTTCAAAATCAGTTTTTGGTAACCCAGGATCTCTCAATCGCTGCTCCCAGTGGAGGTTGTGAATTCGCTGTCGCTTTCCGATCCAAGCCAAGTACATAATCTAAATGGCTCAGCAGCGCTGAGCCAGGCTGCGCACGTTTCTTCATTCGGTCTTTATTCCTCACCTTTCCACAGTGTTGATCGAGGCGGTGATGTGCTGATGTGTTACCAACGTTCTTCTTGTGCGGCGTGTCGTGTTTTTTTTAAATTCTTGTGTTGTGCACGAAGTGTGTGAATAAATTTGTACGCAAATGCTTCATATTGTGTTGAAGTACCACGTCTCGAGCGTGAAAAAAAAAACAAAAAAACTAGAGATCATTGGCACCATTGAAAATGGAGCCAAGAAATCTACGACAGCTCGCGAGAAGAAACTGCCTGTGACAACTATGTGCGGTATTTGGGACGCTCGTGAAAACTTGATGGGCGGCACGGGCAGCAATTTGAAGAGGTGCCGCATTAGAGACTCTATCTCGAAGTAGAAAAGGCCCTGCATTTTGGCTAAAAAAGCGTGGAGCTTAATCCTACCACTCGGTGGACCCCTTTCAACCGAAAAAGCACAAAATTTTGCAGATGAGCTGAACTGCCCCAGTTTTACATGCAGCAATGACTGCTTCTTTCGACCGAAAAAGCGCAAAATTTTTCAGATAAGCTGAACTACCCCAGTTTTGCCTGCAGCAATGACTGGTTGTCATAGTTTAAAGCCCACTGCGGCATTGTAGGGAAGGCTGTTTGTGGTGAGGCTATTGGAGCAGACAAAGGAGGTGCTGTTGAAAGAAAGGACACGGATTTGCAGGAAGCCTCAACAGTCTACGATGCCGCCGACATTTTCAATTTGGATGAGTCGACACTTTTCTATTGCCTGCTTCCAAACAGGACTTTGGCATTTAAGAACGAGAAGTGCACCAGCGGAAAACATGCCAAAAATCGGATATCGGTCGCTTTTGGCATGAATATGACTGGTAGTGAGAAGCTGCCACTGATGATGATTGGCATGTATGGAAACCCTTGTTGCCTGAAAGACGCTCGGTTGCCATTCGGCGTTGTTTACAAGCACAACAAAATGCCTGGATGACAGAGCCCGGCTGTTCGAGGAGTATGTGCGCCAGCTGGAACGCCGCTTTACTGCCAAGAAAAGGAGTGTACTGATAGTACTGGACAATGCCTCGGCGCATGCTGATATGGGTAACCTGCCGGCTATTAAGCTGTTGTTTTTGCCACCCAACACTACAGCGCTCGCTCAGTCTCTCAATCAGGGTATCAGCTGCTCTGGACAGCAGATTTGCCGCAAAAATCTGTTGCGGAAGATGTTGCTCGCCATAGAGAGCGGCAAAACGTACACGATAAACCTCCTGGGTGTTAAATATCTGCTTGCGCACTCATGGATGCAGGTAGAGCCTGCATTGATACGGATTTGTTTCATGCGAGCACAATTCAGAATGCTAGAAGAAAGCAGCGACGACGACGAAAAGGGTTAGGACACTTAAGACTGCGAGGGCATTCTTGTTGCGGTGCTCGAGCAGCAAGGAGATGGAGTCGGAAAGGTAAACTTCGGCACTTTCTGAGATGTGGACGCAGACGCCGTTACATGTCCGGACTTTACCCGGCAGCAACATTGTTCTCACCTTCGCACCTCGTCCTGATTCAAGTGAAAATGAGGAGGAGAGTGATGCCGAAGTGGAGGACGATGGCCCCTTTTTATTTGAAGCTGCGCTTATGCTGTAAGTATGATGCGAGCCTTCGCCGAGAAGCACGGCCAAATGGACCGGCTGGCTCGCGGCCTCACCCACTTCGAAGATACCATCTTCGCAGCAGGGCCACCACGGTGGCAAGTGAAGATCACGTATTTTTTCGCTGCTTTTTCCTAAATAAAGCTTGCATGCCTGCGTGTGTGCGTGCACATGTTCGGGAGGATCGTGGCGTTCTTTTCTGACCGGTAAGTAGCCGCTAAAGTGGCACCGGCGGTCAATTCATACATCACTTAGTACGTACCAAAACGTCTTTCACGGCCAACTACATATTAACGAGGTCTCATTGTAGTTAAGTTTTGCTAACTCTATGGGGCCCACAGAGAATTACGCAGGCACTTTGTTGATGATGATAGTGGCAAGTAGAGAGTTGGGCATTATTTCCACAGCTGCGAGTACTTTTCTAAATTTATAAAATAGCTATTCATTATTTGTTAAATGAAAGTGTTGTGGAGATATAAAGGGGATAAAATACGATATGCTATTCTGTTTGTATTCTGAAATTCATACTTGTGAAATATTTTTACATTATACCAATGGATACTTGGAGAAGGATTTTCGAAAAAGTTGTTAATCTGAAAGAATGGTTAATCTCAGGTTCGCTATAAAGAGATTTGACTGTACAACCTTCCCTCACGCCAAGTCGACCCTGCCAAGGCCTCCGTTCTGTAGCTGGGTCTTAATTTCATTGTTGCACCTGCCAGGGATGTCAAAAAAGTTGTGCGTGTGATGGAATGTGCAGTTAACCTGATTGGTCGATTCCGCCGTGAAGGGACTAGCACACATTGGTGTCCTTTCTAGTATGCACTAGTAGAAGTTCGTGTCAACAGGCACAAACTTTGGTTCTTTGTATGTAGCATTGCCTATTGCAGCGTTGTGGGCTTATGTACATCTCGCTTGGTTCCGGATCAACTTTTAGTTAAAGGGACACTAAAGGCAAATAACAATTTGTGTTAGAGTGGAAGCTCAATGTATGTCGTCTAAAACGGTGACATTGTCAACAGCAGTGCCCTCATTACGGAGAAATGAAGCTAAATGTACGACACAACGGGCCCCACCAGTAAGATAGTTTGGAAACGATCCCGATGACGTCGGGGCGTCCGATTACAAATAATGACTAGTAATCAAACTAGCTGCAATAAAGAAAGAACCTCCGGTGTATCAAGAGATGTAATAAAATGCTGTTTGTTTGTTTCTGTTTGAATCATAAAAGAGAAAAAAAAAACGCCTGGTGTTACTACCGGGAATGGCGCGAGTGGTTCAAACATTTCATTTTCGCCTAGTTAGGCAGAATAGGTGGTGCCATCTAGCGGAGCCGAGTTTAACCAATCAAGCAAAACTATGGGCTCCCAGATTGAAGAAAATTGTTCAATGGTCATTGTTGCTGCTGTGGCTCTCGCTACTTTTGCTCTGCTGCTGCTATTGTTGGTGGCAGTGCAGTAAAACCGTGCAACAATGTGCACGGAAGCAGGGACGTGAGATGGACAGCTTTTGGGGTGGGGATTTGCAGTGCACTAACGCGGTGCAGACCACTAGAACGTTATATTTCAAAATGAGCACATCCTAGGCACAAAAGTAGCACCACGAGTTTTCTGGACCGCTATTGGTACGACACACAGCGATGCCAGCTCCGGATGGTTTTGAATCGACTTAACCCCGGACCATTTTGTGTGCAGAAGATACTAGGACCTTGGGCATCTGCCTCAGTTGCGCAGAAAGCAACTAAAGCACTGCTACTTTACCTTAAGTCAACAAACCTGAGCGACCGCCTGTAGACTGTGTGTGCTCCCCGAGTGTGCTCGTGATTGTGTGTAACTTCTCATCTTTCTGCAACCTCTTTCCTCCCCTTTATCCCTTCCCCGGTGCAGGGTAGCAAACCGGATGTGCGTCTGGTTAACCTCCCTGCCTTTCCTTGCATCTTTATCTCTCTCGCTATTGGAGGAATCAACATTGACATAATATTCGCCTTTAGTGTCCCTTTTAAACTATGAAATAAATATTGGCTCACTCAGAGTGATAAAATGATTACTGGTGCGTAAAAATATGTTATTCAAAATGCCAAAGAGAACCCTTTCCATGCAAGTTTGGTGTCATGACTGCTTGCTACAGAATACAGTGCCTCAGTGAATTGGACAAGTTATGAGCTTTGCCAGGCACCATCTTGGACGAGAGTATTGCAGGAGACGTCGTCAGTTCAGATGACAATGTAACCGATTGACTGCACCGATGCTGACGTCATCTATGATATTGCCAGTAGGGTGGAAGTGGACCCAAGCAGTGATGAAGATGCCAAAGGCAGTGCTAACAACCTTTAACCGTGCTTTATAGTTTGCATCAGTATTCAGTCTTGTTAACTGCGGTTGTACCGGAATAAAAGCTGTCCGGTGTCGGCATTGGCATCGTTGACTGTGGGTGAAAAATTATTATATTATCCGTGACCAAAAAATCCAGAATAATGCAAATGAAATAAATGATAAAAAAATACTAGGTCAGAGTCAGAATTAAACCCAGGTTGGGGTGGGGGGCGTGGAAAGGGGATGTTCTACCACACGGCCATGCATCTGCTTGTGAATATAGTGAAAATAACTTCCTCTGCTTAGAAATGCAGTGCATTGAACTTTAGTTTTTGTAAACACACGTGTCCTGTACACATATTTCACAATACAGCACGTATTATTTCAGCAATAATGCGGGCTAGAAGCGCCCTTTGCCAGTGGGCGTCGGAACATGTGATTTTCATAAGGACTTCGTGGTTTAAAGCTGGTCACCAACTAGAAAATGCACACATGCTACTGCCCCCATCCCCTTAAGGCTATGTATTGGGTGCATAGTGAGTTCGAAAAGGTTTCATGTACTAAATGTTTGAAGTCGGCACAATGAACAGAACAGCTGTCGCGTTCAACTCTTAATGGTGAAGCTTTAAGGTCCTCCAATTTTTTCGCAATACTTCAATGATAATTAGGATTTCTTGATGAGCTCGACAGTTCATGACTAGAAAGTCATGTGCACATTATACTTCCCTTCAAAGTAAAGTGCGTTTAGGCAAACTGAGAAAGAACAAATTATTTTTTTTGTATATTGTCGGTATTGTCAGTAAGCTGGCTAGCCAGCACTTGTTAGAACTTCATGAGACCATTCAAATGTGTGCATTAAATAAATAAGCCTGAAATATGCACATTTTTATGTGAAATCATTGATTTTTCATATTATTTCACAATATTCCTTGAATTTGATATTATGGTGTTGACCATACTTTCATGTTGTTCCATTTTCTCTAATCATTGTATTGCCAATGGTGATCACTGTATTGAAATCATCAGCATTAAACTGTATTAAGTAAAGCAATAAATGGGGTGTTAAACTGAACTCTTTTGAACCGGTGCTTTTGCAGATAACTAAATAAACAGTGCCGCTGAAATTTTCATACTCTGTTGGCCAAGACCTTTGGACTGAAGCTATGAGTACAAATATTGTGGATTTAGCATTACTTACAAGCTTAGTAGGAGCGCCCACATTTCTAACTTCACCTCTTCAACTTTTAGAATTTGTTTTCTTCACCATAAGCCTAAACATGCACCCCATGACGGGAACATTACAGTTTATACCACTCTCATCAGAGCCAAATTAGAATACGCCTGCATTATTCGGGGTCCTTTCACAAAAACCAGTATTTATGCTCTCGAAGAAATACTTAGAAAAGCTTTGAGATTCATTTGTTCTAAATACAGCTGCAATGATTCTGTTTCTGAACTTTTACATTCCGATAGATTTCAAACACTTTATATGAGGCATAGGATGTCCTGACTGAAGTTCCGTCATTCTTTCTTCAATGGTATTTTTTTATATATCCCAGACCTTACATAACTGTTTTTGAGAGTAGGAAAGCTTGCCATTTTAACTCTTTCACATTCTCTCTCCTTGTCTTGCCGTAACTGAACTCAGAACTGTCTGTGTTCTTTCTTTCCCCGAGCTATTGAAAAATAGAAGTTGATGCGTCTTCATCATTTCGACTTACCTGAATCTATACAGAATTATACCTTCACTGTTTCCTGATCTTTTTCGACTTAAAGTTGTTTGTTAGCCTAATTTCAGTTGGGTTTTTCAATTGTGCATTGTACGTTTATTTGTTTTGTACCTTTCCACTCCTGCATGGGCCACATTGCCTGCAGTATGTCATCAAGAAAAAAATTAATGATAACGAACCTTTTTACTTTTATTCACCTTGGTCAGTGAACATGCCTTAAGTGCCCCGGCACTCTTGTTTTCACGCAGTATCGTCCGAGATAGTGGAAGATTCCTGGTGAAGCACGCTACACGGCCACCACGTCGGTCCATATCTGAGGAAGCTGGCCGGTGATCAACGACTTGGGGCGAAAATGTTGTGCCCCTAAAGTTGCAGAGACGTGACACCGAAACGATGAGCCAGTTCTTGCTCTTGGGATCATCAGCTTCACAGGCTTCGAGAACTGACTGATCTGTTCAGCTCTCCCCCTTCCCCTTTTCTATTCACTTCCCTCTTGTTGTGCTTTGACTCCTCTGCGCAGTGGGTGAACATGTAGCAGTGCATTTTACTTTGGGCAGTCAGTAAAGGAAGACACTAGCAATGGCCGTCTTCTTTATCGGTCACTCATTTTGGGGATTTCTGCAGTTTCACCGGGCAGCATGAGCAGACAAACAAATAATAGCTCCGGGCCTACATCCATTCCCATCAACGCTTTCAAGCACACCGACGAGGCGGACTGCTGAAGTGTAACACCAGCAAGTGTAACACCAGCCTTCCTAGCTTCTCCCAAGTTTTTTTTCTTTCTTCCTCTGTATTTTCTGTATTTCTTGTCAGTTTTCTTTTTCTATGTGTTTTTCTTTTCTTTATTTGTCTCTCTCATTTCTTTCTTTCTCTGTTGTTCTTTCATTTCTTTGTCTCTATTTCTTTGATTCTCTTGCTTCATTTCTTTCTATTTTTATCATTTTTATATGCTGCACTTTACCTTTTTTTTCGGCACAACTTTCCTTTTCTACCTGTAACCCCCGTGGTCATACCGTGGCGCCACCATGCGGAGGCATCCCTCTGACGTGCAAGGTTCGTTTTCAGCGCCAGCACTCTTGCGCAGCCCACAGCCGCTCTCGCACCTCCTTTTAGCAGAGAAGCACCTTAAAGAGTATTCATACGGGGCACCAATCCTAAAGGAATAAAGGCAGAGCGAAGTGACGTCAGCTCACGCGGAGAATTCTACACAAGTTCACCTTACGGAGGAGGTGAACGAAAGGGGCAAGCAGTTTTACCACATAACTCTTGTGGCTTGTGCCGCCCGTTTCGTCTTTCGCTGAAGACGAAACCACCAGCGCGTCGCCTCTCTCTGCCAGAGCAAGATCGACTATGTGGCCAAACACGTGTTTGAAGGCCCAGCACAGGAGTTGCGGACGGTGCAATCGCTGTGACGTTCAAGGATAGATCACGTGATCTCGCCTCGCTCTGGCAAAGAATTGATTGATTGATATGTGGGATTTACCGTCCCAAAACCACTATATGATTATGAGAGACGCCGTAGTGGAGGGCTCCGGAAATTTAGACCACCTGGGGTTCTTTAACGTGCACCCAAATCTGAGCACACGGGCCTACAACATTTCCGCCTCCATCGGAAATGCAGCCGCCACAGCCGGGATTTGAACCCGCGCCCTGCGGGTCAGCAGCCGAGTATTTTAGCCACTAGACCACCGTGGCGGGGCGCTCTGGCAAAGAAAAGCTGGCGGTTGGATGCGGTGTTATTACCGTAAATTCGCGGTGTTTTCAGTTTTGAACAGCGTTGTTTCGCTCCGACTTCATGTGTGCGGACTTCTGCAGACTACAGAACAGAATCCTGAAAGTTGCAGTAAAAGTTACCGGTGGTGTGCCACAGTGCGCTATGTACGTGATGCCACTGTCACTTCTCTTTTTCTTTGTTGTTTCGAGCCCACGAGGTTCAAATGAGTCCCGACCATGAATGTTCGCATAAAAGCAGAACGTTTCAGTTTCTTCCGATGGAGGCGGAAATGTCGAGGCCCGTGTGCTCAGATTTGGGTGCACGTTAAAGAACCCCAGGTGGTCAAAATTTCCGGAGCCCTCCACTACGGCGTCTCTCATAATCATATGGTGGTTTTGGGACGTTAAACCCCACAAATCAATCAATCGTTTCAGTTTCTGCACGGGAGCCTCGTTCATAACGAAAAAAGGAATGTGCAAACAGTCCGATTATGTATATTTCAAGATAGGACGTGGCTGCGTACTTGTGGGGGAAGTTGCCATCATTACTTTCCAGAACGTGCGTCGTTGTCTGAATTGTCACACAGACAATTCATTAGTCTTACCCTATTCCGGTCTATTTCGTGGCCGGTTACTTCTGCTTGCTCGGCCAGAGCGTTCGACGAAACCTTCTGTCTGTAATCATACATGTGCCACTACAGTCTTTGCTAAATATTACTTTTCTGGTCAAGGTAAACTTTACCGCAGTCTGCACCACCCCCATCTTCCTCCTCTGGTGTCTGTCCCGTCCTCATGTGTGTAGCCGACTACACGGGCAGGGCCGCTAGATGAAACAGCGCATGGTGCGCTCTTCCATCCAGTGGCCATGACACGTGTTTGCATCCGCCAGTTTTGTATCGTGGAAGTGGCACACCAAGTCTGTGCCTCCGTCCCCCCAATTTTTACCATGGTATATAGCGCACAAAATCGCGGTCTTCCACATCTGCCTGCCTGTGCCCAATTCTAATTAATGTGGTGTCCCTCTCCAAAAAAAAAGAAATTCTCCACCGCCCCTACCGTTCACAGGGTTCCTTGCGTATAGATTACGCCTGTAGAATGGGCCCATAGCCACTATCACTTCCTCTGAATGTTATTTTGGGCTACAGGCGGAAACGTGGTCAGCTTCGAAAACTGACTTATCTGCCCCTACGATGCGCCTACATTTTTAAGCCCCCCCCCCTTTTTTTGTTCTACCCACACATGTCCATGGCTAGTAAAAGAAAAGCCAGTAGCACGAATTAAAAAAAAAGATCCTACACGTATGATTAAACTTACTGCTCGATGCCATACGAATGTGGCTGCTCCCCCCAATTCGATGATACAATAAAGAATTAGCTGCGACTACCACAAGCTGACAGCGTATGTGCGCTCTTGTACTCACTTGTACCCGCTGGAGCACCTGTGGAGAATACAAAGCAACGCAAGCACGTGTATACGTGGATGGCTGGGGGTCTCCGGCACTGAAACTCTCCAATGATACCGTTGCATGACAGACTGAATGGTTGAGAAAATTGCTGACACTTTCTATATCAAAAGGAAAGAAGATTCGTGCGTCAGCAGGGTGTCGATTATCTTAAGCAATATAGAATTTGATTATCTCGCCAGTACTTGTACAAATCGAAAGCTTAGATTTGCAAGCTTCTCCGGTCTCGTTTTGTCTTCCTAGTTTTTAGTTTTTTTTGTTTCGGACAACGTACTGTGATAGCTTTGATGATTTTTATACCGATGATCAAGTCGATGACTGTTCGATGCTGTATTGAAGTGCTTAAATTGATGATTGTCAGCAGTTTGTTTATTAGGTTGAGTGTTATAGAATTGGATTATATTGCAAGTGCTTGTACGAAACGCAAGCTGACATTTGCAAGCTTCTTGTTTTGTTTTTCAAGTTTTATTATTTCTTCCGGGAGGACGTACTTCTGATAGCTTTAAAAATTCTTATACCGCTGGTCACATTGATGACTCGTAAATGCTATATTAAAGTGTTTATATTGTTACGGGGGTGAGAGAATGAATCAAATAAATATATTTACAAAATATACAGGGAGAGTCAGAGGCAGCTGCAGCTAAGATGAAAGAACAGCAGCAACAACAACACGAGCACTGTCGCTTTCATCATCTTCGTCGTCTATGATGCTCTTTCGTTGCCGATGTCGTGTAACATATAGCCCCCCGCTGCTGGCAGCGCCGTCTCGGCGCCTAAAGGAGAGTAGGGTCATAGGCGGATATGTACGGTTTGAGGCGGGTCACGTGGACGACGTCAGTAGCGGGTGCAGACGACGATGACTGACTGTCCAACGGAGCAATCTCGTATGTGACATTGGTGGGCCGGCGTAAAACTTTGTAAGGCCCCGAGTATCGAGACAGGAGCTTCGAAGAGAGGCCAACGTGGCGGAATGGTGTCCAGAGGAAGACCAATGAACCTGGAGAGTAGGAAACTACTCTGTGATGGCTATCGTAGCGGGCCTTTTGAGAGAGCTGCGAGCCAAGAAGACGTTCCCGTGCGATTTGCGGGCCACTTGAGCCTGAGCAGCGGCATCCCGGGTGTACTCTGTAACCGTTTGCGTCGTTGATGGGAGAAGAGTCTCGTAGGGTAGCGCTGAATGGCGGCCGAACAATAAATAGAAGGGGCAGAAGCCAGCGGTGTCGTGGCGTGACGAATTGTACGCGAATGTCACATAAGGCAAAGTACTATCCCAATCAAGGTGATCTTTGGAAACGTACATAGAGAGCATCATTGTCAATGTTCGATTTAGGCACTCGGTAAGACCATTTGTTTGTGGGTGATAGGCCGTAGTGAGCTTGTGACGCGTCGAACACGAGTGAAGGATGTCACTTACTACTTTTGAAAGAAATGAGCGACCACGATCAGTCAGCAGCTGTCGAGGAGCGCCATGGTAAAGAATTGCATCATGAAGCAAGAAGTCCGTGACGTCAGTGGCACAGCTTGTCGGTAGCGCACGTGTGATAGCGTATCTTGTGGCGTAATCAGTGGCTACGGCTATCCACTTGTTTCCAGTGAAAGGAGTTGGAAATGGTCCAACGAGATCAAGACCGACGCGGTAGAAGGGAACGGTGGGTATGACTATTGGTTGGAGCGGGCCAGCTGGTGGCAAGGTGGAATGTTTGGAGCGCTGGCAGGACTCACATGCAGCAACGTATCGGCGCACAGAACGGTAAAGGCGTGGCCAGTGTCACAAGGCCCCGTTAATTAGGGAGGCGATCGCCGGGCAAATTCCAAGGGCCGAAGTATCGGCCCCCCGAACCGCACTGCGAAAGCATGGACAATTTAGAAGTGGTCCTTTTTGGCGCGCCAGCGGACGCCGGCTGTGGCCCAAAGAACAAGTCAGAGCCGAGAGTTGATTAACAAACAAAATTATATTCTCAATAATGGCAGATCGGAAACAACACACAAGAATGCACACTCCACAATAGTTGCATACAATATGTCACCAATAAACAACGTACTACACAGTACAATCAGCCACACTCGAAACAATGGACACAGACAACAATACGCACTACAATGCAGTCACATGCATTGAACAACCAAGACACTTAAAGACTAAAAACATAAAAAAACCTATTCAGTCCAAAGTTCTTGGAACAAAAGTCTGGATGATACTCTTCCGAGAATCACTCACTCAAAGTCCAGCGTTGTTGTCGTTCCGCTGCCCCTGAAGTTTCTCTTCCAGGAAACCTCGCCGAAGTTTCTATTCCAGGAAACCTCGCGTCTTCAATAGGCCACTCTCCAAGCTTCAAACTTCTTCGCCGGAAACACGTCGGCTTCACTCACGCAGCTGTTGCCACGCGTCTTCGCTCGATAGCGGTAAACACACACTCTTGCCTGTAGCTCGAGTCGTCACCCCTCAGGTGGAAATCATCTTCATCTCCTACTTTGTCTCTACGGACAAAACCTTCGCCGACTACACGGCGGAATCCCTACGCGCTCTGGCGCTAACTTCCGTCTTCTCCTGATCACTCATCTCGGCTGCTCGACTAAGAAATCTTAGCGCCACAGAACGGGTGTAAAAGGGGTGGTATACGAGACGCCCTTTTCGTGCGGACACGTTTACGTGGGCCAATCTGGGCGGTGTCTCAATATCCGTCTACGCGAGCACCACAGCTCTTTGAAAGGCACACCGACATCCCACTTGGCATTACATTGCCGTCAGTGTGGCTGTACTCCAATGTTCGATCAAACAGCTGTGCTATTCCGTCACAGAGAGCAGTTAACCCGAGAATTAGTTGAGGCCTGCTTCATCCGAAAACGTGGCGAGAAGTGCGTGAGTCATCCGTCTGTACTCCTTCACGATAAAGAATTTTCATTCCTAATGAGCACGTTTTCATAGTTTCACCGAGGTAAGCATGCGCAGTTGGTGTCACATTTTTCATTTTTCGTTTGTAGGGTTTTTCGGGGGGCTGTTTTTTTTTTTTTTTTTTTTTTTTTTCTAAGTTTTCTTGGTTCCATTTACACATGCGCGTTTACCTGTTTATTTCCTGATATTACATTTTTTGTTTTTGTATGACGTTGTATAACAATATATGTGTAAAAAAGTAGGCGTGAGATTTCTGTGATTTGAGTTCGTATATATTCATGTGTGTTTCCTAATAAACTTGGTTTGAAGTTAGCGCTCGTGTTGTCTACGTTTCTTTCTTTTGTTTCCGTTCTGTGGCGCTAAGATTTCTTAGTCATGCATCGTTACCAACCTGCCCAACTCGCCGCACTCATCGGCTGCTCGATTAAATACCTTCCGTGCGAAATTCCAGAAGGGTCTCGTCATTTCGTCGGCGCGATACGCAGCGAAGGCTGGGGAGAGAGCGAGTCGGTTCGAATGCCCTCCGCGACGGATGACTCAACTCGGCATGACCACGCCTCTTTCCTTCTAGAAATTTCGAGTGCTTGCTTGGCCGCCGATGTAGGGTGAGGAGGTTCGTCGGCGAAGCCTCGCTTCCGAGGGGAGAGAGTCGCGCTTTCGGGAAGCTTGTTTTCTTTTTTTTCTTTTTCTTTTGACCTCGCGGCGTCACTCCGGCGCTTCGTTGCGAGAATTTGGCGGCGCGCCCTTTTTGAGCGCTTGTTTTGTGACACTGCCCCACACTTTAGGAATATTATCTCATAATATTCAAAACCACACAAACGAGCACGAACAGTCACCACACACTCTCACAGACTGTAACACAATCCGTCGCTCATGACACTTCACATCCACAATAGATCACTCAATACAACTGTACATTGTAATTCAATTCCACAACACATGAAATATAGCCACAGGTACATGAATGCAACACTCCATCACATATTCCAAACAATACAAATGTACAAAGTTCTCCTATTACAACAAGTGTACAATACTATACATCACGTCACAGCACAAACACTTCGACGCTTGTGACACAGGACAACAAGAACATTAACACAACATATGTCACTCAGCCCTGCCAAACGCATTCCGATTCCACCTCAGGACCTATCCTGTGTATTTCGAGCTGCGCTTGCGTTCTTTCTTGCGGTGCTCGCTCGATCTCTTCTTGTGTTTCCTCGTTCTTTTTCAGCGAGCCCTTTCCAATGACGGGGTCTGAGGTGGCGTCTCAGCCATCGTTGACACTGTTAACGGGTGATAAGGCTCAACCGATCCTGTCACCCGCTTGTTCATGTCACGACATTGGGCCTGGCTGGCCGACTCCGTTCCCTTTACACTGTCTGTCGATTGAGGTTGTGCCGACGTACGTCCAGCTGCCCAGCACGTGAACTCATTCAACACGATCATCTTCTCATTCGCTGTCTCTTGCGCCGCGGCTTCACCTTGGGCTCGAGTGAGGTCCGTCACGGGATGCTCCTCCACTGTATCTCGCGGTCGCTGGGTTGGCGAGAGCTCTATCTTCGGGTCTTCCCCCAAACATTCTGGATCATTTGGCCCTCACGCCCTGTCGATGTTTCCGATGACGAGGTCGTACAGGGGGGTCGTCATGCATAGAGCCGTAACCTTCCCGCTGAAGTGAGGGGTTTCAACCTTAATCTCTGCTTCGGGAAGCATCCGAACCGTACGGTCAATTAGGCAAACCGGTTTCGTTCTGCCTGTCAACTCACTTCCCCGTACCAAATTTCTCCGCACGATAACAGTGGAGCTGCCGGTATCTCTTAACACCGTAACCTTCTTGCCCGCACCTTTTCCAGGCAGCATTGGCATTCCCTTCGTGACACCGGTTGGCTGTTTTGTCATTAAGCACCGACAATAGGAATTTTCTCCCCATTTTTCAATTCTACAAATCCATCGGTGACGGCAATATTACCGGATTTCGGTGCAACTTGCACACAGGATACCTGGTGCGTTTGACTTGCTCCGTTACGACATGCGTCTGCTTTGTGCCCAGTCTGACCACACTTAAAACATTTTACTACCGTAGGGCTCGTAAAGTTAGTACGACAGTTGCTCGCGCGATGACCCTCTCGGTTACACAGAAGACATCGCGGAACACTCTCCGGTGCACGCTTCTTTTGTTCGAGTGCCGAATTTTTCGAATCTTCAGGGCACTCCTTCTTGATCTTGGCCAAATTAGTGCCACCTTGCGCTTCCAAGAATTGATCAGCTAATTCAAGGATGTCTTCAAGTGACTTAGCTCTCCTCTCTTTCAAGTACAGCGACAGGCTTGGGTGGCAGCTAGTAAGAAATTGTTCTCTAATTAGGAGCTCTCTAAGTTCATCGTACTCCTGCGCTGTCCCTGAAAGTTCAATCCATCTGTCGAAATAGTGGCTAAGTCGGGCGGCGTACTGCGTAGCCGTCTCACCATCAGCTGGCCTTCCTGTCCGAAATCTGTCCCGGAAACCTTCCACAGTAAATCTAAACCACTTCAACAAAGCAGTTTTCACCTTTGCATAGTTGGCTGCATCGGTCGGCGTCAGCCTACCGTACACACTGAGCGCTTCACCACTCAAGCAAGTACTCAAAGCAGTTGCCCATTGATGTTCCGGCCATTTTTGGCTCCTTGCAATCGTCTCAAATTTCTGAAGGTACGCGTCAAGGTCGTCCTTCCTTTCATCAAACGCCACGAGCAGCTTTTTTGGGTTCAAGCGGAAGCCATGCTCTTCCCTTTCGCTGCTGTCAACTCTAGCTTGGACGGGAGTTTCTCTTCGCTGTTGCAAACGGAGCCGCTCGAGTTCCGTCTCGTGCTGCCGCTGCCGTTCCCTTTCAGCCATCTCCGCTTCTCTTTCTTCTCTCGCCCTTTCAGCTGCCAGCCTCTCTCGTTCCAACTCAGCTGCTTTTTCTTCCTTGGCCCTCTCAGCTGCCAACCTCTCTCGTTCTAACTCAGCTGCATTTTCTTCCTTGGCTCTCTCAGCTGCCAACCTCTCTCTCTCCACCGCCTCTTTCTCCTTCTGGCTTACCCATTTCCGTAGTTCGGCGCCAGAAATACCCATCTTCTCACCAAGAGCAACTAACTTATCGAGATCCAAGGTGTCTCGTAAATAAAGTCTTGCCGCGTGTAAAAAGTTTCTGCCTAAATCAGTCTATCGGAACACTCTCCTGCACTCGTTAACGAGAACACTGAGCAACACACAAAATTGTTCCGATAGCACTATCAACAACTCGAGGCTCTTTCTCACTACTTTTGACACACTGTGCACCAAAAGGTCCTCGTCGCAGACGCCAGATTAATTGTCACAGGGTCCCGTTAATTAGGGAGGCGATCGCCGGGCAACTTCCAAGGGCCGAAGTATCGGCCCCCCGAACCGCACCACGAAAGCGTGGACAATTTAGAAGTGGTCCTTTTTGGCGCGCCAGCGGACGCCGCCTGTGGCCCAAAGAACAAGTCAGAGCCGAGAGTTGATTAACAAACAAAATTATATTCTCAATAATGGCAGATTGGAAACAATACACAAGAATTCACACTCCACAATAGTTGCATACAATACGTCACCAATCAAACAACGTACTACACAGTACAATCAGCCACACTCGAAACAACGGACACAGACAACAATACGCACTACAATGCAGTCGCATGCATTGAACAACCAAGACACTTAAAGACTAAAGACATAAAAAACCTATTCAGTCCAAAGTTCTTGGAACAAAAGTCTGGATGATACTCTTCCGAGAATCACTCACTCAAAGTCCAGCGTTGTTGTCGTTCCGCTGCCCCTGAAGTTTCTCTTCCAGGAAACCGCGCCGAAGTTTCTCTTCCAGGAAACCTCGCGTCTTCGATACGCCACTCTCCAAGCTTCAAACTTCTTCGCCGGAAACACGTCGGCTTCACTCACGCAGCTGTTGGCACGCGTCTTCGCTCGATAGCGGTAAACACACACTCTTGCCTGTAGCTCGAGTCGTCACCCCTCAGGTAGAAATCATCTTCATCTCCTACTTTGTCTCTACGGACAAAACCTTCGCCGACTACACGGCGGAATCCCTACGCGCTCTGGCGCTAACTTCCGTCTTCTCCTGATCACTCATCTCGGCGGCTCGATTAAATACCTTCCTTGCGAGATTCCAGAAGGGTCTCGTCATTTCGTCGGCGCGATACGCAGCGAAGGCTGGGGAGAGGGCGAGTCGGTTCGAATGCCCTCCGCGACGGATGACTCAACTCGGCATGACCACGCCTCTTTCCTTCTAGAAATTTCGAGTGCTTGCTCGGCCATTGATGTAGGGTGAGGAGGTTCGTCGGCGAAGCCTCGCTTCCGAGGGGAGAGAGTCGCGCTTTCGGGGAGCTTGTTTTCTTTTTTTCTTTTTCTTTTGACCTCGCGGCGTCACTCCGGCGTTTCGTCGCGAGAATTTGGCGGCGCGCCCTTTTTGAGCGCTCGTTCTGTGACAGCCAGAAGAATCTACGCCACACGCGATCGTACGTGCGCGTGACCCTGAGATGTCCCGCGGTTGGGGCGTCGTGAAGCTGTTTAAGTACAGCGGAATGGAGTGTCGCAGGAACTACGAGTAGTAGCTCTGGTCCTTCGGTGCTGGTGTTGCGTCGGTAAAGAATGCCATCGCGTAGAACGAACAAGTATAGCGACGGGTCTACGTGAGGCAAGCGTAAATTCTGCATAATAGACCACAAGTGGACATCTCTGAGCAGTTCTTTGTGTATGTCGGTGAAAGCCGACATGGCGAAGACACAAGGGTCAGAATCATGTGCTGAAGGATGGGGTGGGTCCACGGGGAGACGGGATAGACAGTCGGCATCTTGGTGCATTGGGCCAGATTTGTATGCCACGTCGAAGCTGTGTTCTTGTAGTTTCAAGGCCCAACGGCCAAGTCGACCTGTCGGATCTTTAAGGGACGACAGCCAGCACAAGGCATGATGATCTGTAATTACCGAAAAGGTGCGGCCAAACAAGTATGGTCGAAATTTTCCGACTGCCCAGACTAGTGCGAGGCACTCACGCTCTGTAATGAAAAACTTGCTCTCCGAAGGAGAGAGGAGGCGACTGGCATAAGCAATGACGCTATCTTGTCCTCGTTGCCACTGGGCGAGAACATCACCAATTCCATGTCCGCTGGCATCGGTACGAACTTCAGTATCGGCTGACGGGTCGAAATGGGCCAAGATTGGTGGGGAAGTAAGTAATGTTGTAAGGGTGCTGAAGGCAGTTGATTGGTCAGTACCCCAATAAAAAGGCATGTCCTTCTTCAGTAGCTCCGTAAGTGGTCGGGCAATGTCAGCAAAATTCTTCACGAAACGTCGAAAGTAAGAACAAAGGCCAATGAAACTCCGCACATCTTTTGCGGAACCTGGTATGAGAAAATCTTCGACAACTCGAATTTTGTCAGGATCAGGTTGCACGCCTCGAGCACTGACAAGGTGGCCGAGCACAGTGATTTCCCAACGGCCAAAGCGAAATTTGGAAGAGTTGAGCTGCCCCGCCGCGGTGGTCTAGTGGCTAAGGTACTCGGCTGCTGACCCGCAGGTTGCGGGTTCGATTCCCGGCTGCGGCAGCTGCATTTCCGATGGAGGCGGAAATGTTGTAGGCCCGTGTACTCAGATTTGGGTGCACGTTAAAGAACCCCAGGTGGTCAAAATTTCCGGAGCCCTCCACTACGGCGTCTCTCATAATCATATGGTGGTTTTGGGACGTTAAACCCCACAAATCAATCAAGAGTTGAGCTGAAGTCCTGCTTTCCGGAAAACCTCAAGAACAGCCGTCAGGCGGCTAAGGTGGCTTTCAAATGTAGGTGAAAATACGATGACGTCATCGAGATAGCACAGGCACGTGGTCCATTTGTATCCACGCAGGAGAGAGTCCATCATTCTTTCAAATGTAGCTGGCGCATTACACAATCCAAATGGCATAACCTTGAACTGGAAAAGTCCATCCGGTGTGATGAATGCGGTTTTCTCACGGTCTCGATGATCGACTGAAATCTGCCAGTATCCTGATCGCAAGTCAATAGATGAAAAGTAGGCAGATTCATGTAGGCAGTCGAGAGCATCGTCCATCCGCGGCAGTAGATACACGTCCTTACGTGTTACTTTGTTTAAGTGACGGTAGTCTACGCACAAGCGCCAGCTGCCATTCTTCTTCTTGACTAGCACGACCGGCGATGCCCATGAGCTGCACGAAGGTTCGATGACGTCTTTTGTGAGCATTTTTTCAACTTCGTGCTGGATAACTTGTCGCTCAGCATTAGACGCGCGATAAGGACGTCGTCCGACGGGGCTGGCGTCTGCATTGTTAGTCGTATGAGTTACAGAGGATGTCTGACGCAAAGGGCGGTCATCATAATCAAAGATGTCGCGGTAGGATTTCAGCAGGTGCCGGATGTCAGCTGTCTCTGCTGGAAGAAGGTCCGGAGCGATCATCTTGTCGATGGTGGCATCCGCTGCACTCTTCAAGGATGATATAGAAAAAAGTTTTGCCAAAGTCATACCATCTGGGATAACTTGAGAGCACCAGCTGAAGTTTAGGATCGGAAGAGATGCTGTATTTCCCGTGACTGTCAAAAGAGTGTGAGGCACGGCAACATTTTTGGCCAGCAGAACGTCAGCAATAGGAATCAACATGTAGTCACCATCGGGAACACGAGGGACAGATTTCAGGTTCACGTAAGTAACGGCTTGAGGTGCTAGGCGAACGTGATCTGCAGAACACAGACGGGATATAGCTGGTGTTGGGTCGTCATGGTAACACGGTAAATCAAGTTGAAGCATGCCGGTTCCACAATCAATAAGGGCAGAGTGGGCGGATAAAAAGTCCGTGCCGAGGATAAGTTCATGGGAACACTTCTCGAGCACAGCAAATAGCACTGTCGTGGAGCGATCAGCCACACTTATGCGCGTGGAGCACATTCCAAGTACGGGAAACGTGCCACCGTCAGCGACCTTGATGAGTGGCACTGTGGGTGGCGTTAAAACTTTCCTAAAGCGGCAAAGAAGTTCTGAATTCATCACTGATATGTGAGCCCCATGTGTCTACCAGTGCAACAACGGGTGTGTCATCTACTTCAACGTCAATAAGGTTGCGTCGAGTCGGCAGCATGGTCAGAGGATTTGGCGGGCAAGTGGTCGATGCAGCATCATCTCCGGGAGCTGCATCATCTAGTTTTCCCGCGGCAGGTGGTCAGTCGGCGACGTTGATCGGTGAAATTGGGGCGAGCGAGACGATGGGCGATGGGAGAGCGGTGAACGTAACTGGTGAGCATACGGAGATGGAGAGCAATGACGATATGGCGGCACAGAAGGAACGTCTTCACTGGTGGCCTGAGGTGACTCCCGGTAAGTTTGAAAGCGTCTATGATCCCTCTCTGGCCGATGGAAGTACCCATAGGATGCCTGATGCCATTACCACCGAGTGTTACAATGGCGGGCCACGTGTCCGATACGGTGGCAGTTGAAACAAATCGGGCGATCGTCAGCAGTCCTCCACTCGGCTGGATTGCGAGGGCGGGCCGGAAGGTTTTGGCTTTGGGCATACGAAACATGGGGTCGACGACGGTTGATCGGCTGAAAAGGAGCTGTAGTGCACTCGGAGGCCAGTCCAACATTGGAAAGCTCTTGTCGCACAATGGAATGTACCAGTGGCACCATCTGAGGGCTAGAGTCACAGACATGGGAGCACGTGGACGCAGGAGACAGAGCTTCAAGTTCACGTCTGATGATCTTGGTCACGTGCTTTGCAGTTAACGGTGTTTGTAGTACAGGCCTGTCTTCGCACGACCAGGTTGCTGCTGTGTTTGGTAGTCGAATGAAATTATGGGCAATACGTCGACTTTTTGCGGCCTCAAAACGCTGGCACTCCTTGATGATGGCATCGAACGTGTCGCAGTCCTTGCATATGAGAAGGTTGAATGCATCATCTGCAATGCCTTTCAATATGTGAGCTACTTTTTCGGTTTCTTCCACACCGTTGCCCGCTTTTCGGCAAAGGGAAGCACGTCCTGTATGTAAGTCACGTAGGACTCTGATGACGTTTGCGCACGAGATTCCAACTTCTTCTTGACCACTGCCTTTCTGCCCACAGACTTGCCGGAAAGGGCACGCATCTTTTCTTTGCACGCAATTTCCAATTTCATCTTCGTGGTTCTCGAACCACACTTTTGCTGTTCCTTTCAAGTAGAACAGGATATTGGCTAACATAAGAGTTTCATCCCAGCGGTAATTCTTACTTGTACGTTCATACAACGGCAACCATTCTTCGATGCCGACATCATCAATGCCACAGAACGTGCCAGGATCTTTTAGCTGCGGAACGACAACAGTTGTTGTTGTAGTCGCCTCGGCGGAAGCCGGCCCCTGGTTTGCCATGGTGGAAACATCCAAGCATCGGCCACTGCGGAGCTCCGTTATATCGTGCTGTACCCCGCACCACGACCAAATGTTACGGGGGTGAGAGAATGAATGAAATAAATATATTTACAAAATATACAGGGAGAGTCAGAGGCAGCTGCCGTCAAGATGAAAGATGATGATGATGATGATGATGATGATGATGATGAACCTTCGGCTTTGCTGGCACTCGCCCACAATGGGGGATCGGCCAAGAACCGGGCGGCAGGATCATCAAGTGTGTTCAGTCAGGCATTCAGGTAGTCTCGTAGCCGTAAATAATAACAATAGGCTAACAGGGTAATCTCTTTGTTGCCCTTATGTATTCGCACACAGCAGAGAAAACCTCCCTGTGGCTATAACCTAATGTAATCCCTCCGAAGGATAAAATTAGTTCCACGTTTATTTTTAAACCTAGCTTCTCAATGGGTTCGACCAGGTATGTTTTCCTGTGATAAGCATAACGTTTACAGGATAAAAAGAAATGATCTATTGCTTCCGATTCCTTGCAAAAGAGACACAACGGATATGCTGTTAGTCCAGCTTTATGTAGGTAGTAATTCAGATGCGGAATTCTGCATCGTAATCTGGTGATTGTAGTTTCTAACCACCGAGATACACACCACTGTTTGTTCCAGCAATATCTTAGATGTACGAAGTGTCTAACTTTATCCAATGATAATTTTTCTATTTCTTTGTGCAAACAAGCCTTTCTATATCTGAGTGCTGTCAAGTAGGCGAAATCAGGTAAAATAGGTATGATTGGTCCGCTTAAAGATGCTTTGGCTAACGAGTCTGCCATCTCGTTTGGATAAATCCCACAGTGGCCAGGTATCCATAGCAAGTGAAATTTTTTCAGGTTTTCTGGTAATAAACTGCTAATCATACTCTATAATGTCAAATGTTTTGCTGTAGATAGTGCAGTGCATACTGAGAAAGAATCGGTAAGTATGACCGCTTCTGATTCGCTTGCAGGAAGTTTACGAAGCGCTAGAATTATAGCAAATATTTCAGCAATGAATATAGGCGTGTAATCTGGTAATCGAACTGAGAAAGACCAGTCGAGAGAAGTACAGAAGATGCCTATTCCAGCCTTTCCGTTCAATACGGGCATCTGTCGCAATAATGTTGTTTATGAACAGATGAGTCAAGTAATCTTTTAACCGAATATTTAAATATTGAAGGGGCAGTTGTTTTGCATTAGAGGGGAAAATATCATCAAATTTAATTTCAAGTTTTGAATTAGCTGTCTTCGTTATGCAAATCTGATAAATATTTACATTGAGAGGCTCTAGCAACGCTTGGACGAACCTAATCTGAGGGGAGTGTAGTCTAGACCATTGTGTTCCAAAGAATGCCGTTGGTTCTTGAATAAAAACGTATGAAGCTTGTCGCAGAGGCGAATTGTAAATTTTTAGGAAAGTTTAAACTTTAAGTATTCTAAACCGGGTTAACAAAGGTGGAAGGCGCGCTTCCACATACAAAACAATATTTGCCACAAATTTTGGGAGTCCAAAACACAAGCGCATAGCTTCTCTCTCTAATAATATTAATTGTCTCATCTTGTAAGCCGCGCGGCCTGAAAATAATACACACCCGAATTCCATAATAGGCCGTACATACATCTTGTAAATCATTATCAATGAACTCCTACACAAACGTATTTTTCTGTTTTCCAGTTTGCGTAACCACCCCAAGGCACGTGACGCTTTACAGCCAACTTCGTCTATATGGCTTTTCCAAGAACAGCAGCAACAACAACACGAACACGGTCACTTTCATCATCTTCGTCGTCTATGATGCTCTTTCGTTGCCGATATCGTGTAACAATATCAATGATTGTCAGAAGCGCGTCCGCTTCTTCATTTTGTGGTTTTGATGATTATGGTATTGGCGGCCGCATGCATCAATATATAACCAGCTATCTTCAAAAAATGAAATATATATATTCATATCTACTGTCAACGGTGACACAAATAGGCATTCTGCCACTCATGGAGTGCCTCAAGGTGGAGTCCTGAGCCCAACAATATTTACCATCGTATTTGTTGGCCTGGTTAAAAAGCTAGGAGGTAAAATTTCAGTGTTTGTGTACGAAGACGCTTTTGGACCAGGAACCTAACGCGTTTGCAAGTACATAAGGAGCTACAACGTGCAGCATCGACAACGTCCGCATACCTCAATACCTGGGGACTGCAACTGTCGTCGAGAAAAAGTGCAACCCTGGCATTCAAGAGAAAGTTCATGGCTTGCTACCCCATAGTGATCGATGGGAAGGTAATAACTTGGTGGACTCACCACAGGTTGTTTGGGGTTATCGTCGACCATAATTTATTCTAGTCGATGCACACCTGTGGGCTAACAAAAAAAAACGTATTTTTGTCCAGGTCTTTCGCCATATCTCTGGAAAATCATGTGGACATTGGAAATCATTCATACTACAGCTATACCAGGCACTTTTTATAGGAAAGATCCGCAGCAGTGCTGCTGTTCTGTGTTAGCGAATCTGCTGTACGTTCACTTGAGGGGGCTCAAACTTGTGCCCTGGAAATTTGCCTAGGGCACTATTGCAAAAGCACGTGCTTGTTCAACTCGTGTTTATCTTGAACATGAGCCGCTGCGAGTACATCTGAGGTTACTGACAAGACTTTCAGACCACGCACTGGGAGACGCTATTAACACGCGACCTAATGCTGTATATTTGGAAGCTGTTATGCCACACCGCGATCTGCTGCCTTCAAATAATGCATGACATAATGTGGTATCCAACACAGCACTCTAGATGATGCCTAAGTCTATCGTGAGACTTTCGATCCCGGGGATAACAAATAAGTCGTAAATACGAACTGCGGGACTTCAGCATTTTGCTTTGTCGTGTATTGCCATATTTGCGGGTATAAAGTTCAAATTTTTGTTCATGGCTTCGTCACACAGACCTCCCCAGCAGCAGCTTTCACTGCACATCACACGGGAATCATGAAACTTTTCAAGATAGCACACCGGACATCGTCTACTGCCGCTGAGCTGACCGACAATCTGCCAGCTACATTTCACAGCAGAGTCCATCAAAATAGGCACTATTTTGCGACTCCAAGCTGGCACTTCAGCTAATTAGAAAACTACACAAAACAATAAACCACATACAGTCCTCTGGTGTGCGACATGACGAATATGTAAAGAGATGCATTGCAATCCGGACATACCGTAGCGTTGCAGTGAATTCGCAGCCACTGCGCAGGGAATGAACAAGCTGACGCAGAAGTGAGAATGGCGCACAGTATCGGCGAAGTAATATCAATTCACTTTTCCCGTTATGACATCAACACCTGACTGTCTAAAGCTATAAGAACAGTAAAGACACGACTATAGAATCACCCCGATTATCGCCACGAACGCATTTATAGGCTTGGCTCTGGTCGTGCTTTTCGTCTTCCGTTCCTATTAAGGAGAGACCATGCAGGTAACGCTACTATCGGATGTTGCATATACGCGATGATACCTTTGCAAGACTGGACAGGAACGAAATCGTAACTGCAGTGTGTGTCACACGTCTGAGACCACTAATCACATCATATGCACGTGCCCTCTATACTCGGTCAAAAGACAATCACTAAAGTGCCTCATATATTGTCTAGAATACCGGCACTTTTCGTAAGAAAAGTTTTTTGCTGCTTGGGTGCCCAACGCAGCTTAGATAACTTGCTCCCATCTATCAGCAAGAGAGGTTAAGATTCTCGTTTTTAGAGCACGTACCGAAGTGGGGACTTTTGTGCTCGTCCTACTCCGAAAGGGACAGTGTGCAGTGAGTCACTGTGCTATACCACAATCACCTTTCATCATGCCTCCCTCGTTCTCTTACTTTCCGTACTTCTCTTTGGTGATAAGAAAGACGCGTTTAGCTGTCAACCAAAAAGGGTAGCGTGACTCGCGTGTTTGAGAGGAGGTAGGAGAAAGGAAGTGGGTGGGTCTTGGTATAAGAGCAAGAAATCTAGTTGTAAAAGTCCAGTTTGTAATTGAGTGGCTTGTGCGAAAGTTCATGTTCCGAGGTTGTACAAGACGGACGTGGAGAATTCGGTTTGTGGTGCTTGGCCAAAGTGCAGGTCTCTGCGAGCTGCTCAGCAACGAAAACGACAGGTAAGTGTTTATGCATTCTTTGTTCCTACCCTTTTTTGTTTTCGTGAAGTTACAGATTAGCTCAAACTTATTTATGATATAGTTAACGGATCACTGACCGTTCTTTTTTTTCGTATTTTTGCGTTTTCCTCACTTTTTTCTTGTTTCAGCGCATGTAGTTCTTGTCTGGTACTCTTGCGACCACGTGTGTGCTCTGACATTGTTGATTTTTTATTAGATTTTAGGCGATTAGGTTGGCCATAATCAGACAGTGTATATGAGCTAACTGTTTGTGATTTTCGTTCACTCGGGCTTCTCCAAACAGTGCGAAAATGTTATGCCTCATTCTAAGTAGTTCACCGAGAAAATCGAGAGAAAGCGATGGCACGGATCAGTGGGGAATAGAAAGAATGGTTTGGAGAATCAGCAACGTTTCTACGAGGTGATAATTAGGTGGAAGATGAACTGGGGCAAGAATTCTCATCCTTTGCAGAATGGAGCTAACCATTCTCAAAACATTGGGGAAACATGACCTAATAGGTCGCGTGGTTATTCCTCTCTAAAGTTCTGAATGACACCCGCCACAGTAGTGTAGTGGTTATGTTGCTTGACAGCTGGGCTCAGAGACTTGCCACTGTGCCCGCATATACATATCAGAGAAGGAAGGAAGGATGCAACAAAAGGGGTAAGGCAGGGAGGTTAGCCGGAAAGGCATCCGGCTGGCTACCCTACGCTGGAAGA
Organism: Rhipicephalus microplus; assembly: GCF_043290135.1. Lineage (NCBI taxonomy): Eukaryota > Metazoa > Arthropoda > Arachnida > Ixodida > Ixodidae > Rhipicephalus > Rhipicephalus microplus. The sequence goes on from NC_134700.1 coordinate 88,603,222, forward strand.
TTGGGGAATAGGAGAAAAAAGATGAAAACGAGGGAAAATACAAAGGAAATTCATTGTAGCCTGTAGAACTCCACCGCTACTCAAAGTCGTTCACAGAAACCCGTCGTCCTCAAACAACACAAGAGGTCTTTCACTGCCTTGTGGGCTGTCGAAGGATGTGGCCTTGTGCTGTAATAGCACCAGCTCATAAAGTGGCCGATCATCCAGTTGCCGGAATTCGTTGGTAAGTACTTGTCTCTCTGAGACAAATCGAGGGCAGTAGTACAGCAGATGTTCGATATTTTTATTGGGTCTGCAAACATCGTGTGCCGCACTGTCAGTCATTCCGATGAACGAAGTATATGCTTTCGTAGAAGAAACTCCCATCTAACGCGATAGAGAAGCGAAACTTCACGTCGACGTAGGCTGGGCGGAGGCCACAGTCGTAGTGAAGGATCAAGTTCATGTAGTCTGGTACGTCGTACGCTTGGTGTGCTCCAGGCAGACAGTGTGAGACTGCGGGCCACTTGACGAATCTGCCTCGCAGCGTGCGCTCTTGAATGCAGAATTAGAACGCTGTTTGCGTCCTGATGTGACGCCCGAACAGCATGATCTGCGGAATCATTTCTGCGGATACCACAATGCCCAGGTAAACAGTGAAAGAAGATGTCGTGCCCCCCTTTTTTATTAAGAGATTGTGAAGTTACGTGGTTGGATAAGTCAGCTGTTCATTGCATCCGCGTCGAAGAACTGTCTTCAGGTACTGTAACGCCGGTTTTGAGTCAGAGAACACTGCCCATCCACTTGGTCTTTCCTCAGAATCGATGAGTTTTAGCGCACTACGCGTAGCCTCGAGTTCTGCAACCGTAGACGTCGTCGCACGTGATGTCTTAAAATACTGTTACCCTGATAGTTATGCATGGTATAACCACTGCATCACCAGAACTGGACGACGTAGTTGAGCCATCTGTGTAGTTGTGCACGTGGTTACTGTAGTTCCGGTTCACTAGTTTTAGGGCATGTGTCCGTAAGTCTGACTTTTCCGCATTCCTTCGATTATGAAGTACTCGCAGCCAGCTGAAGCCCCAAGGAAAAAGCAGTGACCTTGATGGGGCTGCGTACACCTCAGTAAATGATGATCGGTGCTTGCACACAGTGGCACTGTATTACGGGAATTTCAGCAGCGAGGTCCGCCAGGTGGTGGTAAGGGGCCCTGGCATAATGCTTGACGTGCATACGCATTGTCTTGGTAATAATATGTGCCTTGATTGCATAATCTTGCGGATGGCTATGGTTTCAGCCGTTGAAGCACTGCGGGGCAACCCAAGGTATATCTTAAGTGCTTGGGCTTGAATGCTCTAAATTATGCGCAGGGTACTCTAGCCGGTGTTAGATATTGCAGGTATGATGTACCGTAAGATCCGATAAATAATTCCATGTACAGTTGTAGCATAGATGATACGGGCACTCACCATTTCTTTCCAGCAAGGAATTCGAACGTGTGACATGTTGCGGTCAGCCGCTTTTTTACATAGTTCACTTGTGGAGTCCATGACAGGTGCCTCTATATCATGACTGCTAAGAACCTGTGACTTCTGCTGAACGATATGTAAGCTCCGTTAATCGATATGCCGTAAGCAGACATTGATTTCCACGTGAATAGTATCACTGCACACTTTTCGCAGGACACATCGGGACCTTGTTTACAAAGGTAGCATGACGTCATTGTGGCAGCCTTCTGAAGGCGGACGCCAAGCTGAAGCTTTGTCAAACCTGATGTCCAAATGCAGATGTCGTCAGCGTAGATAGAAAGTTCTACAGTGCATGGTAGGTGATCTACCAGTCAAGTGAGGGTTATATTGAAAAGCGTAGAGATTAGCACTTCTTTTTGAGGGGCTCCTCAGCTACTGAAATACTCAGGTGTTGGGCTATTCGCTGTCGTCACGTAGAATAATTTCAGCTGTAAGTAGCTGTACACCCACCTATATATTTTGCCACCAAGACCTACTCTTTCTAAAGCACTAATGGTGGCTTGGTGGTTGACATTATCGTAAGCCAGCACAGCGTCTATAAACAGGACAGCACAGTTTCTTACAAATTTTTTGGTGTTCAACGTGTGTCACCAGATGAACAACGTTGTCGATTGACGAATGGGCGAACATGAATTCGGTCATGGATACTGGATAAATTCTGTAGTGCTCTCGATACCACTCTATTCATGTTAGGATCATTCTTTACGTTGTCTTTCCCGCACAACTGAACAGCGCGATGAGATGGTACGAGGCGATATCCATAAGATATTTATTATCTCTGAGATGGGCAACGTCCCCAGTATTCCGGCTCACGAGCAGGAGGCGCGCTTTCCCGCACGGTGGGGGCAGGGCCCCCTGTCCCTCTAGGGGACTGGAGAGCAAAACGTTAATAACTCCTCTCCCTTTCTGATTTTCCCATTGCTTTCACAGTTTCAAGTAGCAACTGTATAAACCTTTCTTCTGCCGGAGTTACAGTATTGTAGTTGCAATAGTGTGAGTTCCCCAGCTTATTAGAAGATAGTGCACAGTGCCTATGTGCGCTCTCGGAATTATTGGCTGTTTTAGCGCATTTGAATCGCTGCCGTGGAGACGTGCTTGAAAATATGTAATTGCTTTCTGGGATTTAGGTACTTGCATATGTCTAGTTCATGATGGTATAGAGCGTGTTTGAATCGCGTGGTAAAAAAAGAGTTCCCTTGCCAGTTTCGTTCAGTTTGCGTCAGCCGTCAATAGGGTTCCTTGATCGAGGCACCCTAGCCGTCAATATGGTCCCTATATATATAAAAGTAGTGACAACTACACGCACGCCCTCTGGAGGGGTCCAAGGAGCAGCGCTAGCAGACGACGCTCCGCTTGCTCGCGTGCATTTTGCGGACGGCTGAAACCGCTCTCAGTGCACGTTTGAACCGGTTAATTATTACCCTTTGTGGCGTAAGCTGCCCAGGAAACTTCAAGTAGTAGGGAAAACGACTAACGATCCCGGGGCGCGTAAAGCTTTGCAATAAAACGTTCGTACTTTCGAAGCATCTCGTTCTATTGAACGGTGTTTCACAGCAGTAGTCATACGGCACTTTTTTACGGTCGTTTGCACGATCTGAAATTCAGCTTACATTGAAGTAGAGACGATATTTGGGTCAACTGAAAGTGCTTGTTTTATAGTTCAAAAATATCGGGGGTTGTGAGCTTACCGAAACTTTCGAAAACATCATTGCGCACTGTTTGCTTCTAGTGGTGCGCAGCGAGTTACGTGCGCTCTTATCGCGTTTTTCAGAGCTCGGCAGTATTCCCGCGGTCTTTTAACGCTAACCGAATTATTTGTATACACAATACTCTAAGAGCTTTATTTCGGATAAAGGATTTCGCTGCATCTGACAATTATCAGTAACCAGATTCAGTGGCGTAGCCAGGGGGTGGCACAGCGGGCCCATTGTCCCCTCCCCCCCTCAATTTTTTTCGATAGCATACCGAGCACAAAATGACAGTCGGTCACATGTGCCTGGCTGGCCCCCACTTCAGATCGGGGATGTCCCCCCCCCCCATAGAAAAAATCATTTCTGCTACGCCCCCGACCAGATTACCTTCTAAGATCGGGGAAATAGAAAATGCTTACTAGTGTCTATGAAGCGCCGCATTTAATTTCTTTTTTTTTTAAAATTACATTTATTCTAAGCTCCCCCCTTTCTACTATCCGCACCACCTCCACTCCCCATGTACATACCATTTGTAAGCCCCGCAGATGTGAGGTTATGTTTACAATAATATCTACAAATAAATTAAATAAATAATATATTATTAAATAAATATACTATTTACAAATAAATTTGTGATGTATCTGCACCTGTAGGATTATAAACCATAGCCATAAAAGCTGAGTAAGGTGGTTTGTGTGCACATGCCAGATAATAAAGGAACGCGTATTTGAAATTCTACTTTTATTGCAGGAATGCAGAACACACTCTTTATTTGAAAGACTGTCAAAATGACTGTTACAGAAGCCCGCAGAAAGAGCAAATAGTCATGTTGACTAGAGTAGATCACTGCATTAATATAACGCACAACACTAAGTGGGCACAAAATCCTTGCGCCCGATTCTGTGGAGCCATATCTTCCGTCTGCTGATGTTTTCATCACTACGAGGAATAGAAAAGAACTTCTTTCCATCCGTGGTGCGGTTGCGGCAACCGTAGGCACAGCAGCCCTGCACGCTAGCTTGTAATGACGTAAATGTTGAATAAAAACACGTAATTCCCGCGTCACTCAAGGGAAAGGTAAATAAGCACTTCTACGTTGCAAAAACAATGCATCAGAGACGCAAGAAATGTTTTTTACTTACCGAAACGTCGAATTCCACGCTCGGAAACGCAAACAACCACGCGATCCGCATCCACAGCGAACGACTGCTGGACCCTTAGGGCGGGGCGCGAAGGAGAAAAGGTCACGTGTCGCCAACCGGCCAATCGCGCGGCGAGGCGGCTGGATCAAGAGCTTTCGCTACTTTTCGTAGATAGAGGGACTTCAGCCGTCAAGCCCTCATAGCTCCATCTAGCGTTAAGATGGTGTACTCAAGAGTGCCACGTAAAAATTAAAATAGGGTAAGCGTAAAAAAGGAAGGCACAATTATCACCCAGCGAAACAATATTTTGGTTCGTTGAGGTAAATATCGATAGTATAGCACATCAATAGGGTATTGTTAAAAAAGAAGAAGTGCGCGTTTCCGAACATTCAGTGCATGTACCACATAGACCCCTCAATTCACAGCACATTCTCGAGTTTTACAGGTTACGTGGTAATTACAGTTTTCTACTGATTAGTTACTTAGCGCTAATTAACTAACGCATCCCTTGTCAGGCTTTGAAATTGCGAGTAATATTCACCGGACGCGATATTATGGACAGTGGTATCAACTCGCCGTCCGCGCCACCTAAATCCGGCATACCTAAGGGATCCGGCGTCGGGCCTCTTTTCTTTCCGGTTTATAAGAAAAATGCCACCCGTCATATTCCAGCAAATCTAAAGCTTTTCGCAGATGCCTACGTGCTTTAAAGTAGTTGACGCTTCAAGCGACAATGTTCTTTTAAATAACTGTTTATCTAATATTCAAGATTGGTGCACAAAATGATGGATGACCTTTAACGCGAGAAAAACTCTGGCGATTCCCATAACCCACAGAAAAGATCCATTAAAATTCCAATACAACCTAGGCAATCAATTCTTGTCCTTTGTCTCGCAGTATACGCACCTTGGTCTTGTCATCACATCTGATTTAAGGTGGAACGAACATGTGTCTCATACTGAGAAAAAGGGTTTGAAAATACTAGGCTCCCTAAGACGGGCAATCGCTAAGGCATGCAGCAAACCTAAATGACCTCATGTGAAACGTACGTAATACCAATCCTAGAATATTTATCGGCTCTCTGGGAGCCGCACACGCAAGCTAACACAGATAAACTTGAATCAATACAGCGAAAAGCTGTAAAATTCATATTCAATGCCTAAAAGTAAGGCATCTCCGTCAGTTCTTCTGGAAAGCCCTAAACTAGAAACGCTAGAATACAGAGGTTATTTATTTGAGTTCTTTATACTTTAAATACTTTATTTTTGCTACAGTTGGTATTTGAGTTCTTTTTACTTTTTACCCAAACAACATAATATAGTGGGCATAGTTTTCATAGTTTTTGTTTTGCTCTTGGGATTATGGACCGTATTTTATGTCGCTTTTTTTGCGTTTTGAATCATCGCGCTTTCGTTCGAAACAATCTATACTGCTGTACCTACTACACATTTTTGCGTCCGCTGCACCACACACCCCTGTCAGAAGTCCGGCACTAGAATGGCAGTTTTTCTTAAAAACAAATAGCAAATATATAAATAAATGGGCCCACTTCCTCTTTCTTTATTATGCGACTTTCCAACTTAACAATATACATTAAAAATATTAGGGGAAGTAAGTTAAGAGAAAGACATATAATGCTGAAAAGCGGCGAGGTTAAATTTAAGAACAAATAACCCCATTTGCACTGCGTTATGTCCACGGTAGCCGGAATAACAAGCATACGTAACAGGGAACAGAGTTTACTACTTTCCAGAAGGGTATTTGCGCACATCATGGTCCAAATGGTCCGAGAGCTGGCTTTCGAGTCCGCTGTTAGCCATAAAAGGGGTGAGGAGCACAAAGGAGCGGCAACCAGTGCGTGGGTACCCTAGCGCAGGCGCACTGATTGCCCTGACAGTCAGTCACTCCCCGGGCGCATGGCGTCAAGTATCATGGAAGGGGGGAGGTCAGGTAGGGGGCAGACGGCATCCTTGCAGCTGGCTGGAAGCGGGAATGCACGGTCTAAGGCCCCTCCATGCGTTTTCCGGTAGAAGACGCGATGGAGCGACTTTAGCTTCAACAAGCCCAAATCTCCTGCTGAAATGTTTACATGCGGAGCATGTTATACTAGGGGCTAGTCATGCGCCGTTGCCGTCCACAGTCTCCCCTCCTCTACCGCCAGCCATCTGTGCATCTCTTCCTCCTCTCAACACAGCGCGCGCTGCGTGACCTTTAGTTTTACGTGCACCAGCTGTATGCTAACGTGCACATGCGCAGGCTGGGGCCGGCGCTCGCTATAAATGACCGAGTGTCGGGGCGCGCGCCCTTCGTCGGTTGGTTTATGCGGTTGCTCCACATCCGATGTCACTGGTGAAAATGTACGCCAACGAATACGCAAACACACTTACTGACGTCCCTTCCATTAGCGTCAGCCAATGTGTTGGCGGAACCACAAGCGATTCCGAAGACACTTCGTCCGTGGACAAGGCCGCGCTGAGAAGAGCTCGTGATGCGGAACGCAAACGTCGGCGTCGAGCGGAAGATCCACGGCTCAAAGAACGCGAAGCAGCTGCGATACGTGAACGTCAAGCGGAAGATTCCCTGCTTCGAGAACGCGAAGCCGCTGCGAGGCGAAAACATCGGCAAGAGAATCCGGACGGTGAAGCCGCGTGTAAGCGTCGACGCCGCAAGGCCGATCTCGATGCCGCCCGCGAGCGCGAGCGCGCTGCGATAGCGGCGTGGCGAGGCAAGCAGTACGCCACGCCCAACGCTAGCTTCAAGCGCGACTTCCTGAACCGCTTCGGCCACAGCTGCAAGGTGTGTGATCGACTTTGGTTCGACAACAACTTGACGCGGATTGGCAACATCCAGAATGAACTGCATCGTTCCAAAGCGTTGTAACGCAACGACGACCCTTCGTGATAGTTGGCGACTTCAACGTCGACGTCATCAAGGACGATTGGGTGGTCGATTACATGGAGTCGCGGCACTCGCTGAAACGAGCAACGCACGACGGCAAACATCATCCGACCATGTTTCGCTGGACGTGCATCAACCACGTCTTTGAAAATTTCGACCTTCGACCACTGCAACCAGACACACTTACCCTTCACTTTACGGACCATAAAGCCATCTTGTTCAAAATACCCAAAGCGTCTCATCAATAAACATCGTCTTTCGCGGCATACGTGCGTGCGTGTTCACTCATAACACACACACATGTCGCAAGTTACAAACCACATTTATCGCAGTTCAACATATATGCTCCGCATGCTAACCAGTGTTCCCACTTGGGAAACTGCAGTTTTTTTGTCTTTTTTTAAGATGGGCGCCGTTCATTCGGGCATTCTGTGAAACTAGCGGATGACCACTGCTTGTCCTTTGGAGAGTTACAGGCCACGCAAGGCGTCTTCCTTATAGAGGTGTGCACCGACTGGTCGGCGCTCCGCCGCCGAGAGTTTTCGCCGTGCGGCCGCCGCCGCTGACGTTTTTCATCGGCGCAATCGGCGCGCCATTCATGTGCAAATACTGACTTTTCACAGATTTGTTTTTTTTCTTTTTCATCTTGATTTATAGCTTCGTTTCACATTTTGTGCAGCCAGTAAAAACCAGCCTTCTTAGTTATCTTCATCCAGCTTCAGACACCGAGAGTACCACTATGAACAGCGGCACAAGTTCAGCGGCAGCTGCACGAAAATCATTCTGCGCCTCATCTAGCGAGCACTCCAAGTACCGCCATCTCGCATACCCTGTGGCACATAGCCGCTTTACGCATCCGTTTACCTGTCCGTCCATCTGCTAGTCTGTCTGTCTGTCCGTCCATGCGTCCGTCCATGCGTCCATCTAGAGAACACTCCAAGTATCACCTTCACGCATACCTTGTGGCACATAGCCGCTTTACGCGTCCGTCTACCTGTCCGTCCGTCGGCTATTCTATCTGTCTGTCCGTCCATGCGCCCGTCCGTGTGTCCATCTAGTGAACACTCCAAGTACAACCATCTCGCATACCCTGTGGCAAATAGACGCTCTAGCGTCCGTCTATCTGTCCATCTGTCTGCTAGTTTGTCTGTCTCGTCCATGCGTCCGCCCGTGCGTCCATCTAGAGAACACTCAAAGCACCACCATCTCACATACCCTGTAGCACATAGCCAGTTTACGCTTCCGTCTACCTGTCCGTCTGTCTGCTAGTCTGTCCGTCCATGCATCAGTCCGTGCGTCCACCTAGTGAACACTCCGAATACCACCATCTCACATAGCCTGTAGCACACAGCCATTTTATGCGTTCGTCTACATGTCCGTCTGTCTGCTAGTCTGTCTGTCTGTCTGTCCGTCCATGCGTCCATTCATGCGTCCATCTAGAGAACACTCAAAGTACCGCCATCGCACATACCCTGTGGCAGATAGCCGCTTTACGCGTCCGCCTACCTGTCCGTCCATCTGCTATTCTGTATGTCTGTCCGTCCATGTGCCCGTCCGTGCGTCCATCTAGTGAACACTCCAAGTATCACCATCTTGCATACATTGTGGCACATAGACGCTCCGGCGTCCGTCTGCCTGTCCATCCGTCTGCTAGTCTGTCTGTTGGTGCGTCCATGCGTCCGTGTGTGCGTCGATCTAGAGAACACTCAAAGTACCACCATCTCGCATACTCTGTGGCACGTAGCCGCTTTGCGCGTCCGTCTACCTGTCGTCCGTCTGCTAGTCTGTCTTTCTGTCCATCCATGCGTCCATCCATGCGTTTATCTAGAGAACACTCAATGTACCGTCATCTCGCATACCCTGTGGCACATACTCGGTTTACGCGCCAGTCTATCCGTCCGTTCATGTGCTTGTCTGTCTGTCTGTCATTCCATGCGTCCGTGCGTGCGTCCATCTAGTGAACACTCCAAGTACCACATTGTCGTATCTCGTATACCCTGTGGCACATGCCCACTCTACGCGTCCGTCTATCCGTCCGTCCGTCTGCTAGTCTGTCTGTCATTTCATGCGTCCGTGCGTGCGTCCATCTAGTGAACACTTCAAGTACCACATTGTCGTACCTCGTATACCCTGTGGCACATGCCCACTCTACGCGTCTGTCTATCCGTCCGTCCATCTGCTAGTCTGTCTGTCCATCCATGCGTCCGCCGTGCGTCCATCTAGTGAACACTCAAAATACCACCATCTCGCATACCTTGTAGCACATAGCCGCTTTACGCGTCCGTCTACCTGTTCATCCCTCTGCTGGTCTGTCTGTCCGTCTGTCCATGCGTCCGTCGTGCGCCCATCTAGTGAACACTCCAAGTACCGCTTCTCGCATACCCTGTGGCACATAGCCGCTTTACGCGTCCGTCTACCTGTTCATCCGTCTGCTGGTCTGTCTGTCTGTCTGTCCGTCCATGCGTCCGTCCGTGCGTCCATTTAGACAACACTCATAGTACCGCCATCTCGCATACCGTGGCACATAGCCGCTTTACGCGTCCGTCTACCTGTCCGTCCGTCTGCTAGTCTGTCTGTCTGTCCGTCCATGCGTCCATTCGAGCGTCCATCTAGTGTGCACTCTGAGTACCACCATCTCGCATCTCGTATACCCTGTGTCACCTACCCGCTTTACGCGCCCGTCCGTCCGTCCGTCCGTCCGTCCGTCCGTCTGTCTGTCTGTCTGTCTGTCTGTCTGTCCATGCGTTCGTCCTTGAGTCCACCTAGTTAACACTCTGAGTACCGCCATCTCACATACCCTGTGCCATATAGCCGGTTTATGCGTCTCGTCTACCTGTCCGTCCGTCTGCTAGTTTTTCTGTCCGTGCATCCATGCATCCGTCCGTACTTCCACCTTGGGAACACTCCAAATGCCACCATCTCACATACCCTGTAGCACTTAGCCCCTTTACGCGTCCGTCTACATGTCCGTCCGTCTGCTAGTCTGTCTGTATGTCTGTCCGTCCGCGCATCCATCTAGTGAGCACTCCAAGTACCACCATCTCACATACCCTGTAGCACTTAGCCTCTTTACGTGTCAGTCTACTTGTCCGTCCTTCTGCTAGTCTGTCTGTTTGTCCGTCTATGCGTCCGTCTGTGCGTCCATCTAGAGAACACTCCAAGTACTACCGCCTCACATACCCTGTGGCACATAGCCACTATACGCGTCCGTCTACCTGTCCTTCCGTCTGCTAGTCTGTCTATCTGTCCGTCCATGCGTCCCTCTACACTGTTGCTTTGCGGTTGTTGAATAGAGCTGTGTTGTATCTCAATACACCACCTACACAATTTCGGCGTGCGCACGCGCATACGCAATTTCGGCGTGCGCACGCGGATACATATTAGGGCGTGCGTAATGCCATGCGCAATGTCGGCGTGCGCACATGCTTATGCAATTTCGGCGTGCGCACGCGCATACGCAATGTCGGCGTGCTCACGCACATATTGAATTTCGGCATGCGCACGCGCATACGCAATGTCGGTGTGCGCAGACGCAGACCAATTTTGGCGTGCGCACTGACCCATATTCGGTGCGCGCGTGCGCATACCTATTTGAACGTGCGCGCGCGTGCGCATACATACTTGAACGTGCGCACGCGCATACCTATTTGGGCGTGCGCACGCGCATACCTATTTGGGCATACGCACACGAAAACGCGATTTCGCCGTGCACAGGCGCAGACTCAATTTCGACGTGTGCAGGTGCAGACCAGATTTCGGCGTACGCAGGCGCAGTCCCAATTTCGGCATGTGCGCGCGCATAGGCGACTTCGGCGCGCGCGCACGCATACGCAATTTCAGCGTGCGCACGCGCAAACGCAATTTCAGCGTACGCACGCGCATACGCAATTTTGGCGTGCGCACGCATACGCAATCAGACTACCAACATCTTAACCTCTCGGCTAAACAGCAACTTTGGTATTTCGCACCTATATGGTAACTACACGAATGCCACAAAAAAAGAATAAACAAATAATGTGAAATTTTTATGGTTTTCTAGAAGTTTAGAACTTGCCTTGTGAGTGGGCGGTAAGAGGGAGTTTAGTCTACACCTTGGGGTTTATTGATTATTTTTTTAAGCCAGCACTAAATCCCCCGCCCCCCCAACCAACTTTATTAAAAGATGAAGGATGACTCCGCAATACAAAAAAGCAGGAACAGGAGGGAACGAAAAGGCAAGGCTGTTAACCAGTCTGGAGCGACCGGTATGCTACCCTACACTGGGTATAGGGATGACGGAGTTTGAAAGATGGAAAAAAAGGAAAGAGAGGAGAGCTCACACACGCGTTGGGCTCACAAATACTGATGACTTGAAACATGTTGACGCACACTAACTGAAGAAAGTCTGAAAAGACGTGGTTTTAGGCCGCTATAGTTGCACTGAATTATGTATGCTTCCTTGACTTTTTAGAAATACTATGATGGCGATCGTTAGCCATATTTCTACTCGAGTAATTGAAGTACTCGGCTTGAGGCGTCCAGGACTTTGACAGCGCTTCGAGCAGACGTTGTCCTCATGTCCAACAAAATCTCCCGGATGGCATCCATGAAAGAACGAAGCATAATTATGACTTTGCCATCTTTGTTATGTTTCTCATCAGCGGTTGGCGAAGACACCTGTGTGAGCGTGGTCTTCTGACATTTTATGGTTAGTGGACGAGTTGGAAGATTAGGCCATTCCTCTGTAAAAATAATTTTCTCTCCGCAGTCTTCTTTGAATTTGTCGGTGCTGTTGCGGCTCCACTTGATGGCGCAGCAGTAGAAGTGGAGCTGTCGTTAAGAGCTTGCGCAGTCATGGAGGTCGAACGATGGCACTGACGCCGTGCTGCCGACGCTGGACTGTTTCGGCAGCATCTCTTATGGATGAATTATGTGTGACCATTTGTGTGTGACCATAGGGCAGTCTTTCGATGAGGCAGTGTGTGAGCCGTCACAGTTACCGCATTTAAGAAATGTGGATTGACAGGCATCTTCCGAATGGGGTTTTTCGCACCGGGACACCGTAGCGAGTTCGCGCACACGCCCTTGACGTGACCCAGTTTAAAGCACGGGTTACACTGAAGTGGCTTTTGCACAAAGAGCCGAACAGGATGTCAAAAATTTCCGACTTTGACATAGGATGGTGTGTAGTCGCCATTGAAGACCAGTGTCACACAGCATGACTTCCCAAGGCGGTGTACCTGAGTGATGACGGTACACTCATTTGCCGGTTTGATAAGAGTAGGCAAATCAGCGTGGAGAATCGCAATATCTACGTCGTATATCACACCAGCTATGGATGCGTTGTCAATTGGTGTAAAGGGGCGCATTTTGATGCCGCCTTGCTCAGTCACTTGTTTTAGTGGCCCAAGCGCATTCACGTGGAATACGTATATGACGAGAATATTTTTTTGCGCAATTACTCCGATTTGCTTGATTTCATTAGGTACCATAGGTTTCAAAAAAGCGGAGAGTACTTGCCTGTTCAGCAGCCGCAGGTTTTTTTAGGACTCTTCTGGAACAAAGATGAACTGTGGCCTGCTTCATGCCTAGACTTCAAAGTCGCTGTACTCGCAGAGGTGGGCGAGGCTGCGTTGACGATCTTCTGCGCTCTCTTGCTCCGGGCAGGAATGAAATCATCGTCGGGTGATTCGTCTTCCGAGGCGGCTGAGTACAGCTCTATGTCCTCGCTGGCACTGAGTGAAATTCCTCTCTTCCTCGCGTTGGTCAGCCGAGATGACTGCTGGCCGGGCGGTCCTCAGGAAGGCCCCGCGTCCATGGCCACAAGACGCGGAGCCGAGGCACCAAAAAGAATTTGATGGTTTCAAAAAAAAAAATCGGAGAGCACAGAGAGTAGATGATGATGATGAGCCTTTTGCTTTGCAGGCACTCGCCCACAAAGGGGGATCGGCCAAGAGCCGGGCGGCAGGATCATTAAGTTAGTTATGCCTTTTAAATCATTAATTAGAATTTCAGAATGGAGAAAAACAATTTGTGAAAATATATAAAAATCCAACATGAGCTAGCAGTCAGACATTCAGGTTGTCTCGAAGCTGAAAATATTAATAGCAATAGACTAACAAGGTAATAGTTTTGTTGCCATTATGTACGCACACACAGCAAAACAAACCTCCCTGTGGCTATCATGTAATCTCTCTGAAGGATAAAATTACTGCCATGTTTATTTTTAAACAATAACTTCTCAATTGGTTCGACAAGGCATCTCTTCCTTTGATAAGAATATCTGTGACAGAATAAAAAGAAATGATATATTGATTCTAATTTATTGCAAAAGAGACATAACGAAGACGCTGTGAGTCCAGCTTTATGTAAGTAATAATACAGGTGCGGAATTTTGCATCGTAACATGGTGATTGTAATTTCTAACTGCCGAGGTATGTACCACTTTTTGTTCTAGCAAAATCTTATATGTACGAAGTCTCTGACTTTATCCAATGATACTTTTCTATTTCCTTGTGCAAACAAGCATTTCTATATCTGAGTGCTGTTACATAGGTTAAATCAGGTAAAACAGGCGAGAGTGGTCCGCTTAAAGATGCTCTGGCTAACGAGTCGGCCATCTCATTCGGATATATCCCGCAGTGGCCAAGTACCTATAGCAAGTGGAATTTTCTCATGTTTGTTGGTAATAAACTACTAATCATACTCAATAACGTGCAATTTTTTGCTGCAAATAGTGCAGTGCATACTGAGAGAGAATCAGTAAGTATGACTGCTTCCGATTCACTTGCAGGAAGTTTACAAAGCGCTAAAATTAAAGCAAATAATTTAGCGATGAATATGTGCGTATAATCTGGTAATAGAACTGAAAAAAAAACTGTCGAGAGAAGTACAGAAGATGCCTACTCCAGCCTTTTCGTTTAATACGGATGCATTTGTTGCAATAATGTTGTTTATGAACAGATGAGTCAAGTGATCTTGTAACTGATCAGTTAAATATTGTAGGGGCATTTGTTTCTCGTTAGAGGTAAAATATTACCAAATTCAATTTTAATTTCTGAATTAGGCATCTTCGTTGAGGCAATCTGATAGATAATTACATTCAGAGGTTCTAGCAACGCTTGGACAAACGTAATCTGAGGCGAGTGTAGTTTGACCATTGTGTTCCGAAGAATGCACTTGGTTCTTGAATAGAAACTTGATACGCTTGTCTCAGATGCGAATTGTATATCTTCAAAAAAGTTAGAACTGTAGGTATTCTAAACCGAATTAACAAAGGTGGAAGGCGCGCTTCCACTTACAAAAAATTATTTGCAACAAATTTGGGGAGTCCAAGACACAAGCGCAAAGCTTCTCTTTCTAATAATATTAAAAATGTCATCTTGTATGCCACGCTGCCAGGAAATAATACGCAGCGAATTCCATTAGAGGTCTCACATGCATTTTTTGAATCATCATCAATGAAATCCGTCGCAGTCCTGTTTTTCTGTTATGCAATTTTCGTAACCACCCCAAGGCACATGACGTTTTACAGCCAACCTCGTCTATGTGGCTTTTCCAATTAGGCGTTTCATGATACACGATGCCTAGGTATTTCAGAGAATTGACCTGGGGAACACGCTCGTTACGGGACATCAGAAAATGTTGAATGAATCCTTAAAAGAGAACGGCAGATGTGACCTTTTTTAACGTTCAATGATGTATGGGTATTGTCAAACCATACTTCTAGCATGTTCATAAAATACTGTAATGCCTGATACAATGAGTGCAGATCACTGTTTGTTTGAAAGAAAGCAATATCATCTGCATACACATAAATTTGAATATCCCTATTAGTTGGAATGAAACTTAGTAATATATTGAATAAAACAGGGGAAAATACTGAGCCCTGAGGTACACGTCATGTCTGCTTACATTCTTTAGAAGAGCATTCACGCAAGAAGCAATAAAAGTCTCTGTATTTTACAAACTCTCAATAAAAGTCTATTACTACTACTACTAAAGTTATTCATGATGTTACGTATTTTGGAAAGCGATAGTCTTGCATCTGTGGGATTAGGATAGGATACTCCACTTTATCGCTTTAGCTACTACGCTTTAGCTTAGTCTAAAGTGACTAGTGCACAGTATTCGCACCGATTTTGAGCCAGCTGTATGCGACTTTCCAAATCCACATGTGCCCATCAAATAAAGTATCCTTATCTAAAGCCAATTTGTCTGGGGTTTAATATTGTATGTTCAGTGACATAGTTCATTACACGGCATTCAAGACTATCTACAATGTGATGACGTTTATTCGAGCCGAGAAGTCGCAGCGAGGTCGCAACGGAAAGTGGGCGTACGGCAAGTCTGGCAGAGGCGGCACAAACTCTCGCGCAAGCAGAGCTCGGGCTTTTTGTTGTCTTCCGAAGGCGCATACGCGTTGGTGCGTATGCTCCACTACAATACCCCCGGGATGAAGGGTAGCCATCCTGGCGACTCAGGGAGTAGGCACAATGATGGGGTCGTAGTAGGGCTTGAGACGGTCGACGTGTACGGTCTCGCGTCCTCGACGGCGCAAATCTGGTGATTGTGTTAACGGCTCGATGATGTAATTCACCGGGGAGGTCGCGTCAATGACACGGTACGGACCATGGTACCGGGCCAGAAGTTTAGAAGACAGGCCAGGAACGTGCGGGGGCACCCAAAGCCACACAAGGGAGCCAGCACGAAATGTAGGAGCTATCCGGTGAGCGTCGTCGTGTCGAGTCTTTTGTAGACCTTGAGCCTCACTTGTCAGAGACCGAGCCAACTGACGGCAGTCTTCAGCGTATCTGGCGACTTCCGAAAGCGGGGAGCACTCAGATGCATCAGGGCGGTACGGTAGTATAGTGTCGAGGGGGTGGGAAGGTTCGCGGCCGTACAATAGAAAGAACGGAGAAAAACCGGTAGTCGCTTGCGTCGCGGTGTTATAAGCGAAGGTAACAAAGGGCAATACAGCGTCCCAGTTAGTGTGGTCGGAGGAGGTGTACATCCTCAGCATGTCGCCAAGTGTGCGGTTGAACCGCTCAGTAAGACCATTTGTCTGTGGATGGTATGCGGTAGATTTCCGGTGGATATTGTTGCATTCAGCGAGGATAGCTTGGATGACCTCCGACAGGAACACTCGACCCCTATCGCTGAGTAATTCCCGCGGAGCACCATGGCGTAGAATGAAGCTGCGGAGAATGAACAGTGCAACTTCGTGGGCGGTCGCTGCCGGTAGAGCTGCAGTCTCAGCGTAGCGTGTCAGATGATCGACTCCGACAATAATCCACCGGTTTCCAGAGCTACTATATGGGAGTGGGCCATAGAGGTCTATACCCACGCGGTCGAATGGGCGAGCCGGGCACGGCAGCGGCTGTAACATGCCCGTAAGGTGCCGCGGAGGTGTTTTGTTCTGTTGGCAAGTGGTGCAAGACTGAACGTATTTCTGCACAAAACGATACATTCCTCGCCAGTAATAGCGTTGGCGCAGCCTTTCGTAGGTTTTCAGGACACCTGCGTGAGCACTTTGGGGATCTGCATGGAAATTCATGCAGATGTCAGAGCGCATATGAGTTGGGACAGCAAGGAGCCACTTCCGACCACCAGGCGTGTAGTTGCGGCGGTACAGAATGTTGTCGCGTAAGGAAAAGTGGGCTGCTTGCCGGCGTACCGCTCTCGTGGAAGGGACAGAAGACGGATCGGTAAGGTAGTCGACTAACAAGGCAAGGTATGGGTCTTTACGCTGCTCCGAAAGCATGTCAGTGCTGTCGAGTGGTGACAAGGTGGTAAAAGGGGGTGACAGAGAAGCCACATCTGGTGTTAATGGCGATCGGGAAAGTGCATCGGCGTCCGCATGCTTGCGACCGGAACGATATACGACACGGATGTCGTATTCCTGCAATCGAAGTGCCCAACGGCCCAGACGTCCGGACGGGTCTTTCAAGGTGGACAGCCAACATAGAGCGTGGTGGTCTGTGACCACATCGAAAGGACGGCCGTAAAGGTACGGGCGAAACTTCGTAAGCGCCCAGATTATGGCCAAACACTCCTTCTCTGTCACGGAGTAATTCAATTCAGCCTTCTTAAGAGCGCGACTTGCATAAGTGACTACGTATTCGGTTTGGGTACCTTTCCGTTGTGCCAAAACTGCGCCAAGACCAACGCCGCTTGCATCAGTGTGAACTTCTGTGGCAGCAGTGGGGTCGTAGTGGCGAAGAATAGGTGGCGAGGTCAGCAGGCGGCGCAGCTGGTGAAATGCGTCGTCACATGCAGGTGACCATGCAGATATACCTTTGCTGTTGGAAAGCAGACTAGTCAGAGGTGCAATGATGGACGCGAAGTTGCGCACAAAGCGACGAAAGTAAGAGCAAAGACCAATGAAACTTCTTAGGGCTTTCAGTGATGTGGGCATTGGGAAGTCAGCGACAGCTCGAAGCTTATCGGGGTCCGGAAGAACACCGTCTCTTGTGATGACATGTCCCTTGATGGTTAGTTTGCGGGCGGCGAAGTGGCACTTCTTGGTGTTAAGTTGTAGGCCTGCAGTAGCTAGACACGCCAGAATCTCGTGGAGACGACGAAGATGTGTCGGGAAATCAGCTGAAAAGACTACGATGTCATCTAGGTAACACAAGCAAGTTTTCCACTTGTGGGCCCGCAATATGGTATCTATCATGCGTTCAAACGTCGCAGGCGCGTTGCAGAGCCCAAATGGCATGACTTTGAACTCATACAGGCCATCTGGCGTTACAAAGGCTGTTTTAGGGCGATCACATTCAGCCATTGGCACCTGCCAATACCCAGAACGCAGATCCAAGGATGTGAAGTACTCGGCGCCTTGTAAACAGTCAAGAGCATCGTCTATTCGTGGTAGCGGGTAGACGTCTTTCTTTGTAATCCTGTTTAAGCGGCGATAGTCCACGCAAAATCGAACGGTGCCATCTTTTTTCTTTACCAGAACCACGGGTGACGACCAAGCGCTTTGAGAAGGCTGTATGACTCCACGTTTAAGCATGTCATCTACTTGCTCCGTAATGACGCGGCGCTCTTCGGCAGAAACGCGGTAAGGACGCTGTCGCAGAGGCGAATGTGAGCCGGTGTCAATAGTATGAGTGACAGTCGTGGTGCGGCCCAAAGCAGGTTTCTGAAAGTCGAAAGAAGAGCGAAACTTGTTAAGGAGAGCAACAAGTTGGCTGCGATGCGAGGGGGGAAGGTCTGCGTCAATAGCATCGTCGAAGGCTGGTGAGCTTGATGGCTCAGACGCCTGAGTGATTGCGGCAATCTGACATGGCGTTTCGTCGGGAAGAATAACATCATTGATATGGTCGACAGGTTGCACATATCCTAACGTTTCACCACGAAGCAAGCCAATGGGGTAGTTGCAGTGGTCGGTAACCAGCATTACGGTTAAACCAGACGCAATCGTAAGAACGGCAAATGGGAGCACGATGCCCTTGCGTTCAGTAAAAACAGGGGATGGCGTAAACACCACCGTGGCGTCAGGTTGCGCCACACATGAAAGGCTAATAGGGACTGAAGCTTCCGGAGGCAAGGTGATGTCGTCGTCAGCGATGAGTTTGCAGAGCAGTGGTGAATGGTCGGGCGATGAAAACTCACAACTTGGCACTAGGGACACTTCCGCACGGCAACAATCGATGATAGCTTCATGACCTGATAAGAAATCCCAACCCAGGATGAGGTCATGAGAGCAAGATGGTAGTACGAAAAATTGGACGATGTACAAAACGTCTTGGATGACGACGCGCGCCGTACACACAGACGAGGGCTGAATGCGTTGCGCGCTAGCCGTGGACAGCACGATGCCACAGAGAGATGTGGTCACTTTCTTCAGTTTGCGACAAAATTTTGCGTTCATCACAGAAACGGCGGCCCCAGTATCAATTAACGCTTGTGTGGCGACTCCCTCAACATTGACATCAACAACATTTCGCGGCAAAAATGGAGGCCTTGATAATTGCGCAGAAGTTGAAGTTCTTGCCTCTGGAACTGCACTGATTAGTTTCCCTCCTCAGGAGGTGGTCTACGACGCATAGGAGATGGTGATCGGCGACGAGGAGATGGGAAACGAGAAGTTGATGGGCGACGATCCGAGTCAGAGTGCCTCTGTCCGTATGCAGACGTGGTGGCCTGCTGCGACGCATAGGTAGGAGTTCCAAAGGAGGCGTACGCAGGTGTGGGACGGCAGCGGCAGTAGCGTGCAATGTCACACGCGAAGCAGATAGGACGGTTGTCATGGGTGCGCCACTCATTAGATGGACGGAAAAAGCGAGGTGAGGGCCTGTAAACCGGTGGCGCTGCCGGAGGAGTTGGAGCCGATAAGGATACTGGATGCGGTGGGGGTCGCGCAACCACAGCTGCGTAGCTGAGAGGTGAAGATGGTGCAGGTGGTGCGTAGCTGACAGCTGAGAGATTAGATGCTGCTGAAGTGCATGCGTAAGGGGCCTGCACTGTAGGTAGGGCATCGCAAATTTCAGTGCGTATGGCCTGCTGCAGTGTCGAAGGCAGACTTGCGGTGGGCGCGTCGCTATGCGGCAGCAGGGAGAGCTGTCGGGCGACTTCCTCCCTGATGAAGTCTTTGATCTGGTTGGACAGGCTTTCTTGGCGAACGTTGACATTTGCGAGTGCGACAGCTGAGATCGAATCTGGTGGTGAGACACTCTGTCGGGCGATGGAACGCTGACGGCGTAATTCATCGAAGCTCTGGCACAGGCTTACGAGGATTGCCACCGAGGTCGGGCTTTTCGCTAGCAACATCTGGAATGCGCCATCATCAATGCCCTTGAGAATCTGCCGAATTTTCTCTTCTTCGGGCATAGATTGGTTAACACGCCTGCAGAGGTCGAGAACATCCTCAATGTAACTCGTAAACGTTTCGCCAGGCTGCTGGGCTCTGTGGCGCAGACGCTGGTCGGCGCGGAGCTTGCGGACCTCTGGTCGGCCGAACGCTTCTGTTACGAGGGTCTTAAAGGAGGACCAGTTGGTGATGGCGGTTTCGCGGTTGGTAAACCAAAGCTTAGCTACGTCTGCCAAGTAAAAGATGACGTAAGCGAGTTTAGAGTCGTCGTCCCACTTGTTGCTGACGCTTACGCGTTCGTACAAGGAGAGCCAGTGAGACGGGCTGGTTGGCGACTGCGTCAGTCATGTTTCGTGGTAGTCTTTCAGGCAACTTGCGAGAGCGGAGCTCCAGGTCTTCTTGGGGATCTCAGCAGCCTCCACCAAATGTGATGACGTTTATTCGAGCCGAGAAGTCGCAGCGAGGTCGCAACGGAAAGTGGGCGTACGGCAAGTCTGGCAGAGGCGGCACAAACTCTCGCGCAAGCAGAGCACGGGCTTTTTGTTGTCTTCCGAAGGCGCTACGCGTTGGTGCGTATGCTCCACTACAACAAGTTTAACCAGGTCAGACGTCAATGAAATAGACCTTAGGTTATCTAGAGTAAACTCCATTCCCTCTTCAGTATCAAAATTATTTTGAAAGCTTCCGATCTGGCAGAATCCAAGAATTTTTCTGTGAATAATTAACTATATTACGAAATTCTTGTGGGGATACGTCGTATAGCACTTATCATTGTAGAGGTCATTCCATCAGTCTCCTAAATCATCTGTCACAGGTTCTGACTCAGCCTGAACTATATATTTAGAAGGTCCTGCTTTCGCTTTCGGAGAGATAGATCTATGAGTAACTCTCAGATTTTCCTCCTCTGTACTTGTTTGAAATCAATGAGGCCTGGGAATCCCGGTTTTGCACATAAACTGTACCAATGATTTGTGTCTGCTGTTGTGTTAACATATTAGCCAAGGCTTCAAAAAGAGATGCCAGACGCTGCATTGACTTTTCGGTAGACTTTTCAATGACCTCAGTTTTCGACTTTGCGAGAAATGCATCCATTGCAGCTGTGTGCCGGGATGTTAAGCCTGTGTGTCCTCTCGATCTTTCATGCATTTCTGCTACCGCCTCTCTCCTAGAGCAACGCCTGCGTTCTATGATTTCTAGAACACCCAGTTCTCTTTCTTTTGCGACACATTCAGCAGAGCCTGCAGGGTGCGCTCCATTATACATGCAGCACATCTCGTCATCAGATTTGCAATTGCGGCTCTCATGACTCTCTCCACACAGACATCTAGCCTTTGATCTGCATACCTTCATGTTGTGGCCAAATTGCCAATATTTCGAGCACTGCAGAGGTTTCGGGGAAACTTGCTACGCTTTGTAGATTATTGGCCATGCCTTAATTTTTGTCGGTCTGATTCTTTTTGCAACAGTAACTATTACCGATTCAGTAGGCGATTTTGTTTTATCAGTCTTTCGGGTGCACCGATAGACTGAAACTGCTCCAGCTACAGCAAATAGGTCCAGAATTTCTTGAGTTGCTAGACTCGTATCCACCCCACGGACTCTATGCGCTTCCTACATACAAGAGGAGCTGGAATAAGCGTGCTCACCGGCTGTGGAGCAAATTCAGAACAATTCAGAAGGTCTCTGACGCAATCCTGGTCTGCAGAGCAGCACAGCATACCCCCTCGGCTGAACTGACGGACCTCAGTAATCTTCTGGAAGAACGACGATGCTTTCTGAAGCTCCACTTGTGTCACCTTCGGATTCTTCATCGGAATGGAACCCCCATTTGTAGGAACCAGAGCCACAGGGACGTAGTTGTCTCCACTGCGCAGCACGGTATCAATCCGCCAATCTTTGACCGGTAACGAGGCCAGCCAAGGAGAGTGCCCTTGACCAGGTGATAAGAAAGACATCAGAATATTCTGACTTGCCTGACCTCCAAAGAACTGCAACAAGGTAAAAAGAACTGCAACAATTTGTAAATGAAGATCCTAAACTCGTGGCTCATACCCACTCTGGGGGATCGGCCAAGAATCAGGTAGCTTACCAAAAAAAAGAAAGAAGAAAACAAATGTATATAAATAAATACTCGAGAAAAAAATTAACAGAAATATTTTTTTGTAAATTAGTTTTGAGAAAAATTTTGATGAATTAGTTCAATTTCTAGTGCTTGGATACCCGAACACTTCGTTGTCGTTTTCAACAAAACCTCCGCAATACAAAAGTACTACATTGCCAGAGGCTACAAGCTGATTTTCGTGACGGGAGTGCCCGTAACACAACGAAACGCTCAAAAATAAAACTTTTTTTATTGAGAGAAATGCCCCCAAAATCAATTGTCTAAACATGCAAAGAATTATTCTGAAATAACCAAAATACTTGTAACAGAAATGCCCCCCTAAACAATTCTAATAAAGACTCCTTCAAACACTTTTTTGAGTAACCAAGGAATTAATTCACAGGAAAAGCATAGTGTCTTGCAAATTCAACACAACAAAAATGCTAAGAATTCGTCCAGTACGAGCGGAGTTTCATAGATTTGTTACACGCTGCGATCGCATTCTCTCTTCTCTCGTCCCTACGAAAGCGCTAGAAGCTAAGCAGGGAGAAATGGAAGAGGCAAACAAAAACGTCACGCGCGCGTCGTGACCTTGACCTTGTTCTTTTCTTCGAATACGTGGCTTTTTCAGTGCAATCGCGCGCGCACGCGTGGACAAGTAACGGCCTCCCTTGGTGATCTCTGCAAGGACCGAGCGCGCCATGTTCAAATCAGCCAATAGCTCATAGATGGGCTTACTACAAGTGATTTTTGGTCTTATTGCGTGATTTGTTGAGAGAAGAGAAAGCGATTTTTAGCCGAATTCGATGATTTATTGTTAATTCCAGGCCACGTGCTGCGCTATGATATTTGGCACTCGTGTTGTCGGGAGCCTCTGCTATATATACCGATCAGCAGCATTTTATGACCATGCTTGAAAAGTGTTGCAGGTACCCTTTAAAAACGCGATGAATCAACCAATTTTATTAGAACAGAGAGGATCACTCAGAAATGAAAAAGATACATTTGTGCCAGAAGTGCCCTCCTCCCCTAACCGATATTTTTAAATGCAAGGAATGACTCTCTAATCCTGAAATACTAGAATTTCAACAACTCTAAGCTTATACCTTTGACAGAAATGCCTCACACAATCAATTTTATTAAATTGTGCAGAGGCACTCAAAATTCGAAAAAAAAATTCGAAGACTATGAGCTTACCTTTGTGACAAAATTGCCCCCCCCCCTCAACCAATTTTGTTAATGATTCTGAAATTGTAAAAAAAACTGCAAGAGTTCAAAAGGTTACTTTACATTTTGTGATAGACATGACCCTTGTTACACTGAATCAGTCGGGTCCCAAGCCGGGAGAGGAAGACGCCGTGAGAAGGAAGAACGTATATATAGGTTTTAATGCGGCGTGCTAGCCGAAAGAGGGTAAACAAAGAATGACCCCATGGCGTGGTGCGCAGTCGGTTATAAAGGCACGCCGTGGATCAAGGGGTAGGGAACGCTCATCAAGGCACACGCGCGACAACATATTATCATCCGAATCAGATGAGCCAGGCTTGGGTGCCGGCTGGCGAGCGGTGCTCAAAGTGGCGAGCGGTGCTCAAACGCAACAGCCCCTCCCTATAGAAGAGCGCAAAGGCGGAAAGAAAACTGCACACGAACTAGTTAATGTTCTCTCGCAAGGTTCATCGAAATTTTAGACGTAAGGACACTGTTGAAAAGTTTCACCAGTTCAGCCGGCTGCGCACCTGACGGGTAGTTTCGAGGTGCACAGTAGCGTAGAAGGACTTGGCGACCCGCGTCTGGAAGGATCCAGAGATGTGGCCGCGGACCTTCCGAAGTCACATGACGCAGTGATTGGTTTGCAAGCCGAACGGTGCGTTCCTTAAGGGACGTGTGCAGGGTCCGAATGTCTCGCAGAGCGATATGCCGAAACGTGGAGTGCATGGCGTGGCAGAAACGCAGGCGTCGCCGAGTTCACAAATCCCGGCCGGGGTCCTGGGCATAGGTGAAACAGCAAGCAACCCCGCGAACACCACAAACTGCTGAGTCGGCCAGGCTAGACTCATACGCAGAGTGTTTTGAAAACTTCCCACTTGAAAACGAAATTGACTGTCAAGGACGTGCGATCGTTACAGTTACGTATGAATTCTGAATCGAGGCTCTAGTGCGACTATGCTAACCAGCGCAAAGAGAGAAAAAGCCCTGCTCAGACCTTATGCATTTGCGCGCAGCGATCTTTTCATACGTTTACCCGTAAACGCTTCGCTTGCAAACTGAGGCTCCAACGTAATAACCTGCCGTTTTTGTTGGACATCTGTTGAAGCTACGTGAGTGGGCGATAATCTGTAATGAAAATGAATTTAGAACCAACTAAGTAAAAGAGTCAGTGCAAACGAGACACGTGTATTCTTTTTCTATGGTATTGTAGGCTTGCTCGCCAGCAGAGAATCCTCGCCCTATGTACAGAATGGGACGCTCATGTCCGTGCTCGTCTTCCTGACGACAAGGTAAACAGCAGATTTTCACTTGCGTCACACTACACCAGAAAGATTTTCGAGTGGTCTGGGCTAGACAGTGAGAGGTGAAGCTTCAAAAAGGTGAAGCTTCAAAAAATTAAGCGCAGCTTTTTTTGCTTACTCCCATTTGACGCTATTAGGAGCGTGATTTTTCAGTGCGTCTGCGTGTGAGCTGAACACCTACCATACCCAAGGAAGTACGGAGCTCCACTTTTGTTTCTGGCTGAAGGAAGACTGATTGGCACAATCTTTAAATCAAGTGAGCTTCGATGCCCTTGGGCAAAACTGTGATAAAGGTAGTCAACTTCTGAGCGACGTAATTTTCACTTCTGGGCTTTTAAAGTTAGGCCAGCCTCGCCAAGCCTACTTGGAACCTCCCGCAGATGATTCAGTCCTCTGGCCAAGTATTCGAGCACACTGCGATGTCGTCAAAATGCGGTATAGTGGGAACACCTCTGATCCAGCTAGCACGTGATCAATAATTCTCGAAAAGGCAAACAGCGCATTTCAAGACCGAATGGCTGAATCAAAGGCTGGGATGAGCAGAAAGAAGTTACGAAGGCAGCCAATTCACTCGCTGGTACTGTTAGCGGCACTTGCCAGCACCCTCGCACTATATCGAGCGTAGAGATGAACTTAGCTTTGCCCACCTTTTCAAAGCACTGTTCTACGTGCGACAAGTGATACACTTTGGTAACAGTCACCGAGTGAAGCTTAAGGTATTTGATACACGGCCACAGTTCTTTAGCGTTGGTTTCTACAATTATCATTGGAGACATGAAGCTGCCTTCACCTCGTTTGGCCAATTTAAGCGCCAGCATCTAATCGACTGCTTCCCTCATCAACCTTTTGTGGCGTGGTGAACATTTGTTAGCTTTACATCGACAGCTGCTGCTCAAAGTTGGATAGTCATATTCATCTGTAAGCTCTATATTATGAGTCATCAGAGTGGTCCCACCAGGAACCTTTGAAAATTCTTGTCTGTGCTGTGCTATTATATCTGTTAAATCTGCCAGCTGACTTTCACACAGAGCAGCCCTGTATGCTCACAAATTAAGGATCTCATCCACAAAGAAAAGTCATATCATGGGGAATATCAGGAAGTTCAGCTGCTAATTGTTCGGCTTGACTTAACACTAAGTTCACTACCTACACTCTCTCTACATAAGGCTTCATTAGGTTGATGTTATAGATACGTACTTCTTTTCTACTACCTGGAAGTTTCACTCAAAGGTTGTGTGTGAGAGTTTGTTGCTTCGATCGGGGCCTTCCCAGGGTACCTCCAGCATGTTAGCTGGCACAATCGCCGTTTTTATCGTAACGCTTTATTTTGCGTTCGTCTGTGTATCAAGCATATTAGCTTCCTCCAGAGCCTGCGTGTCGTACAAGCGCTGTAGTAGGTTGCAAACGTGCTCTACGATAGTCTGATCCCTGCCCTTATCTTCCCAGTTCTCATGAACTACCCTAAGCGGGCAGCGCAACGGCCTTCCGTACACAAGCTCTGCTGGGCTAAATCCTGTCGAGTTGTGTGCTACCAAACGTAATGCAAAAGAATAGCTGGCAACGCAGTGTCCCATTTATCTTTTTTTTTGCTCGTAGCACAAAGTCGGCAATACCGGCTTCATTACAGATTGAACGCTCTACACTGTTGCTTTGCGGTTGTTGAATAGAGCTGTGTTGTATCTCAATACGACACCTATTAATAAAGGTGGTTGTTAACTCACTTGTGAAGACACTGCGCAGATCATACTGTATTTGGCTCAGAAAACTCACGCGGGAAAATATCAAAAGTGCCTCTACTATTTTTGCCGATTTAAGACAACGCAGCAGCAACGACAAAGGAAATTTAGTGGCAGATCACACCATCGTCAAAAGATATTCATAATCCAACTTCGTCACTGGTAACGGCCCCACAATGTCAACTACGACTCGACGAAACGGCTGATTGCATATAGGTACTGCAGTCATGGGCGCGTTTTGTTTCTCGTACGGTCATTTCAATGGCAAACATCACAACTACGAACAAACTGCTCCACGTCTTTGAAACAGCCCAGCCTGTACTATTCACTCGGCCGTCTCGCTTTTGCCTTGAGAATTCCGAGATGGCGTGAGCAGCGTGCCCGATGAGAAAGTTCTAGAATGTTTTCGTGGTACTTAGGTGGGACCACGACTTGGTCAGTGCTTGCGCCTGTCTTGCCCCGAAACTCGTGGTATAAATTGCCATTTCTTCAAAAAACAAAAAAACAAAAAAACGAACCACTAGTTGGCTCCGCCTTGCTTTTCAACACTTTGGGGGCATTTTTCCAAGGTTATATTGGTTTTCCTCAATCAACGCCGTTTTGTCGATGGAAGATAACACCTAAAAATCATAGCTCATCGGAGGAATGAAAAACCATCCGCTTTACTCGCGGGCAGATCGATGCGCACCTGAGCTTGGATCACCAAGATTATCTGATTGCGTTCTTGATCCTGGGCTCTGACAACGCGTGACGGAGGCTCTTGGCGGGTGGCAGTAGCTTTAGTCATCGACCCCGCGACAACCAATACCTGGTTCATATCGAGTGTGACGCCTGAATTGAGCAACCCTTTTGCAGTTCCGTTTGTCAGATTTGGGTGCACGTTAAAGAACCCCAGGTGGTCGAAATTTCCGGAGCCTTCCACTACGGTGTCTCTCATAATCATATGGTGGTTTTGGGACGTTAAACCCCACATATCAATCAATGCAGTTCCGTTTGATAGCAAATATGAGCACTGTAGAAGTACGCTATTCAAGACGGCTGCCTCGTTTTTAATTTAAAACACCCTTTTCAGTGTTGCCTTTACTACTAGTAAACTCGGAGTACCTTTTTCCAATGCATGCCTTAAGCACACATCCCCTGTGAAATTGATTGATTGATTGATACGTGGGGTTTAACGACCTAAAACCACCATATGATTATGAGAGACACCGTAGTGGAGGGCTTCGAAAATTTCGACCACCTAGTTTCTTCAACGTGCACCCATATATGAGCACACGGGGCTACAACACTTCTACCTCCATCGGAACATCCGTGGAATCACCACAATTTACTAGACAAGAGTGCGCCGTGTCATACGTTGCACCTGTGTCGCGCAAGACTTAACACTCTCAGCCTGCGCCATAACCTTGCACTGAGGTCTTAACAAACTGTATGGGCGATATTTTTTGAACGCAACACCATCGCGGCTACGTATTCAAGTTTCCGGTACTTAAACATACGAGAGGCATCCGCGCCCCGAAAGATTTGTTTACATGTGAATTCTTTGTCCTGCAGTGGACGTAGTCAGGCTGATGATGAATCCAAAGATTCCTGCTTTGTGGTATTGTTATTTTTGAACTTTCTAGATTCATTTTCTTCGGAATTGAAGCCCCGCGGGCCTCACGTGCTTCTTTCTGCGTCAAAAGAACGGTGTTTTGCGCAGTATAATCACCTGTATTTTCCGCTACCTTGTGAACCGTCTGTCATCTGGCTGATAGAGAATTCTCTCAATTTTTCAGGAAGCGTCAAACAAAACTGTTCTATATACAGAATCCCACAAACACTGGCCTTGTCGTCGGACGCGTCAGCATCTTTGAGCCCATTTGGGGGAAGTTTGTTAGCCGGTACACGAACTCCGAGCAGCTTTCGTTCAGCGTCTTAACTGATGCCCGAAACTTCAGCCGGAAAGCTTCTGGTAACAACTTGTACTTCGCTAGCAAGGCCCTCTTTATACTCTCGTAGCATTCCGCTTCTTCGACACTTAACTTTGCTAAAGTTTGTGCTGCTTCCACTGGCAACAAACTCAGGAGCCTTTGTGAACGTCGGCTGAAAGACCATTATTGTGGAAGTGCGCTCAAAGTTTATAAAAAAAGAGCCCCAATTCACTACCAATAACAAAGTGCTGAAGAAAACATCTCATGTCGTAATTGGTGGGTCTCGGCTCTGCCTCAGTGACCAGATTCTTCTTAAGCTGCTCAAATTTGCACTGTTTTAGTTCCTCTTCTCTTTCTCTCACCTTCCATTTTCTTCGCACATCATTAACTGCTTGAAAAATTTCGTCAGCACCCGCATCTCAGGCGGATATTTTGCCCACAATTACGGGTTTCCGAATAGCTTTGCTAGCTTCTAAACCAAGCTCACCTGCTGCGGCTAACAGATCTACCTTTAGCAAGCTATTTAAATTCATGTTTACTACCGTAACTGTGGCAAAAGTCCTCTCTAGCCACATTTCATATTTCCCTGACACTCTGTGTACCAGAGCACAAAGCTAAAGCCTCATTGACTGCTGCCGCAGAGCTCTCGGGGGTCCGCCATACCACCCCCTGCCGTGCCACCACTTCCACCAGCTGTTACGTCTAGCCGAGTCGGGCTCCAAGCCGAGAGATGAAGACGCCGCAAGAAGGAAGAACGTAGGTTTTAATGCGGCATGCTTGCTGAAAGAGGGTGAACAAACAATGGTCCCACGGCGTGGTGCGCCACTGATTATCAAGGCACGCCATGAACAAAGAGAGTGCGAACGCACATCAACGCACATGCGCGAGAACAGATTTTCGGCCGAAGCAGATGAGCCAGATTTGGGCGTTGGCTGATAAGTGGTGAGTGTTGCCCAAACGCAACACCCTACAATCAGTATTATCAAAATGCGAAGAATCACTTCGAAATATAATAATGCAGTTGTGACAAAACCACTTTTACTGAAAGACAAAAATGACTGAAACTGAAAAATCTAAGTTTATATTTTCAAGAAGCATTTATGCCAGGACATTTCCTACAACAAAATAATTAAAAAGCATAGAAACACTCTTCGAATCTTATAAAATATAAGATTTTCAATGTCTACAGATTTTCATTTTTGAATACGTAAGCGTTTCAATGTCTATTCCATGAGAACACCATGTGTCCGCTTTCTGCGTGATACGAATCAAGGCGTAGAGAAATAAATGTCCGCAAAGAATCAATATTATTGGTTGTACTGGGTATCGAATACAGACCCGCACTCTTCGAATGCAAGCACCTGGTTCACTTGGCTATAATCCCATTCTTCGCTTACGGTGGGTGACACAACCTTGCCGGCATGATTCGAATACAGCTGAACCTGGTTATAGCAGACTCTGATATAGCAAATAACCGCTTATCGAAAAGTAAGTACAGTAAATGCTCGTTAATTCATATTTCTCGGGATCAAAAAAATGCCCGAACGAACCAAATTGTCAAAAGTATAAAAACAAACAAACGATAATATAATACATCAATACATATTTTTTATGAATACCTCAATCTTGTAACTTCTCTGTAAAGAGTCAGGTTCAAGCCTCAATTTTCGTCCTTCGCGACTTCTTTTACAATATGACCACTGTCAAGACGTGCTAATTCACGCCAAAGCTTGCTCTGAACTCGTATCTCAAGAGAACAGGGTAAGATAAAATAACAAAAATTGTTAATTTCGTTCCAAACTATTTTAAATCTGCAGCCTTTCTTGAACCAGGATCAATCATTAGTTCGTCTAAGTGCATTGTTTTTTATTTGCTCAAAAATAACATATTTCCTGACTTGTGCGGCAGCCTGCCATGCCCCTATTCTTATGTAGCAAGGGATTCCTTGCAATTCAACCATCATACCCGTATGTAAAGGTTACAGTTCGCAAGCCTGACTGCATTTGGCACATGCAGAAAATGATGGAACCAGAAGTGTAAAAATAAAAGGAAGTGGAGTCGTCAAGCTTTTTGTCGAAATATTTATATCTGGCTCGGAAAATTTTAAGGACACCATTGGCAAGCATGAAAACTATTATTGCCTTGCCATCGAAAGAAATAGAGCAAGCTTGAAGGACATACGACAAGCTGCTCGGGGAACATATATACTTCCACGTGGAATCAAAGGATACCAATCCAGTCCACAGCCTTTGTCCCAAGGACGCCGAAACTTGGCGTAAATTCAACAAAGCCCGGTTCAATGGTGAACTATCCGTTCATAAAGGAAACCTTCCAACATCTGTTATTGAGGCTGTCAAGCCAACTTATCCGGAACGTGCGCATGCAAAAGTTCTTGCTAAATGTATCCATGGGAAATCTCAAAACCCTAACAAGTCGTTGAATAGTCCAGTGGGATCGTGCTCCAAAAGGCGTTTTTCTCGGACAACAACCACACAAAATATGCATTCTTGATGCTGTGCTAACCTTTAATGGTGGCAATATAGCCTATGTGAATGTGCTCAACCCCTTCAGAATTTCACCAGAGCACTTCACAGTGTAGGGCCTACGCACCCTTGAGCTGCATCGGCAGTACTTTGCTGAGAGGGCTATCCAGCAGGCGACAAAGGAGGCTCGCAAGGCAAGACGTTTTAATGCAAAAAAATAATATTGGTGATGAGTATCTGGTTGGTGCCTATTGAACTGGCCCGTTGATTTGTTGCTATCGTATTGAACTTTTGAAATAATGCACATTTTAAACTTTAGGTGCAATTATTGGAAAACATGCTTTTTCGCAGTGATGTTCCTTTATCTCAGCTACCACAGTTTGGAATCATAGATTTCGGCCAGTATTTAAATAGCGTAATAGGCACTATGCTGAAGCAAAATTATTATTGTGTGAAGAAGTGATTCTTCAAAATGGCATATAATAGCTAAACCGAGCAATAACTAGGTCCCCAAAGAAAAAAAATATTCGAAAAAAATATGATAACAATTTTTAGCGCTGAATCTGCTTCAGTAGAAAAAAGGAATGGCTTACAGTAACTATTTTACTATTGGGATTGTAACTCTTATGGTTATAGAGAAAAGGGTACATAAACTTGAGCTAAAATATCTGGTGGGTATAGGGCTTACTCCTTTCGCTTAAACATCGAATATCGATCCCATAACTGCCAGCACGTGCGCGCGAATATATCTTGGTTGAAAAAATGACTGACCACTTACAGTTGGACAATTACAATGTAGCAAGCAAATTTCATGTCTGCATGCAAAGATTGGCTGCAGTTTCTCAACGGCTTTCAGTATATTTTAGTTTCGCGAAACAGGGTACAGCACGGCCTCACTGGCACATTCCCATCACGTATATGGCGTTGTGTAAGATTGTTACGAGGCAGTGGGCATGACACCGCCATCGTACACAAATCGACGAAAAAGAAGCGAACTCGGCGCGCTAAATGCTGGTCGTCTTTGAGTGTCACACGTATACTTGTAAATATTGCAAATATACTCGTTTCCTTCTTCCGTGTGATCGTAATCTCCGTGGCAATTTACGCTAAGAGTTGGCAAAAATACTATAAAAAAGAACTTACCACCGGGAGTCGAAGCTTTATGGCCCCTCCCTCTTCAACGCCTGGCGCGAAACTACTCGACGACAAAGCGGATACGAAGACAGCGCGAAAGACGGAGCACACAACAAAAGCGCTGGGTTACCACCAAGTTTCTTCGTTAACACCACGCAACAATATTGGCGCAGTTCCAATCTAAATGCAGGAGAAAAAAATAACAAACAAAGATAAAAATAACAAAACAATATGATAAAAGGAATGAACTATAATAGCGGCATCACTGCTGACCATGCAAACCACATATGCTTGCACATATCGGACAGATAATCAATTTCTTTGCCAATTTCTTTGTCAAAGCAACTGAAAGTCGGCTGACGCCTCCCAAATTGTTCGGGTCAGCTGTTCCCGATGATGCGATGATGCGTGAGAAAACAACTTCGAGCCACACACGGAGCGAGAATGCGAAGATTAGACAAATACGGGTACTACCAGTCATTACAGTGCCTAAAATGCTTGAAGTGTGATTACCAACAGGCTTCACAATACAACATATATTATAAAGGTAATATTGCGTGGCACAAGCGTATAAAATTATTATTGTGTGAAGAAGTGATTCTTCAAAATGGCATATAATAGCTAAACCGAGCAATAATTAGGTCCCCGAAGAAAAAAAATATTCGAAAAAAATATGATAACAATTTTTAGCGCTGAATCTGCTTCAGTAGAAAAAAGGAATGGCTTACAGTAACTATTTTACTATTGGGATTGTAACTCTTATGGTTATAGAGAAAAGGGTACATAAACTTGAGCTAAAATATCTGGTGGGTATAGGGCTTACTCCTTTCGCTTAAACATCGAATATCGATCCCATAACTGCCAGCACGTGCGCGCGAATATATCTTGGTTGAAAAAATGACTGACCACTTACAGTTGGACAATTACAATGTAGCAAGCAAATTTCATGTCTGCATGCAAAGATTGGCTGCAGTTTCATCTGGTGTCGGAGCACTTGATTATCTTACTAAATTTGTGGTTTAAAGCCAGTCACCAATTACAAAATGCACACTAGTTACAGCGCATACTTACATAAGGCCACATCATCCCGCCGCAGTTGTCTAGTGGCTAAGGTACTCGGCTGCTGAGTCGAAGGTCGCGAGATCAAATCCTGGCTGCGGCGGCTGCAATTACGATGGAGGCAGAAATGTTGTAGGCCTGTGTGCTCAGATTTGGGTGCACGTTTAAGTACTCCAGGTGGTCGAAATTTCCGGAGCCATCCACTACGGCGTCTCTCATATTCATATGGTGGTTTTGGGACGATAAATCCCACATATCAACCAATCAAATCATAACGCCACATCGTGGGTGCGAAGCAAGCTCAAAAGTATTTCAAGCGCAGAATAGTTCGTTGTTCAAGGCCTGCTACCCGTTACACAGACTGCAGACATATGCGAAATCTTCACTAACACAAGCCACTTTCATTTTATCTATTACATTGTAGTAACTCACAATTCAAGCTTCTATAGAGTGAAATCATACAAGAAAAAGTATGCACTCGGTGGTTGAAGTACTTACTAGGGACAGGGTATCGCTGTCCCATTCAACTCTTAAGGCCGAAGCTTAAAGATCCCCCAAGTATTGTATCGTGTTCTGAAATCTATAGGTGCACGGGCACCTAACATTCAGCTTTCATTGAAATTTGACCACTACGGTTGGTATCGAACCCATTACCTACAGTTCTGCCGCTGAGTGCCGTGACCATGGTACCTCCTATGCGGCTCTTTTGAAAAATCGAAAATAACAGTATTTGCAAAGGCCTACTTTTCGTTGATAAGGCACCCCCAAACAATTGTATTACGCTGAGAATGTTCGACGAAAGCACTGCTACTTTAGTTAAAGTCAACAAACCTGAGCGACCGCCTCTAGACTGTGTGCGCTCCCCGAGTGTGCTCGTGATTGTGTGTACCTTCTCATCTCTCTGCAACCTCTTTTCTCCCCTTCATCCCTTCCCCAGTGCAGGGTAGCAAACCGGATGTGTGTCTGGTTAACCTCCCTGCCTTTCCTTGCATCTTTATCTTTCTCTCTATGAGAATGTTCACCTATCTAATCGCGGGCGTAGAACATTTCGAACAGTTATTTACTGTTAGCAGTTGTCCGTTGTCCAGCAATGGTTCGTAAAACGGGCTCACATATAGTCTCCGCGAATAGCGGCGAAAAAAATTGATAAATAGCGGAATTAATGTTATTGGACGACTCTTTGGCGTTCGCGACGGATTCATGAAAAAGATAGTAAAAATGTAGAAGAAGAAGTGTACGATCCCGTGGTCGTAATTTCGGCGTGCGCATGTGGTTACCTAATTGGGCGTGCGCACGCGCATACGTAATTTCGGCGTGCGCAGGCGCAGACCTAACTTTGGCGTGCGCACGCGCATACCTATGTCGACGTGCGCACGCACGTCGAAATTTGGCGTGCGCACGCGCATACCTATTGGCGTGCGCACGCGCATACCTATTTCGGCATGCGCCCGTGCATACCTATTTGGGCGTGTGCACGCGCATACGCAATGTCAGCGCGCGCACGCGCATATGGAATGTCGGCGTGCGCACGCGCATATGGAATGTCGGCGTGCGCACGCGCATACGCAATTTTGGCGCGCGCTCACGCGCATACGCAATTTCGACATGCGCCCGTGAATACCTATTTGGGCGTGCGCACGCGCATACGCAATGTCGGCGTGTACACGCGCATACTCAATTTCGACATGCACACGCGCATACCTATTTGGGCGTGCGCACGTGCATACCTAATTGGGCGTGCACACGCGCATACGCAATGTCAGCGTGCGCACGTGCATGCGCAGGGTCGGCGTGCGCACGCGCATACCTATTTCGGCATGCGCGCGCGCATACCAATTTCGGTGTACGCACGCGCATACGCAATGTCGGTGTGTGCACGCGCATACGAAATTTCGGCGTGCGCACGTGCAAACCGATTTGGGCGTGCGCACGCACATAACTATTTCGGCGTGCGCGCGCGCATACCTATTTCGGTGTACGCACGCGCATACGCAATGTCGGCGTGTACACGCGCATACTCAATTTCGACATGCACACGCGCATACCTATTTGGGCGTGCGCACGTGCATACATAATTGGGCGTGCACACGCGCATACGCAATGTCAGCGTGCGCACGCGCATACGCAGTGTCGGCGTGCGCACGCGCATACCTATTGGGCGTGCGCACGCGCATACCTATTTCGGCTTGCGCGCGCGCATGCCTATTTCGGTGTACGCACGCGCATACGCAATGTCGGCGTGTGCACGCGCATACGAAATTTCGGCGTGCGCACGTGAAAACCGATTTGGGCGTGCGCGCGCGCATACGCAATGTCAGCGTGTGCACGCGCATACGCAATACCGGCGTGCGCACGTGCATACGATATTTCGGCATGCGCACGCGCATACCTAATTTTGGCGTGCGAACGCGCATACGCAATGTTGGCGTGCGCATACGCAATGTCGGCGTGCGCTCGCGCATGCACGATTTCGGCGTGCGCATGCGCATACCTACTTCGGCGTGCGCGCGCGCATACCTATTTCGGTGTCCGCACGCGCATACGCAATGTCGGCGTGTGCACGCGCATACGCAATGCCGGCATGCGCACGCGCATACGATATTTTGGCATGCGCACGCGCATACTTAATTTCGGCTTGCGCACGCGCATACGCAATGTTGGCGTGCGCATACGCAATGTCGGCGTGCGCTCGCGCATACACAATTTCGGCGTGCGCACGCGCTTACCTATTTCGGCGTGTGCACCCACATACGCAATGTCGGCGTGCACAGGCGAAGACCCAATTTCGGCGTGCGCACAAACGCAATTTCAGCGCGCGCGCGCGCGCATAAGTGATTTTGACGTGCACGGTCGTCGCCTCCACGAAGCACCTCCTCCACGGAGCGTGTATCTCCCGCGCGCGCTTATCAGACTCGTAATTCGGGATAGGACCAAAATGGCTTCACACGCCACCACGGCTGCGTTTACGAAAGGGGCACGCTGCTGACACACGACACAAGAAGAATTGCGAGTTGTTCGCGCTTGTCCTGTGTACTTGTGTGCTTGTTTTGTGCTTCTTACCGTTCGAACAGCGCGCTTTAGGGGTCGATTTGTGGCAGTTCGTCAGTGCTCGTCCTGTGCATGCTGATCTCATGCGTACTTTCTGCTTGAGGCGTGGGCTGCAAGTTTCGAGCCGCTTGCCGTTCTTAACGTGACTTTGCAATTTGTTGCTGTTTCTAAAACAATGATCAATGAACGCTCAACTACCTCTGTGAAGACACGTTTCACTTATGTGTTATACCGATATCTATATAAATAGAATCAGCCACGTTTTTTTATATTTCTCGCTCCCTGCCAACTTCTCAGACACGAACTCGGCAGTCATCCATTGCTTTTTTTGATCCCAGTCTTCTTTACGTTTCCAATGTTGTCCCTGAAATTCAAGACTTCATGTAGGTCAACCACCATAGTGTATATTTCTACATTCATCTGAAATATGCATAGGGGTTTTTGTTTTGTTAGACTCCACACGCATGTACAGCAAAGGGGAAAGTTATTTCTTGTTCACCTATTCTCTATCTAAAACTATGCCTTTTGAGTAGACCCAACCTCCCTTTAAAAAGCTATGCGCTTTCCCTTCAATGATCAAACAATATATTTTCGCTTTTTGTCCTTACCCTTACTGTAGTTACTCAGAAACAATTGTTTTCTACCGCTGCCATTCAGTTTAATATATGCTTTTATGACGATTCGCTTAAAGGGCCCTTAAGCACCTCCACTCATTTCTGACATTTCATGCAAACGTGCGCATCGTGTTCAGATTCTCGCCACGATCAACAATGCCAAACTGCAGCGCAACGAGCCGTGAGCGTTCAAGAAGTTTCAATAAATAATCCCTTCTCCGCTCTGCTCCTTTCAGTACTTTTAATTCTCTCAAATGTTGGCAGTGACGTCAGCGCGTCATCGGACAGTCCTCAGTTTGTCCGCTCACAGGCACTATCAGCGTCAAATAAAACAAAAACCGCGGGAAGCGTTTGCAATGGTAAGGAGCGCGCCGTCAGCTTATCGCCATGCACAGGCACGCATATATGCGCAGAGCTGCCGAACAAGATGCGTGCGCCTTTCGATGGTGATAAATGGTTGGTGCGCACAATGCCATCGCGAAAAGTTGCCGCTGCTCGGGTTTGATTTCACGCTCATTGCACGTGCGCCCGCCGCTCTTCCTCCTCGCACAGAGCACTCGGTCAGGAGGAGAGACGAGCCGACGAACGAAGAAAAGGGCGAAACGAGCTAGAGTGTACTAGGTACGACCAAAAGCCGCGGTGCTACGTTTTCATTGTAGACTCATTCTCAATCTCTGGGTTGTTTAGGGGCCCTTTAACACAACTTGTTACCATGTCGCTTGCACTGCCAGACACATACTTGTTGATGAGTCACCCATCTTCTTTTGCTCAAATTTCACTCTACGTTCTTGCCATACAAATATGAAAACGCCTCTTCCTCCCACCTGCGCCCTTACGTGTTCTGTAATCTTTCATCGAAACTAATTTCAAAGCAGTGAAGTCACTACCGACTCCACCATTATTATGCGTTTGCACGTCACGCAGTGAAGCCTGGGCGCTATCAGTGTTACATGGTGCTATTTGGAGGTGTATGTGGATAAACGTAGGGTAATAAAAATATTTGTATAAAGGGTAAAGTAGTGTAATGTTTACATTGGCGTACGGTTTTTTTCAAAAATGTCGATTCGAAAACTTGACCAATTACCACCCGCTGCAGTGAGGTTATAATATTGTTTACCGATTGCTCTTTCTTGAGCAATTTAAGAAGGAGGTGTTACCTGCTTCCAGATTTCTTGTATCAGAGGTGCATCACGAGGTGGCCTCTCTTCGTATGCCTGCAATGTGCTGGTGATTCACTACCTCCAAAATACTGACCCACCAGTAATACCAGTCCTCCAGCAGCTAAGCTCAGTGCCTTTTCAGTTTCTGCAGCTTCGCAATGGGGTTTTAATGTTGCTGTGAATGCAGTAAATAGTTCCGAAAGTAGCAGAAACTGAAGTACATGAATGTTTTGGTGTCGTGAAGACAGACAAAGCGCAGTCAGAACAAGCTATGTTTTTAACCAAAACGCAAAGGTAAACAACAAAGCAGAGAGTGAAAATGTATAAAAACTACTTTCGAGTAAGAAAATAGCAATTGATGACCTTTCGCCCACATTCATTCAATTTTTTCATTGCTATTTCTGCATTTGAACTCAATGAGCACATAGTAATTTTGTAATTCTGCTTATAGTTTGCCTGTATTTTGTTGGTATTTTTCTCTAAATGTTGCTTTTGCATCGAATGGTTAGCTTTTCCGACGCATATGTTCATGTGAATTACTGTTGGCTCAGTGCTGTGGGGAATATTTACAGGGTAGTGTATTTCTAGGTGTTATATGCTTGTGACAGTCACCGAGCACCATTTCATGTCTGTCGACAATGATCAAGATAGGTTCTCGATGTGGATTGGGGTTGTTTTGCACTATAAACTGACAGTCAAGTGCAGCGGAGAAATTCGATCTTAATTACCGCTTGATGATTCAGAAGACCTGAAAAAAAGATCGATCATTATCTTCGAGGTTTTGCTTTTTCGGTAATACATTTTTTGTGTGTAGTTTTTAAATACGACCTTTGTATTTTGGTAACAAGTTTATTGAATTGTTGATGACAACTGTTAATACTTTTTAAAATTAAATGAATCGAAACATCCAGGTCACACGCTTAGATTCTCTGATGCCCGTGGCGGTGTGCTATGCGCCACATAGTGCAATTGTGGTCACCATTAAGCCCAATCAACGTGACTTTTTTCAACAGTGATTTGCTTCCTGCCGGAACTTGTGCAAAGATGCTAATCATGTTCAAGAAATTTCATTCGAATAAAGCCAAATTCAGGTTGAAGTCACCGCATGACATCAATATTACAGATGTGCAAGCTTTAAATAATATTGTTTCTAATATAATGCAGGTATTTGGTGGTCGGGTTGTTGATGCTACAAAATGTGTATCTCGCACTCACCGCTTGCTCTGTCTTGTTCTTCCTTTTGTATCCAGCACTGCATATTCACCAAGATATGCAGTGCTGGATTGTGTGATGTTCAAGTGCGACACTCTTGTGCATTGCAGTTGCGTCAACAGGAGTTAAAACTCGTCGATGGTTGCAACGTCTATTTCTTTCACAACATATATGACTTGGTAAGCGTCCTGACATCCCGCAGTTGACCAAACCAGTCGTGGATCTTCACATGAAGTAGTTGCTTCCTCCGTTATTCTGTGGTCTGCGTGGCGCTGTAAAGACGGGTACTTTGGGAGCATGTTCTTAAAGGAGTACTGACGTGAGTTTGAGGCACAGCGCGAAGGGACAACTTTTGTTTCTATGGTGTGCACTATTAGCGTTCTCCACACATCGGAGCCAGACAACACATAAAAAATACAGCACTCTGATTTTAAAGTTCGTCGCACAGCACCATGAAGCCAGCCCCATCGCAATGAACGTTATCACAAGTCAACAAAGGTCATTGGGTTTGTCCTGCCTATCTATAGTACAACTGTGGTTACGGTAAGCTTCAATTACTGTATCTGTAGCGCAAGGAGAGAATAAAGCATGAAAACTTCGCATCCGGCTGATGTTAACACCCTACTATGAATAATATAGTGTGATTTTGGCCCTCCTACTTGATCGCGTCTGGAGTATATATACGTATGAGCCACGTGGTTGAAGACCGTTTCCGAATCCAGACCAAGAATGTCGGTCATGTCTTCGCAGAAAGGAAAGAGAGAAAATAAAACCTAAGAATGTTTTAAAGCCCTTCCATTGGTTATTCACCGGAACATTTTGTTCCAACATTGTTGGTTTTCCTGCAATAGGAACTTGGCAATCTAGCGTCAAAAACGGGCTAGATTGCCAACTCTATTATTTTATGACGCAAGCAACCGCATTGAAACGGTCGTACCAGGTGCCTGATTTATTGATATCGAGATTAGCATGTGAAAGAGTACCTCACTATTAGTTAACTGAATAATGTGCATATCTGTAACATGAAAAACTGAAGGTTTTTATCCAGGTTGAGCCAGTCCTAATCTACGATCGTGTTTTGGTTTCATTTTCTCCCACAAAAAAGTGAAGCGGTGCCAAGTGTACCACGTGCATGCTAATTGAAAGGCTTATACTCCAGTTGGTTAATGTTTTTGTACCGTGGGCCGTGTTACATTACTATGCCATGCATATTAATGGAATACTCAAGTGCCTAATTTATGGGGTTCACTGAGAGCGCAGGTCAGCAAGTCAGAGATAACTTAAAGGTGAAAGATGAATAGGGTGCGATGTTCAACTTCCCGTGCCCGCCCAACCAAGTTTGAGTGCTTGCTTGATGGCAGCGTTTGCACTCTGGTATACTAAATCATCCAACTTGCACGGTACAGTATAGCTGAGTAAAGAAATATTCTGAGAGGGACCGCCACCGGTTCCTAGTTTTTCAGCTATATTCTGTAATATGATTGAGCTAATAGCCGAGCAGTCAATCCACCAGTGCAATTTGTTATTAAAAAAAGCGGAGCTGTTCTAGGCCAAGGTTAGACTGCTGAATCTCAATAGAGCATCACGCAATCGATGTGCAGCTAATGAGACTACTTGGTTATTGGCACTGCAGATAAACGAAGCAAAAAAGCTCTTCTGTATGAATTACCAACTAGCCCAATAAGCTGAATTGTAAGTTGACCCGCTGGCCGCGGGATCAAATCCCGGCTGCGGCAGCTGCATTTCTGGTAGAGGCGGAAATATTGTAGGCCCGTGTACTCAGATTTGGGTGCACGCTAAAGAACCCAGGGGGTCCAAATTTCCGGAGTCCTTCTCTACAGTGTTTCTCCTGATCACATGGTGCTTTGGGACGTTAAACCCCACATATCAATCAAATCAGTCTGAGTTATAATTATGCACCACTGCATTTGAAAAAATCTCTCTACTTCCCTCTGATGCACAAAACATGAAGAAGCTTAATATAACTGGAATATTGGGCGAAGCTGCCTCAACCCCCCCCCCCCCCCCCACCACTCTTTCCTCTTCTAATATTGTGAACGGCGGCGCCAACTGTGTCCGGCTCCGTCGCTCGATTGGATCTTCGGTGGCATATTTAAGGCGCAAAGTTATGGCTACGCACTGTTTTTCGGAGTGACGGCCTCCGGGAACCTGAATTTTTGAAAAGTGGGCGCCTCCCATATTCACACCTGGAAATACCGTTACGGGAAACACTCAATTGCTTTATTTTTGCATTTATGACAGAGCTTCTTTTCCTTTGAACTCGACTAGCCATAAAGGCATGGGCGTGTCATGCAGGGAAGTTTCCGAGAACAATGCGCTAACAAACAACAAACGGCGCTCCGTCTGAATTTCGTGAAGCCGATAACACTGTACATGAACCTTGCGTTTTGATGGTAGGCTTTTGAGGACGCCAAAATGGTTGTTGCGGATTCGAATCCCAGGATGATGTTCAAAGCAGTCCTGGACTGGTCACCGGTAGAGGAGGTGCAAGTTAGATTAGTTTGAGAGCGTGAGTGATCGCATGGCTGGTTGTTGCTGAAATATAATCTTGTCGCCTATTTTGTTTGCAGATCCTTTTGACATAGAAAGGAATCTTGGACAACACGTGACGAAGAACAGTAAGTGTTCTAGTAATGTGAAGGTATAGTTCTTTCATAAATAGGATACTTGAAGGCGTTCGTTCTAGTGCCCGCGTCGTAGCGAAGATTACGGCCCATGCGATGTTGAATATAACAAATGAAACTCCGGTTCTCCAATGAAATCAAGCACAGGCTTTCATTCTGTGAGGGATTAAAATGTTCTATGACAGAACCAAGCCGGTGCTTGAACGTGCTTTTGAAAGAAATCCTATACAGTGATGACAGATAAGGAGTAGCAAGAACTGTTCAAGTATTAGCAAAAACTGTTGATTGGGCAAGTGCGCGTACATTTGCGACACGTTTTGGTGGCAAAAGACTGAACACCTACGGAATTTACACGTGCACATATTGCGTGGCTGAAACGTATAAATAAACGAGGAGTTGATCGTGTGAATGAGCACTAACAGGCAATGATTTCAAGGAAAATATAGGGTATGCTATTTAGTGACTGTTGTGTAAATGTGCAGAAACTTTCCAGGGGTGCAACAGTTGCACAATGGCACCGATGTCAGTCATTGTGCGCCTACGCTGAACCACCCGTGCAGCTTCAAACTTGTTTATGAGCGCCGAACAGCGCCGCTGCCACGAAACCCCGGGCTGGAAAACGTGGCTTAAATATCATGTTTTTGGTTTCATCGAAACGGTAATAGTTTTGGTTCCGTCAAGAATGTGATTTTTCGAACAATGATTCTGAGGGCATGGTCGTGATCACTGGCGCGTGCGCAACCTAGGCAGGTATTAGCGCTAATGATTCGTAAACCCGTCTACTTGCTACGCTCTCAACGTGAGGAGACAGTGCGAAAAGAACATTTCACAACAGCGCATCGAAGAGCTAAGCAATATCGTACCCAAAAGAGCTAACTACCAGCCTTCGTATATACAATTTTGTCGCTGTCGCATTCATTACTTCTCCCTTGCCGTGAAACTGATTTTTTTAAACTTGGTGGCAGCGTTTTGCTTTAGTTCATATAACTTAACAGTTGGCATCACTTAGTACGGCTTGAGTCAGATAGGATTGAATTAGCTTCACTCTGCCTTGAGCTTAGTTCAAGATACACTTGTTTTTTGTTTCTTTGTTGTAGTTAGGAATCTTGTGAAATCTGCTCCTTTTCATTCATCGCTAAGAAAGCCGTTCTAATCCTTCAAGATATCTATTTCATTAATTTAATCATTTTACTGTAAATGAAATAAAAGTAGAAATAAAAAAAAGAATGGCTAGACATTACTTCAATAAAAAGAGTGATTTACCTAATAAGCTAAAACAAAAAACGAATGAGAATAATAAATGCCTTGTGTGTACTACAATATTACTGCGAGTCTCATGACAAAGAGAATCGGTGTGGTTAAGGATAATTGGTCAGAACGCTTATATGTATTATTTCAAGTGCTACATCACGTTCAGTTTACCGAGATACGGTACTCTCGTCTAAGAGCCGTTTCCGTTTTTTACACAAAGACTTTTTATATAAATACAAGGCATTATGTGCGTTACGGGTTAATTACAGGAAAACTTTGGTTTTCTGATCCAGAATCAAATGCTGACTTCATCTGCATGTCAATCCAGATGCTTTAAGAGCTGTGAGTGATGCCTTTCTGTTTATGGTTGGCATTCGTTTCTATCAATAATACCATTTATCATGCACCTTGTTTGCAGAGGGCGAGTTCATCATCAGCTACCTGAAAAATGGGATGATGCATTGTGAGAAACCCATTCCACAACCGGCTGGCCAGTATGTGATGCTAGTTGTGAGTATTGCAGGCTTTGATACTGCTCGAAAGCTTCACCATGGTTTTTTTGACGAAAAAGTGTCGCTCCAGGGACGAGTGTTTTTACGATATAAGTGACTACAGTAAAACGCTGCTTTAGTAAGCAATAATGAAATTCATCTCAGTTTTTCAGGATCGATGTTTTCATTTCTCAGAGTAAATCCACTGAAAACCGTGCTTTATTTCCTAGGCAATTGAAGCAACTTAGTGCAGTAGTTTTAAATTATTATTGTGGCATTGCATAACTGCAGTTATGTATAGGATTTTATGAAACCACATTGTTCGGCCTTTCCTAATTTGGGCACACCATCTGGTCTCGTCCTACATTCTCGAAAGCATCTGGTACAGAAATATTGTATAAGGGGCTGAATACACTAGTCAGATGGTGTAATTATAGCCTGGTCTAAATGACGAGAGTGTGAAAGAGT
This sequence comes from Rhipicephalus microplus, assembly GCF_043290135.1. NCBI lineage: Eukaryota > Metazoa > Arthropoda > Arachnida > Ixodida > Ixodidae > Rhipicephalus > Rhipicephalus microplus. Next base: position 88,647,085 of record NC_134700.1, read on the forward strand.
GCGGGATATTGAAGCACGCTTTTCGTGATATGAGTATAACTTATATGTTTAAATCGCATCAATGCAGGTCTCGAAAACACTGTATGTCACATAGCCTTGCAGGAGTGCCTTGAAGCTATTTTACGGAGTCGCCAACTTTGCTATATGTAGTCTGATGTTTTCGTGGACACCGTCATTAGGACACAAATTTTTTGTTTTACTACATTATTAACGCAAATGTTTTATTCTTGGGTTCACCGAAAATTTTATAACGGATATACGTCCACAAAATTAACGCAATCAGATGGGAACGAAATAAAAATAAACAGGACTCGAACTCGCCATCAATGAGCCCACGATGATAGCTGGCGCAATTATAACTAATCTCGCTACCATCAAAAGTGTGAAGGAGACTACAAGAACGCGTTTTTTTACTCCCACAATGCTATCAGACTGCTCTAGGCTCGTGGAGTGGTGTCTCAGACTGGAAGCAGTAGAGTAAGCAACCTTCGGCTTCCATGATTAGCTCAGGCGACGCGCCATTGCTGTGACTAGCCCGTTTGACGTGTTTCTAATAGAATAGTAATTTTTTTCAGCTGTATAACAAATTGTAAATTGTGGTGGTGTACAGCATTTATTCGGACAAGAAAAAGAAATAGCAGCGAGATAGAGGGAGAGGTTAGCATCACACTGGGTCTGCTCATGCTGAGTGGCGTCTCTACTTCAAGATTCCATCGATCAAAAATGCCAGTTTGGCTCTCCGCATAGAGGTTTTTTAGGCCTGTATGGTCTGAGCACTTTGTCAGAGCCGCCTCCCTGTCCTCTTGGAATAGGGTTAGGAAGAGCGCTTAGGGCTGAATTGCGCTGACGGCCTTAGATCATCTGGCAGGCATCGGCTACTTACTCCCTGTACCGGCACGTGACATTGACTGTCGGGTCGAAACGTTTCACGATAGCAGGGAGAGCATCGTATTAGTAAAACGTCTCAAAAAGAGGCATTTGCTCACCCTTGATGATGATGTTTGAAGTTTTGTGGCGCAAGGGCCGTTTCACGGCCAAAGAGCGCCAGTTCATGTTACTAAGAATATGGACAATGATTGTGAAAAGCGGCTGTATAAAGGCCATAAAATTCCTCGCGGTAAGGCGGGTAAAAACATACAAGTAATAAAATCATGACCATGCCGTGAAAGGTGTGTGTGGTGAGGATAGATGACAAGAGTTGGTGATCATAAAAAACGATGGTGGATATGAATGGCATTAGCACAAGTGCCTCACTCGTTCATACCCTTGCGTCCAAGGGCCGTGAGGCAAGTGCTTTCTTGTGTAACCGCCGCAGCAAAAACCTCTCTAGAGAGGTCGTGCTACGGAATGCCCGGGTGTATGATATGAAAATTATTTATTTCTTTTAAAAACGCTAACAATGATTCATGACTAAAAAGCGGTTTCCTACCGACGAACATTGCAGGGTGTAAAGGTATATGCTGTCGGTAGGGTAATGAAAAATGTCGTTTTCTTAGAGTTTCTAAGTGTTTGCACTGGATTAATATGTGAAGGACTGTCAATGCCTCTCCACATCTGTCACACAATGGTGGATCACCACCGGACAAAAGATGCGTGTGTGTCGTGTATATGTGTCCTATCCTGAGTCTTGTTAGTGTTACCTCTGTTAGACGTGATTTTGATACTGGTGGCCAATGGCCAAGGTGTGGCTTGATAACGTGTAGTTTGTTTTGTGTGTGTGTATCCCACTTGCTCTGCCAGTAGTCCCTCAGTTTTCGTTTGAGAGACGGCTTAAGATCAAGGGCCGGGATTGATGTCGGTGTAATGGCGGTGCTTTCATGGGCGGATGCAGCAAGCTGATCCGCCATCACGTTGCCTTGAATCTCACGGTGCCCTGGCACCCAGCACACAACAACATGTCTGTTGAGTGTGTGGAGGATGCATAAAATGGAGTAAAGTGAAACTAGGACAGGGTTTTTTTGTTTATTAAGACTGCGCAGAGCCGTTACCACACTGAGGGAGTCTGTATAAATTACTTCTTTTTGTATTTGTGATTGTTTGATGTGTTTAGCTGCCACAAGTATCGCGTAAGCTTCCGCTGTGAAGATACTTGTGCCTGGATGTAGAGGGCCAGCATCCGAAAAGGAAGGGCCAACCGCAGCGTAGGACACAGAGGAGTTAGACTTAGAGGCACCTGTAAAAAACTCAGGACGTGTGTATTTGTGTTGAAGTTCCAAGAAGTATGTTCGAATATGGGCAATAGGCGCATGTTTAGTAACTTCTAAAAAAGACACATCGCAATCTATAGTCTGCCACTGCCACGGTGGCGGGTATGCTACAGGAGCCATTAAACTGTGTTCGAGTGACACTCCAGTGTCCTCAGCTAGACCCTTCAGGCGAACTGAGAAGGGCTGCCTCATTGAAGGCCTGTTTTGAAAAAGAATGGGGCTCGACAAGTCATTAATAGTAGAGTATGAGGGGTGCCTCTTGTCTGCTTTCACCTTAAGGAAATATACAAAGGACATGTAAGTTCTTTGCAGATGAAGCGACCACTCATTTGACTCAACGTAAAGGCTTTCTACGGGGCTGGTGCGAAAAGCACCCGTAGAAAGGCGGATGCCCGAATGGTGCACGGGGTCCAGCATCTTCAAAGCACTTTGAGTCGCTGACTTATAAATAATGGCCCCATAATCTAAGCGGGTGCGAATAAGGCTTCTATACAGGTTCATGAGGCATTTCCTGTCACTACCCGACGTAGTACGTGACAACACTTTTATAACATTCATGGCTTTTAAACATTTCGTTTTTAAATACTTTATGTGGGGTACGAAGGTCAACTTGTTGTCCAAGATTAAGCCTAAGAATTTATGCTCCGCTTTGACGGACACGTGCTTTTTGTGGGTTAAGTCGAAATACGTTTTCATCTGCCCATTTGGAGACCTTATTTAAACCCAGCTGCACCTGCCGCTCACACATGGCCAAGTTGCATGACTTGAAGCCAAGCTGGACGTCGTCGACATATGTACAATAGAACATATTGCAGGGAACGGACAAGTGCAAAGAATTCATTTTAATAATGAAAAGTGTGCAACTAAGCACACCACCTTGTGGCACGCCTGTTTCCTGGACAAATGTTTGGGAGAGCACACTGCCCAGACGGACACGGAATGTCCGGTTTGACAGGTAACTTTCGATTATATGAAACATTCTTCCGCGCACACTAAGGTGGGACAGGTCTCTTAGAATTCCGAAACGCCATGTTGTATCATAAGCCTTTCTGATATCGAAGAACACAGAGAGAAATTATTGTTTATGGACGAACGCGTCTCTGATCTGTGCCTCGATACGAACAAGGTGGTCTGTGGTGGATCTACTTTCTCGAGACCCGCACTGAAATGGGTCGAGCAAATTATTTGTTTCAAGAAAATGTACAAGTCGGCAGTTTATCATTTTTTCGAAGACTTTGCACAAGCAGCTTGTAAGTGCTATAGGCCTATAACTCGAGGATAAAGAAGGGTCCTTGCCCTCTTTCAAAATGGGAATAACAATAGCCTCTTTCCAGGAGGTGGGAATAGTGCCAGAAGACCAAATAGCATTATACAAACAAAGTAAGGTTTTTCGGGTTTCGTTTGGTAGGTTTGTTAACATTTCGTACATCACACGGTCAGAACCTGGGGCAGAAGTACTGCAGGAGTTTAGAGATGTTCGGAGCTCAGCTAGACTGAAAGCTTGGTTATATGCCTCGTATCTGGTGGATTTGTGTTCGAGTTTCTGCTTTTCAATTCTTGTTCTGTATTTTTGGAAGGTGTCAGTATAGTGGGATGAGCTGGATACCTGTTCGAAGTGTGCACCAAGGAAGTTTGCCTGATCTTCCAAGGTATCACCCTGAGTGTTTACGAGTGGAAGTGTGTGTACTTGTTTCCCTGCTATCCTACCGACCATGCTCCAGACTTTAGCCTCCTGTGTGTATGAATTAACCCCTGATAAAAACTTCTGCCAGCTTTGTCTTCTGGCTTGCCGACGCGTTCTCCTGCCTTGAGACTTTATTTTCTTGAAGGTTTCAAGATTTTCGGCTGTCGGTGAGTTCCGAAGCAGCCTCCAAGCTCTGTTTTGCTGTTTGCGCGCGTTTCGGCATTCAGAGTTCCACCATGGCACACTTCGTTTTCCAGGGTGTCCATTTGTTTGTGGGATGCATTTTGTTGCAGCATCAATCAAAAACGCTGTGAAGTAGTTCAGAGCGCCATCAATGTTCAGAGTACAGATGTCATTCCAACCTAGACAAGCGATAGTATGAAACTGTTCCTAGTCGGCTCTGTTTATGAGCCACTTGGGAACACGTGGTGGACACTCAGTTACTGTCGTTGTGCTCAAAACTACGGGGAAGTGGTCACTTCCGTACAGATTACTGACGGCTTTCCACTGGAGTAGAGGCACAAGAGAAGGAGATACTATGCTCAGGTCTATGGAGGAGTAGGTGTTATTAGCGAGGTTATAATAGGTTGGTTCTTTTCGGTTTAGGAGACACGCGCTCGACGAGAGAAGGAACTGTTCAATCAGTCGACCTCGCGCGTCATACCGAGAGTCACCCCATAACCTGCTATGCGCATTAAAGTTTCCAAGGAGAACATAAGGCTCCGGAAGTTCATCAATTAGAGAGTGTAAATCGCGTTTTTGGAGCTGATAGCTAGGAGGAATGTAAAGAGTGCAGATTGTGATCAGTTTATCAAAAAGAACCGCTCGAACAGCCACTGCCTCAAGGGATGTTTGGAGTTGTAAATGTGTGCATGCAATTTCTTGATTCACTATGATGGCAACACCTCCGGATGATGTCATGGCATCATCACGGTCCTTTCGAAAAATAACGTATTTGCGAAGAAAATTTGTGTGTTTTGAATTAAGGTGTGTTTCTTGTACACACAGCACTTTTGGTGAGTGTTCGTGTAGGAGTTCTTGGATGTCGTCAAGGTTTCTGAGAAGGCCCCTGACGTTCCATTGTATAATTTGAGTGTTCATGGTGAATGTAAAATAATGCTGTGTGTACGAAAAGCGAGTGGCTGTTTAGACGGGGAGTTTGAGTTCACTTAGCAGGGCCATCACCAGGCCCTGTTATTTGCTTTTTTGTTTTCTTGGCGCGCTCCAAGGAGCCACGCCGCTCTTTCGGCACCAAGGGTGCCGACGTATCCATTGCCTCCTCGGAGGCACTGGATGCCCGCACGTGCGGACTGTTAGTTTGGATTTCGGGCCTCGCCTGGTGAGGGGAGGCCTTGAGACCCGAACACTCTGGAGTCTCCGGTCTCTGTTTGGGAGTAGGCGGTGTAGCCTGGGCTACAGCCGCCTTGGGGGCAGGTGCCACAGCCGACGGCTCGCTCGGCGCAGGCCGAAGGGGTGGCGAGGGCTGGTGCGGCGTTGCCCCCTGACGCGCCGCATCAGCATATGTTGCGCCGTAAAATGGCGACACTCTTCGTCTTGCTTCTTTGAATGTGATGTTTTTTTTTACTTTAAGAGTGATGATTTCTTTTTCTTTCTTCCAGTTAGGACACGAACGCGAATACGCGGCGTGTTCCCCGTCACAATTCACGCAGTGAGGCGTGGTAACACAGTTATCAGATGGGTGGCCGCGGCCACCACATCTTGCACAAGTTTTCTGACCGCGGCAGTTCTGCGAACCATGACCAAATCGTTGACATTTATAACACCGTCTCGGATTGGGAATGTAGGGATGGACAGAGAGTTTGATGTAGCCTGTGTCTATAGATGAAGGCAGTGTGCTAGATGCAAAAGTGAGTATTATATGTTTGGTAGGTATTTCTTTGTTGTCTCGTCTGATGACGATTCGTTTCACATCCGTGACATTTTGCTCTTTCCACCCTTCAAGCAGTTCCTGTTCAGACATTTCAAGAAGGTCTGCTTCTGAAACAACTCCGCGTGAGGTGTCCATTGATCTATGAGGTGAAACAGATACTGGGATATTGCCAAATGCTTTGAGACTGCCAAGTTTTTCATAGTGGTGTTTTTCTGGCAGCTCAAGGAGAAGGTCTCCGCTAGCCATCTTTGTAACCTTGTATCCTTGGCCAAAGAGCTCAGTCAGAGATTTAGCAACGAGAAATGGAGATATGGCTCTGGCTTGTTTTGTTGGCTTTTCGCTGTGAACTACATGGAGTTTCGGAAAGCATTGTCTGGGTTGGTTGAAAAGTAATATTTCATCGGTGCGTCCCCTCTTAAGCGGAAGACGATCTAGGAGATGGGGAAATGCAGGTGTTCCCATAGTAGTGTACTTTTTTTTCGGCAGCAATGGCGACCACCCACCATGGAGTCCAACCAGGGGACGCTGAAGCACTTAATAGCATAAGGCTGCAGACGCCAGCCGTACATTGCCACTATAACCAAATATAACTACTCAAGGTTGAGTAATTACACAAGGTTAACCCTTGCCGCCAGGAAAAATCGGAAGTAAATGGAAGAGAGAAGAAGACAGGATAGATTTAAAGACGAGAAAAGACTAAGATGTAGGAAGAGAGAGATAGGAAAAGGCGACTGCCGATTTCCCCTGGGTGGGTCAGCCCAAGGGTGCCGTCTACGTGAAGCCGGGGCCAAAGAGGTGTGTTGCCTCTGCCGGGGGGCCTTCAAGGTCTAATCACCCAGCGTCGGCTCAACCCCCAGGATCCCCTTTTCCCCGGACACGGCAAGGCCACGCACGGCTAGGTGTGGGAGGGAGTAGAACTCCCCCGTTAGCTCGGGTCCGTGGTGTCGCTACACACCAAACGCCGACATGCGCAGGCGCCCCTGCGGGGCATTTGCTCACCCTTACGAAACCTTTAGCGGAAATTATGAAATCTGCAATCTCTGACGTAAGAAGGACTCCTCCGGCCCCTTCGTCTAGAAGGTTACCGGAAGGTATAGTAAAAATGAGTGCGTCAGCAGACGCATTAGGGGCGTCGTTACTGCTAAAGGTTTGTGTGGACAAACACGAAACATGTACGAAATGATAACAGGTAATGTAACCTAGAACACACTTGTTGTCAATTCGAAAATGCACGTCTTGGCATAACACGCGAGACGCGGACGCGCCTTTTGTTTCTTTATAAACAAATAAAGGAAGTGTTTTCATTTTTCTCTAAACGTTGAGGGTATATATATATATATATATTTATATATATATATATATATATAAATCAGTGAGTGTATACCTAAGGGCTCGTTTTTTCGTGTTTTGACACAATAATAATGCGATGTAACAGACAATAATGTCAAGAAATATATAGGGGAAGTTATAAGATCCAATCTAATGTAAATAATAATAAAAAGTAGGTGAAAAGATAACTTGCCGTGGACAGGAACCGAACCTGTGACCTTCGAATAACGCTTTCGATGCTCTACTACTGAGCTACCACAGCCGCTGTCCTCCCAGCCAGTTTACTGGGTATATATGTGAATTTTTATTGTTGGAGTGTCAGTCAACGCCATCTGTAGCCATGGCAGCGAGTGTGGCACACTCTTCATGAGAATGTGTGGCGTCACGTAGCAAGTGAACTTATTACGAGCTGGCTGCTGCACACTAGTCCCTCGTATACAGCCTAAGGCACCGTGTCTGCCAGTACGAGACCCTCGTTAATGAATAAGAGAAAGAAGTGTATACTTAAGGGCTCATTTCTCATGTTTTGACCCACTTCTCACGCACTTTTCTTTTTTATATGTACCTTACATTTTGGTCTAATAACTTCCTCTTTACATTCCTTGGCATTATTGTCCGATAGATTTCAACACTATTGCGCTACGTGACACCATACAGGCTCATGAAGAGTGTGCCACACTCACCGCCATGGCTAAGGATGGTGCTGACTGACCCTCCCACAATAAAAATTCACATATATACCTGATAAAGTGGCTGGAAGGATTTCCGCCGTGGTAGCTCAGTGATAGAGCATCGAATGCGTTATTCGAAGGTCGCAGCTTCGGTTCCTGCCTATGGCAAGTTATCTTTTCACCCACTTTTCTTTCTTCACATTTACCTTACGATTTGGTCTATTAACCTTCCCTATACTTTCCTTGGCGATACTGTGTGTTAGATTTCACTAATATTCTGTCAAAACAAGAAAAAAAAACAAGCCCTTAAGTATACACCTTATATATATATATATATATATATATATATATATATATATATATATATATATATATATATATATATATATATATATATATATATATATATATATATATATATATATACATTGGGCACGGTGGACCCGGCAATGCCGTGACGCAAAGCAGGAAACTGTTTTTCGTACTCCAGGGTTTGCTGGGAATCGCCGCTGGTTTTCCAACGACTTGTCAGGTGTGCCACGAGGTGCGCCAAGTCAACTATGCATACCAGCTTTTCAATTCGGTCTCGTCATCGAATCAACTAGTGCCATAGCATGAGAGCGCGGAACTTCTGGCGACACCTATCGACCAACGAGGCGTGATGTCAACAACAGCCTGGGATATAAAACAGATGCCACACAACTACCACTTCATTGGGCACGGCGAACCCGGCAATGCCATGACGCTAAGCAGGAAACTGTTTTCCGTACTGCAGGTTAGTTCTCATTACTCTACGTTTCGAAGTGACTGTTGTGGCCTAGTGGTCCGTCCGTGCCCAAAATGGTGCTATAGCATTGCTTATGAATGTGTGTTTATGCTGAAGTTGCTGTTGTGCGGTGACGTAGAAGTGAACCCTGGGCCTACACAAAAAATTTTTTTGAAGAGCTGCTTCAGGGCCAGAAGGCCTTGCAATGTGGCCTAAATGAATTAAAGACAGAAATGGCGGCCTCAAAAAAGACGATAGAAAGACTTACTGATAAAGTATTCGAAAGTAGCCCTGAACCCTTCCTTCCTTCAGGACAAGCAGTGCTACAGTCACTGGAGCATGTCATAAACTTTCAAGCCAAAAAACTTACAGATCTGGAGGACCAAAGCAGACTATCTAATTTGATAGTTCATGGAATACCCGAATCATCCGATGAAACCGAAACATCACTAAAGGATAAGGTTGTGAAAGACGTGTTCGAAATTAAACTTGGCGTGAAATGTAAATCCGTTGGTCACATTCATCGACTCGGACATCATGAAGGCAAGCGCCCAGTGATCATAATCCTCCAAGATTTCAACGAAAACAGGAAATCTTCGCTAATGTCAAAAAGCTAGAAGGTAGCTCAATACTTGTCCAGAATGACTACTCCACATTTACATTAAAAAAACGAAAACTACTGTGGGAAAGTGCTAAAAGTTCAAAGCAACTCGGGAAGAAGGTCTCGCTTATTCACGACAGACTAAGAATAGAAAAAATACTTTTATTGGGGCGAAACGCTGAACAAACGTATTAAAGTAACAAAAACCGCATAGTCCGCGCACGTAAAAGGTCAGCGCGATAATACATCGAAATTATCTTGCGACTGACATGATGCCTTTAAAAGCCCTAAACAAGTCCGAATATTGAATGTAAATGCCCGCAGTGTGGAAAACAAAACTAAATCTGTAGAAATTTTGTTGCTACAGTATGATCCTCATGTAGCTGTCTTAACAGAAACCTGGCTGAATGAGGAGATATGTGACAATGACATATTCCCCCCTTCTTACACAGTATTTCGTAAAGACTGACAGGCTAGGGGCGGAGGCGTGGCTATCTTAGTTAAAGATAGTGTTCAGGCGGTTTTATTAGATGACGTAGTAAATATCGAAAGCCTGCGTGTTAAAAGCTCTATCTGGGGTCAGAGTTTCATGTTGTACGCACTTTACAGACCTCCAGATGCCACAACGGATGTATTAGAGACGCTGAATAATGAAATGTCAATGCACGAAAATAAGAAAATTGTTCTTCTGGGTGATTTTAACCTGCCGGGAGTAGATTGGCAAGTCATTGCAGCCAGTAGCTCATATAATAAACACGTTAGCATTATGTTCGATATTATGTTAAGGTATAGTTTAATGCAGGTAGTCCATGAACCAACTAGTGTACAGAATTCATCTAGCTCTGTGTTAGACCTGGCGTTCATCAGTCATGATTTTTCTGATTGCACTGTAGAAGTGGAGCCAGGGCTCTCTGATCACCATCTCGTAAGCATATTATTACCGCTTCAACCACTTAAAAAGTATAAACGCGTCCCTGCAAGTTCTTTTAAGGACTTTTCTCATGCCATTGACAAAAGCATTGTCACTTGCAAAACTGTTTGATTGATTTTGAGGGCAACAATGCTCAATTAATTTGGAACAAGTTCAAAGACATGTGTCACTATTGCCTGGATAATTTCGTCCCTAATAAACTGACGAAAGTTAAAAAGGAAACGCCTTAGATGAATCGGATAATCATTCAACTGAAACGCAGAATAAAGAGATATATAAAGAAACATGTGCAGAATGACAAAATAAGGCAGATGCAAGATGACCTCGCTCGTGCAAATCGCGCAGCAAATGATTATTGTTTCGAAATATCACTTCCTAACTTCATAAAAAAAATGAGCCTGATAAGTTTTGGCGCTACATAAAAGATAGCAAGAAACCAGTTACTCAAATATCAGTTGACGGGAAGCCGGTGAGAGATAAGTGTGAGATTGCTCAACACTTCAACAACTATTTTCAAAGTGTATTCTCAAGCGCAACTGTATGCGCGTGTGACGGCACAATCTCCAAACAGTTAGATACGAGTTTTGTATCGTATGCTGGGGTATTTATTATGCTTCTCAACTTTAAAACTAAGAGTCCTTCTGGTCCCGACGAAATCCCTAACATATTTCTCAAGCGATATGCTGAGCTTCTTGCTGATTTTCTTGTAATTTTGTGTCGTGTCTCAGTCATCACTGCACAACTGCCCATTAACTGGAAGACAGCCCGGGTTCCTGTGTTCAAGAAAGGTGACAGGACACTTATACAAAATTATCGTCCTATTTCACTGACATCCCAATGCTGCAAACTTGTGGAACATATTATAGCCAACTGTGTTCGTGAATTTCTGGAAAATAATGCTGCACTAACAGAATATCAGCATGGCTTTCGAAAAAGGTATTGAACGATAACCCCACTAATAACAGTAGTTCACTCGTTCGCTTCATCTCTTGATTCTAATGACCAGGTAGATGTAATATTTCTTGATTTTAGCAAAGCTTTTGACAAAGTTCCACACAATAAATTAATCATAAAGCTTAGAAATCTTGGCATCCCCGAACACTTCATCAGATGGATTTCTGCTTACCTGACTAACAGGAAGCAATGTATTGACATTGGGGGTGAGCGTTCTCATAGTTTGGCAGTCACTTCAGGGGTGCCACAAGGCAGTGTCCTAGGCCCTGTGCTTTTCTTAGTTTATATTAATGATATTGTTAGCGTAGTAAGCCCTGGTGTTCAAATTCGATTATTTGCAGACGACTGCGTACTACTCAAAGAAATTTTTCATCTTGATGATCAGGTGTAGTTAAATAGCAGTTTAAATAACGTATTGTAGTGGTGCGAAAAATGGGGCATGGTTTTGAACGCCGATAAAATCGTACTGCTCCCTATAACGCGAAAAAAGCACCACTGTCTTTTACTTACCAGCTTGGTTCTTCGCCACTTAGGCAAGTCGATAGCTATAAATACTTAGGTGTTACAATAACAACTACCTTATCGTGGAATAAACATATAAATATTATTTCCTCCTCTGCATTCAGAAAACTTTGCTTTCTAAAACATAAGCTTCATAATGCCCCAAGCAATGTTAAATTACTGGCCTATTATTCTTTATTAAGACCTAAATAAGAATACGTGAGTGCAGTATGTAACCCATACACTCATACTAACATCAAGTGCCTGGAAAGTATACAAAGGAAAGCCGTCCAGTTCATTTTTAACAAGTTCTCACGAGTCAACTCTTCTTCTGAAATAATGAAGGTCAAGGGCGTTTCCCTTCTTAGCACACGTCGAAAACAGATAAGAATTGACCTTCTTTCTGTTCTTCTGAACCAAAAACTTGCGATTGACCCATCGCCGTACCTGAGATTGTTATCAACCAGATCCACAAGGCATCATCACGCCAAATCTCTAATACCCTATTTCTGCAGGACAGACGCTTAAAGTTCTCATATTTTCCGCGCACGGTCTCAGATGGGAACGGAACAACTCGGGCATTCTCAGAGAATCTATTTCTCCTTCGCTCCAAATAGTATTGTCCTGAAAATTCAGGTTTCCGGTAATATACTACAGCATTTTCTTTTCTTTTTGTTTTCTTTTTCATCTTGTATGTGTTGTACTTATTGTGTACTTATGTATTCATTACTTTCTTGGCTTGAACAGTGAAAATTTATGTTTATTGTTTTGTAATTATTATGTATATATTTTTACTTTTATCGCACAACATATGAAGTATGAAGTTGTGGTGTTTTTTCTCTTTTGTCCGGTACATGCGTTATTATGAAATAATTTTGCTATGTCGCTCCTTGTGTTCACTATGAGTGTATGAAACACTCACCCCCAAAAAATCTTTACGCCACTTATTGTTTCGTCTATATTCCCTTCTAACTGCCCACCTGCTTAGACCTAAGGCTCTGCAGTATGTAATAAATAAAATATATATATATATATATATATGATCTCACGTTCGGTATGGCAGTAACAATGTTTTATTTTCAATCCAGATGCACGAGCCAAAGAGCCCCAGCCCGCGTGAGATACGATAATCACTAGAATGGTTCGGTCATACACATGAAGATGAAGAACATAGTCAGCGCTCACACCCCTCCCCCCTCTCGCAAAAGAGGGCAGCGAGTTAGATAGTGTTGGAACGCCGAATATATGGTTTTAGACAAGAGACGTGGGCGATCTCGGTGCGGCGGCGACGATGGTCAGGAGCCGCGTTGAAAGGAACAGCGTGATAGTTGACTTCGGATGTTCTTTCAAGGACGGTGTATGGACCGAGATATCGGTGACGGAATTTTTCGCAGAGCTCAGGTGCACAAACAGATGTCCAGAAAAGGACTTCGTCGCCTGAGCGGAACAGAACAACTCGACGCTTTGCATCAATGTCACTTTTTCTCTTGTCCTGAATGGCAGCAATGTTGGCGCGGGCGATTTCACGGCAGCGGGCGACGCGAGCGGAGAACATTTCCAGGAGAGATGACAATGGAACTGAAGATATGGACAAAAGGTGGCGTCCAGAACAAAACTTGGTACACAGACATACACGAGAAAAAAGAAGATATGATTCGTCGCACGCTGTATGGCAGTATTATATGCGACGTGACGAAAGGAAGCATAGTGTCTCAGTTTTTGTGATCCGGTTGAACGTACATTGAGATCATGTCGGACAAAGCTCGGTGAAAACGCTCATTCAGACCATTAGTTTCTGGGTGATATGCTGATGTGGTCTTGTGGATGGTGTTAGAGGCCTGGAGGACTTCAGCCAGGACATGTGAAAGAAATGTCTTGCCACGATCACTAAGAAGCACACTCGGTGCGCCATGTCGTAAAATAATGGGGTGAAGGAAAAAATCGGCGATAACAGAGGTAGCGCCAGACGGCAGAGCTGCCGTCTCCGCGTAGCGAGTAAGGTAGTCCACCGCAGTAACGATCCAATGGTGACCGGCTGGCGTAAGCGGAAGAGGTCCGGAAAGGTCGATGCCCACAAATTCAAAGGGAGTGGATGGGCACCGCAGTGGTTGCAATGGTTCCGCGGGAAGAGACATGGTACATTTTCGGGGCTGGCATGACGCACAGAAAGCGATGTACTTGGCGACAGAAGTAGAGAGGCCAGGCCAAAAGCAGCGAGTCTTAAGGCGGTTGTGTCTTTTGGAGACCTAAGTGGCCAGCTGTCACGTCGTCATGAAACGCTTGTAAAACTTCCTGACGAAGTGAGCAAGGAATGACGGGAACCCTTCGGTTACCGAGAGGATGGTACATTTGTCGACATAATGTTCAATCTTGAAGCTTGAAAGGGGCAAGTTGTAGTCTCAGGCAGCTGTTGGGAGCACGCGATAAGCCAGAGAGCCGATCGATGATTGTGCGGCAGTAGGTATCGGTATGTTGGAGCGAGGCGAGATCTGTGGATGAAAGAAGGTCCACTGAGGCAACGAACTCTTTCGAACCAGCAGCTGTCTGCCTGGTCACTTTGGTAGGCGGTGACGAACAGATGGAACTTGACACTTCGGCGCTTTGCGAGAGCAGGCAACGTGACAAAGCGTCGGCATCTTGAGGCGGTCGACCCGACCTATATGTGACGCTGTAGTCACACTCGTGCATTCGTACTAACCAATGGCCAAGGCGTCCTGAAAAATTTTTAAGACACGATAACCAACACAGAGCATGATGGTCAGCCGCTATTGTGAAATGCCGGCCATATAAATAAGGGTGAAACTTTTTTACAGACAACACAATGGCGAGACATTCTTGCTCAGTGATGCTGTAATTTACTTCAGCCGATGAAGGAGTACGGCTCACGTAGGCCACGACTTCTTCTTCAAAAGCGTGATTCCGCTTAAGGACAGCAGCGATCCCACGTCCACTTGCGTCAGTGTGTAGCCCAGTAGGTGCTGCAGGGTCAAAATGGCGTAGCACTGGCCATGATGTGAGGCATCGCTTGATTGTGTGAAAAGCGGCTTCGCAGTCTTCCCACCAGTCAAAGGGTGGGCTCGTGATCAGAAGTTTGTGCAGAGGAGCCGCAATAGTAGTGAAATCTTGTACACAGTAGTAGAAATACGACGCCAAGCCAAGGAAGCTGCGGAGGTCTTTGACTGTGGTTGGTGTAGAAAAGTGTAGTACCACGGCAACCTTGTCGGCATCAAGCTCAACGCCTTGTTTACTGACGATATTACCTAATACCTTGCTGCTATGACTGGCAAACCGACATTTCTTAGTGCTAAGCTGGAGACCGGCCTTAGCTAAAGATGTGAGGACTTTGTCAAGCCGTTTCAGGTGCTGTGAGAAGCTGAACGAAAAGATGACAATGTCGACCAGGTAACGAAGACATGTCTTCCATTTTAATCCCCGCAGTACCGTGTCTATCATTCGTTCGAATGTGGCTGGGGCGTTGCATAGGCCAAAAGGCATCACATTGAATTTAAAGAGCCCATCTGGCGTAGAAAACGCAGTCTTCTCTATCAGACTCGTGCATCGGAATCTGCGAATAACCAGATCGCAAGTCGAGACCTTAAAATTACTCGGCACCTTGTAAAGTATCAAGAGCGTCGTCAATGCGAGACATTGGGTAGACATCCGTACGAGTAATTTTGTTGAGTGATCTGTAACCAATGTAGAACCGTACCAAGCCATCCTTTTTTTACTAGTACGACAGGATAAGGCTATGTGCTTGTTGAAGGCCTGATGACGTTGCACGCGAGCATGTCATTGACTTGTTCTTCTATAAGCTTGCGTTCAGATGCCGACACACGGTAAGGGCGGCGGCGAATGACACGGGATACGTCGGTGTCGATAGATGAGCAGCCACTGCTGTTTTGTTCGACCCAGAACTTCGGAACAAACGTCAAAGCAAGTTTGGTGCTTCATTATTATTCTCAGCAAGGTATCAGCTTGCGTTGGGTTGATATGGTTACACAAAGTGGCCTTGAGAGCAGTAAATGAATCTTCCGCTGGCATGCACTTTGAGAATGACGAAGCAGATGAACCAGTGACAACACAAACCGCTGCTTCTTCGGTAATGCTGGCACCAGTGGTCCCCTCTGGCAAAAGTAGTGGTTCTGGCCTCGTGTTGCAGGTGGCGATGCTTGCATAATCACGTGAGAACCGCACTAAACAAGATGAGATGGTGATCCCTCGAAAAATGCAGTGCTGGCAAGAAACAACCACAGCGTCACCATTTAGAATGTCTCATGACTTGATCTTAAGGATACGTTCATGTCCGGGAGGCAGGAGAAAATCCGCAGCTGTGACACGGTTGGGCGATGAAAGATGGGCAGCAGAAGAAAGCTCAGTGTCCATAAAACGAATGAGGGGCTGACCACACGAAATTACAGCAGACGCAGCTGACAAGGAGTCTCAGCCTAAGATTATCTGATAAGCGCACGAAGACAGTACAGCCAATTGTATGTGATGACTGATTCCATTGATGAAAACACGAGCAGTGCACAATCCAGTCGGGCAAATTGGACTGTCATTAGCGCCGAATACCATGGAGCCGGCATAAGGAGTTTGCATTTTATGCAGGCGAAAACACAATTGACGATCAATTACCGAAATGGCGGCTCCAGTGTCTATAAGGGCGTCAACAAAAACACCTTACACACACAAACAGGCAGTAATTAGCTAGATGAGATGGAGGAGTTGTAACATTTCGACAACAAGCAGTTTCCCCTAGAAAAACTGCACCTTCTGGTTTTCTAAGTCCAGAGAGATCGGCACGGGACGCAGGGGTGATGACGTACGCCGAAAAGGTGACGGAGAACGGCGGCGAGGTGAACGAGAAGTATGAGGCCCAGCTTGAGACTGTGGAGGGGAGGGCGACCGACGGGAGGTGGAGGAATACGGTGCGGAATTGTATTTATCGGGTCTCGGGGCAAAGTCTCTTTTGTAAGCTGATTAACCACGTCGTTCATCCTGCTGACAACGGCGTAGAAATGGAATATATGACCCCTTATGCCACTGTAGCAGTAGGCGGGGCGTAGAGGATGCCATGTAGAATAGTGGGGTGGCCTTGGCACTTGCGTTGCCATCGCAGCCGAATGGTTGCATCCGACATCCGCAGGCACGGTTGGAGCTGGTGCAGGGGCCCGTGATGCAACTTCTGCGTACGAAGGCGCCGGAATGCGCACAGGAGACGGGGCATGTGCAGCGCTTGTCATTGATGCCAGTTCGTCCTTGAATATCTCACGCAGGTTGGGAGAAGGTGTACGGACAGACGCAATGGTTGGGTTGCCTAGAATAAGGCTGTGGAGTTGCTCTGACAATTGTTTGCATAAGGGCTCGAAATTCATGCTCTCCGGTAAAGCGAGCATCGCAGGAGGCGTGTGGAAGGCACATGGAATGAAGCGCGTCCAGGCGTTGGCGTGTGGTGATGACGTCCCGGACGGCATTTGGGTTCTGGATAACGAGATCATTGAAGGCCACAGAGTTGATAACTTTCAGTCGGTGTCGGATGCGATTGGCCTCCGTCATGTCATTTTGTGCTCGGCGACAGAGAGCCAGAACATCTTAAATGTAGGAAGTTTATGGTTCGTCGTTCCCTGAATGTGGGTGGCGAGCTTCTGTTTCGCTACCGCAGAGCATCCTGCAGACGTCCCAAATAACTAACGGAGATCCCCCGTGACGATCAACCAATTGGAGAAGTCGTTCTCGTGGTTGTAATACCAGGTTTTAGCGACGCCATTGAGGTAAAAAAGAACGCAGCACAGTTTGTGCGCCTCGTTCCAATAATTACCAGCGCGGGTTCAATCATAACTGTCGAGGCATTCAACGACGTCTTCGCCGCGAAGGCGGGAAAATACCGGGGGGTCTCAGCGAGAGGTACTCACGGTGTAGTGAAGCCTAAGTGGCTGAGAACGAGCAGTTGCAGCAGCGGACTCGTTGGGTTCTGCCATCGCTGTTGCTAAAGGGCACAACTGTCGACCAGACCGGAGTTCCAGGGGTGACGGGTAGAGCAGGAGGAGGGGGCAACCAAGACACTAAGAAAATCTTCGTATTTAAACTGCTTATGGCTGCTCCAAAACATCAAGTTACCTGCTCCACAATCTGCTCCAAAAAGCGAATTGTCGCTTTCATCACTGCAATGGTGAATAGGGTTTATGCGGGTGCTTGAAACTCGTGAAAACTGAACTGTTCACTTTCAAGGCCTAAAAGTGCTGTCATGTTTGCAAATTCCCGAATTTCATTTCATTTAATTGAATAAATGTGGTCCATTTCATGGCACATTATTTGTAGTGGCATAAATGGTGCAGGTGGCATATGTAATGTTCTCATCCCAAAGGAAAGCAACACCGTGCATTTCTGTAAAGTCGAAGAAAGCAGGAACAGCAGGATAAGAAATGAAAAAAAAAGCTTTTTAATTGAGCAGGAAGTCGGAATGGTAACAAAAAAAACCAGACGCCAATCTGAAGTAATCAACTGCTACACCAGACTCGTAACCAGAAAAGGCAGCAGGAACTATCGCCTTGCCATGCGTCAAGTCAAATCTCTTTGGAAAGACAAGCCAAGACGAAGCAGCAGTTAACATTTATGCGAAAGTTCAGAAAAACCGATTACCGGGATACGGAAAGTCAGTTTTTATGGCACTCCCAGGAATTATTAATGAAATTATATTTTAATTCACTTTTCTTTTTTCACATTTACATTACAATTACCTGGCATAACATCTCTTATAGTTCACTTGGCGTGATTGTCTGTTTGATTTTTTAACATTGTGTCTAACAAAGAAAACGAACCCTTAATTGAAGTATTCCTTTCTTCATTCATAGCGAGAGTCTCCTTCTGGCAGACTTGAAGCCTTAAGATGCTGAGGGATGGATTACTGGTCAGCTGTCAACTAATAATATCACGTGCTACGTGACGTCAAAGAGGCAAGAAGAGGGATCCACAGTCGCTGCCATGGCAACGGGGGCACTGAGAGACAATCCCACATTTATTTCACATATATATCTACCCAATAAAGTGGATAGGGAGATAGCCGTCATGGTAGCTAAGTTGGAGAGCATGTGACGCGTTATTCGAAGGTCGAAGGTTCGATCCTTGCCCAGGGTAAGTTATCTTTCCATCCACTTTTCTTTCTTCACATTTCCATTACGATTGCTTCTAATAACATCCTCTACACTTTCCTTGGCATTATTGTCAGTTAGATCTTATTATTATTGTGTCTAACAAAGAAAACAAGCCATTCATGGTACGCTTTTTTCCTAGCAAGAAAATGTAATTGCAGCCATATTTTATAAGTCAGTTGTAGTGTTTTACCTGTTTTTAATAAATAGTAAGCATTTCGAGCCTTCATCCTCCCCTGAGATATGTTATTTGGGTTTTTGACCAACAATGGCCTCCTTGGAATATATAAGGGATGGCCTTGAAAGTCCTTGAAAATTTGAAATTTTTGTCACGTAAACGAGCATCAACCCTGTTAAGTCTGATGCTGAAAAATGACTGTAGACAGCAGTGTAAAGCTATGACTGCAGCTCTTTACGTGGCAGGCCACCGGATCTACGCGGTGATGGCGCAATGTAATCTCGGTGAAAACCTTTATTTACAACGAAAGCACAAAAGGGCATCGCTGTCTTGTAAAAAGAAAGAGAGCATAAGTTCAGCTTCATTAGATTCCCAATAATATGGCAGAAAGAAAAAAATCTTTTGATAATAAGAAAAATGCACCTTTTTGTGTTGAGAAGCGGACAACCTGTTATCGTGGTGCAGCGGCTGCTTCGTTTTGGACTGCTGAATTGTTGGTTTGAAACTGTTTGAAGGTTTGACTCCCAACTATTGTAAATGCTTTTCGATGAAATTAAAAATGCACGAGCTAATAGAGGTATCATTTAGGTATTGTGCAGTGTGATTTCACTCTGTTTATTTTTAAGGTCTGCCTAAGCAGATGCAGCCACTGTATCAATGTTTGTACTACATTAAATGATCCGCTATTGCCGCAGGTGTACTTTTTCGATGCCAAGAACTTCGAAGAAGGGTCACCGCCACAAGGTCGCCGCCACTTCGGATCATGCCACATGTGTGGAATGATGGGGAATTACATCAGGAATTGCCCGAACAAGGACAACATCTTCGTTGTCAAAAAAAAGTTCGGCAGACCCCAGGTACTGTGAAAATCCATGTTATGCGAATAATATGGAAGGAAGGTAATGGTGGTGCCCTATTTTAACTGCAAATGCATTGCTTAGTCGGGTTAAGGCAGGTGTCTGTCGAGATCTGTCCAACGCCCTCACCCATAGCAACAGCAGTGGGTGCGCGCGCTTAAGCTCGCCCCTAGCAACCGAAGCCCCTACCTCCTTGACTTGAACGTGACTTGCCACCGCCTCAATGCAAAGCGTTGGGAACACGTTTTTAGCGTTTGTGCTGCTAGCGTTTGTGTAGCCTATGTGTTCAACCGTGCACGCTATAGCTACTAGAGCTGTAAACGCATATCACGTTTTTCGTGATAGAAAAGCGCCACGTGTGGTGAACAGCACCATTGGCTTCAAGGTGCGATGAAAAATTTCCCTTCAACGCTGGGTTCTCACATGCGAAAGGCCATAACGCTACGAATTGCATTGGCACTTTTTCCTAATTGCCTTCTTGGAGGTGGGAGCATTTTTTTAATGTGAAGCATTTCTTAGCGAACTTCGGCGACTTCTATCTATCTATCTATCTATCTATCTATCTATCTATCTATCTATCTATCTATCTATCTATCTATCTATCTATCTATCTATCTATCTATCTATCTATCTATCTATCTATCTATCTATCTATCTATCTATCTATCTGTCTATCTGTCTGTCTGTCTGTCTGTCTGTCTGTCTGTCTGTCTGTCTGTCTGTCTGTCTGTCTGTCTGTCTGTCTGTCTGTCTGTCTGTCTGTCTGTCTGTCTGTCTGTCTGTCTGTCTGTCTGTCCGTCCGTCCGTCCGTCCGTCCGTCCGTCCGTCCGTCCGTCCGTCCGTCCGTCTATCTATCTATCTATCTATCTATCTATCTATCTATCTATCTATCTATCTATCTATCTATCTATCTATCTATCTATCTATCTATCTATCTATCTATCTATCTATCTATCTATCTATCTATCTATCTATCTATCAAGCCATTTACGACTTTCAGCTCCCCTGGCCGTTTCGATAATGAAGTCACGTACTGCATCATTCACCTCCACCTCGTAACGAAGTGCTGATTTTAAAGGGTCATATGAATATTTCTCATCCGTGCTTCGCATATCATAGATTAGAACGGTACGTGGGATATGCCTATTTTTTTATTGAGCGAGGTGGTACGAAATGACGCTGCTGTTATGAACAAATGTGTCACGCAATGACACATGCAGCACTGTCTCATATGTTTTATACCACTAGTTGTTTACACTTCTGTAACAATACAACATAGACATGCCTATTACCAACACACGAAGCGGTAACCATCATGTAGTGCTTATATTTGCGAGGCTTGCAGTTTCTCTATGGACCAACTTTAGTGGATGGCGCTTAGGTCTACAATTGACGCATCCGGAAGTGACGCCTGAATCAAAGGGGCGCATATTATCCGTTTGTGAAATAGATCGCCAGAACTGCTGCTGCAATTGACCTTTCAATAACATTACGATGGCAACTGCCAGTAAAACCTAGGAAGCAATCACTTCATCCTCTCAGTCACGCAGGGAAGCTGAGCCGCTCCACCTAAAGAGTACAGGTTGACGGATTGGGTCGAGTTTAGAAAGCGCCGCAAGGCTGATCTTGCCGAATGACACATTCTGGGAAAACTTCTCGTTACCCAGATCAGTGGAGGATGTGTTTCTCTAAACCAAAACTGTCCATTTTGATATACGTTTGAATGCAATGGATTCACATCTTGCACGCAGTGGAGGCTGAAAAATTGCTGGACGAGGAACAGTACACACAGCTCAACAGCCGATTGTGTAAGCGCAAAGCACTCCTCAATAAAGAAGCTGAGGACTATAGAAAGGAGCTGTCTACGCAGCAATGGAATAAGGTTTGCTCTAAAGTAGATGAACAGATGCGCACCAGAGGCAAATTTGGCTAGACGATACTATCTAGAAAAGTAATCAGATGTTGGCAATAGACTGATTAGTCCAAGTGCAGAGGAACAGTGGAGCAGACCATACAACGGCACTTAAAGAATATCCACAGCAATACCTTCCACTTGGCCACTCCGGGGACTGGGTTTACCCAGACTTCCGCGGAGGGCCGCTGGAGGAAATCAGCTCGCCCTTAACGAACCTTGAGATAGAACAGGTGCTCCATACGTTAGGTACGCTTATACGCTTCTACCCATCATATACTCTGGGCAGGATGCCCCGTGCCGAAGGCCTGGAAGACGGCCCCGGTGACTCATTTCAAGGCCGGGCAAGGCACTCACCAAAAAGAACCTTCGTCTTATTTATTTATTTATTGTACCCCCAGGGCATACAGCATTATAGAGGGGAGTGGGTTTAGAAGACAAAAAATACAATTGAAACGTGAAAAACAAACCACATTCAGTACATGCATACAACACTCGAGAACAACGCTTAAATGACAACGCTTACACAATATCTAAAAAAAAAGGAAGCACCGCGACAAATCAAACAAAGAATCAAAAAATCAAACAAGGAAGCACCGCGACAAAAAAAATACCGTAATGACGATCTAACACACAAAGAAAGTACCGAGAAAAAAATTACAACATGGCACAACGAATCTGCGATACACAAATGAACGGTAACCGAACAGCAGCAAACAAAACCAGGGAAAAAAAATGCGTTGAGCACATCAATGCAGAAAATTTTCGAGTGCTGCCCAAAAGCGTTCCTGATTAGTAATCGTGACTAGTGACGCAGGCAGGTTGTTCCAATGATGATATGTGGGGTTTAACGTCCCAAAACCACTCTATGATTATGAGAGACGCCGTAGTGGAGGGCTCCGGAAATTTAGACCACCTGGGGTTCTTTAACGTGCACCCAAATCTGTGCACACGGGCCTACAACATTTCCGCCTCCATCGGAAATCCAGCCGCCGCAGCCGAGATTCGAACCCGCGCCCTGCGGGTCAGCAGCCGAGTGCCTTAGCCACTAGACCACCACGGCGGGGCAGGTTGTTCCAATCATGGCATGTTTTTGGTAAAAAAGAATGGGAGTATGTTACGGTGTTTTGGCGTGGAATATGAACCTTATAATGATGGTCGAGGCGTTCAAATAGGAAAAAAGGGGGGTTTAGCCAACGTGATTTAAGTATGGGGTTATGGTGATACGCTTTATGCAGCACACAAAGGCGAGCAAGTTTCCGGCGAGTAGCAAGAGTAGCAAGGTCAAGGCTGGATTTCATGTTAGTAACACTGGAAGTGCGGTGATAGTTGGAAAGTATGAACCTCGCGGAGCGGTTTTGCACAGCTTCAATTTTATTAGATAGTGTTACATAGCCAGGGTCCCAAACTGAGGAAGCATATTCAAGCCTAGGGCACACGTAGGTTATATATAGCTGCTTTTTTAAGGAAGACGGGGACAGCGAGAAATTTCTTTTCAAGTAGCCTAGCATGCGGTTTGCATTAGATGTTACATATTCAATTTGGCGTGCCCAGTATAGGTTATTGGTTATGTGCACACCGAGATATTTGTAAGATTCAACTGACTCTAGTAAGGTATTTTAAGAAAGTAATCAGGGCTAGGTAGTTTGTTACGCGAAAATCTCATTGATTTACATTTAGAAACGTTAAGATCCATGTGCCAGAGGTTACACCAGGAAATAATGTTGATAAGGTCGGATTTTAGACAGGCAATATCAGTATCATTAGTGATTTTACGGTAAAGCACACAGTCATCAGCAAAAAGGCAAACTGGAGAACAAATGTTAGAAGGCAGGTCGTTAATGTATATTAGAAACAGTAAAGGCCCCAGCACAGAACCCTGAGGTACTCCTGAATGTACCGCCACCTCGGGAGAGTCAGTTTTGTAATGGATACAAACTGCGTGCGGTTAGCAAGAAAGATTCGGATAAACTGTAGTACTTGTGGATCAATTTTCAAATGGCTGAGTTTATGTAATAGTAGCTGGTGATTTACTTTATCGAATGCTTTTGCGAAATCTAGAAATATGCAGTCAGTCACAAAACCTGAATCAAGATATACATGCAGATCGTTAGTAAACGTGACTAGTTGTGTTTCACACGAAAATATTTTCCGGAAACCGTGCTGCGAGTAATGGAAGAACTTATTTAATTCTAAATGCTTAACAAGGTTGGAAAAAATTATGTGCTCAAGAATTTTGCAAGGAAGTGAAATAAGTGAGATGGGTCGGTAATTAGAGGGGTTATGTGCGTCACCTGATTTGTGAAGGGGTACCAACCGGCCTGTTTTCCAATCTTTAGGCAAGTAACCGTCATCGAAACATTTAGTGTAAAGGCAATATAATATAATCGACATACACTCTTTAGTATCCTTCAGAAATTTTGAATTATTACCGTCAGGGCCACATGAAGAAGACAGTTTCAGGTTGTTGATGTCGCCAGAAATTCCAGTTGGATCGAAAACAATAGGGTTAATTGGGAAAAAATTTACACACTGAAGATCAGGAAAATTATCTACAACCGGGTTACAAAAAGACCTGGCGAAGCTATTATTTAACAGCGATGCGCAGAGATGGCCAGAAACTGGTACACCGCGATTATGAACCAGGATTATTGTGGTGTCGTTTTTAGGCTTCATTGTGCTCCAGAAACGCTTAGGATTTGTCTTTAACAGTAACGGTAGAGTTGACTGAAAAAAGGTTCGTTTTGCAGTTTGAAAGGCCTTGGTGTAAGATGCGGCTGCTAATTTGTAGGCTGACCAGCGTTGCGGCCCAGTAGATTTCTTGGCAGTACGATAGAGCCTGGCTTTCTTGTTAGACAATCGTTTAAAATAACGGGTAAACCAGGGAGCATTAGTATTACTATAAACGCGCCGCAACGGTATATGTTTGTTGAATAATTGATAGACCTGTTGTTTGAAGAAATTCCATATGTAATCAACGCTTAGTTCTCTATAACGTGGCAGTAAGCTATCAAGAAAAATACAAAGCCCCGTATTAATAGCTTCGAAGTTGGCTCTATTGTAGTTCCTGATGCTTTTTATGCGCTTCTGTTTTCTTGGGGCAGGAAGGGAAAGAGCGAACTGCAATACATCATGGTCGCTCAAGCCGGGGATCTGTGTTATTGACGAAATAATATCTGGGGCAGATGACAGGACGAGATCAAGCAAAGATCAAGCAAAGCACAAGCATATTGCGTGAGGAAGGTGGTGGAGAATGGGATACACAACTCGACTTCTTGGTATATCGAGGATAATGAGCCCTTTCCACACAGCATGTTCGGGCCGTCCTCCGTGACTCTAAAGCTATCATAAATATTGGGGAAGGGACATTGGGACCGTTAACCCTGGATGCAAAGGGTGCGCCTCAGTGAGTGGTCATTTCACCTCTATTGTTACATAGCCATGAAAGGCCTCTTGGAGCATCTTTTACCTATAGCCAATATCAACCACGTCCTGTATACAGAGAACATTATTGTCTGGTGCATGGGACGCACGGATGCTATGTTAAAGAATTGCTGCAGTCGGCATAGGCTATCACAGAAAGTTACTTCTAAATTTCACCTCTCCTCCTCTAAATAGGAGTCGCTTCTCCACAGACCGGTTCGACTGGTGCGAAGACTTCACTCACCGCTTCATCAGGTACAGATTATGCTAACCACAGTGGATGGGCAGTCCATTCCTAGTCAATTGCATTCGGCTGCTAGGCTTTCTTCTGGAATTCAATGGCAGAAACTAGCACGTTTCCACACATCACCTCTAAAACTTAGAGAATGCTTAAGCTATCAAGGGTGTCAAAACGCAGAGAAGAGCTGAAGTAAAGCAAGATCCTTTGGCTATGCCATGCGTTTCTCATGAGCCGCTACAGTTAAGTAGCATCATCAATAAATTCGTTTACATGCGAGGAGGATAAACTCGACACTTTAATGCAGAATAGTATAAAAGCGCTACGTTTTTCTATGAGTAGCGGCACGGACAGACTTATCTGCCTAGCATGCACAACAACTTCTCGCAAGTGAGTGAGACACAGACCCTAGCTGAGCTCGTGCGGCTCTAATCCACGAAAGCTGGTCAGCGTCTCCTACAGCCGCCAGGGTGCCATCGTACGGGCAATTCCGAACAGAATATCTTGCGACAAACACTGACAGGTACGTACGAGGTGTCACATATTCCATCATAATGTTCATGCGCAGGAAAATGTTGATAGGTGAACGGTACGGGTGAAGTTTCTACCTTGATTTTGTAGCTAAATCGATAGTTTCCTCCTATGGATGCCGCGTACACAGATCCTCCACTCACAGGCAACGGGACGCCCACTCCGCAGCTCTAGGTCTTGCACGCCAAGCTGTGGCACCTGCCGGCAACCCCGATGTCTCGCAGACATCGAGAGCAGTGCAAGAGTGGAATTGAGAGAATCGCATGACAGCTATCAGAGACATTACCCAAGACTACAGACTGAACATGGGCAAATATTCACCACCACACGAAAAACTAAACGTGAAACAGTAGGTTGCCTGGAGAGAATTTGACTCGCACGTACTCGAAGTCAGTGATCCTACGCCTCTGCTACCCAGACATTTATACATCCGATGACTATAAAGCGTGTGGAGCAAGAGTGACGCTGCAGTGCATGCTGTGGGAGTGCACCGGGAGCGTGAACCAGGTAGACATGGCAGTCTAGAACCACGAGGCGTGATAGGAGGCGGCTCTGCTCTGTCGCGACATCGCCGATCAACTGTGGGCCGTCCGGCACGCCCAGGAAGCCACCCATGGCGAAGAACTCGAGGCCGTCACCAAGGCTGGAGGGCTTGTAGCCCCACTTCACGAAATGCGTAACTGAATGTGGCAGACTTCCCGTAAAGCGTCGGACGCCAACACACAAGAACGCGTTCGAAAAAAAATACATCTGTTTTATTTTTCTCCGTTACGACTGGAATTTCTCGTCCTTTTTCTCGCCCTGTTACAATGTCTACAAACCTTGTCTGAGCACCACAATCTCGAACGCCTAAAGACTGCATATTCTGGTTAATACCCCATGATACACAAAAACTGTAATGAATGTCTCTCACGATAAGCTGGAACCAGCAATAAATAGCCATAATCTCAACCTAACACCATTCCATCCATTTACTCTTTTTTTGAATTCAGGTTCTTTCCGCACACTACAGACGGCCCTTTAGCTTCGCCTTTAGCAGTTGAAGGCGGTAATGACATCCTATTCCTAGTGCGTATTTCAGACACTAAGTTCATAAAACCTTTTGAATTTGCATTGCACCCACTCGACTTGGCCTTAATAAAATAGGTGCAGTAGCGTGTGTCCCTTTTGTAGTGGTGTACTTGATTTCAACTGCGGACCTAATACAATTATCGCATATTCTGACACCCGTTGGCAATGGATGCTTGTACCACGCTTTACTACTGCAATATTTCATGCTGCATTTGGAACCATGTATACAGGGCGCGTGGGTTTGTGGAGCATAAAAGCTACTTTCACTGCATTTCCAAGCAGAGGAAGTTCTTTTCACTGTATCAACAAGCAGACGTATGGCCGTTTTAGTAGAACATCCGCTTTCCATGCAAATGACTCTGATTCGGTGCCCATTATTCTCCAGTATTTTTATCGTTTATTATATTTCCGTCGTTCTCAATTTTTCGGTCACGCAAAAGGTGATTTTTCGCTCATAAGCAATGACACTGGCAGCGACACCAGAATTTCTGCGAAGCGAGCTCTTCTACGCTATTGCTTTAAAGTAGAACAAGTCACCTCAGTCATCTAAATTATTACCTTTAAAACATTTCTTGAAAGAATGTAGAGTTCTTATCTTGTTTGTTCGTTGGTTTTTTACTGTCTTTTACTTGTACTGCACTGGTTTTTGTCTGTGTTCCGTTGTAGAGGA
This sequence comes from Rhipicephalus microplus, assembly GCF_043290135.1. Classification (NCBI taxonomy): domain Eukaryota; kingdom Metazoa; phylum Arthropoda; class Arachnida; order Ixodida; family Ixodidae; genus Rhipicephalus; species Rhipicephalus microplus. The sequence goes on from NC_134700.1 coordinate 88,674,648, forward strand.
AACCCACTTCTGCAATACCACAAATTAGGTCAGTATGTGAAAACAACCATCAAATGTTTATTACGTGTTGTCTGACTGCTGTTTATAGAAAGCTTCGAATCTGCATGCCAAGAATATGAAGTAATTATTTCATTGCCTCTAAATTGTGTCAGTACTGCTTCATTATGATCAAGAGGAACGTTATGACCTGTTATTTTACATGAATCTTCAGCAATAGTAGTCGGTTGTTGACAAATGATAACAGTACTTCTTTTGTGCCACTAAAAGTAACTAACTGGTCCTCTTCAGTTTTTGGAAGTGCTTTGCTGAATGAACTGACCAGCTTTCCCTTTGCAGTGGTGGCCCTAGAAACTCTAAGAACCAGCCGAAGCATCCGCGTCAGGAGAATCCAGACGGCAATGAGATGGTTGTGGATCGGCTGCAGAATCGGGAGAACCTCGAGAGGCAGCTGGCGAACCAGGAAGAGCAGCACGCCATGCTTACCAGGCGAGCACGAGCTAGAGCGCTGCCACAAAAGTCGATTGGTCATCGCGCGCCAGAAGACCAGCGGCATGCGTCACTCCACCAGCACCTGGGCGCACAAGCTGAAGGTAAGGTTCCTGGCTGCGTGCGATCTCTGCTTTGGGCTGCAAAGGTGGGAGAACCATGAATGTAGAGTTTTTTAAAGATGTTATTGGAGGCTTTTATTCTGTCCTGTAGTCCGGCAATGCAAAGGCAGGGTGAGTTGTAATACCAGATAGCGTCTCTCGTAGCTATCACGTCAAGCGGCGCCATCCATAGAAGATAGAAGGAAACTTACTAACTGGTAATTGACCACCTTCGATATTCGGCAGGGCCACCCACTAAGCCTACAGAATTGATTTTTTGAGCAAGCCTGTCAAAAAAGGTGCCGAATCGGCCCAATTACTTGCTCGAGATTCATGTCCGTAAGCTTCGACAGCACACACATCTATTAGATTGATTGATATGTGGGGTTTAACGTCCCAAAACCACTATATGATTATGACAGACGCCGTAGTGGAGGGCTCCGGAAATTTAGACCACCTGGATTTCTTTAACGTGCACCGAAATCTGAGCACACGGGCCTACAACATTTCCGCCTCCATCGGAAATGCAGCCGCCGCAGCCGGGATTCGAACCCGCGCCCTGCGGGTCAGCAGCCGAGTACCTTAGCCACTAGACCACCGCGGCGGGGCCACATCTATTAGAAACTAACAACCTACAGAGCGCACGACCATCGCTTGATAGATTCGAGAAGCAAGGCAAGTGCTTTCAGCGGCGCAGCCGTATTTTATGGCCACGCGCATGCGCCGTTCGCATCTGTTATTCCGTTAGGCTACACGTAATGTAGTTGTCTGCATATATATATATATATATATATATATATATATATATATATATAAATATATAAATATATATATATATATATATATATATATATATATATATATATATATATATATATATATATATATATATATATATATATATATATATATATATATATATATATATATTGCATATACTAATAACACCTGATAAGGTTAACACTGGTAAATCAGTTCTTTGTAGATATGTGGTCTCCAACTGGAAAGATGTTATAGGAAGTGTGGCTTGTCTATCATCCCTTGAAAAATTCTGCAATGCCCCTTCAACTATATATGCCATCGCGGTCGACAAAAACATTATCTTCGTTGGGTTTGTGCTGGTATACTTGCTCTGCGACGTCAATCACTCTCACCTTCTTCAAGAACACCGCTTTTGAACAATTCAATCTGGAAGGCGCAGTGTTTCCCAAAGTTACGATTTACAAATAAACCTTCTCACTTGTGCCACTTTTGTTAGCATTAAAGGCCAACTCCTGTGATTTTTCGAGGTCAATGGATCTCGGTGAAATTCGTTGCGTAAGTTCCTTTGCACACTACCATCGTTTATGCCAAATCACAGGCCTGAGAGAGGCTTTGAATGTTTGCAAATAAATTTTAAAGATTACGTCGAAACGACTTGTCTGGCTTGCCGGAATCATTGAAAACACTGTCTGTGTGTAGTAACGTTTCGCATGTCAACGGAAGTAATGCAGCCGGTGGCGCCACTAACTTTGGCTCCTGCAGCGTTTACTGTGCTGGCCACAGGGCGACGGCGTGGTGTTCGGTGGACTTCTTCATTCCTCCATGGTGTTCAGTTGGGGTTTCGTTGGTTTGGGGAGCGATTTTCTGTTGACAGTGGATGGGTGTGCCACAGGTAGTAGTTACTGTTGCTTTGTGGACTGCACAAAGCAACACTCACACAAGACGCAGAGTGTTTGCTATCAAGGCTTTCCACGAGGCAGTGCCTTCCTGCAGAAGGGGATCAGTGTTCAGGAGAGACAACTGGTTACCGTGCAAAGCGGTGCGTGTGTTCCGGTCACTTCTCGCCGGAGTCCTATCTGGAGAGCATTTGGCCAGCGTCCGTCAGTCAGCTGGTCTGATCGTGCGACCGTCGGTCAGCCCATGTGACCATCAGTCAGTGCGTGCGACCGTCAGTCAGCCCGTGAGACCGTCAGTCAGCCCGTGAGACCGTCAGTCAGCGCGTGCGACCGTCAGTCAGCGCGTGCGACCGTCGGTCAGCCCGTGCGACCGTCAGTCAGCCCGTGCGACCGTCAGTCAGCCCGTGCGACCGTCAGTCAGCCCGTGCGACCGTCAGTCAGTGCGTGCGACCGTCAGTCAGCCCGTGCGACCGTCAGTCAGCCCGTGCGACCGTCAGTCAGCGCGTGCGACCGTCAGTCAGCGCGTGCGACCGTCAGTCAGCGCGTGCGACCATCAGTCAGCGCGTGCGACCGTCAGTCAGCGCGTGCGACCGTCAGTCAGCGCGTGCGACCGTCAGTCAGCCCGTGCGACCAATAGTCAGCCCGTGCGACCGTCAGTCAGCGCGTGCGACCGTCAGTCAGCCCGTGCGACCGTCAGTCAGCCCGTGCGACCGTCAGTCAGCGCGTGCGACCGTCAGTCAGCGCGTGCGACCGTCAGTCAGCGCGTGCGACCGTCAGTCAGCCCGTGCGACCATCAGTCAGCCCGTGCGACCATCAGTCAGCGCGTGCGACCGTCAGTCAGCCTGTGTGGCCGTGCGTCTGTTCGCGCGTAAGTCTGTCTCTTCAGTGAAAACTTAAAGTACCACCATCTCGAATCTTTTCATCATGTACTCATCATATGCAAGTACCACCATCCAGCGAACATTCTAAGGAATAAACGAGAGGTGGTAACTACTACTATTACATACAACGCGGACACACGGCCCTTGACACAAAGCTGACGTCTCTAAAACGGGAAGGTATCAGCGTCATTAGCGTCAGTCATTGCTGTCGGACGGTTCTAATACACTGTCAATCTCGTACATGTTAGTTAACGCTCGGCGCGTTCCCCTCTGCTGCGAGCTAAACTCCGAGCGTCTGCGGCCCGTCATTCACAGTTTTCATGCACCACTCTGGCAGGACCAGCATGCCTTGTACGACATCTGATTCTAGGTTCCTACCAAACGTTACGTTATACATAGACTGTGCGCTAGGTTGGATTTTGGTTCCGGTATTGCGCCTTCTTGATTATTGAAAATTCTTAAGTTTGTTGAGCATTTCAGCCATTGGGCACGTGAGAAGAGTGTCTCAGAAACACAGAGCCACCATGAAACTAACACTGCTATCGAGCTCGAAGCGTTTCAATGAAATTTGCTTCCTATATACTATCATAAAAAGTGTCATGGCCAGAAGTGTTGCCTTCTCCTCACTTATCGACTCATCCAGTGCCTCGTTAATTGCAATAACATAAACGTGGCTTCTTGATTGCATTTAGAAGAACATCCTATTCTGAGAGTCATTTTAGAATTTTTTTAGATGTGACAGGATAGCAAGAAAGGGTGATCGTGGTGGTCTAGCGAATGAGCAAGGACTGCTTGTCCCTCTATTCATTCTGCCATTTTTTCGAGTGTTTGTCAACTTTCTTCAAGTGTAGTAATACGGAAATTATTGCCGGTGTATTGTACCATCTCCCAAATTTGTGTGACTGGTTTGCTCACAAATTTTATCTACAAGTTGCTGATGTGTGTCACGTTTGACGAATTTCGTTCTGATTATCTTCAGTTTTTAGCTTTCCAAGTATCAATTGGGATACTCTATCGGTATCGGCAAGCGACAAGAGTGCACATCCCTTTCTGCAGACTTGCCTTGATTCTCACTCAACCCAAATTATCACAGAGCCCACGCGATCTACACACACTACCGCTAACATTGTTGATCTGATTTTAACAAGTAACCTTGCATGAGGCTCTTTTCAAAGCACTCATCATAGTGGTATTACCGACCATTATATTACTGGCTGTGTTAATAACTGTGTTCTTGAAAGGAAAACTTCGTCTAAAATGATCAGGTGTTATAACAAGGCAAATTTCGATGAGATGAATCTTGAATCAAATTCCTTCTCTGAACAGTTCAGAGATGGATGTGCTTTCTCTTCTATCGAATAGAACTGGACGCTGTTCAAATCGGCCCTCATTAACCTTATTGCAAGAAACATACCAACTCTTTCAAATAAGTGCAGCAAAACTTGACGTGCGCTTGCCAAGGGCCTATAATAAGAAAAAGAATTTCTAGAGGCTGGTAGTTGCTAACAACCTACTAACTACATGGGAAGCCTACAAGAAAAAGCGGTAGAAATTATGAACGAATGCGGAAATGTACAAGGCGTCAGTTTTACAGCAACGTCTTACCTATCATGCTTACTAACAACCCTTGTCAATTTTGGAGGGTAATAAATCCACATATCCTCATCCTGAATAACCCTTAACAGATTTTAATGGTGACCAAATCAATGATTCTTATTCTGCTGAAATCAGTTTTCACTTGAAAAGTCTCCTTTTTTACCCTAATTCCCAGACCAGACTCTAATTATTTTATGCCTCCAAATCGACATTGGTGCAGATGGTGTTCTTTACTTATTAACTAACCTAAAGGACTCATTCATATCTTGTTCAGACGTGTTATATATCTTCGTCGTCTATTCACGTCACGAGATGCCAAATTTGGTATACGTGAAGTTAGCGAAACAGCCACGAGTGCATCACGAGGGTGGTAGGTAGTCATGTTCTTACATGACACGCATATCATGGTAATTATGTTTGCACTAGTCACATACCTTTTTTAGAAAACAGATTGAAGTTGGAGCTCGAAGGCGATGAAGAAGAGGTGGCCAGGGGCGTGTTCCGTATATTTTTCATTATTCCTGTTCTGTCAACAATAAACCGAAGACGTATCGGTCCTGCGATCTCTCTGGTCTTTCTGAAACATGGTGCCGGGACCAGGATGATCTGAAGACAGACGCACAGACTTCAACCCCAATCGCAACAACGGGTTGAAGAACGAAGCAGCGGCGTCTGGCTCAAGGACGAACCGTCGAGAGAAGAACTACGACCGACGACTGTTGGCGACGCACATAAACAGGCAAGAGCTCTTTCAACACGTTTTAAGCATGAATAAAGAGGTCCTATCGAAGAAGCGGAAGACGCTTTGAGCAAATGTGACGACGCTTACGAGAGAAATCAATAAGAAGATAGAAGGAGACGCCGATCGAGCGCAACTTATGACGCTTCTGAACCAGATGAAGAGCGTGTCACAGACGCTAAGACAAGTTAACGAACAGATTGAACCGTTCATTGAAGAAGACGACGCGGAGGCGGAATTTGAAAGAGTTTTGCATTATGAGATGAAGATCGTCGCTGCAACGACGAAAAAAGAGGAGCAATTACGCGAGTTAGAAGAAGCGACACAACTGACTACCAGAATAGTCACAGAACAGGCCAGCCCAGTGCAAGGTACTAAGCAAATCTCGGAGACGCAAGAGCTTGTTAAGTTGCCACGCCTTGAAATGATCAAGTTTGATGGGGAAAAAACAACATGGCCAAGGTTTTGGCATCCGTTCAAGACATCGGTGCATACCAGAGCAAACATGCCCGAAGAATAAAAAACCTAATTACCTTTTGGTGTCTCTGAGTGGGGAGGCTGCGTCCCTCATAGGAGGTTTGCAGTTTTCTGATCAGAATTACGAGCATGCAGTCGCTCTTCTGAAAGAAACCTTCGGACGAGAAGATAATTTGAAAAAGACCTACATAAAATAGCTTGCAAACTTGGAAGCAGTGAAGAATCCTAAAGATGTAGATGGGTAGAAGAAACTCTTCCAAAAGTTGCAAGTGAACACACGAGCACTGCAGTCGTTAAGAGTGTAAATGGATAGCTATGCCACAGTGATAGCTCCTGTTGTAAAATCTGCTCTACCGGTGGATATGAGGATTGAGATGAAGATGAAGGAGTTAAAGAAAGGTGACAACAGACCAGCAACTACGGAATCGGACTCAGCGTCAAGAGACAGCACAAGCAGTTTGAAAGAAATTATGGAGTTCTTAAACATATATATACGCAGCAGAGAAGAAACTCGAGGGGAAATATACGACGTGACCCAGTCACCGCACAGTATGAGGTGGACTAGAACATCTACACTTCAAAGCACCTACATTAAGAAATGCATCTTCTGTGAGATGACTGGACACTACACGGAAGATTCAGAAGAAGCATTATTATGCAACAGAAAAAAGAAGCCTTGCAACGGGAACGAAGGTGCTTCAGATGCACCAGACCTCACCACACGGCGAAGATATGCCGCGCTAATGTACGCTGCACAACATACAAGGGAAGGCACGCGACATCCATGTGTCGACCACGTACGCCTTCAGGAAAGTCAGCACAGCAGCAAAGCGGTAATGATGTTGAGCAACTGCGTAAAAGCGCGCAACGTGACCGGTTAGACACCAGCAAGTCCTGCAACATGCACGCAAAGCAGTCTGATGAACTCAATGCATACTACTGCAGACAGCCTTTTTGTGGACGGAGGGAGAAGACAGTGGGTGCTACGCACGGATTCTGCTGGACAACGGGAGTCAGAGGACATTCATCCTCAAAATATTGTCAAGAAAACCAGCATGCAAGGTAAAAAGATCTCAAATGATTACTGTAGGATAATTTGGAGGAGGAGAGATGGAACTAGACATGAAAGTCGTCGAGGTCAGCATGAGAAAGGATCCCATCTCGGAGCCAGTCACGATTGAGGCACTGGAGATAGAACTTATATCCTGTGACGTGTTACCATCGCCACCGTTGACAATACACCAAAGAGCAAGATCGATGGGAATTTTTTTGGCTAATGACAACGAGAAAACGGACAATGAAAGAAAAAACTATGAAAACTTCTATATTAATTGGAGCAGATTATTACTAGACTGTAGTCGCTGGTCGCATTTGCGAGATTCATCCAAAAGTAATGGCAATAGAAACAATAGTGGGATGGACGGTCCAAGGTCTTGTAGGACTTCATTGTGTGCCGATAAAATCATCGACGGTTATGGTACTCAAGGTCAGTGCCAAGTCGGACACGACTGTGGACGTACTGCAGAGATTCTGGGACTTGGAAAACATGGGCATCAAGGAGAAACCAGCAACAAAGATGAACGATGAACATGTGCTAGACTACGTCTGACAAACAATAGAGTTAAAGGCAGGAAGATACCAAGTGCGGCTACCATAGGAGGAAAACGTGACATTGGACGACAACAACACCATTGCAGAGAAGAGGCTTATCCAGGTGACCAAGAAATTATGCAAGGATAAAGATGAACTCCTAGCCTATGACAAAGCTATTCGAGAGTACTTCGAGCAAGAAATAGCAGAAAACGTCGAAGAAGATGCTGGATTCGATATACAGAACAAATTTGTATACTACATGCCGCATCAAGCAGTAATTAAGGAGGACCGAACAACGACAAAAATATGGATCGTCTTTGACGCATCGTCAAGCCAGAATACAGGTAAATCCTTGAATGACAACTTGGAAAAGGGGCCAAACCTAAACCCCGACATCACAAGCTTGCTGATGAACTTTCGACATCACAAGATCGCTATGTCAGTCGACGTGGAAAAAGCATTCTTGCAAATCAAGATATATAAAAATGACCGAGACGCACTGCGATTCTTGTGGTGGGAAAGAAGACCCAGCGAAGATATACAAACCCCGAAGATAAAAACGTGGAGGATGACGAGGGTTACTTTCGGAACTACACCAAGTAGCTTCCTTCTAGCGGCCACGATTCATCGACATTTGGATAAATTCGAAGAAAATATCCTGCAGTTGTGGCGCAACTCTGGAAAGGAATCTACGTCGATGACGTTTTACTGGGAGCCGACGAATACTCGACATCGACAAAGATATACAAAAAAGCACGAGATATTTTTCGCAATGCGGAAATGAATTTAAGAAAACAGATTTCAAATGACGCCGAGCTAAGAAAACTCTTTGATGAAGAAGGAGAGGATCTCGATCGAGGTATAAAAAAGAGGAACAAATCAAGATTTTGGGACTGAAATGGAATTTCGTAGACGACGTATTGAGCTTTAAGACAACTATGGCAAAAACTATAGGTGCTCGACTTTTGGATGAAGAAGAACTACGGACTGTGGTTGTTGAAGCAAAAGGAGTACTTCACCACCACTCTCTTACTTATGTGTATGACGATCCTAACGAGACACAAGCCATCACACCGGCGAACGTTATAAGAGGTAGGCAAGCAATAAACAAGCAGGAAGAAAACAGACTCGGAGAATACAGTTTGCTGAATTACTGGAGTGCAACAAAACGGGCAATGATAACATGGTGGTTCAGATGGAAAAATGAGTACCTGAGGGAGCTTAAGTGTGCCAGCAGAAAAACAGACCGTCCGACAAATGTATAAGAAGGAGATGTACTTCTGCTTAAAGAAGCGTGAAAAAGAACTCAGTGAAAACTCTGCAAGGTCGAAAAGATTTTCCCAGGCACGAATGCACTAGTGAGAACATGCTTGCTTCGTACACCCGAAGGAAACTTAGTCAAGAGGCGGATTCAACTGTTGTATTCGCTCGAAGGATGCTTCGGCATAATCTGGCCGCGGGAAGATGTAGAAAACGGATTGAAGATGGAGCTCTGAAGCCAGGAAGAAGAGGTGGCTAGGGGCACACTCTGTATATTTTTTTATTATTCCTGTTCTGTCAACAATAAACCGAAAACGTATCGGTCCTGCGGTCTCTCCGGTCATCCAATTGGGTCATGTAATACCAAAATTGGTATATGTGAATTTAGCGAACCGGCCCTGCCGTAGTGGTCTAGTGGTTAAGTTACTCGGTTGCTGACTCGCAGGTTGCGGGATCGAATCCCAGCTGTGGCAGCTGCATTTTCGATGGAGCCGAAAATGCTGTAGGCCCGTTTGCTCAAATTTGGGTGGAAGTTAAAGAACCCTATGTGGTCCAAACCTCATGAGCTCTCCACTACGTCGTCTCTCATAATCATATGACGGTTTTTTACGTTAAATTCTACACATCAATTAAGCTAGCGAAACGACCGCTAGTGCATTATGAGCATGGCATGTAGTCTTGTTCTTACATTACACGCATGTCATCATTTCCACGTGAGGGGCTTTAGCATAGATTTAAGACTTCCTCTCCTCTCGCATTCAAATCACCTCCGCAAACGGTTCGAACTCTTCAACCAAAAGGTCAAATCTGGCGTTCCACAATGGAGGGTTTTATGCTCTCTGCTCTGTCTCATATTTATCAATGATTAACCGAATGACATTTCTTCCCACATTAGATTATTTGCTCGCGAATTTGTTTTGTATCGTGCCATCAGAAGTGACGAGGACCACAGAGCCCTGTTCTGACCTTGAATTCCTCAATTTAAGATGTTCATGATGACAAAATATGCTAAATCACTCCAAGACTAAACTCTTCTCCTTTACACAAAATTCTAGCCGCCTTCCGACCATATATACACCTATTCACACATTCGTATACTCGATAACGTCATAAACATGTCTAGGACATCACCTCTGATTGGATCTCTCTTGGAACCATCACATCGATCAAATTCGTGCAGCTGCTTACCACTCCCTTGGGATGTTAAACCTAATCTGCGTCATGCCCCTACGCATGTGTGAAAGCTGCAGTATATTACCCTTATTTGCTCGAAAATCGAGTACGCTTCAGCCATATGGGATCCGGATCAAGCATATATTATTGATAACATAAGATCAATGCAGAACCATGCTGCTGGTTTTACTTGTTTGTACTCTCGTTTCACAAGCGTTACTGCTTTAAAAGCTCATACTGGTCTCGTTATTCGTCTGAAACTTGCTCACTTATCTGTTTTTATAAAATATATTATCACTCACTGTTTCATTACAATTCTTGAAGTCACCCTTAGCACTCTTTCTTCGCTGCGATCACCCTCTAAAGGTCAGACGCATCCCATGCTGTACCTCGCCATCCGCTAATTCGTTCATACTAAAAACCATGATTGAATGAAACAATCTGCCTCTAACTACGGCAAGTGAACAGAAACTTTCAAAATATATGAACATTTAAAAGAAATAAGGAAGCTTAGCGTTTTGTCCTGTTCTCAATAACTCATTTCATTTTCTTTTTGGGGTCTATCATTATGTAATTCTCTTATCTTTCGTTGCGTCTTTAGTTAATCCTATTTCTGTATTTCCAACAGACGTCAATTTATTGTGGTGCTCTTTTCTTCAAGCATATGATATGTTTCTTGTTTGCAAATATTTTTATTTTCTATGTGTATCTATTGCATTAAATTTTTACCCCTCACCCCTTTGTATTACTCTCATAGTGAGGGCCTCTGTGGGTTTCTTGAAAAAACTAAAATAGTAAAATAAGTCACCGGAGTTGGCCTTCAACTGAGGAGTTCTTGTCTGGTGAGACAATGCCTGCTTGAGATTATTAATAACCTGAGTGTCTAGTGCGGTTGTATAAATTCCAATCCACTACGTCACTTAGTCAGAATTGGACAAAACATGTTTTAGAGTTTCTCTTTAAATCAGCAATAATATGGTTGCCACATGGGTGCTTTCCTGTATTCTGCAGGCAATGCTGGTCCATGTGAAGAAGTACTGCCCGGCGACGTTGCGTCACCAGTCGTCGCACAGGAACGTCTGCATAACTCTGTGCAAGACGAGACAACAGAGGTACTGCAGGTGGAATCCCAGATGGAATCCCTCAGCTACTTCTTCGTGGAGCACATGGGTCAACCACCAGGATTCACGGCTACACTGCCTCCTCAGCCGACCATGTTCTCTCGCGGTAACGGCCAGGCACCACAATACACTGATAGGCAGGCGGTGGTGCTGAGTAGGCTGCTGCAGCCATCGCAACAAATGCCACCACTCGAGATGGTGTACCATCTATATGACCAGTGGGTAAGTGAATCATCTGGAGTCTGTACTCGAGGAAAACGTTTCACCCACAGCCAGCGCCGTTCATCCCACTGAGAGTCAATTGCGTTCATTTATTTTTTTGACGTCGAGACTTCGCGATTCTTTCAGATAATTGACTCTCGTGCCAACACGCTTTTAGGTACTGATTTACGGTCGGATCGTAACTTTGGTCCGCGATTCTCACATCAGTTCAAAGCCAAACGTAATGTTTCTAGTAGTCAGATCAACATTCCACCCTTCATATATATATATATATATATATATATATATATATATATATATATATATATATATATATATATATATATATATAAACATATAGTGGGAGTAATATTTTAGTGGGCCAGTTAGTCTTCGTGAAAGTATGAGATATGGCACAACGGGAGCGTTGTCAACAAGAAAAAATATATTTATTTCCCAACAGTTTCGGGAGGGGTCCTCCCTTCATCAGGGGATGAGTTATACTGACATGAGCTTCAAAACTTCGTTGCTGCTGCGTCCCTCTCGCCTTGAAAAACGCTTGCGAGAGTGAGAAGGAACTAGAAAAAGGAAAAAAAAGGGGGGGGGAGAAAAAAGACGAAAAAGAAAGAAAAGAAAGAAAGTAAAATAGAGGAAGAACCACTGTCAACACTGAGAACGAAGCCAACTGTCCGTCTACATCCACATACGGTTCATATCACGTGCTGTTCAGTTCTTGACGTGTGTCGGGCCATCCAAGATTGTCGCCGCGGTGCCGGGAGGGTCCGTGACGGCGTACATAAAGAAAGAGGTTTCCCCGTAATGGGTCGGTCGGCGGGTGGCGTGCGTAAAGGAAGGAATTCTCGTTAGTGGGTCGGTCGGCTATTTACCTTTAATCTTCGTCCGTTTCCCTTCAATGGTCATCAAGTGGTAGGCGAACGTAAACACTTTGTATGTGCATGTGAAAAAAAAAAGAAAGGACAGTGTACACGTACGAGTCAGTCAGAAAAAAGCATGGTGTCCAGCTATCCAGCTATCAATCTTTGTCACCAAACAGATTGATAGCTGGAGACCATATATATATATATATATATATATATATATATATATATATATATATATATATATATATATATATATATATATATATATATATATATACATATGTATGACGCTACAAAATGGAGACACGTCGTGGTCCAGATGCCATGCGTTTATTCTAATGCACGCGCACTTCCTCTTCGTCGGCTTCTCCTAGAATAACCTTGTTAATGCGTCACACATCCCCCTCCCCTCGAGAAAGTCTCAGTTCAGAAGGTTCAAAATAACGCCGCAGTTTGCTAACATGCACAATGTCAGAGTTTCTACGTAAGGTTAGCATGGAGTGGTTGATCTCATAGTTCACTGTTGAGATCTTGCGCAGAATCTTGTAGGGTCCTTCCATGACGGTACTCAGTTTGCCGTTGTGGGGATGCCATGGTGTCTCGTAAAGCACAAAGTCACCGACTTGGAACTCAATCGGAAGAAATTTTCTATCATAAATGACTTTGTTCTTATTGTGGTAGGCGACCCCGCAGGGGCGCCTGCGCAAGTAGGCGTTTGGTGTGTAGCGACACCACGGACCCGAGCTTGATTGACATGTGGGGTTTAACGTCCCAAACGACCATATGATTATGAGAGACGCCGTAGTGGAGGGCTCCAGAAATTTTGACCACCTGGGGTTCTTTAACGTGCACCCAAATCTGAGCACACGGGCCTACAACATTTCCGCCTCCATCGGAAATGCAGCCGCCGCCGCCGGCATTCAAACCCGCGCCCTGCGGGTCAGCAGCCGAGTACCTTAGCCACTAGACCACCACGGCGGGGCACCACGGACCCGAGCTAACGGGGGGGTTTCTACTTCCTCCCATGCCTAGCCGTGCGTGGCTTTGCCGTGTCCGGGGAAAAGGGGATCCTGGGGGTTGAGCCGACGCTGGGTGATTGGACCATTAAGGCCCCCCGGCCGAGGCAGCACACCCCTTTTGCCCCAGCTTCACGTAGACGGCACCCCTGGGCTGACCCACTCAGGGGAAATCGGCAGTCGCCTTTTCCTATCTCTTTCTCCCTACATCTTCGTCTTTCTTACTTTTTTAGCTTTCCTGTCTACTTCTATCTTCTGCTTACTTCCAATTTTCTCGGCGTCAAGGGTTAACCCTGTGCAAATAGCCTACCTTGGCCTAGGCGCATTGGGTTATAGCAGAGTTGTACGGCTGACGTCTGCAAGCTTTCACCATCCGCAAACTTGCAGAGTATCCTCGTTGGGCTCCGTGGTGGGTGGCCGCCAACGCTGCTGAACAACATACAATTAGCATGCACAAAGCGTTCCCTTTACTTAGTGATCGTGCCTCCTCAAAGCGGGTACGCACCGAAGATATCAATTTTTTCATCGGGCCAAGACAAATCTTTCCTCATTTCCACGTTATACACTGCGAAAAAACTAACAAGCAAGCCAGAACTGCATCCCCATTCGTAGTGGCTAGATGCTTAACCGAAACTCTCGGTGCCGGGTACAAGGTTACCAAAATGGCCAGCGGAGATCTACTTCTTGAGATAAGTGACAAAGACCAATTCGATAAACTGAACACCCTCACAACGTTTGGAGACACACCCATCAATATTACACCACACAGGTGCATGAACTCATCTCGCGGGGTCGTATCGGACGCAGATTTGCTTGACCTGACCGAAGCTGAACTTCTGAAAGGATGGAAGAGCCAGAACGTGACAAACGTACAGCGTATTACGATAAGAAGAGATCAAAAAGAAATACCAACCAAACACTTAGTACTGACCTTTGCTTCGAGCGATTTGCCGGAAACCATTCAGACTGGGTATACAAAGACGTCTGTGAGGCCATATATTCCCAACCCCCCCCCGTTGCTTCCAATGTCAGAGATATGGCCACGGCTCGCAAAGCTGTCGTGGCCGGAAAACTTGTGCTCTGTGTGGAGTCCTGGGCCATGCGTCCGACAACTGCGAAGCACTTGCACACTGTGTGAACTGTGGTGGTAATCATGCCGCGTACTCACGTTCCTGTTCTTTCCGGAAAAAAAAGAGATGATCACTTTAAAGATAAAAGAAAACATTACATTTAAAGAAGCAAGAAAAAGAGTCTCGCCATTTTATGGCCCCACATATGCTGATGCTGCGCGCCGGGGGCAGTGTCGCACCAGCTCTCGCCACTTCGTCGGCCTGCGCAGAGCGAGCCATTCGCTGTGGCGCCTGCCCCCAAGGCGGCAATAGTTGAGTCAACTCCGCCTACTATTGAACAGAGACCAGAGACTCCAGGGTCCTCGGGTCTCAAGGCCTCACCTGGCCAAACGAGGCCCAAGCTTCGAAAAACCAGCTCGCATGAGCAGGCATCCAGTGTCTCCGCGGAGGCGATGGATACGGCGGCACCCCTGGTGCCAAAAGAACGGCGCGGCTCTCTGGAGCGCGCCAAGAGAACTAAAAAGCTCATAACAGGGCATGATAATAGCCCTGTTACTTGAGCTCGACCTTTCAGCTTAAACAAGTCACTCCCTAACGTACACAAACCACTACTTTACTTCCAATATGGAAAGACAAATTATACATTGGAACGTCAGAGGACTCCTTAAGAACCTCGACGACGTACAAGACCTTTTATACAAACACTCACCTCAAGTGCTGTGTGTACAGGAAACACACCTAAAATCCTTCAATACAAGTTTTTTACGTGCTTACGTATTATACCGAAAGGAACGAGATCATGCTTTGGCGTCATCCGGTGGCGTAGCCATTATTATTAACGAAGGAGTAGCGTGTACACATTTACCACTCCAGACATCCCTTGAGGCGGTGGCTGTTCGAGCGGTACTTTTAAACAAACTCGTCACCATCTGCTCTTTGTATGTACCTCCCCACCATTGTCTTGAAAGACGTGAATTTCAGTCTTTAATAGACGAACTGCCTGAAAATTATTTGCTTCTTGGGGACCTAAATGCGCATAGTGGACTGTGGGGCGATTCTCGCTGTGATGCACGAGGTCGCCTCATTGAACAATTTCTCTTCTCTTCCGGTGCCTGTTTGTTGAATAGGAAAGAGCCAACATACTATAACGATGCCAACAAAACTTACTCGTCTATCGACCTCAGATCGTATCACCTTCACTCCTACCCCTACTCAACTGAAGAATCATAAATAATCTATATGGAAGTAACCATTTTGCTGTAGTGTTGAGTTCACGTACAACATACGAATGTCCTCTACATGTTCCTAAATGGCTGATAAACAAAGCAGACTGGGAACAGTTCCATAACACTACACGTTTGAGTTGGACAGACATATGTAGGTTAAACATAGATGAAGCTGTGCAGTTTTTCACAGCTTTTCTAACTGACGCAGCAGCCAGGTGCATACCGCAAACATCTGGAATGCCCGGCAAACGACACGTCCCATGGTGGAACACAGAGTGTCGTAATGCGCGAAAGGAACAGAACAGGGTATGGAGGTTGCTTCGGAACTCACCAACAGCCGAAAATCTTGACACCTTCAAGAAAGTAAAGCCTCAAGGCAGGAGAAAGCGTCGGCAGACCAGAAGAGAAAGCTGGCAGAAGTTTTTGTCAGGGATCAATTCATACACAAAGGAGGCTAAAGTCTGGAACATGGTTGGTAGGATAGCAGGAAACAAGTACACACACTTCCACTCGTAAACACTCAGGGTGATATCTTGGAAGATCAGGCAAACTTCCTTGGTGCACACTTTGAACGGGTATCCAGCTCGTCCCACTATACTGACACTTTCAAAAAATACATAACAAGAATAGAAAAGCAGAAACTAGAACACAAATCCATTAGATGCGAGGCATATAACCAAGCTTTCAGTCTAGCTGAGCTCCGAACATCTCTAAACTCCTGCAGTACTTCTGCCCCAGGTTCTGACCGTGTGGTGTATGAAATGTTAAAAAATCTACCAGCCGAAACACGAAAAACCTTACTTTGTACAATGCTATCTGGTTTTCTGGCACTATCCCTACCTTCTAGAAAGAGGCTATTATTATTCCCATTTTGAAAGAGGGCAAGGACCCTTCTTTAGCTTCAAGTTATAGGCCTATTGCACTTACAAGCTGCTTGTGCAAAGTCTTCGAAAAAATGATAAACTGCCGACTTGTACATATCCTTGAAACAAACAATTTGCTCGACCCATTTCAGTGCGGGTTTTGAGAAATTAGATCCACCACAGACCACCTTAATCGTATCGAGGCACAGATCAGAGACGCCTTCATCCTTAAACAATATTTTCACACTGTGTTCCTCGATATTGAAAAGGCTTGTGATACAACACGGCGTTTTGGAATCCTAAGAGACCTGTCCCACCTTGGTGTGCGCGGAAGAGTGTTCCATATAATCGAAAGTTACCTGTCAAACCGGACATTCCGTGTCCGTGTGGGCAGTGTTCTCTCCCAAACATTTGTCCAGGAAACAGGCGTGCCACAAGGTGGTGTGCTTAGTTGCACACTTTTTATTATGAAAATGAATTCTTTGCACTTGTTCATCCCCCACAATATGTTCTATTGTACATATGTCGACGACGTTCAGCTTGGCTTCAAGTCGTGCAACTTGGCAATGTGTGAGCGCCAGGTTCAGCTGGGTTTAAACAAGGTCTCCGAATGGGCAGATGAAAATGGATTTCGACTTAACCCACACAAAAGCACGTGTGTCTTGTTCTCTCGAAAGAGAGGCATGCACTCGGAATCTGACAATCGATTGAACGGGCAACAACTGTCCGTCAAAGCCGAGCGCATGTTATTAGGCTTAATCTTGGATAACAAGTAGATTTTCGTACCACACATCAAGTATTCAAAAACAAAATGTTTAAAGCCATGAATGTTATAAAAGCGTTGTCACGTACTACTTGGGGTAGTTATAGGCAATGCCTCATGAATCTGTATTGAAGCCTCATTCGCACCCGCTTAGATTATGGGGTCGTTGATTATCAGTCTGCAACTCAAAGTGCTTTGAAGAGGCTGGACCCCGCGCACCATTTGGGCATCCGCCTTTCTACGGGTGCTTTTCGCACCAGCCCCGTAAAAAGCCTTTATGTTGAGTCAAATGAGTGGTCGCTTCATCTGCAGAGAACTTACATGTCCTTTGTTTATTTCCCTAATGTGAAAGCGGATAAGAAGCACCCCTCATACTCTACTATTAATGATTTGTCGAGCTCAATTCTGTTTCAAGACAGGCCTTCAATGAGGCAGCTTTTCTCAATTCGCTTGAAAAGTCTAGCTGAGGAAACTGGAGTCTCACTTGAACACAGTTTAATGGCTCCTGTAGCATATCCGCCACCGTGGCAATGGCAGACTATAGCCTGCGATGTGTCCTTTCTAGAAGAGACAAAACATGCGCCTATTGCCTATATCCGAACATACTTCTTGGAACTTCAACACAAATACACACGTCCTGAGTTCTTTACAGATGCCTCCAAGTCCAACTCCTCTGTGTCCTACGCTGCTGCCGGCCCATCCTTTTCGGATGCTGGCCCTCTACATCCAGGCACAAGTATCTTCACAGCGGAAGCTTTCGCGATACTTGTGGCAGCTGCACACATCAAAAAATTACAAATACAAAAAGCAGTAATTTATAAAGACTCCCTCAGTGTGGTAACAGCTTTGCACAGTCTTAAAAACAAAAAAACCCGGTCCTTGTCACACTTTACTGCATTTTGTGCACACTCTACACGCTCAAACAACATGTTGTAGTGTGCTGGGTGCCAGGGCACCGTGAGATCCAAGGCAACGTGAGTGCGGATCAGCTCGCTGCATCCGTCCACAAAAGCACTGCCTCTACACCCATATTAATCCCGGCCCTTGATCTCAAGCCGTCTCTCAAACGAAACCTCAGGGACTACTGGCAGAGCAAGTGGGATACACACACAGAAAACAAACTACACATTATTAGGCCACACCTTGGGCATTGGCTGCCAGTATCAAAATCGCGTCATACAGAGGTAATACTAACGCGACTCAGGATAGGACACACATACACGACACACTCATATATTTTGTCCGATGGCGATCCACCATTGTGTGGCAGACGTGGTGAAGCACTAACAGTTCCTCACATTTTAATTCAGTGCAAACAATTGGACACTATAAGAAAACAACACTTTTCATTACCCTACCGACAACATATACCTTTACACCCTGCAATGTTCGTCGGTAGAGAACCGCTTTTTAGTCATAAATCATTGTTAGCGTTTAAAAAAAAATCAACGCTTTCAGATCTTATACGCGGGCATTCCGTAGCACGACCTCTCCAGAGAGGTTTTCGCTGCGGTGGCTACACAAGAAAGCACTTGCCTCACGGCCCTTGGGCGCAAGGGTATGAACGAGTGAGGCACTTGTGCTAATGCCATACATATCCACCATCGTCTTTTGTTATCACCAACTTTCGTCATCAATTCGTACCACACACACCTTTCACGGCATGGTCATGATTTTATTACTTGTATGTTTTTACCCGCCTTACCGCGAGCAATTTTATGGCCCTTTACAGCCGCTAATCACAATCATTTTCCACATTCCTTGTCCCATGAACTGGTGCTTTTCGGCCATGAAATGACCTTTGCGCCAAAAAAAACACCATATATCATCATTGTGGTAGGCGATAGAATTGGTAACTGCAGTTTTTCGCGCTTTTTCGACAGTTTCTTTTCGTTGTTCCAGTACAGTAGGATAAGATGGAATTCCATACATCAGGAAGGAACGTGCATAGCCGGTCACTTCGTGGGGTGTTCTGTTGTATTCGTCAATTACCTCCGGAAGCAGCTTAGTCCACGACCTCTGTGGTTCGTCATTGATCTTACTTTTAAGTCTTGGTACGATAGTCTGGTTTGTCCGCTCGTTGATGCCGTTGCATTCTGGATGATGAGATTATGAATAGTTGGTGTATACGATTATGTTTTAAAAACTGCTTGAATTTTCCTGCGGTAAATCCTGTTCCACGATCTGAAAGAAGCTTTCTTGGTTTTCCAGAAGAAAAAAATTGTTTTTAGGCATGAAATGTAGGCGTCGCAGTTTTCACTTTTATGAGAAAACGCCCATACGTAGCGAGTCGCATGATAAATAAAATAGTGTATAAACCTTTTTGACAAGACATATCCGAAAAATCCTCCAATGGTGTCTATTGCAAAGAGGTCGAAGGGCTCTTCAGCTGGAGGCAGTGATTCAAGCGTCCCAAACTTTTTTGTTTTTGTCTTCTTGCATCTCTGGCATGTATCACAATGCCGAATGTAAGTGGAAACATCGGTTGCTATATGCGGCCAATAATATTGCGGAGATAGGAGTGATAGCGTCTTCTTCACTTCGACATGCTCAAAATGTTGATGTGCATTCTTTAGAATGGTTGGGTGTAGTTCACGGGGCGCGTATATTTTCCGTATTTCTTTTATTTTAACGATGATGATGTTATTTTCCAATGAGTGCGTTCCTTTTGGACGCTCATTGTTGCATCGCTGAAGGTCGTCGTGTGATAGAAGATTGATTATTGGGGCTTCGGAGAGCGCATCTGCTTTGACATTACTTGCGTTCTTTTGATGTTTGATATTCACATCTTACATTGACCGTTTAAAAGACCACCGGAAGAGACGACCTTGATGATTTTTAACATTCTTCAGCCACTGTAGTGCAGAGGGATCTGTTACAACAGTGAATGACTTTCCATGAAGGTAGCAATGCCATTTATCAATGGCATCTACAATGGCAAGACATTCTCCTTCTGTAATAGCATAGTTCACCTCGTGCTTAAGTAGTTTGCGAGAATAGTAAGCAACAGGATGTTCTTTGCCTTTGTCATCAGGTTGTTTCATGACTGCACCGATGCCTTCGCCAGATGCGTCACAGTACACAGTACATGGTCTCGAAGGGTCGTATATGCGAAGCACCGGTTCTTCAGTTATCCGCTCCTTCAGTTCATGAAAGGCTTGCTCGGATGCTTCTGTCCAGACCCACTTGCTGCCTTTGTGGAGTAGTTTTGTGAGTGGAAGAGCGATATCGCTGATGTGGGGGATGTACTGATGGTAGGTGTTTACAGTGCCCAGAAAACGCTGGAGATCTTTTTCTCGTTTTGGTGTCGGAAATTTGAGTATGGCAGCCACATTACCTTGCTGAGGTGTCACTGTTCATTGTGAAATTTTGTGGCTCAGGTATTCAATGCTGCAGCGTGCAAATTGGCACTTTTTTCGTTTGAGTTTTACGTTCTCGCATATGAGAGCTTTCAGTAGCACCTCAAGGTGTCGTATATGATCATTAAATGTCTCTTAGTATACGACCACATCGTCAAAGTAATTAATAACATTAGTGAGCTGATGTTTCGCTATTATTGATTTCATGGCTCTTTGAAATGTAGCTGGAGCGTTCTTCAACCCAAACGGCATTACCAACCACTCAAAATGACCAACAGGCGTGACAAATGCCGTTTTATGTACATGGTCAGGATGCATTTGGACATGCCAGTATCCCGACGTTACGTCTAATGTAGTGAAAAACTCTGCCTTTCCCAAGTGGTCAAGAATATCATCTATACGTGGTATTGGTTAAAAGTCGGGTACCGTTATGGCATTGATTATCCGGTAGTCAATACATAAACGAGTGCATCCTTCACCTTTCTTTTCTGCTGAAATGACAGGTGCGGCGTAGGGCGATAATGAAGGCCTCACAACACCTTGCTTGAGGAGAGTGTTTACTTGTTTGTTGATATGTTTTTTGTCTGCCTGTGAACATCGGTATGGTGCTCGACGAATAGGAACAGCATTGGTAAGTGCGATCCTATGTTTCTCATTAGTGATGCACCCAATATCTGTCTGAGTTTTTGAAAATATCTTGTCATAGTTGCTTAAAAGAGAGTCGAGCACCGCAGACTCATGCTCTGGTAAGTTTTCTGAAGTCAGGGTTTGCATCAGCGGGGCTTGAATGGTTTTCTTTTCATTGTGATGTGGAAGGTTCATATTCTCACGTGCTTGTGTCACTGACTTGCTTTCCAGATTTACAGAAAAATTGAAGAATGAAGCGCTGTCTAGGCCAAGAATTAATTGCGTTCTCATGCCTCGCAGCACATGTGCATAAACTTTCTTTATGACGTTCCCAATTTGTAACTGAATGTTTACCCGACCCAAAGTTTTAATGCTTGATGCAACTTGCTGAACCATGATGCTGGAGTCTCTCATCAACTGAAGTTTCAACTGTTTGTTACACATCCTCGCTGATACAAGTAATTCTTGCTCCTGTATCGAGAATTGCATTTACTGGCTTCTTGTTGATGAGAGCACTGAAGTGTATTAATGAAACTCTGGGTCGCCCCCCTCGTTTCCCCGTTCAGTATCAATAGCGGACACATTGCCGCGGCACGGACATTCGTTGTGCCAGTGAAACTGTCGTGGGAAACCAGCAGCTGAGCAGTATCTACATTCGTTTTGCGGGGCACGTGGTTGAGGAGTTATTGTCGGTTGCTGTGGTCTGCTGAAGAGACGTGGAGCTCTTGATTCGATACTAGCGTTACGAGTAAAGGAAACTCCTCTCACCCGTTTTAAAGATGTCTCGACCCGTTGAGCAGCGGTGAGCCACTCTAATGACGAATTGAAAGACAGTCCGGCGAGCGCCAGTTCCACATCAGGAGGAACACCATCAGTCAGTCCAGAAATGATGTGGCACTCTTTCAGGTCAGCCAAGGAACCCAGTCGCTTTTTCTCGCCATAGTATTCCTTGATGGTCTGCCCTCCTTTCAGTCGGTAGTGAATGAAGAGACGGAAGGCATCTCCTTGAGCGGGCTTGAATGTCACGCTTGATATCGTCCCAAGTTGTCTCGCCGTTGCCGAAAATCTTTGTCAGGTACCACTTGAACGCTTCCCCTTCAATGTATTCGTTGAAGTGACTGACCCGATCGCGGTGAGTCTATGACGCCTCGGCTGCCTTCATGTCGAAAAGAAGAAGCCACTTGTCAATGGGGACGTCTTCCGGTGTTCCCTTGAACTTCTGTATGTTGAGCGGACGCTTTGGCTTAGCCATGGCACGTTGATGAGGTCGATACCGCCGACTTGTGTGACGCTACAAAATGAAGACACGTCGTGGTCCAGATGCCATGCGTTTATTCTAATGCGCGCGTACTTCCTCTTCGTCGGCTTCTCCTAGAATCACCTTGTTAATGCGTCACACACACACACACACACACACACACACACACACACACACACACACACACACACACACACACACACACACACACACACACACACACACACACACACACACACACACACACAAATATATTATAATATATATAATATACTAATATAATACATTATAGTAAATATATATATATATTTACTATAATGTAATATAATAATATATTAGATATATTATAATATATATATTTGTATATATATAATACATACGTATTATTTACGTTAGCCGAGAAGATGTGACGGTTTCAGCAAAATCAGCTATCACGACAATCTTCCCTTTGCAAAGAACATGCGCCCCACCGTTCTACGGGTTCAATAACGCTTTCGAAATGCGTAGCATTTTAGGGGCTCCCCTTTGTGTCCACCAGTAAGTCTCATGTCACGTGATCGCACTCCCAATGAAGTAATCAATAAAAACCTAAAGCGAGGCTGCAAGCAATTTATAGAGCAGCTGAAAATAAATGAACAAGGTGTAAAATATTATGATTAACCGAAATAATTAAGTAGTAATCTCCAGAATTACTTTGAAATGTCTTAAAGTTCTTCCTAATTGTGCAGCTGACCCCAGCACTGCATAAAGACCTGTGCACGCCCAGCCCGCACAGCCGTACTGCACGTGACGGGGCACCTGCCACACCATGGCCGGACTCGACTCCTTCTCCGGCGCTCCCCTTACGGCCTTCGCATTGGGGCGTTTTGCTGCCTGCCGCCGCAAGTTCGGGGTGGCGCTGCTAGACCACTGTTGCTCCGCCGCCTCCAAGCGAGTTCACGGGCGCAGTGTGCGCGCCACAGCGCTATGCTCATCATAACAGCGCTGAGTACGAGGAACAGAACCAACTGCGGCGCCTGGATTCTTGAAGATGAACGTTTTATCCACACAATACAGCTCGGTCGTTGCATGTGATGAGGTTAAAATGGTATAGCCGACCTCTGAGAGCACCGCTTACCCAGTCGCAACCATTCCGGCCGCTTTCCCGGATTTTCGCACACGCGTGTTGTCACAAGCAACAGTAATCCATTACAGTGCACAAAATTCAGAGAGAAAAAGCAATATTCATTTTGTCGTAAGGTGGACTAGAACCTAAATAAAAAACAATTTCTGTGCGACGTGAGCACAAATGCCTTTTTCTTTCAAACCCACGCTAGCAATACAAATTAACACAAACACAAATGCATGGTACAAATAAAGCGAACCTCCATGATATACTCATCACAGTCTGAAATATTTTCTAGACGGCTTGTGCACATACGCAAGTGATTTTTCATTTCTATCGCTCACCATCTTGGTGTAGTTAACGAGAAGAAGCCTGATGAATTTGTCCGCAATTAAACGAGCTGTGCGCCTTGCGTGGCTGCTGTCTACACCCTCTGTGTAGAGGAGGACGGGTGATTGTTCGAGGTGTGGGGTAACCAGAAGTTGCAGCACTTCATTCACTTTTGTACGCGGAAGTTTGCTAGCAGTTTTGTCAAAGAAAGTAACAATGTTGTCCAACAGTGTCAAAAACATACGGTTTGGGTAGTGGAATGCACTTTTGTCCTGGCTGTGCAACAGAACATACAAAGGATCAGCTTTGTTCGTAGTCGTCAGCATCGTAACACAAGCATCACACTCAAACTCACTATCCACCAACGTACACCAGACCAGAGTACGTGACAGACGGCGATGGATCACACAGCTGTCTCTTCAGGTTCTCGAGGTCTGCAAGCACTTCTTGTGGCACACTCAGCGCTAGCTCCTCTGCATCAGCATCCTCCACTTTCATTTGCTTTGAACAGAGGGCATTGCCCTTCACAATGTTGTCCAGGGCTACTGTCACTGAACGCGCATCTAGCACGTCGTTGCCCCCACACATGAACCTTAGCCGGCCAAAGAGTGCCTCCACAGGATCACTGTTAAAGTTCTTGGTAGATACGTACTTGACACCCCTTCTTAAAAGAAACCGTGTTGCATCCACTGTGGCCCTCGACGTGAACACCAAAGCATGAAACGTTTGCTCTGTGAATGCACCTTCTGCCGATGAAAGTGAAGCCTTTTGTACCTCTTTTATGTAGTCGGTGAACTCCTTCTCAAGCCACACGAGTCTAGGGTCATCCTCGTTAGATATTGGCCTCTTGTGGTCACTCCCTTTGTACGTTTTGTCATGAACGTCGAACCACTGTCTCATCATGTTCATGAAGAAAATGGTTTGGCTGGCTTCCCTGTAACCGTAGAGACATGGGTCCCCACCACGGTTCTCTTTGAGAAGACACAACGCAGCAGTTACCTGCGGAGAAAATACTTGAACTGCCCGAAGCACGTTCATCTTTTCTAGGTTTGATAGAAAAACGTGTTTTCTGGTCAAATTTCGAGCCAGTTTTACGGTTTCGTCCTTCTGAAAGTCGCACAGCTTTTGGACAAACGTTCCAGAGATGACCCCAATGCTGTCATGCAGCTCACGTTCCAAGAATTGGCTGCGCATGTTCTTGAGCACATGACAATATGACCCTATTTGGATCGTGTGGGTGAGTGACAACAGTTGACAAATTTCCAATACCCATGTGCGTAAACATAGTTACGTTTGCAGAGTAGTTGTCCGTCACGATTCTGACAATAAGGAATCCACACGATTCCACTGCAGCGATTACCTTTTTGGTCCATGCAAATAAGTCCCTACCGCTTAGCTGCTTCGTGAAGTAGTAGGCACAAGGAACCTTGTAGGAATTGGTGACACCATGGAGAACGAAGCACAATACTCTGTTTTCAAGAGCCTCACCTGAGGTGCGTGCTGCACTGTTAACAGGCTTGTCCTTGAAGCCATACACAGCGTCGGCCTTCCTGTCGTAGACACACTGTGGCTTAATGGAAGCTTCATCCACAATCAAAGATGCCATGTGCTGCTTGTTGCTCAGCATCGATGCCTCAAGGAGTAGCCTTTCTCGCATTGCATTGGTCATGCCCGAAGATGTTGGGCTGGGACCCACATACCTTTGAAGCGTACACTTCGCTGGGACAGTCAAAAGGTCAGCTGTTCGTGCGTGGTTGTATCCTTTTGGCGAAATAAAGCACCAAATCACGCACTCTCTTATGACTTCCTCTGAATAACTGGGTGGTTCCATGCCATAGACCTCAATCTGGTGGCGGAGAAAAACCGCTTTCTTGTCGCCATTCTGCGCATCGTTTACAATCTTTTTGACTGCAGTGCAGTGTTTCTCTTCGTGAAAGAGCTTCACCTTTTCTAGCTCTCTGACAAGTTGTTGGGTGAGACTTCCGCATTTTGAGCGCTGATAGGCAACCTGTGATCGAAGCCTTTTTACAATCGTTAGGTAACGAGTTGCCAGCTTAGCATCATTACCGATGGTTTGCGTGGAAGTGCTACACCTTTCATCGGTAAGCTCCTCTAGCGGAGCACACTCCCCGTAGGTAGACGGCGATGACTCCGATTTCCGTTTCGTCGGCTGTGGAGGAGCCGAGGTGGCCGAGGGGCCACGCGCTGCAGGTTCTTTACACGGCCTCTTCGTAGCCGGGACCATATACGAAGGATACTGATCGAAGACCGTGGGCACGGCTCCTGGACGCAGTTTCCGGATACGATATCCGGGAACATAGTCATTTTCCGTGAAGTGTTTGCTGCACACTACAGTCGACGCAGACTTGTTATAGATGACAAGGTTTTCACGTGAAACATTTTTCCTCCACTTCGAACACAGTTCCTCATCGCTAGAAAATTGGTGGTACGACACACCCGGTGTCTTCCCTTGCTGTGGCTTACACAGCGGCACGCAACAATAAACCACGGCTACGCTAGTGCAGTTAGCGTGCCTGAGCGTGTCTGATGCATTGTTTACCCGAGTTCATCGAACGCAGTCAAGAAAAGTCAACACTCATATCGTCGACGAAACTGTCTGCGCAACGGTGCGCGCACCGGAAAGTCAGGTTTTACACACGAACAACCACCAGCGTCTGTCCGCGAACAAACAGCTGCCGATGTACGTACAGAGACCGCGTTCGCGATGAGCCGATCCGCACGCGGTAATTGAGGAGACGCGGCGACGCGGGGAGCCGGCGGAGCTTACGGTGAGGTAGTGCTGCCCTCGTGCGGTTAGCCGCCGCACTACGCGTCAGAAAAAATTACATGCGCGGCGCCGGTATTGAGAAGGCCGTAAGGAGCGTGCGGAAGGAGCGTCGAGTCCGGCCGTGGCCACACGAAAGCGGAGGGCAAAAAAGCGTCGCTGATTTGCTCTTTTACCTCCAGCTTGCGTGGAACAGGTGGTGTCCCGCCATCTGTGTTGCGGCTGTGCGGCTAGCGCGTGGAAGGGCTCGTACAGGACCAAATAGAGAGAGCCATCGCCTCATTACGCATGGGATTGCTTCTCTTACCGTGGCTTCTCCCGCATCATAGGAAAAAGAAAACCTGAGAGAAATTGATGAAAGAGACACGTACAATCGTCCTAAATAGTTTGCAAAGTCTGTAGTGCTTGGCCGAGCGGCAGAAAACTGGATTGCGGTGCCGTATACCGAGACACGGCAGTATGGTGTTGAGAATATTGACCATAGTTTCCGAATTCAAATCCAGGGAAAGCGCATTTTGTCTTAATGCGCCGTTACTAATCACCGAGACCGCGTACAGTAGCCTCAACACCACGTCGTGGAACGATAAGCTGCACAGCAACGCAGTCTTCCGCCGCTTCGCCTCGTGCTACAGATCCTGTAAATTCTTACAACTGACAGCACTTCACCAGCCGTATCAAACAGGAAGTCAAAAGCGCAGCAACAAGTAGCTTGCATGTCAAACACCGACTTTGCAAACCTCTCTGACGCGACTATTTGTGCCGGGGACGTTCATGCTGACGTTTGTACTTACTTTAAGCATAAACGGTATTGATGATGATGATATATGTTGTTTAATGGCGCAAGGGCCATTGATGGCCAAACAGCGCCAGGAAATGATATCAGATCGGAGCAATGGTTATGTTAAATGGCTGTAAAAGGGCCTAAGCCTGTGCGCTCTAAAGGTGCCTAAGACATATATTTATTAAAATCATGAAAGTGAAGTGAAGCATGCCTGGTGAGAATTAGTCTTAAGTTATCATGACACCATAGAATAGGAGTGATATACTAGCACCGATACCTCGCCAGCGCCCTTGGTGCCAAGGGCCGGGAGACAGGCGTTCTCTTTAGATGTAGCATCCGCAGCAGCAGCCTCTTCTCAGAGGCCGTGCTACCGATCACTAGGGTAAATAACATGGAAAGTATTTATTTCCTTTAAGAATGCATCAAATGCATTATATTTAAAAAGAGGTTCGCGACCAATAAACATGGCTTGATGAAGGGGTATGTGTTCCTTGTACGCTAGTGAAAAATGTTTTTCCTGTAGGCCTCTAGCTCAGGCCATTCAAGGACTATGTGGAGTACGGCAAGTGGACGGCCACAGCTGTGACAGCTGGGTGGGTCACCACCGAACAAAAGGTGTGTGTGTGTGCTGTGTGTGTGTCCTAATCTAAGCCGACAGAGACTGACCTCTGTACGGCGCGTTTTCGACGTAGGTGGCTAGTTGCCGAGGTATGGTTTGATCAAGTGTAACTTGTTATTAGTTTTAGATCCCATAACATCTGCCAGTAGGCCCCCCAGCTTTTTTCGTATGTTTGGTTTTAGGTCCATTATAGGGACAGCAACTGAAGAGTTGGTAGTGCTTCCGTTGATTGACGTGACGGGCTGGTCAGCCAACACATTTCCTTCGATCTCGCGGAGTCCTGGCACCCAGCACATGACGATATGTTGCCTTGAAGCCTAGGCCGCGCAGAGTGTTGAATAGAGAGATATAGTTAGAGGGTTTCTGTGTTTTTTTTTCGATTTTTCAACGCTTTTACGACACTAACGGAGTCTGTGTATATAACTACCCTTGGCGTATTCAATTCTTTGATGTGTTTAACGGCTATGAATAACGCGTAAGCCTCGGCTGTAAAAATGCTTGTGCTGGTGGACAGAACGGTGGCCTCCGAGAAGCATGGGCCGACCACCGCATGGGACATGCTGGTATGGGACTTGGATGCATCAGTATAATATTCTGGACAGTCATATTTATGTTGCAGCTCTAAGAAATACATGCGAATGTGTATGGGGGAGGCATGCTTTGTGACAGCTACGAAAGATGTGTTGCAGTCTATAACCTTGCACTGCCATGGCGGGAGCCGCAGAGCAGGGGGGATGAAGTGGTATTCAAGCAGTGGGACATCTGCTTCTTCAGCTAGGTCTCTAACACGCAGCGAGAAAGGGCATGCCATTGCGGGCCGATTGCAAAAAAGTTGAGAGCTGGACAGGTCGTTGATGGTGGAATATGCAGGTCGCTCAGTGTTCGCATTTACTTTAAGGAAATATATGAAGGAAGAATATGTTCTCTGCAGATGGAGTGACCACTTGTCCGATTCCACATAAAGGCTTTCAACTGGGCTTGTTCTAAAGGCACCTGTGGACAGACGGATGCCTTGATGATGAACAGGGTCCAACATTTTCAGAGCGCTTGGCATGGCAGAGTGATAGACTACTGCTCCATACTCAAGGCGTGAGCGCATAAGGCTTCTATACAGATTCATGAGGCACTTTCTCTCACTGCCCCACGTACCTTTAGGATATTCATTGCTTTCCTTTAGGAGCACCTTTAGGATATTCATTGCTTTCAAGCATTTATTTTTAAGATGTTTTATGTTCGGTACAAAGGTTAACTTCGCATCTAAAATCATACCTCAGAACTTACGTTCCGTGTTTACGGGTAGACGCTCACCCTTAACGACCACTTCAGGAACCGGGTGCAAGCCTCTGTTTCGTGAAAAAAGGACACAGGTGCTTTTCTGTGCGTTCAGTTTGAACCCGTTTTCATCAGCCCTTTTGGATACCTTGTTAAGGGAAAGCTTAAACTGTCACTCACAGATCCCAAGAGAACACGATTGAAAACCTATCTGCACATTGTCAACATAAGGTAAATAAACGATATTACGTGGGATGTACAGACGGAGAGAATTCATTTTTATAATAATGAGTGTACAGCTGAGCACCCCACCCTGTGGCACTCCGGTTTGCTCACTCTAACACGGAATGTACGACCAGACAGATAGCTTTCAATGACAGTGAATATATTACCCTGTATACCTATGTGTGAGAGGTCTCTCAATATTTCGAACCTCGGCGTAGTATTGTAGGCCTTCTCCATGTCGAGGAACACAGATAAGAAAAACTGATTATGAACAAAAGCCTCACGTATGCGTGCCTCGATACGTATAAGATGATTGGTGGTAGATCGGCCCTCTCTAAACCCGCACAGATTTGGGTCGAGCAATTTGTTTCTAAGTAGTGGAGTAAGCGGAAATTAATCATTTTTTCAATCAGTTTGCAGAGGCAGCTTGTTAACGCTATAGGTCTCTAACTTGATACAGTAGAGGGATCCTTTCCCTGCTTCAAAATTGGAATTATAACAGCTTCCTTCCAGGAGGAGGGGATCACACCTGAAAACCATATGCGATTAAAAAGAGAAAGGAGGGTTTTTTTAGTTTCGGAGGGTAATTTCTTCAGCATCGCGTACATTACGTTGTCAGAACCTGGGGTAGATGTATTACAGCAGCTGAGTGCTGTTCACAGTTCAGCTAAGCAGAATGGTTCATTATATGCCTCATTCCTTGGGGATTTTCTTTCTAACTTTTGTTTTTCTATTCGTGCTTTGTAATTCTGGAATATTTTGGAGTAGTGTGAGGAGCTCGATATGTGTTCGAAATGTGTGCCAAGAAAGTTGTCCCCCGCAGGGGCGCCTGCGCAAGTAGGCGTTTGGTGTGTAGCGACACCACGAACCCGAGCTAACGGGGGAGTTTCTACTCCCCCCCACGCCAAGCCGTGCGTGGCTGCGCCGTGTTTGGGGAAAAGGGGATCCTGGGGGTTGAGCCAATGCTGGGTGATTGGACCTTTAAGGCCTCCCGGCAGAGGCAACACACCCCTTTGGCCCCGGCTTCACGTAGACGGCACCCCTGGGCGGACCCACCCAGGGGAAATCGGCAGTCGCCTTTTCCTATCTCTCTCTCCCTACATCTTCGTCTTTATCTCTCACTTTTTATCTATCCTGTCTTCTAGTCTCTTCCGTTTACTTCCAAACTTCCTGGCGGCTAGGGTTAACCTTGTGTAGTTACCCAACCTTGGGTAGTTATATCTGGTTATAGCGGCGATGTATGACTGGCGCCTTCAAGTGTTCTACCTTGTAGCGTCCCCTTGGTGGGCTCGGTGGTGGGTGGTCACCATCCCCGCCGAACATGAAATGCACCACATGGCAAAATCTTTCCCCCCTCTCAATGATCGGTCCCTGAAAACGAACCGCACCGATGAAATCTCCAAACGAACCGGAAGTGATTGTGACCACTTCCCACGATTTCTAGTCATACATTCTCTGGCAGATAACGTCTCTGTTGCAGGACTGTAGGTTTTCCTGATAGCTAAAACCCTTGCTAACCTAATAGGCAAAAAGTATGACGCAAAGAAACTGTCATCCGGTGATCTTCTTGTTGAAGTAAGTCAGAAACAGCATGCAAACACTCTCCTTAAACAGAAGCAGTTCGCCCACTTGGACGTGTCTATCACCCCCCACCGCAGTCTTATCACTGTTCAAGGCGTCATTTCACAACGTGATCTGATGCGAGAAACTGAAGCTGACCTCCTTGAAGGCTTTCTAGAGCAAGGCGTAGTCGCCATCCGGCGCATAACCATCAGGCGAAATAATGAAGAAGTGGTGACGCCTCATATAGTACTAACATTTAACCGCTCCATCCTGCCAGAATCCGTGAAAGCTGCATTCCTTCACTGCAAAGTCCGCCCCTACATACCCAATCCTAGAAGGTGCTACAAATGCCAGAAATATGGACATGGCTCGAACACCTGTCACGGAAAACAAACATGTGCAAAATGTGGTGATCATGAGCACCCTACCGAGAGCTGTACTTCCACGCAAACAGAGTGCCCTAACTGTCACGGGCCGCACGCAGCATACTCGCGGACATGTGAAATTTTCAAGAAGGAAAAGGAAATCATCCAGATAAAAGTAACGAAAAACATCACATGTTCTGAAGCCCGAAAGAAGGTGTCGCTCTTCTCTGGAAGAACTTAGGCTGACGCAGCGCGCCGGGGGGCCGGGCAGCGTCTAGTAACCGTGGGCACGCAGTACAGCTTTGCTGATGCGTGCACATCTCGGCCCCCCACCAAGTAGCCGCAGGCTGCACCAACGTTCGAAGTCTCGCAGGTCCACCTCCATCAGACCTCGGAGACAAAAGAGACAATCCAAACCCCGCAGGTCAACCTCCGTGAGACCTCGGGGACGACGCAGACAACTGAGAGGGCACCTGTCCCTCTTGAGAAACCTCCGTCAGCCGCCGAGTGTTCACAGGGGGCAATGGATGTGACACCGGCGTCGTCAGCGTCTCCGATGCTCACGGAATCCACCCTATTGAAGCAGAGCCCAACAGAACGCCTCAGAGGGAAGAAACACCCTCCAGTCCAGGCGCCTGACAAACGCAGCAAAGTCTTAATAACCCTCCTACATTTCTTCTTTCTCAAAAATGGCTGCTGAGAGTATCATCTACTGGAACTGCCGAGGTCTACTGAAGAACCTGGATGACATTTATGAAATACTTGCGCAACACCAACCTAACATACTTTGCCTGCAGGAGACACACTTAAACTCAACACACACTAACTTTCTAAGAAGATATGCGGTATACCGAAAGGACAGGCATGGCACTGCCCATTCATTCAGCGGTGTCGTTATCGTGGTGCAGAAAGCGCTACCATCCCAAAACCTCACTCTGGTCACTGACTTAGAGGCAGTGGCAATACGAACCCTTATCTTTGGACGAATGACAACTGTGTGCTCAATATATATCCCTCCAGATTACCGCCTGTCTACTTAAGAGTTTGAAACTCTAGTCGACCAGCTCCCGCATCCATTCCTCTTGGTTGGAGATTTTAATGCGCACAACCCCCTATGGGGATGCAGAAGAGCAGATTCTCGAGGCTCCTTAATCGAAAACTTCCTCTTGTACTCCGGCTCCTGTATATTTAACAAAAAGAACCAACGTACTTTAACGCAGCGTGCAACTCATACACAGCCATAGATCTTGCTATCGGCTCTCCTTCACTCATGGCAACTCATGGATTGGTCTGTTATTCATAACCTCTATGGAAGTGATCATTTTCCTGTCTGCCTAAAACACACAGGAAGTACAAGTAAGACGACTACAAATGTATTCAGGCTTAGAGAACAGGATGCTGACTGGACAAAATTCCGAGAACTTACAGAACTGTCGCGTTCTTCTATAGAAAACCTAGACATTGATGACTGTGAAGCATTGGTCGTACTTCATATCATACAGGCCGCAGAGCGATCGATCCCACAGACATCTGACAAGACGCGAAACAAACGACGGCCCTGGTGGAATGCGGAGGGCAAAAAAGCTCGCGAGAACCAAAACAAAGCTTGGTCGAAATTTCGCAGGTACCCGACAGCTGACAACCTGATGAACTTCAAGCGTGCAAAAGCAAATGGTAGGCGTATCCGACGAGAATCAAAGAGGCAGAGCTGGCAGTCCTTCCTCTCGTCAGTTAACTCCTATACTGATACGCATAGCGTGTACAACAGAGTAAGAGCACTTCAAGGGCACAACACTCATCCGGCCCCTCTCGTCAGTACTGCTGGTGATACGCTGGAACACCAGACAGATGCCATAGGCCAACACTTTGAGTATATCTTCAGCTCAGTACATTATACAGAGTCCTTTAAACGACACAAGCTTGCTGAGGAACGTAAGCTCATCCGTGATAGAAGGCCATCTGCTGGAGGGTACAATACTCTGTTTACCATCGACGAATTGAAGGCAGTGCTGGCAACATGTGGCAACTCAGCTGCAGGCCAAGACAAGATTACATATGGCATGCTGAAACACTTACACGAACACACGCTTGATGTCATTCTCTTACTGTTCAACAGTGTATGGTCCTCCGGGCGTCTACCCAATGCCTGGAAAGAGGCAGTTATAATACCCATCCTCAAACAAGGAAAGGAAGCCACACTTGTTGCTAGTTATAGGCCTATCGCCCTGACTAGCTGCTTGTGCAAGGTTTTTGAAAAAATGGTAAACCGCCGCCTCTTGTATTATCTTGAATATGATGGCCTCCTTGACCGCCGTCAAGCTGGATTCAGATCAGGCCGGTTGACAGCTGACCAACTCGTAGCATTCGAATCCTACATCAGGGATGCCTTCATTCACAAACAACACTGCCTTTCTGTATTTTGTGACTTGGAGAAGGCTTATGACACGACATGGCGTTATGGCATTCTCCGTGACTTGCAATTCCTTGGAGTGTCAGGGAACATGCTGAATACAATTCAAAGCTACCTCTCTGAACGTACGTTCGTGGTTCGTGTTGAAAATGTTGTTTCAAGGCGGTTTACTCAGGAAAATGGTGTCCCCCAAGGTGGCGTACTTAGTTGCACACTATTCATCATAAAAATGAACTCCATAAACACTATACTGCCTAAAACAATTTCCTATTCTGTATATGTTGATGACATTCAGATCAGCTTCAAATCATGCAACCTAGCCATCTGCGAACGTCAGATTCAGTTGGCAGTAAATAAGCTCTCAAGCTGGGCAGACGAAAATGGTTTTAAGTTTAACTGTGACAAGACTGTCTGCCTACTCTTTTCAAAACTACGTGGTATAAGGCCGCCCCCCAACATTTCAATGAATGGACACACCATCGCTACTAAGAAGGATCACAAATTTTTAGGTGTTGTGATGGATGAAAAGCTAAGCTTTGTCCCACACATCAAGCAGCTGCGACTGAAATGCTTGAAAGCCTTGAACTTGCTTAAGATTCTCTCGCATCAGTCATGGGGTACAGATCGGGACTGTCTATTAAACCTTCTCAGTAGTGTAGTGCTCTCACGTATTGAAAATGGCTCGGTTGTGTACGAATCAGCATCGAGATCCACCCTTAAGATGCTCGACCCAGTGCATCACCATGGGCTTCGTCTGGCGGCTAGTGGCGCCTTCCGAACCAGCCCAATAGCCAGCCTGTATGTTGAGACAGATCGGTGGTCATTAGAACGGCGACGGCTGTTC
Organism: Rhipicephalus microplus; assembly: GCF_043290135.1. Lineage (NCBI taxonomy): Eukaryota > Metazoa > Arthropoda > Arachnida > Ixodida > Ixodidae > Rhipicephalus > Rhipicephalus microplus. The sequence continues at coordinate 88,709,296 of NC_134700.1, forward strand.
ACAAGCATCAAGTATGCAACCAAAGTGCTCTCTCATGTCGACCACCCATCTCGCGAGCTATTGCAGGATACATCAAACACCCACCTGTTCTTGAGACGTCCATCAGCCACGCCAACGTATCCCATTAGAGTGGCCTCACACTTTGAAAATCTTAATATACCTGTCTCCAATCTTCAACTAAGTTCCCACAAGGACACTGTGGCCCCATGGGAAATGCGAGCTATCAATTGCGACTTGTCATTCCTAGAGGTAGGAAAGCATGGCCTCCCAATGGCAATCGATCAGCATTTCATGTACTTGCAGGCAAAATACAGGTGTGCTGAGTACTACACTGATGCTTCCAAGTCCTCGGCCGTCGCATGTGCTACATACGGCCCAGCGTACTCTGAATCTGCAACAATGAATGAACATACCAGCGCATTTACTGCTGAGTGCTATGGCACACTGCTAGCTGTAAGGCACATCTTAAAGAAGAAAGAACCAGCCTCCATCATATACACAGATTCCCTCAGTGCAGTGACTGCGTTGTCTTCCGCAAAGACACATAAAAATCCAGTGACTAATACCCTTCTAAACCGCCTCATGTTAGCCTACAGATCCAATCTGAAAATCACGCTATGCTGGATTCCGGGACACTGCAACATAGCTGGCAATGAGGCAGCAGACCAACTTGCGAAGTCCGCTGCACTCCGCCCAACAGTAGATGTAGCCGTCATCCCATATGAGGACTTGAGACCGCTAATCAGAAACCGAATGCGTAAGCAATGGCAAGATAAATGGAACGCAGCAAATGCAAACAAACTGCACTTAGTAAAGCCAAGAATAGGAAGGTATGTGACTGAAAAATTTTAACAGGCACCAAGAGGTTGCACTGTGCAGACTCAGGATCGGTCATACACATGCAACACACTCGCACCTTTTAAAGAACTCTCCAGCACCACATTGTGCAAAATGTGGTGATGAGCTGTCTGTCGTTCACGTTCTAATCGCCTGTCCATACCTCGAACCAGAAAGACTGTGTCACTTTCCAAAGCTGTACAAATGTCACATTCCGCCTCATCCACAATTTTTCTTGGAGACGATTCCTTGTTTCCCCCAAAAGTAGTCTTAATGTTTTTAGCTGGTGTAGGCTTCCTACATTCCATAACATATTCTCACTAATCTTAGCCTCCTCTCAATCCTGAGGGAACGGCTGAGAGTTTTTTTATCAAATGTCATGCAGCACGCACTCCTTGTCTTGACAAGGACTGTTGACGACACGGCATGACTTTGTAAAACCCATAAGCATAGCCAGTTTTAAACCCATCACACATAGTCACTACACCTAAGTTTAAGTCCTATACACTACTCTTTTATTCTTGGCACCCTGAATAGAATTTTATAATCAAATCGACCAAAAACCGTGTGTTTGGCGCTCTTTGACCTGAGTTGCCCTTGCGCCACTAAAATCTACCATCAACATCATCATCATCATCATCATCATCATCATCATCATCATCATCATCAAGAAAGTTGTCTTGACCCTCGAAGCTTTCCCCGACGCTTTCTACTAGTGAAAAGGAATACGTTTGTTGGCTTTTCATTTTCTTCACCTTATTTCACACTTTTCCCGCATCTGCGTGTGAGTTAATACTCGATATAAACTTTGTCCAGCTCTCACGTCTAGCTTTTCGACGCGTTCTCTTTGCCTGCGATTTGACCCACTTGAAATTTTCCAGGTTTTCTGCTGTTGGGGAATCGCGAAGCAACGCCCATGCTTTGCTCTGAGTGGTCCGTGCTTTCCTGCATGCGTCGTTCCACCATGGGACTCGCCGTTTGGAGGACATGTCACTCGTTTCGGCAATGCATTTAGATGCGGCATCAAGTATAAAAGCTGTAAAATACGTGACAGCGTCATCTATGGTCAGGGCAGACAGCTCAGTCCATGTCATGTGTTTAAGAGTTCTATACCCTTCCCAATAAGCTGAGTCAATCTTCCATCGAGGAACCGGCGGGGGTAGTTGATGCTTGTTCGGCGCAATCAGGATAACTGGGAAGTGGTCACTCCCATAAGGGTTTTTAAGAACGTTCCACTTAAAAACAGGTAAAAAGGACGGTGATGAAATGCTAAGAGCTATGAAAAAGTACGTGTTGTTTGCAAGACTAAAATACGCAGGCTCTTTTATATTTAAAAGACATAAACTAGAAAAGAAAAGGAGCTGCTCAATGATACGTCCTCGCACATCACAGTGAGCATCGCCCCACAGGACACTGTGTGAATTAAAATCACCTAGAACCAGAAACGGCTCTGGGAATTCATCTATTGATGATTCTAGATCACCTCTGTGTAGCTGTTGATGCGGCGGTATGTACACAGAACATATGGTAATGAGTTTCTTAAAAAGTACAACTCGAATGGCCACTGCTTGAAGGGCCGTTTGGAGCTTCAAATGCTGCCATGCAATACTTCGATCAGCTATAATGTCCAAACCGCCAGATGGTACGACAGCATCCTCCCGGTCTTTTCTGAAAATATGATATTGCCGTAGGAAGTCCTTGTGCTTGGGAGTGAAGTGCGTTTCTTGCACACATAGCATTTTCGCGTTAAACTTACTCAGAAGTTCTGGGACGTCATCTAAATTTCTAAGTATTCCCCTTACGTTCCACTGTATCATTTTGCCCATAGTAGAAAAAAGAAAAAAAGTGTTCTGTGCAGAGAATACGAAGATAAGCTCATTTTACAGGGCCTGACAAAGGCCCTGTAATTGTCGTTTTGTCTTTTTTGGGGCGGTCGAGAGAAGCTTGCCACTCCTTCGGCGCTTACTGCGCCGTTTGGCTTGAACTGGTGTCCATAGCCTCTTGCGAGGCACTGGACGCCCGCTCTACGGAGCGATCTGTGCATCGCTTAGACTTTGCCTCGATCGACAAAGTCTTTGTCCCCACCGAGCTGGGGGTCGATGAGGCGCCTTGGCCTCGTGATTGCCCTGGCTGCTGCCAGAGCTTGAAGAGGTCACTGGTGTGGACAGTCTGAATGTGGGCAGGGCAGCACTGGCCGCTCCTGCCGAAGGGGCTTGTGGCCTTGGCCTCGGCACGCTAGGCGTGGTCCAGGCAACTGTCAAGGGCCTTTGTGGTGCCGCCCCTCGTTGCACACATTCGGCGAAAGGTGTTTTGAGTGCCAATGATGAAGAGATCCGTTGTCTTGCTTTCCTGAATGTGATATTTCCCTCAACTTTTATAGTTATTATTTCTTTTTTTTCCAGGCTGGGCACAGTCTGGAGTATGCGGGGTGACTACCTTCGCAGTTAGCACAGAGGACCTCGTCATGACGGCATTCATCAGCACTGTGGCCGGTTGTGCCACACCTAGCACTCATCAGCTGCCCTCGGCAGCTCTGGGATGCATGACCCAATCGCTGGCATTTTAAACAACGCCTCGGGTTTGGAATGAAGGGTCAGACATGGAGTTTTATATTGCCAGTTTCGAGAGTCTCAGGTAAAGTGGTTGAGCTGAAGGTGAGTATCAAGTGCTTTGTTGCTATTTCATTGTTGTTACGTCTGATTTTGATGCGCTGGACATGTATGTCCTTCCATCCATCAAAGAGCTCTTCTTCACTCAGTGTCATCAAATCTTCGTCCGATACCACGCCCTTCACTGTATTCATGGTACGGTGTGCACTCACAGAGAAGGGGATGTTACCAAATGCTTCAAGGGGTGAGAGTTTATTGTGCTGCTCCTTGTCTTTTAATTCGAGAAGCAAATCTCCACTTGCCATCTTCGTGGCCTTATAACCGGTTCCAATGGTCTCTCTCAAGTATTCGGCCACAAGGAAGGGTGAGATTGCTCTAGCTTTTGTAGATGATTGTTCGCAGTGGAGGAAATGGTATTTTGGGAAAGTTTCTCTATTTTTGGGCTAAAGTAGTGAAGTTGCGTCGGTGCGTATCCTTTTTGAGGCACGATCAGCTAGATAGGGGTCGAGAATCCCATGAAAAAATGTGGATTTTTCGGTAACGGTGCCTACCATTCAACACGGAGTCTAACAACGGGACGTAGCAAAGCATGTGGACATGTCTGCGCAACGCCAGCAGTACGCAGTTACTATAACCCAATACGGTTTACCGTAGTTTGGATAGCCACAAAAGCTCAAGCCTTGCTGCGAGGAAAAACAGAAGTACATTGAAGAAAGGAGAGAATAGAAAAGAATTAAAGTGAGAGGAAAAGACGAAGATGAAGAGAGGGAGAGACAGGAAAAGGCGACTGCCGGTTTCCCCTGGGTGGGTCAGCCCAGGGGTGCCATTTACGTGAAGACGGGGCCAAAGGGGTGTGTTGCCGCCACTGGGGGGCCTTAAATATCCAATCACCCAGCGTTGGCTCAACCCCCAGGATCCCCTTTTTCCTGGACACGGCAAAGCCATGCACGGCTATGCGTGGGAGAGATTCGAAACTCCCCCGTTAGCTCGGGTCCGTGGTGTCACTACACACCTGACGCCTGCTTACGCAGACGCCCCTGCCGGGATGGACGTCATCGACGTTTGGTAAACGAAGCAATCGGAACTTCCCGAACGGAAATCGCTGGGTGCCCGTGCTACGCACTATTTAAAATTTTATGGTTGTTATGTGAAGGATTTTGAACTACTTGAATGCTTCCCACGAAAGACTCCAGCACTAGATTTTCGCTTAGGTTGTAACCGAGTATTGTATACTAGCGTAGTGCTTAATCGTCCTATGCCACTGATGATTAGTGGAGTTTATTGGCGCAAGCGTCAGATATGGCCAAAGAGCGCCAGAGCGATGAGAATGAACTGTGCGATGTGCAGTATGGATAAAACAGATGAGACGTGGCTGTATATGGGCCTAAAAAACAGTCGCTGAAGGTGCGTAAAAATATACATATAGTAAAATTATGGCAATGACAATTGATGTGCGCTACGAAGACATAAAATGGTTTAAAAATGATACGCATGTGAAATAAAAACTTGGAGTGGAGCACCAGTGCCTCGACAGAGCCCTTCAAACAAGAGCATGGAGGCCTGGCCTCATTGAAAGCTGCTATCACAGCGGCATCTCCTGAACATAGGACGCGCTATGAACTTGTTGGGCTAAAAAATTCAATATTGGGCTAAAAAAATTCAATACTACATCTTTTAAAAAGCTTAGAACTGATTTTGCATTAAAAAGCGACTCTACGCCGAGAAACATAATCGGATGTAAAGAAAGATGATAGCGGTGTACTAAAGGAAAATCTTTCTCTTTCAGCTTCCGGACACTCCAGGAGGACGTGGAGGACGGTTAGCATCTCGCCACATCTACCACAAGTAGGAGGTTCATCGCGAGTCAGCAGAAAGCTATTGGTACCATAAGTGTGTCCTATTGATGATGATGATGTTTGATGTTTTATGGCGCAAGGGCCATTTCACGGCCAAAGAGCGCCAGTTCATCTTACTAAAAACATGGACAATGATTGTGATAAGCGGCTGTATAAGGGCCATAAAATTCCTCGCGGTAAGGCGGGTAAAAACATACAAGTAATAAAATCATGACCATGTCGTGAAAGGTGTGTGCGGTGTGAATAGATGACAAAAGTTGGTGATAATAAAAGACGATGGTGGATATGTATGGCATTAGCACAAGTGCCTCACACGTTCGTACCCTTGCGTCCAAAGGCCGTGAGGCAAGTGCTTTCTTGTGTAACCACCGCAGCAAAAACCTCTCTGGAGAGGTCATGCTACGGGATGCCCGGGTATATGATGTGAAAACTATGAATTTCTTTAAAAAACGCTAACAATAATTTGTGACTAAAAAGCGGTTCCTTACCGACGAACATTGCAGGGTGCAAAGGTATATGTTGTCGGTAGGGTAATGGAAAGTGTTGTTTTCTTACAGTGTCCAATTGTTTGCACTCAATTAAAATGTGAAGGACTGTCAATACTTCACCACATCTGTTACACAATGGTGGATCGCCACCGGACAAAAGGTGTGTGTGTGTCGTGTATGTGTGTCCTATCCTGAGTCTCGTTAGTATTACCTTTGTGTGACGCGATTTCGATACAGGCAGCCAATGACCAAGGTGTGGCTTAGTAACGTGTAGTTTGTTTTGTGTGTGTGTATCCCACTTGCTCTGCCAGTATACTCTGAGGTTTCGTTTGAGAGACGGCTTAAGATCCACGGCCGGGATTGATATGGGTGTAGGGGCAGTGCTTTTGTGGACGGATGCAGCGAGCTGATCCGCCCTCACGTTGCCTTGAATCTCACGGTGCCCTGGCACCCAGCACACTACAGCATGTTGTTTGAGTGTGTATAGTGTGCATTAAATGGAGTAAAGTGAGACAAGGACTGGGTTTTTGTGTTTTTAAGAGTGTGCAGAGCCGTTACTACACTGAGGGAGTCTGTATAAATTACTGCTTTTTGTATTTGTAATTGCTTGATGTGTTTAGCCGCCACAAGTATCGCGTAGGCTTCCGCTGTGAAGATACTTGTGTCTGGATGTAGAGGGCCAGCATCCGAAAAGGATGGGCCGACAGCAGCGTAGGACACAGAGGAGTTAGACTTGGAGGCATCTGTAAAGAACTCAGGACGTGTGTATTTGTGTTGAAGTTCCAGGAAGTATGTTCGGATATGGGCAATAGGCGCATGTTTTGTAACTTCAAGAAAGGACACATCACAGTCTATAGTCTGCCACTGCCACGGTGGCAGATATGCTACAGGAGCCATTAAACTATGTTCAAGTGAGACTCCAGTTTCCTCAGCTAGACTTTTCAGGCGAACTGAGAAGGGCTGCCTCATCGAAGGCCTGTTTTGAAACAGAATGGAGCTCGACAAATCAATAATAGTGGAGTATCAGGGGTGCTTCTTATCTGCTTTCACCTTAAGGAAATAAACAAAAGACATATAAGTTCTCTGAAGATGAAGCGACCACAAATTTGACTTAACATAAAGGCTTCCTACGGGGCTGGTGCGAAAAGCACCCGTAGAAAGGCGGATGCCCAAATGGTGCTCGGGGTCCTGCATCTTTAAAGCACTTTGAGTTGAAGACTGATAAACAACGGCCCCATAATCTAAGCGGGCGCGAATGAGGCTTCGATACAGATTTATGAGGCATTGCCTATCACTACCCCAAGTAGTACGTGACAGCACTTTTATAACATTCATGGCTTTTAAACATTTTATTTTTAAATTCTTGATGTGCAGAATGAAGGTCAGCTTGTTGTGCAAGATTAAGCCTTAGAATTTATGTTCGGCTTTGACGGACAGACGTTGCCCGTTCAGTCGAATGTCAGGTTCAGAGTGCATGCCTCTCTTTCGAGAGAACAAGACACACGTGCTTTTTTGAGGGTTAAGTCGAAATCCGTTTTCATCTGCCCATTTGGAGACCTTGTTTAAGCCCAGCTGAACCTGCCGCTCACACATTGCCAAGTTGCATCACTTAAAGTCAAGCTGAACGTCGTCGACATATGTACAATAGAACATACTGTGGGGGATGGACAAGTACAAAGAATTCATTTTGATAATAAAAAGTGTGCAACTAAGCATACCACCTTGTGGCACGCCTGTTTCCTGGACAAATGTTTGGAAGAGAACACTGCCCACACGGACACAGAATGTCCGGTTTGACAGGTAACTTTCGATTATATGAAACATTCTTCCGTGCACACCAAGGTGGAACAGATCTCTTAGAATTCCAAAACGCCATGTTGTATCATAAGCCTTTTCGATATCGAGTAACACAGAGAGAAAATATTGTTTATGGACGAAGGCGTCTCTGATCTGGGCCTCGATACGAACAAGGTGGTCTGTGGTGGATCTACTTTCTCGAAACCCGCACTGAAATGGGTCGAGCAAATTATTTGTTTCAAGAAAATGTACAAGTCGGCAGTTTATCATTTTTTCGAAGACTTTGCACAAGCAGCTTGTAAGCGCAATAGGCCTATAACTCGAGGGTAAAGAAGGGTCCTTGCCCTCTTTCAAAATGGGAATAACAATAGCCTCTTTCCAGGAGGTAGGAATAGTGCCAGAAGACCAAATAGCATTGTACAAACAAAGTAAGGTTTTTCGGGTTTCGTTTGGTAGGTTTTTTAACATTTCATACATCACACGGTCAGAACCTGGGGCAGAAGTACTGCGGAAGTTTAGAGATGTTTGGAGCTCAGCTAGATTGAAAGCTTGGTTATATGCCTCGTATCTAGTGGATTTGTGTTCGAGTTTCTGCTTTTCTATTCTTGTTCTGTATTTTTGGAAAGTGTCATTATAGTGGGACGAGCTGGATACCTGTTCGAAGTGTGCACCGAGGAAGTTTGCCTGATCTTCCAAGGTATCACCCTGAGTGTTTACGAGTGGAAGTGTGTATACTTGTTTTCCTGCTATCCTACCGACCATGTTCCAGACTTTAGCTTCCTGTGTGTATGAATTAACCCCTGATAAAAACTTCTGCCAGCTTTCTCTTCTGGCCTGCCGACGCGTTCTCCTGCCTTGAGACTTTATTTTCTTGAAGGTTTCAAGATTTTCGGCTGTCGGTAAGTTCCGAAGCAGCCTCCAAGCTCTGTTTTGCTGTTTGCGCGCGTTTCGGCATTCAGAATTCCACCATGGCACACATCGTTTTCCAAGGTGTCCATTTGTTTGTGGGATGCATTTTGTTGCAGCATCAATCAAAAACGTTGTGAAGTAGTTCACAGCAACACCAATGTTCAAAGTACAGATGTCATTCCAACCTAGACAAGCGATAGTATGAAACTGTTCCCAGTCGGCTCTGTTTATGAGCCACTTGGGAACACGTGGTGGACACTCAGTTACTGTCGTTGTGCTCAAAACTACGGGGAAGTGGTCACTTCCGTACAGATTACTGACGACTTTCCACTGGAGTAGAGGCACAAGAGATGGAGATACTATGCTCAGGTCTATGGAGGAGTAGGTGTTATTAGCAAGGTTAGAATAGGTTGGTTCTTTTCGATTTAGGAGACACGCGCTCGACGAGATAAGGAACTGTTCGATCAGTCGACCTCGCGCGTCATACCGAGAGTCACCCCATAACCTGCTATGCGCATTAAAGTCTCCAAGGAGAACATAAGGCTCCGGAAGTTCATCAATTAGAGAGTGTAAATCGCGTTTTTGGAGCTGATAGCTAGGAGGAATGTAAATACTGCAGATTGTGATCAGTTTATCAAAAAGAACCGCTCGAACAGCCACTGCCTCAAGGGGTGTTTGGAGTTGTAAGTGTGTGCATGCTATTCCTTGATTCACTATGATGGCAACACCTCCGGATGATGTCATAGCATCAACACGGTCTTTTCGGAAAATAACATATTTACGAAGAAAATTTGTGTGTTTTAAATTAAGGTGTGTTTCTTGTACACACAGAACTTTTGGCGAGTGTTCATGTAAGAGTTCTTGGATGTCGTCAAGGTTTCTGAGAAGGCCCCTGACGTTCCATTGTATAATTTGAGTGTTCATGGTGAATGTGAAATAGTGCTGTGTGTACGAAAAGCGAGTGGCTGCTTAGACGGGGAGTTTGAGTTCACTTAACAGGGCCATCACTAGGCCCTGTTATTTGCTTTTTTGTTTTCTTGGCGCGCTCCAAGGAGCCACGCCGCTCTTTCGGCACCAAGGGTGCCGATGTATCCATTGCCTCCTCGGAGGCACTGGATGCCCGCATATGCGGGCTGTTAGTTCGAATTTTGGGCCTCGCCTGGTGAGGGAAGGCCTTAAGACCCGAAGACTCTGGAGTCTCCGGTCTCTGTTTGGGAGTAGGCGGTGTAGCCTGGGCTACAGCCACCTTGGGGGCAGGTGCCACAACCGCCGGCTCGGAATGCGCGGGCCGGAGGGGTGGCGAGGGCTGGTGCGGCGGTGCCCCCTGACGCGCCGCATCAGCGTATGTAGGTCCATAGAATGGAGCGACTCTTCGCCGCGCTTCCTTAAATGTAATATTCTCCTTCACCTTCAACGTAATTATTTCTTTTTCTTTTTTCCAGTATGTGCAGGAGCGTGAATATGCGGCATGGTTTCCTTCGCAGTTTACACAGTGTGGCGGTTGTTTGCAGTTCTCAGACACGTGGCCTAGGACTCCACATTGTGCACAAGTCTGGCGACCACGACAGGTTTTGGAGCCATGGCCATACCTCTGGCATTGGAAGCAACGACGAGGGTTTGGTATGTACGGCCTGATAGATGTCTTCGTGTACCCGGTTTGAATAGATTCCGGTAGTTTACTGGATGCAAACGTGAGTGTTAAGTGTTTTGTCGGTGTTTCCTTATTATCTCTTCTGATGATGACTCTCTGTACATTAGTGACATTTTGGCTCTTCCACCCCTCCAAAAGTTCAGTCTCAGTCAAGTCAATGAAGTCCATGTCAGATACCACTCCGCGAGGTGTGTTCATTGACCTATGTGGTGTAATGGTTATTGGTATGCCACCGAAATCTGAAAGACGGTCTAGCTTTTCAAATTGCTCTTTGTCGCGGATTTCGAGGAGAAGGTCTCCACTAGCCATTTTGGTTACCTTGTGTCCTGTGCCAAGAGTTTCGGTGAGACATCTAGAAACTAGGAAAGGAGAGACGGTCCTGGCTTGCTTTTCAGTTTTTTCACAGTGGATAACATGAAAGTGAGGATATGTTTCTTTTGGCTGGTTGAAAAAGTTTATAGCATCGGTGCGTACCCGCTTTAAGCCGGTACGATCAGACATTAGGGGGAATGCTCCATGCATGCCTTTCTTATTTTTGTTCAGCAGCGTTGGCGGCCACCCACCACGGAGCCCAACGAGGGGACGCTACAAGTTTACAGATGCTGAAAACTGCAGACGCCAGCCGTACAACGCCAATATAACACAATGCGCCTAGACCAAGGTAGGCTATTTGCACAGGGTTAACCCTAGCCGCCAGGAAGTTTGGAAGTAAACGGAAGAGAGTAGAAGACAGGGCAGATAAATAGTGAGAGATAAAGACGAAGATGTAGGGAGAGAGAGATAGGAAAAGGCGACTGCCGATTTCCCCTGGGTGGGTCAGCCCAGGGGTGCCGTCTACGTGAAGCCGGCGCCAAAAGGGTGTGTTGCCTCTTCCGGGGGGCCTTAAAGGTCCAATCACCCAGCGTCAGCTCAACCCCCAGGATCCCCTTTTCCCCGGACACGGCAATGCCACGCACAGCTAGGCGTGGGAGGGAGTAGAAACTCCCCCGTTAGCTCGGGTCCGTGGTGTCGCTACACACCAAACGCCTGCTTTCACAGGCGCCCCTGCGGGGAGTGTGTCCTATTCTGAGGCGACAGAATAGGACATCACTTCGCCGTGTTCTCGTAGCGGAGGGCCAATAACCTAACTGCGGCTTAATCAAGTGAAGCTTATTATTTATTTCTGTGTCCCACAAGCGTTGCCAGTGGTTCCGCAGTTTCTTACGTAGGAAGGGTTCTAGGTCAGTTGCAGGGACAGTAGCGGTAGGGTTAATAGCGGGCAATATAATTAACGGTGCCATTTGGTGAGCTATCACATTGCCCTCGATACTTCTATGGCCAGGTACCCGGCAAATAGTAACATGTTATTCTTACGTTAAGTTTTATTGGCGCAAGGGCATCTAAGGCCAAAGAGCGCCAGTGCAAGTGTTAGTTCATTTCGGTTATTAGCTTAAATTAAAAGCAATGATTAAAACATGATTACAAATTAAAACAAATATTTTAAGACCATTTAAAACACTGTGAATTTAAAAGGAATGTCACTTTGCTAAAACCTTCAGTTCGTTGGCTGAAGTCTGTGATGATAAAGTAGTCTGCAAGGCCCAAGACCATCGCAGCTGAAGTCCTTGCCTGGGCAAGAACTGCGAAGGTTCAGACATACTTTTTAGTCACTAGGCGGTACCTCACTCTTGAGGCGCAGCCTGGTGGCTAGGATGGAATGATATTATTGTTAAAAATTTGACTTTCCCAAGATAATGAAGAAGTCTCTTAAGGTCAACCACTGCATCAAGTGATAAAAACAGCGCTGGATGAAGTAGGATATGATATCGATAGAGCTCCTTGAAATGGGTCAGTCGTGCTTGGTGAAGCACAGGACATTGTATGAGGACATTGTATGAGGACATGCACAATGGTTAGACTCTCTCCACAGTGTATACATGTAGGTGGATCAGTACCTGTCAAATGGTGTTTATGTGTAGCGTAAGTGTGGCATATTCTGAGCCATGTTAGAGTGACTTCGGCGAACCTGTTGAGTTTTTGTGGGATAACGTTTCTCAGCTGGGGTTTACAAGGAGGAGTTTGTTGTCGACTTCTCTGTCCCATTCAGCTTGCCAGTGGTTGCGTAGACCTCCACGTACAACAGGTTTTAGATCTACACCCGGAAAAGAGGTTATATCTATGGTTTGCCGACCAGCGGCTTCTCGTGCATTCTTGTCCACTATTTCATTGCCCGCAATTCCAGAATGACCTGGAACCCAGCAAATAACAATAGAAAGTTTTACGTTGTAGGCTGCATAGATTTCGTTAAGGAGCTTGTTGAAAGTAGGGTTCTTGCTGTACTTGCCACAAGACAGGGCCCTGACAACACTTAATGAATCTGTGTACACTATAGACTTTTGTATCTTGTGTTGTTTAATGTGTAGTATAATAAGCAGGATAAGATAGGCTTCCGCTGTGAAAATACTGGTATGTGTATGCATGGTTCTGGTGTCCGAGAACTTCTTTCCATAGGCTGCACAAGATACAGATGTTTGAGACTTTGAGCCATCAAAGAAGAACGCGGTTGAACGATATTTGTGTTCGAGGGCTAAGCAATGTTGCTCAATAAGTGCACTTGGACAATTTTCCTTCATGATGTCTTTGAAAGACCAGTCACAAGTGACTGGACATTGCTGCCAGGGAGGGATGTGTTCGACATGGTCACTTTCCTCCAAGTCATTGAACGAAAATTGCAAGTTTTTCTACTGCCGGTCTTATTGCCAAAGGAAACGGTGGGGCGATAGAAGGACGGTTTAGGTATAACTGAGTAGTAGACACATCGTTCATAAGTGTTTTACATAGGTGCTGCTTCAAGACATGATCTTAACTGCATAGTTGACTCCTAGATATGTGCGCTGATAGTCTAGTGGCCACTGATCTGACTCTGCATAAAGGCTTTGAATAGGGCTGGTACGGAAGGCACCAAGTGCCAGCCGGATACCTAGGTGGTATACAGGGTCCAACATTTTCAGTGCTGTCCTTGAAGCTGACTGATATACTATGCATCCATAGTCTATGCGTGACAGAACCAGGCTTCGAAAGAGAGATATGAGACAGTGCCTGTCTGTCCCCCACGACTGATGCGATAAAATCTTTAAAACGTTCATGGTCTTGAGACATTTCAATTTCAGCGGTTTTATGTGCTGGATGAAGGTGAGTTTGGAATCAAAAATTACACCGAGGAATTTTCGTTCTTTCGCGATGACTATGTTTTGTCCATTCATTAGTATGCAGGGGTCAGGATGCACACCCCATCGTCTCGAGAACAGCACACTAGTAGTTTGTCAGTGTTAAACTTAAAACCATTCTCGTCAGCCCATTTTGCAAGTCAGTTAACACCTAACTGTATCTGGCGTTCACATACAGTCAAGTTACACGATTTGAAACTAATTTGAATGTCGTCCACGTATACAGAGTACGATATTGCAGGTGGAATAACAGAACGAAGAGAGTTCATTTTAACTATAAATAGTGTGCAGCTTGATACTTCTCCCTGCGGCACTCCATTTTCTTGAAGAATTGTGCGCAATAACACAGTACCTAATCTTACACGGAACTTACTTTCAGACAGGTAATCTTTTAAGATGTAATCAACCTGCCACATATTCCGAAAGACAGTAGATCTTGCAAGACTCCATATCGCCAGGCAGTATCATATGCCATCTCAAGATCGAAGAAAACAGACAGACAGTATTGATTGTGTACAAACGCGTCACGTATATACGACTCGAGGAGGACAAGATTGTCGGTTGTGGATCTAGCTATACGGAAACCGGTCTGGCACGGGTCCAATATGCCGTTGTATTCCAAGTAGTAGACCAAGCGGCAGTTAATCATTTTTTCAAACACTTTGAGTAGGCAGCTTGTGAGGGCGATAGGCCTGTAACTATTTACCGAAGAGGGATGTTTGCCCTGTTTAAGGATTGGTAGTACTATTGCCTCTTTCCAAACAGAGGGTATTTTGCCGGTATTGAAAATCTTGTTGTAAAGTGCTAAAAGGCAGTTCAGCGTTTCATCAGGGAGATTTCTGATTATTTCAGAAGTAATTGCATCTGAACCAGGAGCAGAACTTCCACAGGAACCAAGGGCGAGCTTAAGTTCATGTAGTGTTAGTGCTTTATTGTATCCGTCTGATACAGCTTTGTTCCAGCACAAAGGTACACTTTCAGCTATGCTTTTGTGGCGTAAGAACTTAGTGGTATAGTTTTCTGAGCTTGACATTTTATTGAAGTGTTCGCCAAGAGCGTTTGCCTGTTCTTCTGTTGTATCACCGCAGTCATTCACCAAAGGGAAGAGATTTGGGCCTTGTCCTTTGAGTTTATGCACGCTATTATAAAACCTCGCTGACGTCTGTGTAGGATTTTATTGAGGATATATAGCGTGTCGAGCTTTCCCGTTTGGCTATACGGCAAACACGCCTGCCATTCGCTTTGCAACTTTTAAAGGTTATCAAGTTTTCTGCGGTTGGGTAGCGAGAAAAAACCCTCCATGCTTTGTTTTGCCGTTTTTTAGCAATTTCACACTCCCGATTCCACCATGGCTTTGTGTTAACCTTATCATTCCTGGACTGCGGTATGCACTTTTTGCACAAGTAAGAACATATTCAGAAATATAGTTAGCCATCTCTTCTACTTCCAAATGGTCTACCTCTTCGAGGTGTAGTGTACATAGCTCTCTGAATTTCACCCAGTTTGCAACGTGAAAGTTCAACTTTTTGGAATAAGACGGCCGGTCATCCCGTTGTTTTGTTACTAAAAGAGTTGGAAAATGGTCACTTCCATATGGATTATTAATAACTTTTCAATCTAAGTAAGGCAGGAGCGACGGTGACCCAATGGCTAAATGTATGCATAAATATGTATTGTGTGTGGTACTCAAGTATGTTGGCTCTGCCTTAATGAGCAGACAGGCTCCAGATGCGAGAAGAAAGTTTTCTATTGCACGACCTCTCGCATCACATTTGGTATCACCCCATAGCAAACTGTGAGCATTATAATCTCCAACTAACACATATGGTTCTGGAAGTTGATCAATAAGCTTTTCGAACTCTGTTTTATTGAATGGTTCGTCAGGGGCTATGTAGATGGAGCAGATAGATATAAGACGGTTGAATAGAATAGCGCGAACAGCCGCAACCTCAAGAGAGCTTTGTAGCACAAAGTGCTGGCATGCTACGCTTCTTTGTGCAATGATGGCCACACCTCCAGAAGAGAAATCGCCACCATTTCGATCTCTACGAATAACCACATATTGATTTAAGAAATTCACATGAGTTGACTTTAAATGAGTTTCTTGAACACAGAACACTTTTGGCTGATAGTCATTAGGCAAGTCTGATATCATCTAGGTTATTAAATAGGCCTCTGGCATTCCACTGTAGTATTTGTATGTCCATTTTTGATGTGTTTTGGGTTGTGTGCTCACGGACGGAAAGTAAGCCCACGGACCCTTTCCAGGGGCCGCGACACGAGATTTTTCTTTTTTGGATCGGTCGACAGAGTCGCGCCGATCCTTAGGCGCTGGTTCCGGCATCACGCTCGGTGTTGTGTCCATTGCCACTTGCGAGGCGCTGGACACGCGCTCTTGCGAGCGCTGCATTTGTTTTGAGGGCCTCGCCTCAAAGGACGAGACCTTCGCGGCCCCAGCCCGGAGGTTGGTGGGTCTTTCTTGGATGGCGGAGCAGCACTTGCTGCAACCACCGAGGGGGCGGATGGCGTCACCGCTGGCTCACTACGCGTGTGCCAGACAGGCGCTGGGGGCCGTCGTGGCGCTGCCCCCTGACGCGCCACTTCAGCAAAGCTGGTTTCTGGCAGGCAGGACACCTGCCTTCGTGCCTCTCTAAATGAAATGTTTTGTTTTATTTTAATTGTGATAATTTCCTTTTCTTTTTTCCAGCATGGGCATGACCGTGAGTATGCAACACGCTCCTCATTACAGTTCGCACAGTTATTTATTATTCTTACGTTAAGCTTTATTGGCGCAAGGGCATCTAAGGCCAAAGAGCGCCAGTACAAGTGTTTCATGTCGGTTATTGGTTTAAAAATTAAAACAAATGATTAAAACATGATTAAAAATAAGAAATATCTACGAACCATTTAAAACGCAGTACATTTAAAAGAATGTTACTTTGTTCAAAAAAAGAATGTCGCTTTGCTAAAACCTTCATTTTGTTGGCTGAAAAATTTGTCTGCAAGGCCCAAGACCCTCGCAGTTGAAGTCTTTGCCCGAGCAAGAACTGCGAAGGCTCAGACATACTTTTTATGCACCAGGGGGTACCTCACACTTGAGGCGCAGCCTGGTGCCTAGGATGGAATGATATCATTGTTAAAAATTTCACTTTCCCAAGATAATGAAGAAGCCTCTTAAGGTCAACCACTGCATCAAGTGATAAAAACAGTGCTGGATGAAGTGGGATATGATATCGATAGAGCTCCCTGAAATGGGGTAGTCGTGCTTGGTGAAGCATAGGACATTGTATGAGGACATGCACAACGGTTAGACTCTCTCCACAGTGTATACATGTAGGTGGATCAGTGCCTGTCAAAAGGTGTTTATGTGTGGCATAAGTGTGGCCTCTTCTGAGCCGTGTTAGAGCGACTTCGGCGAACCTGTTGAGTTTTTGGGGGATAACTTTTTTCAGCTGGGGTTTTACAAGGTGGAGTTTGTTGTCGACTTCTATATCCCATTCAGCTTGCCAGTGTTTGCGTAGAGCTCTACGTACAACAGGTTTTAGATCTACACCCGGAACAGAGGTTATATCTATGGTTTGCCGACCAGCGGCTTCTCGTGCATTCTTGTCCACTATTTCATTGCCCGCAATTCCAGAATGACCTGGAACCCAGCAAATAACAATAGAAAGTTTTAAGTTGTAGGCTGCATAGATTTCATTAAGGAGCTTGTTGAAAGTAGGGTTCTTGCTGTACTTGCCACAAGACAGGGCCCTGACAACACTTAAAGAATCTGTGTACACTATAGACTTTTGTATCTTGTGTTGTTATGTGTTGTATAATAAGCAGGGCACCATAGGCTTCCGCTGTGAAAATGCTGGTATGTGTATGCATGGTTCTGGTGTCCGAGAACTTTTGTCCATAAGCTGCGCAAGATACAGATGTTTAAGACTTTGAGCCATCAGAGAAGAACGCGGTTGAACGATATTTTTGTTCAAGGGCCAAGAAATGTTGCTCAATAAGTGCACTTGGACAATTTTCCTTTATGATGTCTTTGAAAGACCAGTCACAAGTAACTGGACATTGCTGCCAGGGAGGGATGTGTTCAACATGGTCACTTTCCTCCAAGTCATTGAAGAAAATTGCAAGTTTTTCTACTGCAGGTCTTATTGCCAATGAAAACGGTGGGGCGATAGAAGGACGGTTTAGGTATAACTGGGTAGTAGACACATCGTTCATAAGTGTTTTACATGGGTGCAGCTTCAGAGACATGATCTTAACTGCATAGTTGACTCCTAGTTACGTGCGCTGATAGTATAGTGGCCACTGATCTGACTCTGCATAAAGGCTTTGAATAAGGCTGGTACGGAAGGCACCAAGTGCCAGCCGGATACCTAGGTGGTATACAGGGTCCAACATTTTCAGTGCTGTCCTTGAATCTGACTGATATACTATACATCCATATTCTATACGTGACAGAACCAGGCTTCGAAACAGAGATATGAGACAGTGCCTGTCTGTCCCCCACGACTGATGCGATAAAATCTTTAAAAGGTTCATGGTCTTGAGACATTTCAACTTCAGCTGTTTTATGTTCTGGATGAAGGTGAGTTTGGAATCAAAAATTACACCGAGGAATTTTTGTTCTTTCGCGATAACTATATTTTGTCCATTCATTAGTATGCAGGGGTCAGGATGCACACCTCGTCGTCTTGAGAACAGCACACTAGTAGTCTTGTCAGTGTTAAACTTAAAACCATTCTCGTCAGCCCATTTTGCAAGTAGGTTAACACCTACTTGTATCTGGCGTTCGCATACAGTCAAGTTACACGATTTGAAACTAATTTGAATGTCGTCCACGTACGGAGAGTATGATATCGCAGGTGGAATAACAGAGTGAAGAGAGTTCATTTTAACTATAAATAGTGTGCAGCTTAATACTCCTCCCTGCGGCACTCCATTTTCTTGGATAATTGTGCGCGATAACACAGTACCTATTCTTATGCGGAACTTCCTTTCAGACAGGTAATATTTTAAGATGGTAATCAACCTGCCACATATACCGAAAGACAGTAGATCTTGCAAGATTCCATATCGCCAGGCAGTATCATATGCCTTCTCAAGATCGAAGGAAACAGACAGACAGTATTGATTGTGTACAAACGCGTCACGTATATACGACTCGAGGGGGACAAGATTGTCAGTTGTGGATCTTGCTGTACGGAAACCAGACTGGCACGGGTTCAATATGTCATTGTATTCCAAGTAATAGACCAAGCGGCGGTTAATCATTTTTTCAAACACTTTGAGTAGGCAGCTTGTGAGGGCGATATGCCTGTATCTATTTACCGCAGAGGGATCTTTGCCCTGTTTAAGGATTGGTAGTACTATTGCCTCTTTCCAAGCAGAGGGTATTTTGCCGGTACTGGAAATCTTGTTGTAAAGTGCTAAAAGGAGATCAGGGTTTCATCAGGGAGATTTCTGATCATTTCATAAGTAATCGTATCAGAGCCAGGAGCACAACTTCCACAGGAACCAAGGGCGAGCTTCAGTTCGTATACTGTTAGTGGTTTATTGTATCCGTCTGAACGAGCCTTGTTCCGGCACAGAGGTACACTTTCAGCTATGCTTTTGTGGCGTAAGAACTTAGTGGTATAGTTTTCTGAGCTTGACATTTTTTCGAAGTGTTCGCCAAGAGCGTTTGCCTGTTCTTCTATTGTATCACAGCAGTCATTCACCAAAGGGAAGGGATTTGGGCCTTGTCCTTCAAGTTTATGCACCCTATTATAAGCCTTGCTGACGTCTGTGTAGGAGTTTATTGAGGATATATAGCGTGTCCAGCTTTCCCGTTTGGCTATACGGCGAACACGCCTTTCATTCGCTTTGCAACTTTTAAAGGTTATCAAGTTTTCTGCTGTTGGGTAGCGAGAAAAAACCCTCCATGCTTTGTTTTGCCGTTTTGTAGCAATTTCACACTCCCGATTCCACCATGGCTTTGCGTTAACCTTATCATTCCTGGACTGCGGTATGCACTGTTTTGCACAAGTAAGAACATATTCCGAAATATAGTTGGCCATCTCTTCTACTCCCAAATGGTCTACCTCTTCGAGGTGTAGTGTACATAGCTCTCTGAATTTCACCCAGTTCGCAACATGAAAGTTCCACTTTTTGGGATATGACGGCCGGTCATCCCGTTGTTTTTTAACTAAAAGAGTTGGAAAATGGTGACTTCCATATGGATTATTAATAACTTTCCAATCTAAGTAAGGTAGGAGTGACGGTGACCCAATGGCTAAATCTATGCATGAATATGTATTGTGTGTGGTACTGAAGTATGTTGGCTCTGGCTTATTGAGCAGACAGGCTCCAGATGCGAGAAGAAAGTTTTCTATTGCACGACCTCTCGCATCACATTTGGTATCACCCCATAGCAAACTGTGAGCATTAAAATCTACAATTAACACATATGGTTCTGGAAGCTGATCAATGAGCTTTTCGAACTCTGTTTTATTGAATGGTTCGTCAGGGGCTATGTAGATCGAGCAGATAGATATAAGACGGTTGAATAGAATAGCGCGAACAACCACAACCTCAAGAGAGCTTTGTAGCACAATGTGCTGGCATGCTACGCTTCTTTGTGCAATGATGGCCACACCTCCAGAAGAGAAATTGCCATCATTTCGATCTTTACAAAAAACCACATATTGATTTAGGAAATTCACATTAGTCGACTTCAAATGGGTTTCTTGAACACAGAACACTTTTGGCTGATAGTCATTAAGCAAGTCTTTGATATCATCTAGGTTATTAAATAGGCCTCTGGCATTCCACTGTAGTATTTGTGTGTCCATTATAGGTGTGTTTTGTGTTCTGTGCTCAAGGATGGAAAGTAAGCTCGAGGACCCTTTCCAGGGGCCGTGACACGAGATTTTTCTTTTTTGGATCGGTCGACAGAGTCGCGCCGATCTTTAGGCGCTGGCTGCGCCTTCACGCTTGGTGTTGTGTCCATTGCCTCTTGCGAGGGGCTGGACACACGCTCTTGCAAGCGCTGCATTTGTTTTGAGGGCCTCGCCTCAAAGCACGAGACCTTCGCGGCCCCCAGCCCGGAGGTTGGTGGGTCTTTATTGAATGGCGGAGCAGCACTTGCTGCAACCGCCGAGGGGGCGAAAGGCGTCACCCCTGGCTCACTACGCGTGTGCCAGACAGGCGCCGGGGGCCGTCGTGGCGCTGCCCCCTGACGCGCCACTTCGGCAAAGCTGGTTTCTGGTAGGCAGGACACCTGTTTTCGTGCCTCCCTAAATGAAATGTTTTGTTTCACTTCAATTGTGATAATTTCCTTTTCTTTTTTCCAGCATGGGCATGACCATGAGTATGCGGCATGTTCCTCATTACAGTTCACACAGTGAGGAGAGTTTTCACAGGCATCAGACGTGTGGTCTTCAGCACTGCATTTTGCGCAAGTTAGGCGGCCTCGGCAGTTCTGCGAACTGTGGCTGAACCACTAGCATTTGAAACATCGTAGAGGGTTTGGAATGTAAGGCCTCACTCGAAGCTTGATGTACCCAGCCTTAACAGAATCGGGCAGTACACTTGAATTAAACGTAAGTATTAGGTGCTTAGTCTGGACTTCTTTGCCATCACGTCTAATCCTAATTGGTTTCACGTTGATGACATTCTGTTCGCTGAAACCCTCCAGGAGCTCAGCCTCAGTCAGCCCTAACAGGTCATCATCTGAAACAACACCACGGGTGGTGTTCATGGTTCGGTGTTGGGTTACTATGATTTTGGTATCTCTAAATTTCACTAGATTAGGCAGTTTCTCATATTGTTTCTGGTCGCGGAGCTCCAACAGGAGGTCACCACTTGCCATTCTTGATGCTTTATATCCTGGGAATAGATTTCCGTCAAAGACTTCGAAACAATGATGATGATGATGATATATGGTGTTTTTTGGCGCAAGGGCCATTTGATGGCCAAAGAGCGCCAGTTCATTCGACAAGGAATGTGGACGATGATTGTGATTAGCGGCTGTATAAGGGCCATAAAATTCCTCGCGGTAAGGCGGGTAAAAACATACAAGTAATAAAATCATCACCATGCCGTGAAAGGTTTGTGTGGTGTGAATAGATAACAAAAGTTGGTGATAATAAAAACGATGGTGTATATGTATGGCATTAGCACAAGTGCCTCACTGGTTCATACCCTTGCATGCAAGGGCCGTGAGGCAAGTGCTTTCCTGTGTAGCCACCGCAGCAAAAACCTCCCTGGAGAGGTTGTGCTACGGGATGCCCGGGTATATGATATGAAAATTACGAATTTCTTTTAAAAACGCTAACAATGATTTATGACTAAAAAGCGGTTCCCTACCAACGAACATTGCAGGGTGTAAAGGTATATGTTGTCGGTAGGGTGATGGAAAATGCTGTTTTCTTATAGTTTCTAAGTGTTTACACTGGATTAACACGTGAAGGACGGTTAATGGTTCACCACATCTGTCACACAATGGTGGATCGCCACCAGACAAAAGATATGTGTGTGTCGTGTATATGTGTCCTATCCTGAGTCTCGTTAGTATAACCTCTGTATGACGCGATTTTAATACTGGCAGCCAATGACCAAGGTGTGGCTTGATAATGTGTAGTTTGTTTTGTGTGTGTGTATCCCACTTGCTCTGCCAGTAGTCCCTGATGTTTCGTTTGAGAGACGGCTTAAGATCAAGGGCCGGGATAATTATGGGTGTAGGGCGAGTGCTTTTGTGGACGGATGCAGCAAGCTGATCCGCCCTCACATTGCCTTGGATCTCACGATGCCCTGGCACCCAGCACACTACAACATGTTGTTTTAGTGTGTAGAGTGTGCCCAAAATGCAGTAAAGTGAGACAAGGACCGGGTTTTTTTCTTTTTTTAGGACTGTGCAGAGCCGTTACCACACTGAGGGAGTCTGTATAAATTACTGCTTTTTTATTTGTAGTTGTTTGATGTGTTTAGCTGCCACAAGTATCGCGTAAGCTCCTGCTGTGAAGATACTTGTGCTTGGATGTAGAGGGCCAGCATCCGAAAAGGATGGGCCGACAGCAGCGTTGGACACAGAGGAGTTGGACTTGGAAGCATCTGTAAAGAACTCAGGACGTGTGTATTTGTGTTGAAGTTCCAGGAAGTATGTTCGGATATGGGCAATAGGCGCATGTTTTGTAACTTCTAGAAAGGACACATCGCCGTCTATAGGCTGCCATTGCCACGGTGGCGGATATGCTACAGGAGCCATTAAACTGTGTTCTAGTGAGACTCCAGCTTCCTCGGCTAGACTTTTCAGGCGAACTGAGAAGGGCTGCCTCATCGAAGGTCTGTTTTGAAACAGAAATGAGCTCGACAAATCATTAATGGTAGAGTTTGAGGGGTGCTTTTTATCTGCTTTCACCTTAAGGAAATAAACAAAAGACATATAAGTTCTCTGCAGATGAAGCGACCACAAATTTGACTTAACATAAAGGCTTCCTACGGGGCTGGTGCGAAAAGCACCCGTAGAAAGGCGGATGCCCAAATGGTGCTCGGGGTCCTGCATCTTTAAAGCACTTTGAGTTGAAGACTGATAAACAACGGCCCCATAATCTAAGCGGGCGCGAATGAGGCTTCGATACAGATTTATGAGGCATTGCCTATCACTACACCAAGTAGTACGTGACAGCACTTTTATAACATTCATGGCTTTTAAACATTTTATTTTTAAATTCTTGATGTGCAGAATGAAGGTCAGCTTGTTGTGCAAGATTAAGCCTTAGAACTTATGTTCGGCTTTGACGGACAGACGTTGCCCGTTCAGTCGAATGTCAGGTTCAGAGTGCATGCCTCTCTTTCGAGAGAACAAGACACACGTGCTTTTTTGAGGGTTAAGTCGAAATCCGTTTTCATCTGCCCATTTGGAGACCTTGTTTAAGCCCAGCTGAACCGGCCGCTCACACATTGCCAAGTTGCATCACTTAAAGTCAAGCTGAACGTCGTCGACATATGTACAATAGAACATACTGTGGGGGATGGACAAGTACAAAGAATTCATTTTGATAATAAAAAGTGTGCAACTAAGCACACCACCTTGTGGCACGCCTGTTTCCTGGACAAATGTTTGGGAGAGAACACTGCCCACACGGACACAGAATGTCCGGTTTGACAGGTAACTTTCGATTATATGAAACATTCTTCCGTGCACACCAAGGTGGAACAGATCTCTTAGAATTCCAAAACGCCATGTTGTATCATAAGCCTTTTCGATATCGAGGAACACAGAGAGAAAATATTGTTTATGGACGAAGGCGTCTCTGATCTGGGCCTCGATACGAACAAGGTGGTCTGTGGTGGATCTGCTTTCTCGAAACCCGCACTGAAATGGGTCGAGCAAATTGTTTGTTTCAAGGATATGTACAAGTCGGCAGTTTATCATTTTTTCGAAGACTTTGCACAAGCAGCTTGTAAGTGCAATAGGCCTATAACTTCAAGCTAAAGAAGGGTCCTTGCCCTCTTTCAAAATGGGAATAATAATAGCCTCTTTCCAGGAGGTAGAGTTAGTGCCAGAAAACCAGATGGCATTGTACTAACAAAGTAAGGTTTTTCGTGTTTCGGCTGGTAGGTTTTTTAACATTTCATACACCACACGGTCAGAACCTGGAGCAGAAGTACTGCAGGAGTTTAGAGATGTTCGGAGCTCAGCTAGACTGAAAGCTTGGTTATATGCCTCGTATCTAGTGGATTTGTGTTCTAGTTCTTTATTCTTTTATTCTTTATTCAGTGAGTACCCCGCTTTGCTCAAAAAGGCGTTACAGCAGGGGGGTTACAGACTGGAATAAAACAATTCTTCGTTTATACAGCACACTTGCTCGTCTTGCAGCTGGTTCCAATCTCTAATGGTCATCACAAAAAAGGAATTATAAAACATGGTCGTTCTTGCTCGATACTCTTTCACTTTGCGTCGGTGGTCATGTCGACTAGATATGTAGCTGGGTTCACTGAAATAGTTATGACGGTCAATCCCAGTCCGCCCATGAAAAACAGAAAAGAAAAACTTCAAACGCAGTTTTTTCCTGCGTAAAGAAAGCAATTCCCAACCCAATTCAGCTTTCATAGCACTGCAGCTGTCTCTCCGCTCGTACCGCCCTAAAACAAACCGCGCAGCTCTGTTTTGTATTTTTTCAAGCTTATCAATCAAGTTCGCCTGCATCGGGTCCCACACGGGACATGCGTATTCCAAAATCGGTCTAATACATGTGAGATAGGCCGTATTTTTTAATGTTCGGGGTGCCAATCTTAGGTTCCTCTGAATGAAATTTAGAGCCCTTGCCGCTTTGCTAACAACGTGATCAACATTGGCATTCCATGAGCAATCATGCGACAAAACAACGCCAAGATATTTGCATGTTGGTTCGGTAATAACAATATGCGTATCTATGGTGTACGCCGTTACTATTGGTTTCTATTCTTCTTCTGTATTTTTGGAAAGTGTCAGTATAGTGGGACGAGCTGGATATCCGTTCAAAGTGTGCACCGAGGAATTTTGCCTGGTCTTCCAAGGTATCACCCTGAGTGTTTACGAGTGGAAGTGTGTGTACTTGTTTTCCTGCTATCCTACCGACCATGTTCCAGACTTTGGCCTCTTGTGTATATGAATTTATCCCTGATAAAAACTTGAGCCAACTTTTTCTTCTGGCCTGCCGGCGCGGTCTCCTGCCTCGAGATTTTATTTTCTTAAAGATCTCAAGGTTTTCCGCTGTCGGCGAGTTCCGCAGCAACCTCCATGCCCTGTTCTGTTCCTTTCGCGCATTCTGACACTCAGTGTTCCACCACGGGACGTGTCGTTTGCCGGGAAGTCCAGATGTTTGTGGAATGCACTTGGCTGCTGCGTCAGTAAGAAAGGCCGTGAAGTACTGCACAGCTTCATCTATGCCTAATCCGCATATTTCAGTCCAACTTAAGTGAGTTATTTTTTGAAATTGTTCCCAGTCAGCTTTGTTTATCAGCCATTTGGGAACATGTGGAGGACATTCATGTATTATTGGTGTACTCAAAACCAAAGGAAAATGGTCACTTCCGTATGGGTTATTTATGACTTTCCACTGAAGTAATGATACAAGTGAAGGAGATGCGATACTGAGGTCTAAGGAGGAGTAAGTATTGTTTGCAAGGTTATAATATGTTGCCTGTTTTCTATTCAACAGACAAGCACCTGATGAAAAGAGGAACTGCTCGATGAGACGACCTCGTGCATCACATTGACAGTCACCCCATAAACCGCTGTGCGCATTCAGGTCCCCTAGAATTAGATAAGGTTCTGGTAACTCGTCTATTAAAGAGTGAAAATCATGTTTTTCCAGGCGGTGTTGCGGCGGTATGTATAGAGAGCAGATGGTGACGAGCTTATTCAACAGAAATGCTCGAACAGCCACTGCCTCTAGGGATGTTAGTAGTGGTAGATGGCTACATGCTACTCCTCGATTAACAATAATGGCTACACGACCAGACGATGCCACAGCATCATCTCTGTTCTTTCGAAAGACAACACATTGACGCAAAAAATTCATATTCTTGGATTTTATGTGTGTTTCCTGTACACACAGCACTTTTGGAGAATGTTTGTTTAGAAGTTCTTGGACATTGTCGAGGTTTCGAAGTAGTCCTCTGACGTTCCATTGTATAATTTGCGTCTCCATTATGGGAGTAAAGAAGTGCTGTGTGTACGAAATGAGTGTGGCTGGTGTCTAAAGAGAGAAGTGACTTATCTTACAGAGCCTTTAGAAGGCCCTGTAATTACCGTTTTGTCTTTTTTAGAGCGGTCGAGGGAACCCCGCCGCTTTTTTGGCGCAGTCTGCGCCGGTGCAGTTGATGTGTCCATCGCCTCAGGAGAAGCGACAGATAATGTTTTCGTTGTAGGCTTCGTCGTGACAGACGGAGCCTTAAACCCCACCGGGCTGGAGGTCGAGGGGACCTCTTTAGTTTGTGTGGTGCCCTGGCTGCTGCCAAGGTTCACAGGAGCCTTCGGTGGGGCTGTATTCAAGGAGGGTGGGGCAGCCGAGGCTGCTCCCCCCATGGGGGCTTGTGGCGTTTGCCTGGGCACGCTGGGCGTGGTCCAAGGCATTGCCGAAAACCGAAGTGGTGCTGACCCCCCTCGCACGACTTCGGCATACGATGTGTTCCCAGAAAAATGCGGGGAAACGCGCTGCCGCGCTTCTTTGTATTAATAATTTCTTTTTCCATTTTCCAGGCCACGCATGACCTGGAATATGCAGGATGGTCACCCTCACAGTGCACTTGTAGCTGAGAGTCATCGTCAGCGGTATGACCTTTGGTGCCGCATTTCGCGCAGGTAATCTGTCCTCGGCAGCTCTGGGAGCCGTGCCCGAACTTCTGACACTTAAAGCAGCGCCTCGGGTTGGGTATGTATGGTCTAACTGGCAGTTTAAGATATCCTGTTGCTATTTCAGTTGGGAGGGTGCTAGATGCGAAAGTTAGTATGATGTGCTTCGTTGGGATTTCCTTATTTTCTCTTCTTATTTTGATACACTGCACCTGAATGACGTTTTCCTCTTTCCAGCCTGTTAGAAGTTCATCATCAGAGAGGTCCATCAGGTCTCCATCTGATACAACACCCTTCACTGTGTTCATGGTTCGATGTGGTGTGATTGTGATAGGCTGATCCTCAAATGCTCTGAGTTTATGTAGTCTTCGGTACTGTGCGTTGTCCTTTATTTCAAGTAACAGGTCACCACTGGCGGTCTTTGTGGCCTTGTAGCCTGCGCCCAGCGTTTCTATGAGAGATTTGGACACTAGGAAAGGTGAAATACTTCTAGCTGTCTTTTCTGTACTTTCACAGTGAATTATGTGGTATTTGGGGAAGTTATCTTTTTTGTTTGGAACAAACTCAAAAATTGCATCGGTGCGCCACCTCTTGGAGGGGCGATTAGTTGTAAGAGGGCTAGGGGTTCTCATAAATTTGATAGCTTATTCGGCGGCCATGCCAGCCACCCACCACCGAGCCCAACAAGGGGACGCTGCGAGACGCGAAGGAGGCGCAGGCGCCAGCCGTACATGGCCGCTATAACCTAATATATTGATACAAAGTATCACTACCAGGAAAAATAAGGGAAGCGTGGGCAGAGAAGGAAGACGACGTTGCCTCCACTGCGATACCCCTGAGTGGGTACGAGCCATGGCGGTGATCATCGTCATTGGACTGTGATCGCGGACTCAGGGCCAATTAAAAACCCCCATTAATTTACCTCGCCTTGTGTAACATTAATTTACCTCGCCTTGTGTAACAATTTGGTGGAAGGTGCTGGGTAGGACGAACCCAAAGACGGGAGCTTCACTACCAGGACTTCGTCGCAGCCGCCGCCTCGCCGGACTTCCACCTTCACCGATCGTAATGGCCCAAGAGCAGCCATCCAACGCTTCGAGGCCAACTCCGATGGGTTCCGTGCCGTACTACAGAGTGCCACCAAACTTCGGCGGGACCTCAGGAGAAGACGTCGACGTGTGGCTCAAGAACTACAAGCGGGTGAGCAGAAGCAATGGCTGGGACTCGAACGAACAGCTCAATCATGTCGTATTCTCGTTAACTGACACCGCCCTTATGTGGTACGAGAACCACGAGGACATGTTAACGACTTGGGAACGTTTTGTTGAAGAAGTGCAGAAGTGCTTCGGCGATTCGGACGCAAAGAAGAAACGCGCGGAGCAGACATTGTCTCAGAGGGCACAGCTTCCAGCAGAAACATGTACGACATACATTGAAGAAATATTGAAGCTGTGCAAGATTGTGAATGGGAGGACGTCTGAAGAAGACAAGGTTGGACACGTTCTCAAGGGTATAGCCGAAGACGTGTACAATTTCTTAATTGGGAAAGACTGCTTGAACTCCGTGTCCGACGTGATGAAGCACTGTCGTACCTTTGAATCTCTCAAGATGCGACGAATTTCTCCCAAATTCGGCCGCCTGTCCAACGTCCCCACTGTGGCTAGTGTTGAAACAGTGCCACCTAACGACCTTGCTTTGACCATACGGCAGATCGTTAGAGAAGAGCTGCTTCGATGTCAGCAGAGCTATCATCGCCCCAGCGATTTTCAGGATAGGTACATAAGCGAACCAGAACGTGTGCGAACTCTTGCTTCTCTTCCACCATGGCAACCTTCGATAAACGCAACAGACGCTTATGAATATCAAGGCACACGGCAGGCTGGATTTCCCCGTCAACCACCTCCCAACTACGAACGAAGTTTTCGTCCACCTGTTTACCTAACATCTACTCCCTACAGGGCCCCCGAAGGACGGTACCACTATCCCATGCCTTCCGAGAGGAGTCGTTACTCTGAGCAACAACGTGCCCCTCGACCAAGTCCGGTATGCTACAACTGTGGTGTCCCGGGTCATATCGCACGTTTTTGTGACCACCGCCCATATCAGCGACAGTCTTGGCCTTTGTATCACCAACATTTCGACTATCCGCACTCCACGTCACGGAAACCACGCGCACCTACCGGGTCACGCTACCCCTCGCCGGCCTATGATCGAAGTTTGACGCCACTTCCAGCTCCCCGTGCTCCACGATCGCCGTCGCCACGGCAACGCGCACGTACACCGCCGCCGGAAAACTAGTCGGTGCGGCCAGTGGGGGTGAAGCCGCAAGATCACAGGTGCTATCTACAGATATACCCCCGTCAGCGTTTATGTTGAAGAACAAAGTTCATGTAGTTGTCGATGGAGTGGCTACTATGGCACTTGTGGATACAGGCGCGACAGTTTCGGTGATGAGTGTAAATTTTAAGAACCTGCTAGGACCAAAAGTGTTGTTTCGCCTGAACCGTGGGGTGACATTTCGTGGTGTAAGTGGTGACGTGTTGTGTCCGGTGGGATATTGTACTGTGGACGTGTTGCTGTGTGGCAAGGTGTTTTGCACAGAGTTCGCGGTTATTCCGCGGTCTACACATGACGTTATTTTGGGTATTGACTTCTTGTGTGAGTGTGGGGCAACTG
The DNA here is from genome assembly GCF_043290135.1 of Rhipicephalus microplus. NCBI lineage: Eukaryota > Metazoa > Arthropoda > Arachnida > Ixodida > Ixodidae > Rhipicephalus > Rhipicephalus microplus. The sequence goes on from NC_134700.1 coordinate 88,738,643, forward strand.
TAGACTGCAGAAGTGGGCATCTTTCTATACACGGTACTTTCCCAACGGCGCTCTTGGAGAATTCTTGTCCGGAGGAATGCATCTTTTTCGTCTTCGTGGATACAGTGGTTCCTGCATTTTCTGCTGTGTGTGTTCCTGTGACATGTTCCAGTAAAAACTGTGGCACGTTTCACGCCACGCTCGAATTGATTCCCTCGGCATGCCTGAAAAAGAACATTCTCATTCCCCATTGTATAGTGTCAGTCGTTGATGGACGGGCAGGTGTGTGGACAATGAACAGTTCCATGGAGCCTGCAATTCTGCCAGGCGGCATGAAACTTGCAGTATTTAGACCCGAGTCATGTACGCCGCTGGTTGCGCTTGTTGATGCTACAAGCCAAAATGAACATTTAGGCTTAGAAGGTTCAGAAGATGCCCAATTGCTACAAATGGTCAGCAAGTCACTTGACCAAAGCAAACGTCATACCCTGCTCGACGTTCTGTCTAAGCACTCGAAAGTGTTCGATTTTTCTAAATACAGCCAAAGGCCCTTAATCCCAGCGTCCCGGATACGTCATCAGATCCACACCGAATCGGCGCATCCCATTAGGCAGAAACCTTACCGAGTGGCACCATCGGAGCGCAAGATCATCAACGAGCAAGTTCAAGAGATGCTGGAAAAGGGAATAATACAGGAATCGGCGAGTCCGTGGGCTGCTCCCGTCATTCTAGTGAGGAAGAAGGATGGTACGTGGAGATTTTGCGTTGACTACCGCCGACTGAATTCTGTTACCAAAAAAGACGTCTATCCACTGCCGCGCATCGATGACGCTCTAGACTGCCTGCATTCCGCGTCCTACTTTTCATCTGTTGACCTGAGATCAGGTTACTGGCAAATTCCGATGCACGCAGCTGACAAAGAAAAGACGGCATTTGTTACGACTGACGGACTTTACGAGTTCAACGTTATGCCATTCGGATTATGTAATGCTCCTGCGACATTCGAAAGATTTATGGACTCTATATTGCGTGGTTTAAAATGGCATATATGTATGTGTTACCTTGATGATGTCGTAATTTTTGGCCGTACGTTTGAGGAGCACAACACTCGCCTAGACCTCGTGCTCAGCTGCATTGAAAAAGCTGGCCTTGTATTGAATTCAAAAAAGTGCCACTTTGGCGAGCGACAGACATTGGTGTTAGGACATCTCGTCGATAAAGATGGCATTAGACCTGACCCACAAAAGACCGCGGCCGTTGAATCGTTCGAGCGTCCTAAATCTGTGAAACAACTGCGTAGCTTCATCGGGCTCTGCTCGTATTTCCGCCAGTTCGTACCCAAGTTTGCGGATGTGGTTCACCCCCTGACGAGCCTTCTACGCAAGAACAGCCTGTTTCAGTGGACCTCCGAGTGTGATGCCCCTTTTCACAAGCTGAAGTGTTTGTTAACTTCGCAGCCGATACTTCGGCACTTCAATCCTTCGTCGCCCACGGAAATTCACACAGATGCAAGTGGCATCGGTATCAGTGCCGTTCTCGTTCAGCGTTCTGGCAAGAAGGAGCACGTTGTGGCGTACGCAAGTCGTTCTTTAAGCAAGCCTGAACGCAACTACACAGTGACCGAACAGGAATGCCTAGCGGTAGTCTTTGCCGTGCAACGGTTTCGCTCATACATCTATGGTCGCCCGTTCCCTATCGTCACAGATCACCATTCCCTGTGTTGGCTGATCAACCTTCGTGACCCATCCGGCCGCCTCGCACGATGGGCCATTCGTTTGCAAGAACATGTCTTCACCATCTTATACAAGACTGGCCGTCTACACACTGATGCGGATTGCCTCTCCAGAATGCCGCTACCATCGACAGATTGTGAAGACGATAACTTTGACCACCTTATCGCTTCGCTGTCGTCTGGCTTTCCCGATGCCGTGACTTTCGCCGCTTAGCAGCGTAATGACCCAAGCTTGAAAGCTCTCTTTCCTGGAGCGAGAAATTCATTAAGCGAAGGCCGATTGTGCGTCCGAAATGGTCTTCTTTACCAGAGAAACTTGTCCACAACGGGCGCCCGCTTTCTGCTGGTTGTTCCTGCGTCCGTCCAAACGTCTGTTCTGCGTCTCACGCATGATGACCCCACCTCTGGCCATCTAGGCACCGCACGAACACTTAGTCGCACGAAAGAGCGGTTCTATTGGCCGAAAATGAGCAAAACAATTCAGAACTACGTGGCCAGCTGTATGCAGTGCCAGAGCCACAAGCGGCCCTCCTCGGGTCCAGTTGGTCACCTGCAAACTGTAAAGCCTCCCAGTTCCGCTTTTGAAAAGGTCGGCATTGATCTGATGGGACCATTTCCACGCTCCTCAAAAGGTAGCCGGTGGATAATTGTATGCGCCGACTACCTGACGCGGTACTGCGAGACGGCTGCCTTATGCTCCGCCACGGCAGTCCAGGTCTCGGAGTTCCTGTTGAACTCAGTCATCCTCCGACACGGACCTCCTCGCGTGATAATAAGTGACCGTGGTCGACAATTTACCGCTGATATTGTCGAATCATTACTTCATTTGCGTGCCTCCAAGTTCCGACACCTAACTGCGTATCATCCGCAAACTAACGGTCTCACCGAGCGTACAAACCGAACGTTGATCAACATGTTGTCAATGTACGTCGCCTCTGACCACGAAAACTGGGATGAAGTATTACCGTTCGTCACGTACGCCTTCAACACGTCGAAACACGAAAAGACAGGCTATAGCCCTTTCTATCTGCTCTACGCTCGCTCACCTCGACATACGCTGGACCCTATCTTTCCTTTTGTCATCCATGACGATTTAACAATTGCTGAAACCTTGTGTCGTGCAGAAGAGACCCGTCGACTTGCCTGCTTACGTACACTGGCAGCGCAAGAGTCCTCCAAAACTCGCTACGACAGTCAACACAGGCATGTAACCTATGCCCCCGGTGATCTAGTGTGGGTGTGGACCCCAATACGCAGACGTGGCTTGAGCCAAAAGCTACTGGCACGCTATGCCGGTCCTTTTGTGATACTCCGTCGTGTCAGCGAGGTCAACTATGAAATTGCACGTGTCACCACTAGTGGCCGACGTTCATGCAATACGGAGGTGACGCATGTTGCCCGCCTGAAGCCGTTTACACGAAGGATGCAAGAATGACTCGCCCAGAGGGCTTCGTCTGAGAGAGGAGGAATGATATACCAGGAAAAATAAGGGAAGCGTGGGCAGAGAAGGAAGACGACGTTCCCTCCACTGCGATCCCCCTGAGTGGGTACGAGCCATGGCGGTGATCATCATCATTGGATTATGATCGCGGACTCAGGGCCCATTAAAAACCCCCATTAATTTACCTCGCCTTGTGTAACAATATCTACCCAAGGTTGGATATTTACACTAGGTTAACCCTTGCCACCAGGAAAAATTGGAAGTAAAATGAAGTGAGGAGAAGACAGGAAAGATGTAGAGTGAGAACAAAAGACGAAGATGTAGGGAGAGAGAGATAGGAAAAGGCGACTGCCGAATTCCCCTGGGTGGGTCAGCCCAGGGGTGCCGTCTACGTGAAGCCGGGGCCAAAGGGGTGTGTTGGCTTTGCCGGGGGGCCTTCAAGGTCCAATCACCCAGCGTCGGCTCAACCCCCAGGATCACCTTTTCCCCGGACGCGGCAAAGCCACGCACGGCTAGGCGTGGGAGGGAGTAGAAACTCCCCCGTTAGCTCGGGTCCGTAGTGTCGCTACACACCAAACGCCTACTTGCGCAGGCGCCCCTGCGGGGGACTTCGAAACAAGAAAAGGTGAAATTGTTCTCACTGGTTTGCCGGGTGTGTCAGCATAGATAACGTGGAATCGGGGAAAGGATACTCTCTGGTGACCAAAAAACTGGAATACTTCATCGGTGCGCCCTCTTTTCTGAGGGCGATCAGGGAGTGGGGGGAAGGAACAAGCCATAAGAAAAAGTTCATTTTCGGCAGCAGCGCCAGCCACCCACCATGGAGTCCTACAAGGGGACGCTGCAGGGTCTGTAAGCACAGGACCTGCAGACGCCAGCTGTACACCACCACTATAACCGAATATGATGTATCCAAGGTAGGATAGCCATACAGGGTTAACCCTTCCCGCCGGGAAACACGGAAGTCAACGGAAGAAAGTAGAGGACAGGAAAGATTTGAAGTAAGAGAAAAGACGAAGATGTAGGAAGAAAAAGATAGGAAAAGGTGACTGCCGATTTCCCCTGGGTGGGTCAGCCCAGGGGTGGCGTCTACGTGAAGCCGGGACCAAAGGGGTGCGTTGCCTCAGCCGGGGAGCCTTAAAGGTCCAATCACCCAGCGTCAGCTCAACCCCCAGGATCCCCTTTTCCCCGGACACGGCAAAACCACGCACGGCTAGGCGTGGAAGGGAGTCGAAACTCCCCCGTTATCTCGGGTCCGTGGTGTCGCTACACACCAAACGCTTACTTGCGCAGGCGCCCCTGCGGAGATAGTAACATGTTGGTTGGACATATACGCAGTGCACAGAACGGAATACAACTCAATTATTACCGAATTTCTGAATGTAAAAAGTGATCTTAATGCAATAATGATGATGATATATGGTGTTTTTTTGGCGCAAGGGCCATTCGATGGCCAAAGAGCGCCAGTTCATGGGACAAGGAATGTGGACAATGATTGTGATTAGCGGCTGTATAAGGGCCATAAAATTCTTCGCAGTAAGGCCAGTAAGAACATACAAGTAATAAAATCATGACTATGCCATGAAAGGTGTATGTGGTGTTAATAGATGACAAAAGTTGGTGATAATAAAAGACGATGGTGGATATGTATGGCTTTACCACAAGTGCCTCACTCATTCATACACTTTCGTCCAAGGGCCGTGAGGCAAGTGCTTTCTTGTGTAGCCACCGCAGTGAAAACCTCTCTGGAGAGGTCGTGCTAAGGCATGCCCGGGTATATGATATGAAAACTATGAATTTCTTTTAAAAACGCTAACAATGATTTATGACTAAAAAGCGGTTCCCTACCGACGAACATAGCGGGGTGTAAAGGTATATGTTGTCGGTAGGGTAATGAAAAGTGTTGTTTTCTTATAGTGTCCAATTGTTTGCACTGAATTAAAATGTGAAGAACTGTTAGTGCTTCACCACATTTGTCACACAATGGTGGATCGCCACCGGACAGAAGATATGAGTGTGTCGTGTATGTGTGTCCTATCCTGAGTCTCATTAATGTTACCTTTGTATGATGCGATTTTGATACTGGAACCAATGGCCAAGGTGTGGCTGGATAACGTGTGGTTTGTTTTGTATGTGTCTATCCCACTTGCTCTGCCAGTAGTCCCTGAGCTTTCGTTTGAGAGACTGCTTAAGATCAAGGGCCAGGATTGATATGGGTGTAGTGGCGGTGCTTTTGTGGACGGATGCAGCGAGCTGATCCGCCGTCACGTTGCCTTGAATCTCATGGTGCCGCGGTACCCAGCACACTACAACATGTTGTTTGAGTGTGTGGAGTGTGCACAAAATGGAGTAAACTGAGACGAGGACTGGGTTTTTGTGTTTTTAAGAGTGTGCAGAGCCGTTACCACACTGAGGGAGTCCGTATAAAAACTGCTTTTTGTATTTGTAATTGCTTGATGTGTTTAGCCGCCACAACCCTACTGAAACGTTCCGTATGAAATCTTACGGAAAATATATGGACTCCGTAACATTTCCTTATGCTACATACGGAAACAATATGGAGTTTTATGGAAATATACGGAAGTTGTATGGCATTTAGGGAAAGCTTCTTATGGAGTAAATAGAAGGATAAGGAAATTTTATGGCGTATACGGAGAGTTTTTTATGGAGTATACGGAAAGATAAGGAAAATGTATGGCATATATGGAAAGCTTTTTATGGAGTATATGGAAGGATAAGGAAGTTTTATGGCGTGGATGGAGTGAGTTTTATGGAAAATATGGAAAGATAAGGAAACTTATGGAGCATACAGAGAGTTAATTATGGAAGATATGGAAGGATAAGGAAAGTGTATGTAGTGTACAGAAGCTTTCATAAGGAAAATGCAGAATGTAAGGTATTACGGAAATATACAAATTTTGTAAGGTGCTAACGAAAATGTGCAATAGTGTATGAAAGGCATGTGCATTGTTGCAAAAATGTGGAAACTCTACAGTTGTCACATTTTCAGCAGGAAATCCGAGCTCTACAAAGTTATAAATGAATGCACAGCGACATATATAGTACAAAAGAATAACGCAGGCTAGTCTGTGTTGTCAGTCACCGCTGTTCGCCCTTTTCCAGAATGAATACAACTTCTGCAGATGACCAGGTGCTAAAATCTGTCAAAAGGAAATTGTGTCATTCACAAGGAATGACAATAACTGTCATTTTACTTGCATGCTGTCACACGAAAACAAATCAAGCAAAAATGCATAACTTCAAGGGCTCGTTTTTTGGTAGAAACAATAATAATGAAAACTAAATTTAATGTGAATGAACTTGTCAATATTAATGAAATTGTTCTCATTAACATTGGCAAAGAGAAATGTCATTTTAAAATATCGACCATGAGCTTAGCTCTCCTGAGCACCGACAAAAGAAATAAAAATTTATGAAAACTAATTGCATGTAGCCTAAATATAATTTTTATTGATAGTATGTGCTCCCACAATATAAATACAGCTATACACAACTTGCCACAGCTTCATGACAGAAACGAGGTAGGGGCAGAGGGAGTGGTCAGAAAAATAATTAAGTATGAGAGCACAACTGATATGTACAAACACATAATGGTGCTTATTATTGATGCACGGATGGTCGTGTATAGAGCTGGGTCGTTTTGAGATTTTCAAAAGCATTGTTTCAGACCACCATGCAGATTACGCTTCAATTGTAGTGCTACATAAGACACAACTTATGGGCCAGCTTTAATGAATATTGAGATTATAGGTTAAACAAATGCTTTAGAATATATCATATCATGGCTGCATGGACGCATACAAGTTATGTAAAGCGCAATAAAGTGAGGACGCATGAGCTTCTCTTGATGCTTCAGTTCTACATAGATGCTTCAACTGTGCTGCAAAGAAATTTATCCAATGTCTGTGTGTGCAACATTGTCCATTTTAAACTATCTATATGTATATATAAAATTCCTACTGCGAGTTAAGCTACGAAGCACTTCATAACTCTTCCTTTTATTAAGGGCAATTTTTCAAACAATCAACATTATTCATTTTCTGTCTCATGACTTCGTGCCCGCAATTCTTGGTTTGGCTCGATCACAATTGTGCAGCCCTTATTTTGGAGGAATCAAAAAACATCAACCAAAATATATTTTCGAACTGCTTCTCGGTGATATTGCCTTCCCTCAACTGCCACAGCTTGAGATGAGTCATATAGCAAGTCTCGCGCATACCTAGGGCCTACCCTTGAAGAAACTGGTCCGGCTGTGAAATGCTCAGTTTTTTCTCAAATAAATTTTTTGGTTTGAGTTTTCTCACTTCTCGAGTCCCTTCACAATCAAGCAGACCCAATGTTCCCCTTAGTCCTTAATTGTGTTATATCATGAAATAAATAAAAAAAATTAATAATGAAAATAAAAATACTAATAACTGTTGCGCAAAAAACACAGTCCCACATACGTACTTGAACGCAATATTGCTTTTATTTTGTTTTAGAACCTAAGGCATTAGAAAAGATAGCAGTACAATAAAAACGTTAAGAAAAACAAAAAAAATAGATTTGGCGAGACTCGAATCTGCGCCACTCAGTTGTGCTCGCGTAGGTGAACTGAGTGCGTTAGCTTGCTAAGCTAATCGCGCTGAAGGGTATGCTAAGTTTAAGTTATGTATATAAACTTTATTTTTACACGCTATGTGTTGGCATATTTACGTACGATATACGATCGTATCTATTGTTGTGTGCATATGTTTTGTGATTGTATATTTGTCACATGCTTTTCCCATGTCTTTCAACAATAGATTGCTGCCCCGCCGCCGCGGATGAAAACAAGTATTTTCACACCCACACACAAGCTTGAGCAGTTGAAGGTTGTTTCCCGGGGCTCTCTTGCGATGGAGTCAGCCACCACAGGGAATTAGAGTGATATGCCATTAATTCCTGCATCTAGCTGTATTCCACTTTGGAGCTCTATCGCTTGATGACAAATCGAGCGCGGGGCGCGACGCTATTGCGCACGACCATGCCTCGCGTAGTGGCGACATCAGCTCATTGCGCCGGCCGGCTTGCTTCGATTTTCTTCAGAGCGAAGAAATGTCATACCTTGAAAGATTGCGTACTGCACTATGTCAAACAGTTACTGCTTTGTAGCCATCCTATGATTCATTGAGAATTGATAACTCTGATATCACTACTGTAGAGCTTTGCGTTGGCGACACGCACCGAACGTGAGACCGCACTACGTCAGTCATAGAAGCAGTAGGAGGCTGTCGTCTGCTAGAAGAAAAACAAAACAAAGACCTGCGAAAATATTATTAAGTTGTAACTTGTTTTTAACTAACCGTTTATCACTTTTAAAGTTATTTTGCCAGATAACATACATTTTTTTCAGTTTATAGCAGCGACAGATGTTTTTTTTATTTTCCTCACACAGATACCCAAGTCAAATCCATTCACAGCTAAAGCCACATGTTGTTTGTCTTCTTTGTTTTTGTGGGCATGCCGTTTCGGTGCGTGTCTCATGTGTTCGCGGTGCTACACACGAGAGCACGAAATGTTAATTTTAAGCAAGGAAGCGCCGTTCCTCGTTCGTGTGATGTGCTAAGATTGCGCCCTATTCCCGCGGTTGTTCGAGTGCGGATCAAGTGCGAGTCGTCCAAGGAATCGGCGGGTTGGGCGGGCGCTCGAAGGACTCCGAGGTGACGGCTGACGCCTGTGGTCGCTTCCCTCAGGACAGTATGAAAGAAACTAAAGGTAAGGGGGACACGTTTTTATGTAGACCAAGTATGACACTCAGTGCAAGTGTGTGTGGCTGCACTAGAACGAGGCGTCGTGAAACGGCAACCTTACGCGCCTTTGCGAGTGCGGTTGCCGATTCGCTTTGACAACGCTAACGCCCGCAGAGCCATGGCGCATCGGCGCGGCTTTACTGGAGCTAATTCGAGACAACTGCGGCAACATGCATGTGTATGGTGATCGATTTTTTCATATGTGCAATGTAGTGAGGAAGACGCACACGGTGCTTGCTACGTTGTTGATTGAACGAAGCCTGCAGTGCCATTTGATGCAAAGCAGCATTTTGTTTACGTTCGCGGGCGATACAATTTGTAACTTGGCTCGATTCACCTAGCCAACCACCTAAGTGGGTTGATTAGCATACGTTCACGGTAGAGCGTTATTATGCCCCTAAACAGTGGCGTGTGCTTGTTGAAAGATATAATATGTGTGCCTAGTGTAGAGAGAGAGAGGTGTTCGTGCAACCTGCATGTGTACCTGCAAGACGCCTTTGCTTGTAACTAATAATGTACCGGCCAGCACCTACATTGCACGCCTGACTTTCAAGAAAACTTGCATGCACAATGTGAGATTTTGTAATCTGTCAGAGTTGCTTTTTATAAAATAATACACTGCCAGCATGTTCAAAATATGTTTCGCTGCTGTGTGGCAGGGGTGCGGTTATCACGCTGTTGTGTAGTTGCTGATGCAAGCACTTATAGTTTTGATGCGTTAATATTTATCATCTAACTCATCAGGCGTTTGGCTGTTTCAGCACAAAGAAGGCAAAGAGAGAAGGAAGACGGGTAATGACAGGACCAGTGCCGACTTTTGTTTGCAGAAGAATACCCATGTTGGTGTATTTATTATGACAGCCTTTCTGTGTTGCTTTTTTGCCCAATTTATGCAACAACAAAGTTGTCAGCAATATGAGAGAGAACACTGAAATTAGCTTTTAAAGATCATGGTGACTAAATGCCTAGTAACTCACAGCACAAAGTAACAACAAAAGACATCAGTATAATCATTGTGGATGAGTACAGTCTTGCATCTAAAAAATATATTGTGCAAAATGTTGCCTAAGTAAGAAACCTCTCTATGTTTGCAAATAGTGTGACGTCACTTCGAGCCCCGTGCCAGCCATTCCCTCCCTCTGTGCAAGGGCTAGTTGGCAAGGAAGTTGTTTGTGACGTTCCTGATAGACCACTGAGATGTATGCGGTTCTAAACCTGTAGCCTAATATATACGTAATCTTTTGTGCAGTTACATCGCTGCATCTGACACCTACAACTTATTTGCATATTTACATTGCTCCCTTAGGACCTAACACACAAACTTGTTGTTTGCATTGTCACTTCATGAATATCGAGCGGTAAAGGTACTGAGTATATGTGAAACAAGAATCTCTGCTTATTACAAGAAGACATATGAGGCCTTCGATAAAACGAGTTATACCTTCATTGAGCTTGCGTACTCGTCGGGGCGATTCATACATGCAGCTTCAGCAAATGGTACCTTCCAGCCCGGTGACCTTGCAATTTTTTTCTGCACACAGCGCAAACACCGAGATGTACCCACTCGCAGATGGTCACGTCAAGTGCATATTTACCTTCACTAAAATGTCGAATCAAGTCTTTTCATCGACCGGTCCCTGCCATGAGTGCTAACGTCTTCGCAAACAAGACACATTGTTATTGACACTGCACACACCACGCACAGTATTCTCAGCTGAACCGATATTCTCAGTACCTTTCAATGCACACTACATGCCGCAATCAACAGTGCACATTTTTGAAGACTATGCCGCTGTTGCTCGCACAGGCCACCACGTGTGTTCACTTCTTCAAGATAAACAGACAGCGTGGCAAATATTTTACCACACAGTTTACCACACAGTTTACCACACAGCTGGATGTTTGCTGACACATACTACAGCTAATGTCGACATTGTAACGTGAAGTGCAAGCTTTGAAAAATAAAACTTGCCCCAAACATCGCACGACGGTACCAGGCTGAGCCACCAGCGGGAGTGTTTTTCTAGCCACACCTTTTACATGTGCCAGTGACATCATGCTGCGACGTACCTCGGTAGGGGCCTATCGCTGCATACTTTATGTGAATGAGGGTCCTGTTAGTGAAAGCAGGCATTGTTGATTTCGTAACTTGTTCATGCCCAACTGGACCTTCATTTGCACAAGTTGTCTGACTGATATTCAGGCAAACGTTTGTGTAATAAATTATACAGCTGGCAGTCTGTGCTTGCCCCATACTGTTGTAACTGGTGTTTCTTGTTGTTACTTTGCACTGCTCATTACTGCTCACCTACAGAAACTAGCCTATCTTGCCGCTGTTTTGGACAAGATGCAGCTGGCAAGTGCGATAGTGTTCATAACTCTAAATTCTCGAGCAAAAATTATCGTTTCATATTCAGTTAGTTGCATTCATATAAGTACACTATAAGAAATCATTGATTAAACATGAATCCGTGTTCCTTTACATAATGCTCACAACTTTTATATCAAATTGAATGGTGTTTATAAAAAACATGGGTTTTAGCTAAACTTCATGCTCTTTTCTCGAACAGCTGACAAAACGCTATTGCATGCTTACTTGCCATGAATCAGACTGTGTTCGAAATACATTGCAATTCTTCAGCGGACTGCCAGTTTACTTCACATTGGGGGAACATTTATTAACCATGGATTGATTAATTAAGAACGGAAAGAAAGAAGCGGCAGGCCGGGATACTTGATATTGGCATCCGTTTTGCTACCCAGCGCATTGTCATGCAAACTTCCTATAGAGTGGTTATGCGTCTTGCATGTGTGTCTGTAAACCAAGACCTTTGGGTGGAACTATATTTATCTTACAAATGGTTGCAGGACTGTGGAGGCTGTAGGGCTGCTTAGGAATGGTGGAATCCCTGGACATGTGTTCAACCTTGCTGCATCAGCTCCTTGGTGTTTTCACGGCATCTTTACAGATGTGTTGGGTGAGTAAAGCAAGCAGGTTTCAACACAAAGAAAAGTATAATATGGCAGCACCTCTTGTGCATGCCTTACATCCCAAGTATGTCAAATATTTATCTTGCCTTGTGGCCTGTAATTTTTAAAGAGACACTTCTTTTTGCTTTATATTTGAGCATTGATGCTTCGACAGCAATGTATTTGTGTTTGACAGCAAGTGTTCTTGAACAAATAACTGATCTCAATAATGAAAAGACACCCTTCATACTTGGTCCTTAGGATAAGCTAGCACATATCTGTAGCAGATTCAATTATTCATTTTTTACTGAGATGATAATGGGCAAGTAGCAAAGGCAAGTTCGGATTGGAGTGGTCGGTGACGTCTGTTTAGGCTCTGCCATATTGCTTTGCAACCAGAGTTACTTGTGGCCACATATACAATGAAGCCACATGACGTGCATTCTAAATGAGATTACCATATCACATTTCACTGCATCTTAGTATGTGCCAAACGAATGCAGATATCATTAGCTTGCCACTATAAAGGGAACCTAAACCAACACAAGGTTGAAATTAGCTTGCCACTATAAAGGGAACCTAAACCAACACAAGGTTGAAATTTAGTCGTGGTGTTGCAGCTGTGTATGACTCTACAATGGATGCATAGCCGTGATAATTTGTCTATATGTTGTCGCAATAGTAATGTTACACACATTGTACGATACAAAAGAGGTCCTCGCTTATTTCGCTTTTTTTTCGCTATGCTTCTTTCTTGTCTCTTCTTGCCATGTGCTCCTCCTCACTGTACAAGGAGCAAGAGCAGTGGGCACACAAACACGTATTTAAAAAAAATGTTGTAAGGTGAGCACTGAGAAGCTGAACACTTCCAAAAGGCTCAAAGAAGCAAAGGTATTGTTTCTAGCTACTTTTTGGGCACCCATAGCTAGTTGTGCTGCTGCAGTTAAAAAATACCGTAATTGTTAAAAATTAATTGGAGATGGTTTGGCACCCATAATTGCAGTTACATACAGAACTAGGTTTCAATGCGTAAGCAAAATCTGTTCACTCTAAATCAATCCTAATGATATCTGAAATTCAGAATATTCACAGAAAAGCTCAGGAAAAGGCTAAGTGGTTGCCCCTTGAACGTGAGGGAGATACCCTGCTTCTAAAAGGTCAATAGACAGTCTAGTAGTCTCGATATTACATGCACTATAAAATATTCTGGTGTGGTGCTTTTCATGCATGTTATAATGAGAGGGGTTTTTAATAGAACTGTTGTCACTTTGCCCTGCATTGCTGAAATTGTTCACATAGTTATAATACATGAATCACTTTATGCCTTTTGATTTTAAGCAAATGGTTTGCTTATCCAGTCGGTTTAACTTGATTTGGATAAAATCATAAATGCTCTAAATTTTTTTTTACTATACAGCAGGTTTATATTTAAAATACGCGACCATTGATGTGAACGCAGTTGGTGGCGTGGTTGATTAATCTTTCACTATCACCACTCTAACTACACCTGCTACAGTGCATAGTGTGACAAAATAATGGTACTTAACAACACTGGCAGCATACACTTTTATGTCTCAAAATCGGTTAAAAAGCCTGGTAAAAATGTGTGTACGTTTTTTTTTCGCTCCAACTAAATATTCCGGTCTACTCAAAGTAGCTTCCGCTCTTTTAAGGGCCTCAAACTTTTAGGTGTTCAAAAGAAGTATCAATGCCATATACTTTCTTTGTCAGCCTACTCACCACTCTAATAATGAGAATTACCCGACAACATTACCCAGTAAAATAAAGGGATGTTATAAAAAGTAATGTCTATTCAATTGTCAAAAAACGTTGCCAAGTTACGTTTTTGTTCACTTTTCTTTTCACAATTTTGTTAAAGTTACTTTTGATAACTTCCCCTATAGTTTGTTTGGCATCATTTTCTGCTAGTTCTCATTATAATGTGTTCAACAAAGACAACAAACACTTAAATTTATAGTTCTTCTTATAGTTCTGAAGTTTCCTTTACTCATGAATCTGAAACAGTGAATCTCAGTAATCTTAGCAGTGTGTGACTTGTTTTTTTTTTGATCAGTTGTGCATGTGTTCTATTACATGCATATAGGTGGGAGGGCGAACTATTGCCTCCTCCTGTGACTAGCAGATTTGCTGAGAACTGACAGATGCATAATGCTGCCAAAGAAGTATAAGGATATTGGAAGTAATCGTAACATAATTGCAATCGTAATGTAATTGCCAGTAGGCAAAAAAAAGGTGTCCCACACTCGCCATAATGGTAACAGGCAGCGCTGACTGACTCTTCCATGTATAATTGCACATATATACCGTACAAAAGGGAAGAGGTATAGCCGCCATGGTAGCTCAGTTGATAGAGCATTGGACATGTTATTCGAATTTCGCATGCTCGGTCCCTGTACAGGGCAGGTTATCTTTTTTTCTTTTCCTTTTCTTTCTTCACAATTACAACACTTCTATTCTTATTGAAGATTTTCTGGTGTAAAAAAGGTACCTTATAATCTGAAGAGGCAAACAGAATGTGCCAGTGTACAAGTTAGCTCTTGTAGTGGTTACAAGTAAGATATGTTTTGAAGAATAAATCATTCTGCCACTTGCCTAAAGAATGGCTACAGGACATGGCGCTGGATGCACTTTGTTATTTTTGAATCAAGCTATCTTGTATTCTATTTTTATAAATTACATGGGATACACATGACGGTATCACACACTTCAACACCACAAAGATTATGCAGCGAACAATGTTATAAATGCGAAATTGCATAAGGTTAAGGTGAAAACTGCACCCTCAACGAGAATGTACAGGGAGCACAGGGTGCAGGTTTCATTCCTTCTGCCCATGCTTTTCAAGTGCGAGCTGTTTTCACCCCGTTCTGACCAACTAACTAGATTGAGATGTGTTGTTATAGTGCAAAAGGATGCTCCACGGGAAACTAGGTTTGTCTGAAACTCTGTGTGTGTCTTTCAACCTATATGGTTCCCGGTTCAAGAGTTCATGCAGACCAGATTGCGTAAAACAGGACCGTGTAAAATGGACCGTGTAAATAAAATAAAGTGGACCATGTAAATAAACAGGATCGTGTAAAATGTCGTTTTCGTGTGCAACTGTAGTTGTGGTTGTGCTGAATGATCTTTCTTTATATACACTACATAACAAACTTGCTCCTTTAGAGTCGAGTGCATCTTCGGATCGATTGTAAATGTTTGCATATGCGAGGCCTTAAGTTTTATAAGAAATTCCTCAGTGTGCCACGAGGAACTGTGTGTTCAGTGAAAATTTGTACATCATTATATACAACTCTTGAAGCCTCGTCTACAACTTTGTGCAGGTTGACCTTGAGCAGAAA
This sequence comes from Rhipicephalus microplus, assembly GCF_043290135.1. Lineage (NCBI taxonomy): Eukaryota > Metazoa > Arthropoda > Arachnida > Ixodida > Ixodidae > Rhipicephalus > Rhipicephalus microplus. Next base: position 88,753,919 of record NC_134700.1, read on the forward strand.
ACGAGGAGCGGCAGCAGCCCCCAGAAAAGAGCAAACACCTTCCAAGCTCCCGAAGCTTTCTTCGACAGGAACAGCAAGGTCACTGTGTGGCATTGAAAACCATTGCAAGGAGTGCCTTATCAGTACACTGTGCTGCTCTTTCATCGCAGAAGACGAAGTTGATTACTCCAGAGGAACTTCACGCTGTGTATTGTGAGTGCTTCAGTGGTTTTGGTTTTGTCCATCCAGCAGTTAAAAAATCATGTGTCAGATTCAGCCAGGATGGCTAGAGGGAGTCGGGCAGGCATGTTTGGACATTTGTCTAGCCAAGTAGTGCCAATTTTCGCACTGGTCCTGTTGGAGTTACTGCCACAATCCCAGAAGCTACGTCACCTCTCTAAATGTACAGATGTGTCGGGGAAGATTAGCTGCATTAGGTTTTTCTATAACTGATAGCTGCCAACATTTTTCATTATACAGGAGTTATGTTCCTCACTGATGGGTGTAAAGCCCTCTACAAAAAAAAAATGCAACACGTCTACTTCCAGAAGACTCCAAGGCCCTACTTGTAGGTTTTTTCGGCTTGTATCATAAGCACCTCGTTTGGGGTACATGAACATTTTATAAACATGTACAGCGAAAAATTTGGGTGGCTGGTCGTTTTGTCGTTATCTTGTTCCTCACAGTATTCTTAAGCATGTTGTGCATTACGTTGGCAATCTGGTTCATGTGCATAGAAGACATTACGAAGTTTCAGGCTACAGTATAAAAAGCCTGGAAGCAAGCTATCAATAATTTTTCAACAGAGTTGCTTAATCTGATACATGATACATCACTAAACTTTCGTGCGTATTCATCAATGTAAGCTCGTCTTAGTGTTATCCAAAATGAAGATGTGAGTCGACAGATGGAAACATCTAGAGGGGTAATCAGGGTGAACAGTAGAAGTGCCTCAGACAGGCTGGCCGATGTTGCGAAAGAAGGACCTAATTTTTAGAAGTCACCTTGTCATCCTTGGCGTGTTAGTTTAAATAAGGTCAGTAATGACATCATCTTTTGGTGTAGGCGTGTGTGCCTGCTGGAAATGTTTGTCTGAAAAAAAAAACCTATAACGCAGAAGAGTGCAGCCCTTGCTTCTTTTCAGTTAGGTTGCGCTGATACAAAGTGTTCTCCTGTCGGAGGTTGGGGGTAAGGGAAGCACAAAAAAGATAAATGATAGAAAAGAAGAAAAAAGAAGAAAGAAAAGGGGAATGCAAAGTAAAAGTAGTGCTACACTGCTCCTACTTTGCATCCCCCCTTTTCTTCTTTTTTCCCTTGTTTTCTTTTTTCACCTTTTTTGTGACATTTGCATTGTCCCATATAGTGCATGAATCAATGACACATGGCTTTGCTATAGCAAAGATGCCTATGTGGTGTTGGATTGAACAGTGCATTGTACTTCATTCAGTTAATTACAGACTGATCAGTCTTGCAATAAGTGCTTCCTGTCTATCACCACACATGTTCAAATGAAAAGTTTGTGCTTGGCTCTTAGTATGCTGGTATATAGCTTGTAACTTGGACTACTCGAAATGAATGTTATTTTGCTGCTGTTTATGGTAATGAATTTATCCAACATGAAAATATCTTGCCTTGTGAACTTTGTCGGACCTGCCTTTTTTTTACTTTCCTATGCAGGCATTGTATGTGAGGGAGGCAGTAACACAGAGGTGATAGCTTGAGCTTCGGAAGAATAAATGCTGGCAGTGAGGCAATTACGCATCAAACATCCCAGCCATTTTTCCAACCGTTCTAAATGTGTTTTGAAAAAAAATATTGTGCTCGTTTACTGTATTTTTCTGAAAACAGCAAAATGCTAAAGTATATCGCAGAGAACAAAATATTAGGCCACGTTGGTGCCTTCTGGACTTCCCAGGATGTCGTCTGGGTGTTGTTTGTAAAAATTAAAAAGTGTTTCAAAAATACTGCCTCTTCTACACCAAATTCGGTCTAGGTATTAAGTAATGGTGATTGTGTGTAGTGAATGAAGCTCAATAGTATTAGTGCAATTTTTTCGCCACATCAAAAGCAAGGAAGCAGTTCTCTTTATATGGCAAGTTATATGATAACACTTTGTCTTAAAGTAGAAATGAATTTTTGAAGTTTTCTTATGATGGCTGTTTTCTGCATTTGATATACGACAGCTTCCGTTCTGAAGTTCCCCACGGTCCTCAATAGGAGACTTCAAAAATCATATTCCTCATTTAAACAAAAATTGTAATGATAACACTTGCCATATAACAAGAACTGTTTATTTGCTTTCAACTTACACATAAAAGTAATTTTCAATTAGACAAACACACAACTCAAATTGCATCTCAATGTGGACAAAAACGATTATGTAGTGATATTTGTAATCTGGACCTAACATTATTTTTTTCGTGAAATATAACTTCTGTGCAGTGAGTATTTGTGGCTCAAATATTCATACAAAATGCAGTATTGCCATACAAGAAATGCAAACGATAAACAGTTTGGCTGATTTCTTCAAAGCCTATGTAGCGCAAAAAATTGCACTAATGTTACTCGGCTTCAAATACTTTAGGAAGCACCTTTACTTAATATGTAGATAAAATTTGATATGGCAAGAAAAAGCGGTACTTTGAAATTTTTCTCACAAATAACACCCGCACGACATTCTGCGAAATTCTGAAGGTACCCACGTGACCACTACTTTTTTCTCTTCAAAACATTTCTGCAAATAACTATTTTCAGAAAAGTAAATTACCATCATTTTTTAAACTATACATCTGTAATGGTCGCCAGCAGTATGGTTTGTATGTTTGGTGTAGAATAGCCCAGTGCGAAAAACAACAAATGGCTGAGCATCCTTTGACGCTCGGGCAATTTCGAAAGCATTTGTTTGTAAGCAGCAATTCAGTTAAGCTCTTGTCTTTATGCTTAGGCCCAGAAACAAAACACAAGTAACCAGAGTAGTCCTAAGAGTCATGTAGTCTCGCTGTTCCATGGCTTGTGGAGCTTAATTTAGTGCAAGCTTCACCATTTTTTAAAAATTCAGATTCAACCAACAGGTTTTGGAGGCACGGTGCATTTTTAGCTAACTCGTTTCACACCAGTTACTTAGATAAAAAGCGGAAAGTAAAGGTAAAAATACCATTTTAAAGGCATTGTAGGTAATAACAAAAAGGACTGCTTTCTTTTTTTGTGTGGTGCTTTGCCTGAACGCTGTGCTTTTTGTGGTATAGTTCATTGTCTAGTTAACATAGGCCTTAAAAACTAACATTAGCCATGTTGAGGTTGATATCTTGGTTATAATCATAGTAGCCATATTAAAAATTATGACTTCAAACTTGATTGTTCTTTTGAAGATTTTTTCCTTGCATAATGATATTTGAGAGTGTTAGTCAATTTTGTTATAAGAAAACGTGATGTCATAATAGGGTCACTTTTTGTAGAGTCGTTCAGTTCTACCTTACATTTTACATTCCTAGTAGAGCAGTTATTTTCAATATCCGTAATTAAAATGGAATGAGCATGCTGTATGTAGTAAGGTGTAAGCACTTACAGATAGCACGTGCACCCAACTTTTCTGTTGGCAGTTTATTTCTGTTATTCTTGATTTATATGTGGGGTTTCACGTCCGAAAAGCACTATATGATTATGAGAGACGCCGTAGTGGAGGGCACTGGAAACTTCGACCACTTGGGGTTCTTTAACGTACACCCAAATCTGAGCACACGTGCCTACAGCATTTCTGCCTCCATCGGAAATGGAGCCGGGGTTTGATGCCACGACATGCGGGTCAGCAGCCGAATTTCTGTTACTCTTGCTCTCCTATATGTGTGCAGTTCGGTTACAGTTATCTGGCTTGCACAGATTTTTAATGACGCCTGCCTGGTCCTGCTTGCTTTCATAGTGACTTTAACATTCATAAGTTGCGTAGATTTAACTCTCAAAACTGTTCAAGATGCCAATTTTGTGCACAAACTGTATAGTATAAAGGCGGCAGATGTACACGCACACACTATTCAATGTACATTGAGAGCTTTCACTTGCAGTTCCTAAAGTTTTACTGTGCAGGAAGCATTTAAATCATAATTTCATAAGGACATAATAATCGATTATCTCTACCATTGAAAATCGTGACAACCTAGTTATTTTCACTGTGATAAGCATGCTGTTTTTTTGATGCGGCAGAACTAATTTATACACCCATTCCTTCTATTATTCACATATGCATAACATGAAGGATTGTGTGCCTTACATATTCAGTTTCATTCTGTGTGTTATATTTCTTGTGCATGTGAACTATGGTGCTAACACGTGTCTCTGACATTATTTGTGCCCATTATTTTCATTTCCAGCTGCCTATGAAGGACACATAAGTTCTATGGCAATGACCTTCGAAATTTGCAGTGGTGCCGGAGCCTCAAGCAGCATTTCGCCGATCTCCTCAAGGCATTCATGAGATAAACACAGCGCCACACTTTCACAGTGCTATGATTATTGTTTATGTTTAAACATTTCGTTCTAAAATTGCTGTTACATTGTGTTTTGTGCCACCATCTGTGGCTTAGGTGGAGCTCGTGAAATTACGGTGCAGTCACCTCATTTGTGTAAGATCAACACTGCAATGTCACTATTCACAGCTGGAGCATACAGAGAAATAAAAAAAATATATTGATTGTACCAGGGCTGATGTGTATATTTATGCTTCTCTATTGATAATAATAACTTCATAAGTTCTTTAGGTCTTGCATAGAACACTGCATTAATGTGTTGCAATGTAACCACCATTTATGATCGCTAGCAAGTTAATTTAGTAGTTTTGTAATGTATTTTATTTAAAAGGTAATTTTGCTTCCGCACCATGACAATTAGAAAGATGCCGATGATTCAATCCCTGATCATGCACACTTAGGAAACATTGTGATTTGTACACAGTATTGCATGTACTCAAGATGTGGACGTCTATTCAATTTACACATTATATTGCTTTGCACTAGATTCAGACGTAACATGCTCACATTTCAGTGATTTCCACATGATACGTCTTTCCATAAGATGCGGAGTCCGCACCATACGTCTTCCATATTCCAATAATTCCGTACTTGAGGTCTCCGCATCTTACGGAACGTTTCAGTAGGGAAGTATCGCGTAAGCTTCCGCTGTGAAGATACTAGTGCCAGAATGTAGAGGGCCAGCATCCGCAAAGGATGGGCCGACAGCAGCGAAGGACACAGAGGACTTTGAGGCATCTGCAAAGAACTCAGTACGTGTGCGTTTGTGTTGAAGTTCCAGGAAGTATGTTCGGATATGGGAAATAGGCGCATGTTTTGTAACTTCTACAAAAGACACATCGCAGTCTATAGTCTGCCATTGCCACGGTGGCGGGTATGCTACAAGAGCCATTAAACTGTGTTCAAGTGAGACTCCAGTTTCGTCAGCTAGACTCTTCAGGCGAACTGAGAAGGGCTGCCTCATCGAATGCCTGTTTTGAAACAGAATTGAGTTCGACAAATCAATAGTAGTAGAGTATGAGGGGTGCTTCTTGTCTGCTTTCCTCTTAAGGAAATAAACAAAGGACATGTAAGTTCTCTGCAGATGAAGCGACCACTCATTTGACTCAACATAAAGGCTTTCTACGGGGCAGGTGCGAAAAGCACCCGTAGAAAGGCGGATGCCCAAATGGTGCACGGGGTCCAGCATCTTCAAAGTACTTTGAGTCGCAGACTGATAAACAACCGCCCCATAATCTAAGCGGGTACGAATGAGGCTTCTGTACAGGCTCATGAGACAATGCCTATCACTACCCCACGTAGTGCGTGACAACACTTTTAAAACATTCATGGCTTTTAAATTTTATGTTTTTAGATACTTGATGTGCAGTACAAAGGTCAACTTGTTGTCCAAGATTAATCCTAAGAATTTGTGCTCCGTATTAAAAGACAGACGTTGACCGTTCAGTTCAATGTCGGGTTCTGAGTGCATGCCTCTCTTTCGGGAGAACAAGACACACGTGCTTTTTTGTGGGTTCAGTCGGAATCCGTTTTCCTCTGCCCATTTGGAGACCTTGTTTAAACCTAACTGAACCTGCCGCTCACACATTGCCAGATTGCAAGATCTAAAGCCAAGCTGGACGTCATCGACTTATGTACAATAAAACATATTGCGAGGATTGGACAAGTGCAAGGAATTTATTTTGATGAGAAAAAGTATGCAGCTAAGTACACCACCTTGTGGCACGCCTGTTTCCTGGACAAATAATTGGGAAAGAACCGTGCCTACTCTGACACAGAACGTCCGGTTTGACTGGTAATTTTCGATTATGTGAAACATTTTTCCGCGCACGCCAAGGTGGGCAGGTCTCTTAGAATTCCAAAACGCCATGTTGTATCATAGGCCTTTTCGATATCGAGGAATACAGAGAGAAAATATTGTTTATGGACGAAGGCGTCCCTGATCTGTGCCTCGATACGAACAAAGTGGTCTGTGGTGGATCTACTTTCTCGAAACCCGCACTGAAATGGGTCGGGCAAATTGTTTGTTTCAAGGATATGTACAAGTCGGCCGTTTATCATTTTTTCAAGACTTTGCACAAGCAGCTTGTAAGTGCAATAGGCCTATAACTCGAAGGTAAAAAAGGGTCCTTGCCCGCTTTCGAAATGGGAATAATAATAGCCTCTTTCCAGGAGATAGGGATATTGCCAGAAAACCAGATAGCATTGTACAAACAAAGTAAGGTTTTTCTTGTTTCGATTGGTAGGTTTTTTAACACTTCATACACCACACGGTCAGAACCTGGGGCAGAAGTACTGCAGGATTTTAGAGACTTTCGCAGCTCAGCTAGACTGAAAGCTTGGTTATATGCCTCGTAACTAGTGCATTTGTGTTCGAGTTTCTGCTTTTCTATTCTTGTTCTATATTTTTGGAAAGTGGCAGGATAGTGGGTTGAGCTGGACACCTGTTCGAAGTGTGCACCGAGGAAGTGTGCCTGATCTTCCAAGGTATCATCCTGAGTGTTTACAAGTGGAAGTGTGTGTACTTGTTTTCCTGCTATCCTACCGACAATGTTCCAGACTTTAGCCTCCTGTGTATGAATTGATCCCTGAAAAAAATTTCTGCCAGCTTTCTCTTCTGGCCTGCCGACGCGTTTTCCTGTCTTGAGACTTCATTTTCTTGAAGGTGTCAAGATATCCGGCTGTCGGTGAGTTTCGAAGCAGCCTCCAAGCTCTGTTTTGCTGTTTGCACGCGTTTCGGCATTCAGAGTTCCACCATGGCACATGCCGTTTTCCAGGGTGTCCATTTGTTTCTGGGATGCATTTTGTTGCAGCATCAATCAAAAACGCTTTGAAGTAGTTCACAGCAACATCAATGTTCAAAGTATATATGTCATTCCAACCTAGACGAGCGATGGTATAAAACTGTTCCCACTCGGCTCTATTTATGAGCCACTTGGGAACACGTGGTGGGCACTCAGTTACTCTAGTTGTGCTCAAAACTACGGGGAAGTGGTCACTTCCGCACAGATTACTGACGACTTTCCACTGGAGTAGAGGCACAAGAGATGGAGATACTATGCTTAGGTCAATGGAGGAGTAGGTGTTATTAGCGAGATTATAGTAGGTTGGTTCTTCTCGATTTAGGAGACACGCACTCGACGAGAGAAGGAACTGTTCGATCAGTCGACCTCGCGCGTCATACCGAGAGTCACCCCATAGCCTGCTATGCGCAATAAAGTCTCAAAGGAGAACATATGGCTCCGGAAGTTCATCAATAAAGAGTGTAAATCACGTTTTTGCAGCTGATAGCTAGAATGAATGTAAATAGTGCAGATTGTGATCAGTTTATCAAAAAGAACTGCTCGAACAGCCACTGCCTCAAAAGATGTTTGGAGTTGTAAGTGTGTGCATGCAATTCCTTGATGGCAACACCTCCGGATGATGTCATGGCATCAACACGGTCCTTTCGGAAAATAACGTATTTACAAAGAAAATTTGTGTGTTTTGAATTAAGGTGTGTTTATTGTACACACAGCACTTTTGGTGAGTGTTCGTGTAAGAGTTCTTGGATGTCGTCAAGGTTTCGGAGAAGGCCCCTGACGTTCCATTGTATAATTTGAGTGTTCATGGTGAATGTAAAATAGTGCTGTGCGTACGAAAACCGAGTGGCTGTTTAGACAGGGAGTTTGAGTTCACTTAACAGGGCCGTCACCAGGCCCTGTTTTCTGCTTTTTTCTGTTTTCTTGGCGCGCTCCAAGGAGCCACGACGTTCTTTGGGCACCAAGGGTACCGACGTATCCATTGCCTCTTCGGAGGCACTGGATGCCCGCACGTGCGGGCTGTTAGTTCGAATTTCAGGCCTCGCCTGGTGAGGTGAGGGCTTGAGACCGGAGGACTCTGGAGTCTCCGGTCTCTGTTTGAGAGTAGGCGGTGTAGCCTGGGCTACAGCCGCTTTGGGGGCAGGTGCCACAACCACCGGCACGGTATGCTCAGGCCGAAGGAGTGGCGAGGGCTGGTGCGGCGGTGCCCCCTGACGCGCCGCATCAGCGTATGTAGGTCCATAGAATGGAGCGACTCTTCGCCATGTTTCCTTAAATGATATGATCTCCTTCACCTTTAATGTAAATATTTCTTTTTCTGTTTTCCAGTATGTGCAGGAGCGTGAATATGCGGCATGGTTTCTTTCACAGTTTACACAGTGTGGCGGTTGCTTGCAGTTCTCAGACATGTGGCCTAGGACTCCAAATTGTGCACAATTCTGGCGACCGCGACAGGTTTTAGAGCCATGGCCATACCTCTGGCATTGGAAGTTACGACGAGGGTTTGCTATGTACGGCCTGACGAGGGTTTGCTATGTACGGTCTTCGTGTACCCTCTTTGAATAAATTCCGGTAGTTGACTGGATGCAATTGTGAGTATTAGGTGTTTTGTCGGTGTTTCCTTATTATCTCTTGTAATGATAATTCTATGTACATTATTGACATTTTGGCTCTTCCACCCTTCCCAAAGTTCAGTCTCAATCAAGTCAATTAAGTCCATGTCAGATACCACTCCGCGAGTTGTGTTCATTGATCTATGTGGTGTTATGGTTATTGGTATGCCACCGAACTATGAAAGACGGTCAGGCTTTTCAAAGTGTTCTTTGTCGCGGATTTTGAAGAGAAGGTCTCCTCTAGCCATTTTGGTTACCTTGTATTCTGTGCTAAGAGTTTCGGTAAGACATCTCGAAACTTGGAAAGGAGAGACGGTCCTGGCTTTCTTTTCAGTTTTTTTCACAGTGGATAACATGAAAGTGAGGATATGTTTCTTTTGGCTGGTTGAAAAAGTTTATATCATTAGTGCGTACCCGCTTTAAGCCGGTACGATCAGACAGTAGGGGGAATGCTCTATGCATGCCGGTCTTATTTTTGTTCAGCAGCGTTGGCGGCCACCCGCCACGGAGCCCAACGAGGGGACGCTACAAGTTTGCGGAGGCTGAAACCTGCAGACACCAGCCGTACAACGCCACTATAACCCAATGCGCCTAGACCAAGGTAGGCTGTTTGCACAGGGTTAACCCTAGCCGCCAGGAAGTTTGGAAATAAACGGAAGAGAGTAGAAGACAGGACAGATAAATAGTAAGTGATAAAGACGAAGAAGATGTAGGGAGAGAGAGATAGGAAAAGGCGACTGCTGATTTCCCCTGGGTGGGTCAGCCCAGGGGTGCCACGTGAAGCCGGGGCCAAACGGGTATGTTGCCTCTGCCGGGGGGCCTTAACGGTCCAATCACCCAGCGTCGGCTCAACCCCCCGGATCCCTTTTTTCGCAGACATGGCAAAGCCAAGCATGGCTAGGCGTGAGAGGGAGTAGAAACTCCCCCGTTAGCTTGGGTCCGTGGTGTCGCTACACACAAAACGCCTACTTGCGCAGGCGCCCCTACGGGGATCTTAATGCATTTACGATGCTTAATGAGTCTGTAAATATGATTGATTTTTGTATGTTTGATTTCCGTGTATGTTCCACAGCCGACAACAGTGCATAACCATCAGCCGTATTTATACTTGTTTCTGGGTGCAGTGCTCCGGTTTCCGAGAAGGATGGTACGACGGCTGCATAAGCCACCCCTGCGTGCGACTTAGAAGCGTCGGCATAAAACTCTACGCATAAGTAGTTGAACAGGAGTTGTCGGAAATGCATTTTAATATGTGCTTGTGCTTCTGGTGCATGTTTAGTGATCTCGACAAATGAGGTGTCACAGTGTATCAGCTGCCACTGCCACGGCGGTAAAAGTTTCGCTGTGGGCATAGGACAAAGTTTTAGCAGTAGAACACCCATCTCTTCACTTAAGTTTCCCACACGCAAAGCGAACGGCTTTCTCACTGCGGGTCGATTATGGAAGAGAGTGGCAGTGGTCATATCGTTTGTTGCTGAATGAGAAGGATGCTTGATGTTTCCGGAAAACTTTAGAAGTATGTGAAACTGCTATAGGATCGCTGCAGGTGAAGTGACCACTGATGCGACTCTACATAGAGGCCCTGGATTGGACTTGTCCTGAAAGCACCGGTTGCAAGTCAGATACTCAGATGGTGAACGGGGTCTAGGTTTTTTAATGCACTTGGCGTCGTGGAATGATAAATTATAGAGGCAAAGTCAAGGCGCAACCTGACAAGGCTTTTGTACCACTTCAAGAGGCACTTTCGATCACTACCCCATGTTGTACGTGATAGGAGTTTCAGGACGTTCATCACTTTCAAAAATTTCATTTTGACATATTTGATATGGGGAATAAACGTCAGTTTAGAATCTAAAGTCGTTCCCAGGAATTTATGCTCACTGCTCACAGAAAGTTGGTCTCCCTTAATTGCAACATTTGGTAGTGGCATTACCCCTCGTTTGTTGGAGAAAAGTACGCAAGTACTTTTCTTGGTGTTTATTTTAAAACCATTCTCATCCGCCCATTTAGACAATTTATTCATTCCAAGCTGCACTTGTCGTTCGCAGATAGACATATTGCATGATTTGAAACTCATCTGCACATTATCAACATACACGGAATAAAACATCGCGCTTGGAATGACTGACTGCAGTGCGTTCATTTTTACAAGAAAGAGTGTGCAACTAAGCACGTCCCCTTGCGGAACACCAGTCTCTTGGGTAAATGATCTAGGGAGAGCATTTCCCACTTTTACGCGAAAGGTTCGGTTAGACAGATAACTTTTAATTGTGTTTAGCATGTCCCCATGGATGCCCGTGGCGGCAAGATCGCGTAGAATCCCGAATCGCCATGTGGTATCGTACGCCTTCTCTAAGTCTAGGAATACCGAAAGTACAAACTGCCCATGAATAAATGCATCTCTGATGTATATCTCCATGCGTACAAGGTGGGCTGTTGTTGACCTCCCCTCTCTGAAACCACACTGAAGAAGGTCTAGTATACTGTTACTTTCTAGAAAGTGGATTAAGCGCCGGTTTATCATTTTCTCATATAGTTTTCATAGACAGCTTGTTAACGCTATGGGCCTGTAGCTGGTGGCCAAGTACGGGTCTTTGCCATGTTTAAGCACCGGAATGACTATGGCTTCTTTCCATAACAATGGAATATACCCAGCTTCTCACATGGTATTGAAGAGATTAGGAGTGTTTTTATTGCTTCGGGGTGAAGGTACTTGATCATTTCGTACAGTATACGATCGCCACCTGGCGCTGAGTTGTTGCAGTACGCAAGAGATGCCTTAAGTTCAGCAAATGAAATTGGGCAGTTGTAAGTCTCCCTAGACGGACGTTTACACTTAAGGGGTTGCGGCTCTCTGCGTTCTTTGAATCTTAAGAACGTTTCTGTATAGTGTGATGTACTTGAGACATAATCAAAGTGTTCACCTAGGCAGTCTGCCTGCTCCTCCAGGCTCTCCCCTCGGCGACATACCAAGGGTAGGGGGTGTGACTCACGACCCAATAATTTGTTTACCCTACTCCAAACCTTCGTTTCGTCAGTGTAAGAATTTATACCGGAGATGTACCTATTCCAACTTTCTTTCTTTGAAAGACGATGCGTTCTTTTGGCTTGGGACTTAACCTGTTAGAAAATCAAGGTTTTCAGCCTTTGGGTAATTTCGGAGTAGTCTCTAAGCTTTATTTTGTCCATTGCACGCTTTTCGACAATCGTCGTTCCACCATGGGTTGCGACGCCTATTAGTCATTCCGTTAGTTTGCTTAATACATTTCACTGCAGTGTCAATAATAAAACCTTTAGGTATGCTACAGCATCGTGTATATTAAAATGAGCAATGTCATCTCCGTCTAAAAATGTGATTTCTCGGAACAGTTCCTAGTTGGCTGACTTGGTGTTCAAACGAGGATAGTCAGGCGAGCATGTATCTTCAGTTCTTAATTTCAACATAATCGTGAAGTGGACACTCCCAAAGGGGTTCTTGAGAACGAAGCACTTCAGATATAGAATTAATGTACTCGAGGCAATACTCAGGTCTTTAGAAGAGTGTGTTGTGTGTAGTGCTATAATATGTTGGCTCTTTTTGTTTAGTAGACATACACCTGACGAAAACAGAAAGTGTTCTATTAGGCGTCCTCGCGCATCTAAACGGGAGTCGCCCCATAGGGGATTTTGTGCATTTAGATCACCAACGACTATATATGGCGAAGGAAGTTCATCAATGAAGCTTTGAAATTGTTTCTTCGAAAGTTCACAGCAAGGAGGAATGTAGAGGTAATTGTTAGTAGCTTTCCGAACAGCACTGCTCGGACAGCAACTGCCTCAAGAGAAGTTCGAAGGTTTAATTGCTTACAGGCAACACCTTTATCAAATATTATAGCGACACCACCCGACGAAGCGGCAGCGTCGTCACGGTCTTTGCGGAAGATGGCATATTGCTTTAGGAAGTTTGTGTGGACTTGAGATTTGTTTCCTGAACACACAGCACTTTTGGAGTATGTTTATTAATAAGTTCTCTAATATCATCTAGGTTACGGAGAAGTCGTCTCACATTCCAATGTAATATCTGTGTGTTTATTTTATATGTGTTTTGTGCTGGGTGCTCAAGGAGAGAAAGTAAGCTCACGGACCCTTTCCAGTGGCTGTGACACGAGATTTTTTTTTGATCGGTCGACGGAGTCGCGCCGATCCTTAGGTGCTGGCTGCGCCCTCACACTCGGTGTTGTGTCCATCGCCTCTTGCGAGGCGCTGGACACGCGCTATTTTGAGTGCTGCGTTTGTTTTGAGGGCCTCGCCTCAAAAGCGAGACCTTCGCGGCCCCCAGCCCGGAGGTTGGTGGGACTTTCTTGGACGGCGGAGCAGCACTGGCTGCAACCGCCGAGGGGGCGGATGGCGTCACCACTGGCTCACTGCGCATGTGCCAGACAGCCGCCGGGGGCCATCGTGGCGCTGCCCCCTGACGCGCCACCTCGGCAAAGCTAGTTTTTGGTAGGTAGGACACCTGCCTTCGTGCCTCCCTAAAGAAAATGTATTGTTTTACTTTAATTGGGACAATTTTTTCTTTTTTCCAGCATGGGCATGACCGTGAGTATGTGGCATGCTCCCCATTACAGTTCGCACAGTGAAGAGAGTTTTCACAGGCATCAGATGTGTGTTCTTCAGCACTGCATTTCGCGCAAGTTAGGTGGCCTCGGCAGTTCTGTGAACTGTGGCTGAACCGCTGACATTTGAAACATCGGAGAGGGTTTAATATATATGGCCTCACTCTAAGCTTGATGTACCCAGCCTCAACAGAGTCGGGAAGCACCCTTGAATTGAAAGTAAGTATCAGGTGCTTAGTTTGAACTTCTTTGCGATCACGCCTCATCCTAATTCGTTTCACGTTGATGACATTCTGTAACGCTAAAACCCTCCAGGAGTTCAGCCTCCGTCAGCCCTAACAGGTCATCATCTGAAACAACGCCACGGATGGTGTTCATGGTTCAGTGTGGGTTACAATTATTTTGGTATCTCCAACTTTCACTAAATTAGGCAGTCTCTCATATTGGTTTTGATCGTGGAGCTCCAACAGGAGGTCACCACTTGCCATCTCGATGCTTTATATCCTGGGCCAAAGATTTCCATCAAAGACTTTGAAACTAGAAAAGGTGGAAGTGTTCGCACTGATTTGCCGGTTGTGTCAGCGTGGATAACGTGGTGTCTGGGAAAAAATACTTTCTGGTGACCAAAAAACTAGAAGACTTCATCGGTGCGCCCTCTTTTCTGAGGGCGATCAGGGAGTGGGGGGAAGGAACTAGCCATATGTAAATGTTTACTTTCGGCAGCGCCGCCAGCCACCCATTACGGAGTCCTACAAGGGGATGCTGCAGGGTGTGTAAGTAGAGGCCCTGCAGACGCCAGCTGTATGCCACCACTATAACCGAATTTGGTGTATCCAAGGCAGGATAGTCACACAGGGTTAATCTTGCCGCCACAAAACACCGAAGTCAATGGGAGTGAGAAGAGGACAGGAAAGATTTAAAGTAAGAGAAAAGGCGAAGATGTGAGGTGGAGACAGAAAAAGGCGACTGCCGACTCCTCCCGGGCGGGTCAATACGGGCGTGCCATCTACGTGAAGGCGGGACCAAATGGGTGTGTTTCCGCCACTGGGAGCCTTAAAGGTCCAATCACCCAGCATTCGCTCAACCCCCAGGATCCCCTTTTCCCCGGACACGGCAAAGCCACGCATGGCTAGGCGTGGGAGGGGGTCAAACACCCCCGTTAGCTAGGTCCGTGGTGTCGCTACACACCAAATGCCTACTTGCGCACACGCCCCTGTGGGGCGTCCTATGCCATTATTTTTTGCTGAAATGTTCATCTTATAGGATTATAATACCTGTTCGCAAATGCACTATATAACTGGTAGACAGACCACAATATTTTTTGAATGAATTCAAAAGCAAACACCAGGCTTGTAATTGTCCTCTGGTGGTAACGTTGATGAAGGCTGTGATGGTCTGTCTAAAATGAAACTGCCCATTTGGCCAAGATTATGGCCAGCAAAATGAAAAATAGAACCTACAGGAAGCAATGCACGCTGTACACTGACATTGGCGAGAAGAGCGTTCTCCGTCGATAAAACTTCTGGAACACACTGTCTTACATACATCGCGCATCAAATTTGCCAGTGTTAATACTGGTCATCACGCAAGCTTTGGAATAAGCTCGAATGCTCGCTCTTCACGCGTACTTTTAACAAAACAATTTACTGTGACTGTTAAGTTTTCAAAACACTTTAGGCGCAGTTTGAGGTGACCATTGCGGAGAGTTTTGTACAGCTAAAGTGAAATAAACCCGCGTGGCAATAGAATAGTATCAATACCTGAAAAGGCAGCTTTGGATGGACTCTGGTGGTAGTATTTTTTGACAATTTTTGCGCTTGATATTACCGTATTTTCGTCTTACACGAGCTTTCAATATTTACGTTTCTTTAACCCCTCGTGTGACATCTGGGTAGGGCACATTGCGTTTCTCAGTTTTCTATAGTATCCATTTGAAAACAGGGTTCGGAATAATATATGTCGAAATTGTTCTCAATGCTTAGGGCATCAGTGAAGTACTTTGTTGTCATGCACATGTAAACGTTAGCTGGCAGGAGGTGGTTGAGCAATTGTCACCGTAAGTATGCGCGAAATGTTGTGGCGCGGCACTTGTGCACGAGCCTTCAACAAACACATCTGTAGGCTCGTCTGTCAACCACTTCCAAGTGGCCATCCTCAATGTTCGAGGTGAAAACACAAGGAGCGCGCGTATCTGCCAGCAGTGGATTGATTGATTGATTGACTTGTGGGGTTTAACGTCCCAAAGCCACCATATGATGATGAGAGACGCCGTAGTGGAGGGCTCCGGAAATTTTGAGCACCTGGGGTTCTTTAACGTGCACCCAAACCTGAGTACACGGGCCTACAACATTTCCGCCTCCATCGGAAATGCAGCAGCCACAGCCGGGATTTGAACCCGCGTCCTGCGGGTCAGCATCCGAGTACCTTAGCCACTAGACCACCATGGTGGCGCTGCCAGCAGTGGAACAGACAAGCTCGAGCGCCTTTAGTTTAGTAGCTTTAGGACCTAACGTTTCTCGCGTAGGCTGCGGCGTTGTCTTTAGAAACTGGTGGAACGATGGTAGTAAGTGCACGCAGTAAGAAACGTTTGACCAACCATACATTGCTCGGTTGGCAAACTGTGCTTCGGTTACGAGAGCAAGCATGCGTTACCGAGTAAACAGTTTTTTTTCGCCTGAATAACCAGGAGTAGCGCAGCCGTTTCTTATGCTCACGTAATTGAGAATGTTCGCTGAAGAGCGACGAAGGAAATGTATAACAGTGGATGGACTGCTCTTCTCATTATGTCGACATCATGTGGTTAACACAATATGTCACTTTTTTGGCACATGCCGGAACACTCTAATAAATGAAATAGTTGGTATTCCTGAATGAAGGGACATGAAAGACAAAAAACAGTTTATGACGGAGTGAGAAGTGAGACCTTGATAACGTCTAAAGCTTCAATATTTTGCACAACATCACTTCATTACTGGAGAAATAAATGTAGGACATGATTCACCTCACAGCAATTTAAAAGGCACACCTGATGACGTAGCAGGGCTTGGTTTTGATTGGTTTTGTGGTTCTTTAGAAACTTGGGCTGTAATACAAGATTGATCTTCAGTATATTTACTAACGTGGTGAAACAACCCATGACAGAATAGAAGCATTTCAATGCAAAGTACAGTGAAATAAAATCCTTGCATTTCTGTCTTAGTCATGTCAAAAGAAATTCAGAACTACACAAGTTCTGTTTTCGCAGGCGTACGCCGCACTAAGTCTTCTTGCTTCGTTGCGTAATCTGTGCGGTGCTGCTAAAGTTAAAAAGGAAAACATTTTTTCGGTACGGACTATCTGAACTGTGCCAACGGGATGCCGATTACTACAAAGTGTCATTCCTTCAAACTAAGCATTTTCTTTGCACGAAAGAAGCAGTACGTGGTTTCTTCACCTACGTGTTAAGTATACACGTCAAGTGGATTGCCTTTAGCGTACCTTAAAGAGGTGGATTCACACCCCCTGTCTCTGCCTTCAACACCACCTTGCTTTTAACCATGCCATTCCCCCCTCCCCACAATCTTCTCGCAGTCATCAGGTCCATCTGAGCACAGCGTGCCGTCATCATGGCCTACAATCGTACCGCCTCATCGCAGTCATAGGGCGTTGGAACCTTTCGGCAACTAGATTGGAGCGTTGATGATGTTTGATGTTTAGTGGCACAAGGGCCATTCCATGGCCAAAGAGCGCCAGTTCATCTTATTGAGATATGGACAATGATTGTGATAAGCGGCTGTATAAGAGTCATAAAATTTCTCGCGGTAAGGCGGATAAAATCATATAAGTAGTAAAATCATGACCATGCCGTTAAAGGTGTGGATGGTGTGAATAAATGACAAAAGTTGGTGATAATAAAAAACGATGGTGGACATGTATGGCATTAGCAAAAGTGCCTCACACGTTCATACCCTTGCGTCCAAGGGCCGTGAGGCAAGTGCTTTGTTGTGTAGCCACCCCAGCGAAAACCTCTCTGGAGAGGTCGTGCTACGGAATGCCCAGGTATATGATATGAAAACTACGAATTTCTTTTAAAAACGCTAACAATGATTTATGACTAAAAGGTGGCTCCCTACCGACGAACATTGCAGGATGTAAAGGTATATGTTGTCGGTAGGGTAATGGAAAGTGTTGTTTTCTTAGAGTTTCTAACTGTTGATTGATTTGTGGGGTTTAACGTTCCAAAACCACTATATGAGAGACGCCGTAGTGGAGGGCTCCGGAAATTTCGACCACCTGGGGTTCTTTAACGTGCACCCAAATCTGAGCACACGGGCCTACAACATTTCCACCTCCATCGGAAATGCAGCCGCCACAGCCGGGATTTGATCCCGCGACCTGCGGGTCAGCAGCCGAGTACCTTTCCCACTAGACCACCGTGGCGGCGTGTTTTTAACTCTTTGAACTGAATTAAAGTGTGAACTTTAATTCAGTTCAAAGAGTTAGCACTTCACCACATCAGTAACACAATGGTGGATCGCCACAGGACAAAAGATATGAGTGCGTCGTGTATGTGTGTCCTATCCTGAGCCTCATTAGTATTACCTCTGTATGACGTGATTTTTACACTGGTGGGCAGTGGCCAAGGTGTGGCCTAATAATGTGTAGTTTGCTTTGTGTGTGTCTATCCCACATGCTCTGCCAGTAGTCCCCGAGCTTTCGTTTGAGAGACGGCCTCAGATGAGGGGCCGGGATTGATATGGATGTAGTGCCAGTGCTTTCGTGGACAGATGCAGCAAGCTGATCCGCCATCCCGTTGCCTTGGATCTCACGGTGCCCTGGCACCCAGAACACTACAACATGTTGTTTGAGTGTGTAGAGTGTGCATAAAATGGAGTAAAGTGAGACGAGGACCGGGTTTTTTGTTTTTTATGATTGTGCTGAGCCGTTACCACACTGAGGGAGTCTGTATAAATTACTGCTTTTTGTATTTGTAATTGTTTGAGGTGTTTACCTGCCACAAGTATCGCGTAAGTTTCTGATGATGATGTTTGAAGTTTTGTGGCGCAAGGGCCATTTCACGGCCAAAGAGCGCCAGTTCATCTTATTGAGATATGGACAATGATTGTGATAAGCAGCTGTATAAAGGCCATAAAATTCCTCGCGGTAAGGCGGGTAAAAACATACAAGTAATAAAATCATGACCATGCCGTGAAAGGTGTGTTTGGTGAGGATAGATGTCAAGATTTGGTGATTATAAAAAACGATGGTGGATATGAATGGCATTAGCACAAGTGCCTCACTCGTTCATACCCTTGCGTCCAAGGGCCGTGAGGCAAGTGCTTTCTTGTGTAACTACCGCAGCAAAAACCTCTCTGGAGAGGTCATGCTACGGGATGCCCGGGAATATGATATGAAAATTATTAATTTCTTTTAAAAACGCTAACAATGATTTGTGACAAAAAAGTGGTTCCCTACCGACGAACATTGCAGGGTGTAAAGGTATATGTTGTCGGTAGGGTAATGGAAAGTGTTGTTTTCTTACAGTGTCCAATTGTTTGAACTCAATTAAAATGTGAAGGACTGTCAATACTTCACCTCATCTGTCACACAATGGTGGATCGCCACCGGACAAAAGGTGTGTGTGTGTCGTGTATGTGTGTCCTATCCTGAGTCTCGTTAGTATTACCTCTGTATGACGCGATTTCGATACAGGCAGCCAATGACCAAGGTGTGGCTTAGTAACGTGTAGTTTGTTTTGTGTGTGTGTATCCCACTTGCTCTGCCAGTAGTCCCGGAGGTTTCGTTTGAGAGACGGCTTAAGATCAAGGGCCGGGATTGATATGGATGTAATGGCGGTGCTCTCATGGACGGATGCAGCGAGCTGATCCGCCCTCACGTTGCCTTGAATCTCACGGTGCCCTGGCACCCAGCACACTACAACATGTTGTTTGTGTGTGTGGAGTGTGCATAAAATGGAGTAAAGTGAGACAAGGACTGGGTTTTTGTGTTTTTTAAGAGTGTGCAGAGCCGTTACTACACTGAGGGAGTCTGTATAAATTACTGCTTTTTGTATTTGTAATTGTTTTATGTGTTTAGCTGCCACAAGTATCGCGTAAGCTTCTGCTGTGAAGATACTTGTGCGTGGATGTAGAGGGCCAGCATCCAAAAAGGATGGGCCGACAGCAGCGCAGGACACAGAGGAGTTAGTCTTGGAGGCGTCTGTGAAGAACTCAGGACGTGTGTATTTGTGTTGAAGTTCCAAAAAGTATGTTTGGATATGGGCAAAAGGTGCATGTTTTGTAACTTCTAGGAAAGACACATCGCAGTCTATAGTCTGCCACTGCCACGGTGGCGGGTATGCTACAGGAGCCATTAAACTGTGTTCAAGTGACACTGCAGTTTCTTGAGCTAGACACTTCAGGCGAACTGAGAAGGGCTGCCTCATCGAAGGCCTGTTTTGAAACAGAGTTGAGCTCGACAAATCATTAATTGTAGAGTATGACGGGTGCTCCTTGTCTGCTTTCACCTTAAGGAAGTAAACAAAGGACATGTAGGTTCTTTGCAGATGAAGTGCCCACTCATTTGACTCAACGTAAAGGCTTTCTACGGGGCTGGTGCGAAAAGCACCCGTAGAAAGGCGGATGCCCAAATGGTGCATGGGGTCCAGCATCTTCAAGGCACTTTGAGTAGCAGACTGATAGACAACGGCCCCATAATCTAAGCGGGTGCGAATGAGGCTTCTATAGAGGTTCATGAGGCATTGCCTATCACTACCCCAAGTAGTACGTGACAACACTTTTAAAACATTCATGGCTTTTAAACATTTTGTTTTTAGATACTTGATGTACGGCACGAAGGACAACTTGTTGTCCAAGATTAGGCCTAAGAGTTTATGCTCGGCTTTGACGGACATACGTTGCCCGTTCAGTCGAATGTCAGGTTCCGAGTGCATGCCTCTCTTTCGAGAGAACAAAACACGCGTGCTTTTTTGTGGGTTCAGTTGGAATCCGTTTTCCTCTGCCCATTTGGAGAGCTTGTTTAAACCTAACTGAACCTGCTGCTCACACAATGCCAGATTGCAAGACCTAAAGCCAAGCTGGACGTCATCGACATATGTGCAATAAAACATATTGCGAGGGATGGTCAAGCGCAAGAAATTCATTTTTATGAGAAAAAGTGTGCAGCTAAGTACACCACCTTGTGGCACGCCTGTTTCCTGAACAAATGTTTGGGAAAGAACCGTGCCCACTCGGACACGGATTGTCCGGTTTGACAGGTAACTTTTGATTATGTGAAACATTCTTCCGCGCACGCCAAGGTGGGAAAGGTCTCTTAGAATTCCGAAACGCCATGTTGTATCATAAGCCTTTTCGATATCGAGGAACACAGAGAGAAAATATTGTTTATGGACGAAGGCGTCTCTGATCTGTGCCTCGATACAAACAAGGTGGTCTGTGGTGGATCTACCTTCTCGAAACCCGCACTGAAATGGGTCGAGATAATTATTTGTTTCAAGGAAATGTACAAGTCGGCAGTTTATCATTTTTTCGAAGACTTTGCCCAAGCAGCTTGTAAGTGCTCTAGGCCTATAACTCGAGGGTAAAGAAGGGTCTTTGCCCTCTTTCAAAATGGGAATAATAATAGCCTCTTTCCAGGAGGTAGGGATAGCGCCAGAAAACCAGATAGCATTGTACAAACAAAGTAAGGTTTTTCGTGTTTCGATTGGTAGGTTTTTTAACATTTCATACACCACACGGTCAGAACCTGGGGCAGAAGTACTGCAGGAGTTTAGAGACATTTGCAGCTCAGCTAGACGGAAAGCTTGGTTATATGCCTCGGATCTAGTGCATTTGTGTTCAAGTTTCTGCTTTTCTAGTCTTGTTCTGTATTTTTTGAAAGTGTCAGTATAGTGGGATAAGCTGGACACCTGTTCGAAGTGTGCACCGAGGAAGTTTGCCTGATCTTCCAAGGTATCACCCCGAGTGTCCACGAGTGGAAGTGTGTGTACTTGTTTTCCTGCTATCCTACCGACCATGTTCCAGACTTTAGCCTCCTGTGTGTATGAATTGATCCCTGACAAAAACTTCTGCCAGCTTTCTCTTCTGGCCTGCCGACGCGTTCTCCTGCCTTGAGACTTTATTTTCTTGAAGGTGTCAAGATTTTCGGCTGTCGGTGAATTCCAAAGCAGCCTCCAAGCTCTGTTTTGCTGTTTGCGCGCGTTTCGGCATTCAGAGTTCCACCATGGCACACGCCGTTTTCCTGGGTGCCCATTTGTTTGTGGGATGCATTTTGTTGCAGCATCAATCAAAAAAGCTGTGAAGTAGTCGACAGCAACATCAATGCTTAAAGTACATATGTCACTCCAATCTATACGAGCGATGGTATGAAACCGTTCCCAGTCGGCTCTGTTTATGAGCCATTTGGGAACACGGGGTGTATACTCAGTTGCTGTAGTTGTGCTCAAAACTACGGGAAAGTGGTCACTTCCATACAGATTACTGACGACTTTCCACTGGAGTAGAGGCACAAGAGATGGAGACACTATGCTTAGGTCTAAGGAGGAGTAGGTGTTATGTGCGAGATTATAATAGGTTGGTTCTTTTCTATTTTGGAGACATGCGTTCGACGAGAGAAGGAATTGTTCAATCAGTCGACCGCGCGCGTCGCAACGAGAGTCTCCCCATAGCCTGCTATGCGCATTTAAGTCTCCAAGGAGAACATAAGGCTCCGGAAGTTCATCAATTAAAGAGTGTAAATCACGTTTTTGCAGCTGATAGCTAGGAGGGATGTAAATAGTGCAGATTGTGATTAGCTAATCAAAAAGAACCGCTCGAACAGCCACTGCCTCAAGGGATGTCTGGAGTTGTAAGTGTGTGCATGCAATTCCTTTATTCACTATGATGGCAACACCTCCGGATGATGTCATGGCATCATCACGGTCCTTTCGAAAAATAACGTATTTGCGAAGAAAATTTGTGTGTTTTGAATTAAGGTGTGTTTCTTGTACACACAGCACTTTTGGTGAGTGTTCGTGTAGGAGTTCTTGGATGTCGTCAAGGTTTCTGAGAAGGCCCCTGACGTTCCATTGTATAATTTGAGTGTTCATGGTGAATGTAAAATAATGCTGTGTGTACGAAAAGCGAGTGGCTGTTTAGACGGGGAGCTTGAGTTCACTTAACAGGGCCGTAACCAGGCCCTGTTATTTGCTTTTTTGTTTTCTTTGCGCGCTCCAAGGAGCCACGCCGCTCTTTCGGCACCAAGGGTGCCGACGTATCCATTGCCTCCTCGGAGGCACTGGATGCCCGCACGTGCGGGCTGGTGGTTCGGATTTTGGGCCTCGCCTGGTGAGGGGAGGCCTTGAGACCCGAAGACTCTGGAGTCTCCGGTCTCTGTTTGGGAGTAGGCGGTGTAGCCTGGGCTACAGCCGCCTTGGGGGCAGGTGCCATAGCCGACGGCTCGCTCTGCGCAGGCCGAAGGGGTGGCGAGGGCTGGTGCGGCGTTGCCCACTGACGCGCCGCATCAGCATATGTTGCGCCGTAAAATGGCGACACTCTTCGTCTTGCTTCTTTGAATGTGATGTTTTCTTTGACTTTAAGAGTGACTATTTCTTTTTCTTTCTTCCAGTTAGGACATGAACGCGAATACGCGGCGTGTTCCCCGTCACAATTCACGCAGTGAGGCGTAGTAACACAGTTATCAGATGGGTGGCCGTGGCTACCACATCTTGCACAAGTTTCCTGACCCCGGCAGTTCTGCGAGCCATGACCAAATCGTTGACATTTATAACACCGTCTTGGATTGGGAATGTAGGGATGGACAGAGAGTTTGATGTATCCTGTGTCTATAGATGAAGGCAGTGTGCTAGATGCGAAGGTGAGTAATAAATGTTTGGTAGGTATTTCTTTGTTGTCTCGTCTGATGACGATTCGTTTCACATCTGTGACATTTTGCTCTTTCCACCCTTCAAGCAGTTCCTGTTCAGACATTTCAAGAAGGTCTGCTTCTGAAACAACTCCGCGTGAGGTGTTCATTGATCTGTGAGGTGAAATAGATACTGAGATATTACCAAATGCTACGAGACTGCCAAGTTTTCATAGTGGTGTTTTTCAGGCAGCTCAAGGAGAAGGTCTCCGCTAGCCATTTTTTTAACCTTGTATCCTGGGCCAAAGACCTCTGTCAGGGATTTAGCAACAAGAAATGGAGATATTGCTCTGGCTTGTTTTGTTGGGTTTTCGCTGTGCACAACATGGAATTTGGGAAAGCATTGTCTGGGTTGGCTGAAAATTGATATGTCATCGGTGCGTCCCCTCTTAGGCGGGAGACGATCTAGGAGACGGGGAAATGCAGGTGTTCCCATAGTAGTGTACTTTTTGTTCGGCAGCAATGGCGACCAAACACAATGGAGTCCAACCAGGGGACGCTGAAGCACCTATTAGCATAAGGCTGCAGACGCCAGCCGTACATTGCCACTATAACCAAATATAACTACTCAAGGTTGAGTAATTACACAAGGTTAACCCTTGCCGCCATGAAAAATCGGAAGTAAATGGAAGAGAGAAGAAGACAGGACAGATTTAAAGACGAGAAAAGACTAAGATGTAGGAAGAGAGAGATAGGAAAAGGCGACTGCCGATTTCCCCTGGGTGGGTCAGCCCAGGGGTGCCGTCTACGTGAAGCCGGGGCCAAAGAGGTGTGTTGCCTCTGCCGGGGGGCCTTCAAGGTCCAATAACCCAGCTTTGGCTCAACCCCCAGGATCCCCTTTTCCCCGGACACGGCAAAGCCACGCACGGCTAGGCGTGGGAGGGAGCCAAAACTCCCCCGTTAGCTTGGGTCCGTGGTGTCGCTACACACCAAACGCCTACTTGCGCAGGCGCCCCTGCGGGGATCGCGTAAGTTTCTGCTGTGAAGGTACTTGTGTCTGTATGTAGAGGGCCAGCTTCTGAAAAGGATGGGCCGACAGCAGCGTAAAACACGGAGGAGTTAGACTTGGAAACATTTGTAAATATCCCAGGACGTGCGTATTTGTGTTGAAGTTCGTGGAAGTAGTTTCGGATGTGGGCGATAGGCGCATGTTTTGTAACTTCAAGGAAAGACACATCGCAATCTTTGATCTGCCACTGCCACGGTGGCGGGTATACTACAGGAGCCATTAAACTGTGTTCAAAGGACACTCCAGTTTTCTCAGCTAGACCCTTCAGGCGAACTGAGAAGGGCTGCCTCCTCGAAGGCCTGCTTTGAAACAGAATGGAGCTCGATAAATCAATAACAATAGAGTATGAGGGGTGCTTCTTGTCTGCTATCACCTTAAGAAAATATACAAGGGCCTGTAAGTTCCTTGTAGATGAAGCGACCATCCATTTGACTCAACGTAAAAGCTTTCTACAAGGCTATTGCGAAAAGCACTTGTAGAAAGGCGGATGCCCAGAAGGTGCACGGGATCCAACATCTTCAAAGCACTTTGAATCGCAGAGTGATAAACAACGGCCCCATAATCTAAGCGGGTACAAATGAGGCTTCTGTACAGGCTCCTGAGACAATGCCTATCGCTACCCCACGTAGTACGTGAAAACACTTTTATAACATTCATGGCTTTTAAACGTTTTGTTTTTAAATACTTGATGTGTGGTACGAATGTCAACTTGTTGTCCACGATTAAGCCTAGGAATTTATGCTCCGCGTTGACAAACAGGCATTGACCGTTCAGTTCATTGTCAGGTTCTGAGAGCATGCCTCTGTTTCAAGAGAACAAGACACACGTGCTTTTTGCTGGGTGCAGCCGGAATCCGTTTTCCTCTGCCCATTTGGAGACCTTGTTTAAACCTAAATGAACTTGCTGCTCACACATTGCTAGGTTGCATGACTTAAAGCCAAGCTAGACGTCATCGACATATGTGGAATAGAACATGTTGTGGGGGATGGACCTGTGCATGGAATTCATTTTGATAATAAAAAGTGTAGAACTAAGTACATCACCTTGCGGTTCTCCCGTTTCTTACACAAATGTTTGGGAGAGAATACTACAGACACGGACACAGAATTTCAAATTGAACAAGTAACTCGCGATTATAGGAAGCATTCTACCACGCACACCCAGGTGAGACAAGTCTCTTAATATGCCAAAACGGCATGTTGTTTCGTAAGCCTTCT
The DNA here is from genome assembly GCF_043290135.1 of Rhipicephalus microplus. Classification (NCBI taxonomy): domain Eukaryota; kingdom Metazoa; phylum Arthropoda; class Arachnida; order Ixodida; family Ixodidae; genus Rhipicephalus; species Rhipicephalus microplus. The sequence continues at coordinate 88,779,553 of NC_134700.1, forward strand.
AGATAGAGAAAAACACTGAGAGTAACTATTGTTTGTGGACGAAAGCGTCTCGGATCTGTGCCTCAATACGCACCAGACGGTCGGTGGTGGATCTACCCTCTCGAAACCCACGCTGGAATCGGTCGAGCAGATCATGTGTTTCAAGAAAATGTAAAAGTCGGCGGTTTATCAATTTTTCAAAACGTTTACAAAGGCAGCTGGTTAGTGCAATGGGCCTATAGCTTGAAACTGAGGAAGGGTCCTTGTGCTATTTTAAAGTAAGGATGAGAATAGCCTCTTTCCTGGAAGCAGGGATGGTGCGAAAAAGCCAGATAGCATTTTATACGAGAGTAAAGTTTTTGCGTTTTGAGCGGCAGGTTTTTCAACATTTCATACGTGAAATGGTCGTTGCCTGGGGCAGAATTACTGCAAGAGTTTAGTGATGTTTGCAGGTCAGCTAAGTTGAAAGGTTGGTTGTATGCATCGTGATTTGTGCACTTGTATTCTAGTTTCTAGGTGCGGCGATGGCGTAGTGGTTAGAGCATCCGCCTCGCATGCAAGAGGTCCGTGGTTCAAATCCCGGTACCGCGCAGTTCCCAACCGGATTAAAAAAAAAATCCGCGTGCTGGTGGAACTGCATTAAGAGGCCTGGGGTGCGGCCTCACCGGCAAACACCGCCGAGAACGCACTCCCTCACGAGAGAAGGATTGGCCACCCTGGTGCAGTATCTGGCCACTACCTCCCACATGATTACGTCAAATAACTCACGGCCCTCAGTCCCCAGCAGCTGCGAAGCAACTGACCACGGCGGCGGTCAGATCTGCAACGCAGCAGATCTGACCGCCGCCGAATCTCTGGAATCCGGACAGGCCGCCATTGGAACCTGAACTTGGCAACGTTTAACGCTAGGACCTTATCTAGTGAGGGAAGTCTAGCTGTACTATTCGAGGAGCTAGAGGGTGTTAAATGGGATATAATAGGGCTCAGTGAGGTTAGGAGGACAGATGAGGCCTATACGGTGCTACAGAATGGGCACGTCCTTTGCTACAGGGGCTTGGCAGACAGAAGAGAACTGGGAGTGGGGTTCCTCATTCACAGAAACATAGCTGGCAACATAGAGGAATACTATAGCATTAATGAAAGGGTGATAGGTATCGTAATTAAACTGAATAAAAGATACAAGATGAAGGTAGTACAGGCTTACGCGCCTACATCCAGCCACGATGACGCTTCAGTTGAAAGCTTCTATGAAGACGTGGAATCGGCAATGAGTAAGGTAAAAACACAGTATACTATAGTGATGGGCGACTTTAATGCAAAGGTAGGGAAGAAGCAGGCTGGAGACCAGGCAGTAGGAGATTATGGCATCGGTACTAGAAACGCCAGAGGAGAGCTACTAGTAGAATTCGCAGAACGCAATAATTTACGGATTTTGAATACCTTCTACCGAAAACGAGAAAACCGCAAGTGGACATGGAGGAGCCCTAATGGCGAAAATAAGAACGAAATAGACTTTATAATGAGTGCACACCCTGGAATCGTGCAGGATGTGGAAGTGATTGGCAAGGTACGATGCAGTGACCATAGAATGGTACGGTCTCGAATTCGCCTAGACTTGAAGAAGGAACGACAGAACTTGATACGCAAGAAGCCAATCAATCAGCTAGCACTGAGAGGGAAAGTACAGGAATTCAGAGTGTCACTGCAGAACAGGTACTCGGCTCTCAGTAAGGAAACCAACCTTAGCGTAGATACAATGAATGATAATCTGACGAGTATCATTATGGAGTGTGCAGTGGAAGTTGGAGGCAGGGTAGTTAGACAGGACACTGGCAAGCTTTCACAGGAAACGAAGAACCTAATTAAGAAGCGTCAAATCATGAAAGTGTCAAGTACAACAGACAAAATAGAACTGGCAGAGCTTTCGAAGTTGATTAATAGACGTAAAGTATGCGATGTAGGAAGGTATAACATGGAGAGAATTGAACACGCTCTGAAAAACGGAGGAAGTGTCAAAGCATTGAAGAGGAAACTTGGGATAGGCAAAAGTCGGATGTATGCACTAAGGGACAAAGAAGGCAAAATAAGTACCAATATGGATAGGATAGTTAAGATAGCGGAGGAGTTTTACAGGGATCTGTACAGTAGCCGAGACAACCACGACCTTAATACTATAAGAACTAGCAGTAACCCAGATTACACCCCACCAGTAATGATAGAAGAAGTCAGAAAAGCTTTGGAGAGCATGCAAAGGGGCAAAGCTGCTGGTGAGGATCAGGTAACATCAGATCTGCTGAAAGATGGAGGACAGATTGTGTTAGAAAAACTAGCCACCCTGTTTACGAGGTGTCTCCTGGCGGGCAGAGTACCAGAGTCTTGGAAGAACGCTAACATCATCTTAATACATAAGAAAGGAGATGACAAGGACTTGAAGAATTACAGGCCGATCAGCTTGCTCTCTGTAGTATACAAGCTATTTACAAAGGTAATTGCTAACAGAGTAAAGAAAACATTAGAATTCAATCAACCAAAGGAACAAGCAGGATTTCGAACAGGCTACTCAACAATTGACCACATTCATACTATCAATCAGGTAATAGAGAAATGCTCAGAGTATAACCAACCACTATACATAGCCTTCATAGATTACGAGAAGGCGTTTGATTCAGTAGAAATATCAGCCGTCATGCAAACACTGCGGAATCAGGGCGTAGATGAAGTATATATAAACATTCTGGAAGAAATCTACAGGGGATCAACTGCTACCATAGTGCTTCATAGAGAAAGCAACAGAATACCAATCAAGAAGGATGTAAGGCAGGGGGACACAATTTCCCCACTGCTGTTTACCGCGTGCTTACAGGAGGTTTTCAGAAGCCTAGAATGGGAACAGTTAGGGATAAGAGTCAATGGAGAATACCTTAGTAACCTGCGCTTCGCCGATGACATTGCATTGCTGAGTAACTCGGGGGACGAATTGCAACTCATGATTAAGGAGTTAGACAAGGAGAGCAGAAAAGTGGGTCTTAAAATTAATCTGCAGAAAACGAAAGTAATGTACAACAACCTCGGCAAAGAGCAGCGCTTCGAGATAGGTAATAGTGCACTTGAAGTTGTAAAAGAATATGTCTACTTAGGGCAGGTAATAACCGCAGAGCCGAACCACGAGATTGAAGTAACTAGAAGAATAAGAATGGGGTGGAGCACATTCGGCAAGCACTCTCAAATTATGACAGGTAGATTGCCACTATCCCTCAAGAGGAAGGTATATAACAGCTGTATCTTGCCGGTACTTAGCTACGGAGCAGAAACCTGGAGACTTACAAAGAGGGTTCAGCTTAAATTGAGGACGACGCAGCGAGCAATGGAAAGAAAAATGGTAGGTGTAACCTTAAGAGACAAGAAGAGAGCAGAGTGGATTAGGGAACAAACGGGGGTTAAGGATATCATAGCTGAAATCAAGAAGAAGAAATGGACATGGGCAGGGCATGTAGCGCGTAGACAGGATAACCGCTGGTCATTAAGGGTAACTGACTGGATTCCCAGAGAAGGGAAGCGGGTTAGGGGGAGACAGAAGGTTAGGTGGGCAGATGAGATTAAGAAGTTTGCGGGTATAAATTGGAAGCAGCAAGCACAGGACCGGGTTAACTGGCGGAACATGGGAGAGGCCTTTGTCCTGCAGTGGACGTAGTCAGGCTGGTGAAGATGATGATGATGATGATGATGATGATTCTAGTTTCTGCTTTTCTAACCTTGCTTTATATCTTTGCAAAGCTTCAGTATAGTGTGACGACACCTGGTCGTAGTGTGGACCGAGGAAGTTCGCCTGATCTTCCAGGCTGTCACCCTGTATGTTTACGAGTGGGAGTGAGTGTACTTGTCTTCCTGCTACCCTACGAACCATGTTCCAGACTTTAGCCTCTTGTGTATATGAATTTATTCCTGATAAAAACTTGTGCCACCTTTTCTTCTGGCCTGCCGACGCGTTCTCCTGCTTTGGGATTTTATTTTCTTGAAGCTGTCAAGGGTTTGCGCTGTCGGCGAGTTCCGCAGCAACCTGCATGCCCTGTTCTGTTCCTTTCACGCATTACGACACTCAGTGTTCCACCAGGGGACGTGTCGTTTGCTGGGCAGTCCAGATGTTTGTGGGATGCACTTGGCTGCTGCGTCAGTAAGAAAAGCTGTGAAGCACTGCACAGCTTCATCTATGCCTAATCCGCATACGTCCGTCCAGCTTAAGTGTGCAATTTTTTGAAATTGTTCTTAGTCAGCTTTGTTTACCAGCCATTGGGGAACATGTGGAGGACATTCTTATAGTATTGGTTTACTCAAAACTAAAGGAAAATGGTCACTTACGTATGGAATATTTATGACTTTCCGCTGAAGTAATGGTACAAGTGAAGGAGATGCGATACTGAGGTCTATGAAAGAGTGAGTTTTGTGGGCAAAGTTATAGTATGTTGCCTCTTTCCTATTCGACAGACAAGCACCTGGTGAAACGAGGAAGTGTTCGATGAGACAACCTCGTGCATCACAGCGAGAGTCACCCCACAGACCATTGATTTGATTAGTGGTGTTTATTGGCGCAAGAGCCAGATATGGCTAAAGAGCGCCAGAGCGACGATAATGAATGGTGGGATGTGCAGTGTAGATAAAACAAATGTGACGTGGCTGTAAATGGGCCTAAAAACAGTCGCTGTAGGTGTGTAAAAATATACATATGGTAAAATTATGGCAATGACAAATGATGTGAGCTATGCAGACATAAAATGATTTAAAAGTGATAAGTATGTCAAATAAAAACTTGGCATGGAGCACCAGTGCCTCGACAGAGCCCTTAAAACAAGAGCATGGAGGCCTGGGCTAATTGAAATCTGCTATCACAGCAGCATCCTCTGAACAGAGGATGCGCTATGAACCTGTTGGGCTAAAAATATTCAATGTTGGGCTAAAAACATTCAGTACTACATCCTTTAAAAAGCTTAAAACTGATTTTGTATCAAAAAGCGGCTCTTCACCGAGAAACATAATCGGATGTAAAAAAAGATTTTGCGGTATGCTAAAGCAAAATATTTCTTTCTCTCCCTTTCAGCTTCCGCACACTCCAGGAGGACGTGGAGGACGGTTAGCCTGTCACCACATCTACCACAAGTAGGAGGTTCATCGCCAGTCAGAAGAAAGTTATGAGTACCATAAGTGTGTCCTATTCTGAGGCGACAGAATAGGACATCAGTTCGCCGTGTTCTTGTTGCGGAGGGCCAGTAACCCAACCGCGGCTTAATCAAATGAAGCTTATTATTTATTTCTGTGTCCCACAAGCGTTGCCAGTGGTTTCGCAGTTTCTTTCGTAGAAAGGGTTTTAGATCTGTTGCAGGGTCAGTAGCGGTGGGGTTAATAGCGCGCATTATAATTGACGCGGCCATTTGGTCAGCTAATACATTGCCCTCGATACTTCTATGGCCAGGTACCCAGCAAATAGTAACATGCTGGTTGGACATATACGCTGTACACAGAACGGAATATAGCTCAATTATTATCGAATTTCTGAATCTGAAAAGGGATCTTAATGCATTTACGACGCATAACGAGTCTGTGAATATAATTGATTTTTGTATGTTTGATTTCCGTATATGCTTCACAGCGGACAATAGTGCATAACCCTCAGCCGTAAATATACTTGTTTCCGGGTGCAGCACGCCGGATTCCGAGTAGGATGGTCCGACGGCTGCATAAGCCACCCCAGCATACGATTTAGAAGCGTCAGTATGAAACTCTACGCATTAGTAGTTGGACTGGAGTTCTCGGAAATGCATTTTAATATGTGCTTCTGGTGCGTGTTTAGTGATCTCAACAAATGAGGTGTCACAGTGTATAAGCTGCCACTGCCACGGCGGTAAAAGTATCGCTGTGGGCGTAGGACAGAGTTCCAGCAGCGGAACACCCATTTCCTAACATAAGTTTCTCACACGCAAGGAGAACGGCTTTCTCGCTGTGGGTCGATTATGGAAGAGGGTGGCAGCGGTCATATCGTTTATAGTTGAATAAGATGGATGCTTGATGTTTGCACGTACCTTTATAAAATATGTGAAACTTCTATAGGATCGCTGCAGGTGAAGTGACCACTGATTCGACTCTACATAGAGGCTCTGGATCGGGCTTGTCCTGAAAGCACCGGTTGCAAGTCGGATACCCAGATGGTGAACGGGGTCTAGGATTTTTAATGCACTTGTAGTTGCCGAATGATAAATTATAGAGGCATAATCAAGGTGCGACCCGACAAGGCTTTTGTATAACTTCAAGAGGCACTTTCGATCACTACCCCATGTTGTACGTGACAGGAGTTTTAGGACGTTCATCGCTTTCAAACATTTCATTTTGACATATTTAATATGGGGAATAAACGTAAGCTTAGAATCTAAAGTGGTTCCCAGGAGTTTATGCTCGCTGCTTACAGAGACTTGGTCTCCCTTGATCGCAACATTTGGTTGTGGCATTACCCCTCGTTTGTTGGAGAAAAGTATGCAAGTACTTTTCTTCGTGTTTATTTTAAAACCGTTTTCATCCGCCCATTTAGAGAATTTATTCATTCCAAGCTGCACTTGTCGTTCGCAGACAGACATATTGCATGATTTGAAACTCATCTGCACATCATCAACATACACGGAATAAAACATCGCACTTGGAATGACTGACTGCAGGGAGTTCATTTTTACAATAAGGAGTGTGCAACTAAGCACGCCCCCTTGCGGAACACCAGTCTCTTGGGTAAAAGTTCTAGAGAGAGCCTTTCCTACTTTTACGCGAAAGGTTCGGTTAGACAGGTAACTTTTAATTGTGTTTAGCATGTTCCCACGGATGCCCATGGTGACAAGATCGCGGAGGATCCCGAATCGCCATGTGGTGTCATACGCCTCCGCTAAGTCTGGGAATACCGAAAGTAGAAACTGCCTATGAATAAATGCATCTCTGATGTATATCTCTATGCGAACAATGTGGTATGTTGTCGACCTCCCCTCTCTGAAACCACACTGAAGAGGGTCTAGTATACTGTTACTTTCTAAAAAGTGGATTAAGCGCCGGTTTATCATTTTCTCTTATAGTTTGCATAGACAGCTTGTTAGCGCTATTGGCCTGTAGCTGGCGGCCAAAGACGGATCTTTGCCTTGTTTAAGTACTGGGATGACTATAGCTTCTTTCCATGACAATGGAATATACCCAGCTGCCCACATGTTATTGAAGAGAGTTTGGAGTGTTTTTAGTGCTTCGGGGTGAAGGTACTTGACCATTTCATATGTTATACGATCAACACCTGGTGCTGAGTTGTTGCAGCACGCAAGAGATGCCTTAAGTTCAGCAAATGTAAATGGGCAGTTGGAAGACTCACTGGATGGACGTTTACATTTAAGGGGCTGTCGCTCTTCTCGTTCTTTGAATTTTAAGAAAGTTTCTGTATTGATGCACTTGAGACGTATTCAAAGTGTTCGCCTAGGCAGTCCGCCTGCTCCTCTAGGCTTTCACCTCGGCTACTTACCAAGGGTAGGGGGTGTGACTCCCGACCCAATAACCTATTTACCCTATTCCAAACCTTCGTTTCGTCGGTGTAAGAATTTATACTGGAGATGTACCTATTCCAACTTTCTCTTTTTGCAAGACGACACATTTTTCTAGCTTGTGACTTCACCTGTTTAAAATTGTCGAGGTCTTCAGCCGTTGGGTAATTTCGGAGTAATCTCCAAGCTTTATTTTGACTATTTCGCGCTTTCCGACAATCGTCATTCCACCATAGAATGCCACGCTTATTAGACATTCCTTTAGTTTGCTTCATACATTTCGCATCAGCGTCAATAATAAAATCTGTTAGGTATGCCGCAGCATCGTCTATATTAAATCAGCAATGTCCCCTCCATCTAAAAATGTGTTTTCTCGGAACAGTTCCCAGTTGGCTGACTTGGTGTTTCAACAAGGAAAGTCAGGCGAGCATGTATCTTCTTTTGTTAACTTTAACATTATCGGGAAGTGGTCACTCCGAAAGGGGTTCTTGAGAACAGACCACTCCAGATAAGGAATTAGTGTACTCGAGACAATACTCAGGTCTATAGAAGAGTATGTGTTGTGCGTAGTACTATAATATGTTGATTCTTTTTTGTTAAGTAAACATGCACCTGACGAAAACAGAAAGTGTTCTATCAGGCGTCCTTGTGCATCCAAACGGGAGTCGCCCCATAGAGGATTATGTGCATTTAGATCACCAACGACTATATATGGCGGAGGAAGTTTATCAATGAAGCTTCGAAATTCTGTCTTCGAAAGTTGATAGCACGGAGGATTGTAAATAGAAGTAATTGTTAGTAGCTTCCCGAACTGCACTGCTCGGACAGCAACTGCTTCAAGAGAAGTTCGGAGGTTTAATTGCTTACAGGCAACACCTTTATCAACTATTATAGCGACACCGCCCGACGAGGCGGCAGTGTCGTCACGGTCTTTGCGGTAGATGGCATATTGCTTTAGAAAGTTTGTTTGTGTGGACTTGAGGTGTGTTTCCTGAACACACAGCACCTTTAGAATGTGTTTATTAAGGAGTTCTATAATATCATCAAGGTTATGGAGAAGTCCTCTCACATTCCACTGTAAAGTCTGCGTGTCCATTTTAAATGTGTTTTGTGCTGTGTGCTCAAAGATAGAGAATTAGCTCACGGACCCTTTCCAGGGGCCGTGACACGAGATTTTTCTTTTTTGGATCGGTCGACGGAGTCGCGCCGATCCTTAGGCGCTTGCTGCGCCCTCACGCTCGGAGTTGTGTCCATTGCCTCTAGCGAGGCACTGGACAAGCGCTCTTGCGAGCGCTGCAGTTGTTCTGAGGGCCTCGCCTCTAAAGGCAAGGCCTTCGCGGCCCCCAGCCCGGAGGTTGGTGGGTCCTTCTTCGATGGCGGAGCAGCACTGGCTGCAACCGCCGAGGGGGCGAATGGCGTCACCGCTGGCTCACTACGCGTGTGCCAGACAGGCGCCAGGGGCTGTCGTGGCGCTGCCACCTGACGCGCCACTTCGGCAAAACTAGTTTCTGGTAGGCAGGACACCCGCCTTCGTGCCTCCTTAATTGAAATATTTTGTTTCACCTTAATTGTGACAATTTCCTTTTGCTTTTTCCAGCACGGGCATGACCGCGAGTATGCGGCATGTTCCCCATTACAGTTCGCACAGTGAAGAGAGTTTTCACAGGCATCTGATGTGTGCTCTTCACCACTGCATTTCGCGCAAGTTAGGCGGCCTCGGCATTTCTGTGAACTGTGGCCGAACCGTTGGCATTTGAAACATCGGAGGGGGTTTGGTATATATGGCCTAACTCGAAGCTTGATATACCCAGCCTCAACGGAGTCGGGCAGTACACTTGAATTGAAGGTAAGTATCAGGTGTTTAGTATGGAATTCTTTGCCATCACGCCTCATGCTGATTCGTTTTACGTTTATGACATTCTGTTCGCTGAAACCCTCCAGGAGTTCAGCCTCCGTCAGCCCTAACAGGTCATCATCTGAGACAACGCCACGGGTGGTGCTCATGGTTCTGTGTGGGGTTACTATTAATTTAGTATCTCCAAATTTCACAAGGTTAGGCAATTTTTCATATTGTTTCTGGTCGCGGAGCTCCAACAGGAGGTCACCACTTGCCATTCTCGAAGCTTTATATCCTGGGCCAAAGATTTCCGTCAAAGACTTTGATACTAGAAAAGGTGAAAGTGTTCGCACTGATTTGCGGGTGTGTCAGCGTGAATAACATGAAATCGGGAAAAGATACTTTCTGGTTACCAAAAAACTGGAAAACTTCATCGGTGCGCCCTCTTTTCTGAGGGCGATCAGGGAGTGGGGGGAAGGAACAAGCCATATGTAAATGCTTACTTTCGGCAGCGGCGCCAGCCACCCACCATAGAGTCCTACAAGGGGACGCTGGAGGGTCTGTAAGTACAGGCCCCGCGGACGCCAGCTGTACGCCACCACTATAACCGAATATGGTGTATCCAAGGCAGGATAGCCACACAGGGTTAACCCTTGCCGCCAGGAAACACGGAAGTCAATGGAAGTGAGTAGAGGACATGAAAGATTTAAAGTGAGAGGAAAGACGAAGATGTTATTGGAGACAGGAAAAGGCAACTGCCGATTCCCCCCGGGCGGATCAATCCGGGGGTGCCGTCTACGTGAAGCCGGGGCCAAAGGGATGTGTTACCTCTGCCGGGGGGCCTTAAAGGTCCAATCACCCAGGATCGGCCCAACCCCCAGGATCCGCTTTTCCCCGGACACGGTAAAGCCACGCACGGCTAGGCGTGGGAGGGAGTAGAAACTCCCCCGTTAGCTCGGGTCCGTGGTGTCGCTACACACCAAACGCCTACTTGCGCAGGCGCCCCTGCGGGTACCCTTGTCCTTATACCTAAGGGCCGGGAGGCATGTGCCTCGTTGTAAATTCCGGCTGCAGCAGATGCCTCTCCGAAGAGGCTGTGCTACGAGTCACATCCTTCAAGTTTTGCTATGTCTAGCGGTAGCATAGTTTAGTGTAGTTAGACGTTGTTCAGAAGTTGTGCTTTCTTTAAAAAGCTGATCACATGAGCTATTGGTATAAGGGCGTCATCGCCCAAGAGTAGCATTGGATGAAAGGGAATATTTAACCTGTAAAACATACGGAAATGTTTTTCTCTTAATGTTTCCATATGTGGGCAAGCTATTAAAATGTGCATTACAGTTAGTTGCTCCTGACATTTGTCGCATGTCGGGGCTTCTTCGCCTGCCAATAGATAGTTATGGGTGATGTGCGTATGACCTATTCGTAGCCGACATATAACTACTTCGATAAAACGTACTTGATGAAGACAAGTCTTCCATTCACGAAGAACAGGTTTATTAGGGGAAGTTTGTTGTTTTGTTGTGATTTCCATTCCTGCTGCCAGTGAAAGGTGATGGCCCGGCGAACAGCTTGAATCCCATCTCTGGCAGGTATGCTGGTTTTTGACTCGCGCATCTCTTTTGCGGTTGCAGCTAGTTGGTCTGCCCTTTCATTGCCTGGGATCCCGACATGACTCGGGACCCATCAGAGGCGTATGGTGTGGTCATTAGGTGTGTGGGATAGCATGTTTAAAATATCGCCTATGAATGGTTCATACTGAGATTTACAATGTAGACTTTTCAACGCGCTTAACGAGTCTGTAAATATTACAGCTTTTTATGTTTTGAGCTTACAATGTATATTCTCCCATTCATAACGCATAGCACTCAGCGGTGTAGATGGATACGAACTGCGGTAGTCTAGTTATTTGGTCGTGTGTTGCTCCTACCACGCTGCTTCCGACATAAGCAGATGTCTTCGAACCAACAGTATAAAATTCTTCGTAAGTGTTGTACATTCGTTGTAATGTAAGGAATTCTTGTAGTATATGTTCACGTGGGGTGTTTTTTTTATATGTGTGAGTGAAAAATCCAAGATTTTGGAGAAATCAGCACATGGGGCCAAACTGGGTGGCCTTCTGGTGATGGAGAGTGCTGCGTTAGGAACATTTAGTGCATGAAATTTTTCTTCAAAACTTAGTATTAGTGGCTTAATTACATTTGGTTTGTTGGCGTAGTGTTGTCGCAGGTCACAGTGTGTGACAATACTGTGGCATATATGACCTGGTGAAGATGATGATGATGTGTGGTGCTTTGTGGCGCAAGGGCCAATTGATGGCCAAAGAGCGACATTTCAATGAGTATAGAGATGCGGACAATGATATGTTGCGTGGCTGTATAGGGGCCCTAAAATTCCTCGCGATAATGCGGGTAAAAACAAAAGTATTAAGATCATGACAGTGGCGTGATACGCATATTAAAAGGGGTGACAAAGATTTTGATAATAAAAACATGTAAAAATATTTGGCAGTAGCACACGTGCCTCATCATCGCCCTTGTGTCCAAGGGCTGCGAGGCAATGCTTTTAAATGTAATCACTGCAGCAGCAACCTCTCTTGAGAGGTCACGCTACGCAATGCCTGGGTATATTACATAGTACAAATTGACATCTCTTAAAAAAGCTAACAATGATTTATGGGTGAAAAGTGGTTCCCTACCGACAAACATTGCGGGGTGTAATGGTATATGTTGTCGGTAGGATAATGGAAAGTGTTGTCTTCTTAGAGTGTCTGACTGTTTACATTGGATTGAAACGTGAAGAACTGTCAATGCCTCACCACAATTGTCACACAGTGATGGATCACCACCGGACAAAAGATGTGTGTGTGTCGTGTATGTGTGTCCTATCCTGAGTCTTGTTAGTGTTACCTCTGTTAGACGAGATTTTGATACTGGTGGCCAATGGCCAAGGTGTGGCTTGGTAACGTGTAGTTTGTTTTGTGTGTCTTTATCCCACTTGCTCTGCCAGTAGTCAGGTTTCGTTTGAGAGACGGCTTCAGATCAAGGACCGGGATTGATATGGGTGTAGGGGCAGTGTTTTTGTGGACGGATGCAGCGAGCTGATCCGTCCTCACGTTGCCTTCGATCTCACGGTGCCCTGGCACCCAGCACACTACAACATGTTGGTTGAGTGTGTAGAGTGTGCAAAAAATGGAGTAAAGTGAGACAAGGAACAGGGTTTTTTGTTTTTTAAGACTGTGCAGAGCCGTTACCACACTGAGGGAGTCTGTTTAAATTACTGCTTTTTGTATTTGTAATTGTTTGATGTGTTTAGCTACCACAAGTATCGAGTAAGCTTCCGCTGTGAAGATACTTGTGCCTGGATGTAGAGGGCCAGCATCCGAGAAGGATGGGCCGACAACAGCTTAGGACACAGAGGAGTTGGACTTGGAGGCATCTGTAAAGAACTCAGGACGTGTGTATTTGTGTTGAAGTTCCAGGAAGTATGTTCGGATATGGGCAATAGGCGCATGTTTTGTAACTTCAAGAAAGGACACATCACAGTCTATAGTCTGCCATTGCCACGGTGGCAGATATGCTACAGGAGCCATTAAACTATGTTCAAGTGAGACTCCAGTTTCCTCAGCTAGACTTTTCAGGCGAACTGAGAAAGGCTGCCTCATCGAAGGCCTGTTTTGAAACAGAATTGAGCTCGAGAAATCAATAATAGTAGAGTATGAGGGGTGCTTCTTGTCTGCTTTTACCTTATGGAAATAAACGAAGGACATGTAAGTTCTCTGCAGATGAAGCGACCACTCATTTGACTCAACATAAAGGCTTTCTACGGGGCTGGAGCGAAAAGCACCCGTAGAAAGGCGGATGCCCAAATGGTGCACGGAGTTCAGCATCTTCAAGGCACTTTGAGTAGCAGACTGATAGACAATGGCCCCATAATCTAAGCGGGTGCGAATGAGCCTTCTATACAGGTTCATGAGGCATTGCCTGTCACTACCCCACGTAGTACGTGACAACACTTTTATAACACTCATGGCTTTTAAACATTTTGTTTTTAAATACTTGATGTGTGGTACGAATGTCAACTTGTTGTCCAAGATTAAGCCTAAGAATTTATGCTCCGCATTGACAGACAGACGTTGACCGTTCAGTTCAATTTCAGGTTCTGAGTGCACGCCTCTCTTTCGAGAGAACAAGACACACGTGCTTTTTCTCGGTTCAGCCGGAATCCGTTTTCCTCTTCCCATTTGTAGAGCTTGTTTAAACCTAACTGAACCTGCCGCTCACACATTGCTAGGTTGCATGACTTAAAGCCAAGCTTGACGTCATCGACATATGTGGAAAAGAACATGTAGCGGGGGATGGACAGGTGCAAGGAATTCATTTTAATAATAAAAAGTGTACAACTAAGTACACCACCTTGCGGTACTCCCGTTTCTGGCACAAATGTTTGGGAGAGAGTACTGCCCACGCGGACGCGGAATTTCCGACGGGACAAGGAACTCTCGATTATGGAAAGCATTCTACCGCACACACCCACGGTGAGACAAGTCTCTTAATATCCCAAAACACCATGCTGTGTCGTAAGCCTTCTCGATATCAAGAAACACTGAGAGGAAGTATTGTTTGTGGACAAAAGCGTCTCGGATCTGTCCCTCGATACGCACCAAATGGTCGGTGATGGATCTACCCTCTCGAAACCCACACTGGAACTGGTCGAGCAGATTGTGTGTTTCAAGGAAATGTAAAAGTCGGCGGTTTATCTTTTTTTCAAAAAGTTTACAAAGGCAGCTGGTTAGTGCAATGGGCCTATAACTTGAAACAGAGAAGGAGTCCTTGCCCTGTTTCAAAATAGGGATAACAATAGCCTCTTTCCAAAAAGTAGGGATGGTGCCAGAAAGCCAGATAGCATTGTATAGAGATAGTAAAGATTTTAGCGTTTTAGACGGCAGGTTTTTCAACATTTCATACGTGACACGGTCGTAACCTGGTGCAGAATTACTGCGAGAGTTTAGTGATGTTTGTAGCTCAGCTAAGTTGAAAAGTTGGTTGTATGCCTCGTGTTTTGTGCACTTATATTCTAGTTTCTGTTTTTCTATCCTTGCTGTATATCTTTGGAAAACTTCAGTATGGTGTGCCGAGCTAGACTCTTGCTCGTAGAGTGCACCGAGGAAGTTCGCCTGATCTTCGAAGCTGTCACCCTGTGTGTTTACGTGTGGGAGTGAGTGTACTTGTCTTCCTGCTACCCTACGAACCATGTTCCAGACTTTAGCCTCGTGTGTATATGAATTTATCCCTGATAAAAACTTGTGCCAGCTTTCTTTTTTGGCCTGCCGACGCGTTCTCCTGCCTCGAGATTTTATTTTCCTAAAGCTCTCAAGGTTTTCCGCTGTCGGCGAGTTCCGCAGCAACCTCCATGCCCTGTTCTGTTCCTTTCGCGCATTCTGGCACTCAGTGTTCCACCACGGAACGTGTCGTTTGCCGGGCAGTCCAGATGTTTGTGGAATGCACTTGGTTGCTGCGTCAGTAAGAAAAGCCGTGAGGTACTGCACAGCTTCATCTATGCCTAACCCGCATATCTCAGTCCAATTTAGGTGAGTAAGCTTTTGAAATCGTTCCCAGTTGGCTTTGTTTACCAGCCATTTGGGAACATGTGGAGGACATTCATTTATTATTGGTGTACTCAAAACTGAAGGGAAATGGTCACTTCTGTATGGATTATTTATGACTTTCCACTGAAGTAATGGTACAAGTGAAGGAGATGCGATACTGAGGTCTATGGAAGAGTAAGTTTTGTTGGCAAGGTTATAGTATGTTGCCTCTTTCCTATTCAACAGACAAGCACCCGATGAAATGAGAAATTGTTCAATGAGACGACCTCGGGCATCACAGCGAGAGTCACCCCACAGACCATTATGTGCGTTCAGGTCCCCAAGGACCAGATAAGGTTCAGGTAGTTTGTCGATTAAAGACTGGAATTGAAGTTTCTCGAGATGGTGGTTAGTGACAAGTTTGTTTAAAATAACTGCTCGGACAGCCACCGCCTCGAGGGAAGTTTGAAGGAGTAATTGTGTGCATGCTATACCTTGACTTACTATACCGCTACACCACCGGATGGTAGCATGGCATCATCTCTATCCTTTCGGAAGATTATGTAGTTACGTAAAAAGTTTGTGTTAGTTCGTTTTAAGTGTGTCTCCTGTACACGCAGCACTCTTGGATTGTGTTCATGGAGGAGTTCTTGTAAGTCATCGAGGTTTCGAAGAAGGCCTCGGATGTTCCACTGTAATATTTCTATCTGTTCCACTATAATATTCCACTATGTTCCACTATAATATTTAAACAAGAGAGATACTGCTGTGTGTACAGAGAGTATCCTGTGTTGGAGTGAGCTCGTTAATTCAGGTGGCAGGACGGTCGTCCGGCCCCGTTATTGGTTTTTTATTTTTCTTAACGCGCTCCAAGGAGGCGCGCCGCTCTTTTGGTACCAAGGGTATCGTTGTATCCATTGCCTCCCCAGAGGCACTGGTTGCCCGCACATGCCAGCTGGTGGTTCGGATTTTAGGCCTCGCCTGGTGAGGGGAGGCCTTGAGACCAGAGGACCCTGGAGTCTCCGGCCTCATTCGCTAGGCGGCGGAGTAGACTGAACTACTGCCGCCTTGGGGGCAGGTGCCACAACCGTCGGCTCGCTCTGCGCTGGCCGAAGGAGTGACGAGGGCTGGTGCGGCGTTGCCCCCTGACGCACCGCATCAGCATATGTAGCGCCATAAAATGGCGACACTCTTCGTCTTGCTTCCTTGAATGTGATGTTTTATTTAATTTTCAATGTGATAATTTCTTTTTCTTTTTTCCAAATTGAGCAAGACCGTGAGTATGCGGCATGATTTCCGCCACAGTTCACACAGTGTGATGGTTCTTCGCAATTGTCAGAGTTGTGGCCTGACACTCCACATTGTGCACAAGTTTGGTGACCACGACAGCTTTGTGAGCCGTGGCCATACTTCTGGCATTTGAAACAACGACGTTGGTTAGGTATGTATGGTCTGATCGACGTCTTTGTGTACCCTGTTTGAATACTTTCTGGCAGATTACTGGAAGCGAACGTGAGTATCAGGTGTTTCGTTGGTGTTACCTTGTTGTCTCTTCTAATGGTGATCCTTTGTACATTGGTCACATTCCGACTCTTCCACCCCTCCAGAAGTTCCTCTTCAGTCAAGCCGAGCAAATCAGCATCAGAAACTACTCCACGGGTTGTGTTCATCGATCTGTGTGGCGTTACAGTGATGGGAGTGTCACCAAAAGTTGATAGACTCTGTAGCTTTTCAAACTGTTCTTTTTCTCGAACTTCAAGGAGGAGGTCTCCGCTGGCCATTTTGGTAACTTTGTACCCGGCTCCAAGAGTTTCTTTGAGACATCTGGCTACTACAAAGGGTGATACGGTTCTAGCTTGCTTGCTGCTTATCTCACTATGTATAACATGAAAATGAGGAAAGTTTTCACTTGATCGGTTGAAAAAGCCTAAGTCTTCGGTGCGTACACGCTTTAAGGCGGTACGATCATTTAATAAGGGAAATGCTCTATGCATGCCAGTTTAATTTTCTTCAGAAGCGTTGGCGGCCACCCACCACGGAGCCCAACGAGGGGACGCTACAAATTTGTGGATGCTAAAACCTGCAGACGCCAGCCATATAACGCAACTATAACCCATTGCGCCTAGACCAAGGTAGGCTATTTGCACAGGGTTAACCCTAGCCGCCAGGAAGTTTGGAAGCAAACGGAAGAGAGTAGAAGACAGGACAGATAAATAGTAAGAGATAAAGACGAAGATGTAGGGAGAGGGAGATAGGAAAAGGCGACTGCCGATTTCCCCTGGGTGGGTCAGCCCAGGGGTGCCGTCTACGTGAAGCCGGGGCCAAAGGGGTGTGTTGCCTTTGCCGGGGGGGCCTTAAGGTCCAATCACCCAGCGTCGGCTCAACCCCCAGGATCCCCTTTTCCCCGGACACGGCAAAGCCACGCATGGCTAGGCGTGGGAGGGAGTAGAAACTCCCCCGTTAGCTCGGGTCCGTGGTGTCGCTACACACCAAACGCCTACTTGCGCAGGCGCCCCTGCGGGGAAAGCTCTTGTCTTTGAGGTTCCCTGATGCCCATTATGGAGCTTGTGTAGTACTTCTTTTCTTAGACATCGAGGTGCTACCAATGTAGTCCCCTTTAGCAACATTCCATTGCATTCAGCATTTACGGCACGTTCCTGCCGATACGAAGCTCGGTAGCAAGGCAGTTTTGGTTCTTCCGGCCAGCCTTGGTGACAGAACTTCATCAAGGCCTGACAAACAACCTCCGCTTTTGAGCATCACATGCTCTGTTAACAAAATTGTCGCCCATTTGAATCCCTTGAACGCAAGATTTAACGAATGACAAGACTTCCGAGATGGTCGGTTCACCGGCGAGTTTATCTCCTTTCATCGGCGGTCATGAAAGAGCGTCCGCAGTAATCGAGCTTTTGCCGAGAACGTACACGATTTCAAATTGATACCGCATCAACCGCATTCTGAAGCGCTGCACTCTTGGCGTCAACAAATTGCTAGGCATTTTACCGAGCCACGAAACAAGAGGTTTATGGTCTGTTTCAAACGTCACATTGATACCTCGTATATATTCGTCAAATCTTTCGGCAGCCCATGTTAATGCTAGCGCCTCCTTTTCGACTTGCGCATTGCGCTGCTCAGTTTCGGTCAATGACCTTGAAGCGAACGCTATCGGGCGGTGCTCAGCATTACGTTGTTTTTGGAAAAGGACGGCCCCGAGACAAACGAAGCGGCATCCGCCAAAAGAATTGTGGGAAGTCGTGGATCGTACATGACCATACACTTTGCCGAGCAAAGAAGAGCTTTTAAGCTTTCAAAAGCTATGTTTTGAGATGGACTCCGAACCCATTCAGTCTCTTTCTGCAAAAGCGCCCGTAGTGGGGCAGTGGGTTGCGCTAAGTTCGGCAAAAAGCGGCCCAGGTGGTTAGCCATGCCGAGAACACTGCGCAATTGTGAAATATTCGAGGGCGGATTCAGCTCTTTATTAGCTCTGAGTTTAGCCGGATCAGGCTGTACGCCTTTTTCACTTAGAAAGTGACTCAAAAAGCTCATGCTTCGCGCTGCCATTACACACTTTGCTTTGTTAAGCGTAACGTTAGACAGGACCAACCTAGCCAAGACATTCGATAGCCTAGAATCATGTTGATCTTTGCTGTCGCCAAATATGAGAATATCGTTCGTAAGGTTAACGTCACCAGAAAGAGTGGCCAGGATTTCAGACATTCTCCTTGAAAAGTACCCCGGGGCATAAGTAATATCAAACGGCAACCGAGTGAAACAGTACCGCGCAAACGGCGTTTTGAACGTGCTTAGCAGTTTTTAGGCCTTGCTGAGTCGCGCTTGGTGGAATCCGCAATTCGCGTCTAGTTTTAAAAACTATTTCACGCCATCAAGTGACCCTAGTGCTTGGTCTTCAGTAAGCAACGTATACCTTCCTCTTAGGACAAACTTGTTCAACTGCGTAAGGTCGACACAGATCCTTACGTCTCCCGAGGGCTTTTTTACGGGAACAAGGTCGGCACACCATTCGGTTGGCTCATCGACTGTTCGAATTACGCCCTTTTGTTTCATCTTATCCAGTTCCTTCTTCACAAGTACCTGAAGCGGTATAGGAATCTTGCGTGTTGCGCTTACTGCAAATGGAAATTCGTCTGGTTTTAGCCTGACTGTATACTCCCCGGGCATACAGCCTAAGTCTTCACAAAACCTGAGGGCACCCAACCTCGTAGTCAGACTTTTTCTCAGCGACAGAGTCAGCGAACTTAACTCCTAATGCTTCCAGAGCTTGACACCCTAGCAGTACATGGAGCAAAGAACTGACGACATAACATGTTGCCCAGAACATTTAGTCGGACACCGCGAGCACCTGGCAAGATGTCGTCGTCCTTTTCTAAGCTCGTGAGAAGTCCAGTAAATGATATTGGAATTACGGACACTTCTGCCCCCGAGTCAACCTTGTGGGAAACAGGCACTGCATAACCAATACCTGAACGTAACGTGGATTGGCTCCAGGCGCCTCCATTGCGCCTAGAAAAATTTCCCCAGCGTCACTTTGTACGGATGACACTCGAACCTTTCGCTAGTTGCTTGGAGAAATCTCTTTGAGGCACACCTTTCCAAAATGTCTTTTTACGCCGCAGTTAAAGCACTTCTGCGCTCAAGCTTGAAAGTCTGCCCTAGGGTGGGAGCGGCCGCCGCAGAAGATGCACTGTCTTTCGTAACGAACTGCTGGCGGCCGGGGGTCCTCACTGCGGCGCAGTTTCGTGCGGTGACCCACTGCTTCGACGTTCACTTCTTCACATAGATTGGACTGAGTGCTGTCGTGAACCTCGTTGGAGTTCGAAGCTCTGCTTGTTGCTGCTGAACTGTCTCTTTCAGGCGGGCCTTCGCTAGAGCTGTCGCGAGAGATAGCTTCGGGTCCATTTGGAGCGACTCGGAAAGTTTTTTGTCCCGCAGGCCAACGACAAACTGGTCTCGGATAAGGAGCTGCTTCAATTCTCCGAAATCGCATTTTTCCGCCGAGATGTGTAGAGCCGTCATTAACTGGTCAATAGACTCGCCCGGCATCTGGTGCCGCTAGTGAAAGCAAGCGCTCTCGTACACAATGTTGGTCTCCTAGAGGAAGTACTCGTCCAACTTCTTTTTGACCAGCTCGATCTTCTTTGAATGTTGTGCAGAGAGTTTGAAGGTAACGAAGATGTCCCTTGATTGCTGCCCCATGGTGTACAGCAGAGTGCGCACTTGCGCCTCCTCCGAGCGCTCATTCAGGCTTGACGCATATCGATAGTCGTAGAAGTGTTGTATCCATGCCGGCTACTCCAAGGTAGTGTCAAAGTCCAGCGGCGGTGGTTGCTGAAGGCCCGGTGGAGGTGGCGGTGGTGCAGTGGCCATTGCTGCCTCTGTTTGTGCCGACGTCTCGACGGCTCTTTTTTCCCGATGGCGTTAAAGGTGGGCGGACCACACAAGTTCTAATACCATGTTGTAGCGGCGCCCGCCGCTATCAGTCTGTGATCGGTGAAAGAAAGGAGGCGACGGCAGTCCAGGCAATATAAAATCAAGAAAAAACCCCGCCGTTTATTTCGCAGTGGTTTAAGTAGCAACTGTGACGTCAGTACCACGTGTTTCCATACATGGGCCAGGCTCGGTGAATCGGCGCGTAATGTAGGAGCGCCCTTTCAGCACACGGGGGAAACACGTTCCGGCACAATATGTTTATATAGGCAGTTGTTTGCCCTTGCGCAACGATGCCAACTGAAACATGTGTATTATGAACACACAAGCTAATATGAAGCGCTGATGCTCGCGAAGGTGCTTGCCCTGGACACTGCTACATGAATACTTCAGCGCATGGCAGCTAACCACAACTGAAGGTAACCCGACGGGATGCGCTTTGTAGTACATATGTAATGTTCATAAAATTGGGCAGGCAACACTGAAACCACTATTATCGTTTCGCGAAGATTAGCGTCCATTTGAGAAGTAGTTCCGACACCTGGCGTATAGCTCTGTGGTGAAATGGTTCATTGGCACCCAGAATGTTTGGGTTCCATTCCAGCTGGGACTCATCGAGTCGACGCTATCCACGTTGGGTATTTCTTAACACTCGTGCGTTTAAATTGCCCACGTGTATTCGCGTCATTCCATAGCCGATACCAAGTGTCAATCACCTGTCTGACGGGAAGTGTTTGACGACGTTGATTTTTCGTTTATCAGATTTCGATTACAATTACCTGGCATAACATATCCTATACTTCACTTGGCGTGATTGTCTGTTTGATTTATTTAACATTGTGTGTAACGAAGAAAACGAGCCTTTCATTGAAGTATTCTTTCCTTCATTCATAGCGAGAGTCTCGTTCTGGCAGACTTGAGGCCTTAAGATGCTGTGGGTTGGATTATTGGTAAGCTGTCATCTAACAATATCACGTGCTACGTGACGCCAAACAGGCAAGAAGAGGGCTCTACAGTCGTCGCCATGGCAACAGGTGGCACTGACAGACAATCCCACGTTCATTTCACATATTTATTGTCACGAGTTATGATTCGCAGGTGGGTTATTTAAAAACACGGACAGTGGAACTCGTAGAGATGCTCTCAGAGAAGTCTGCTAAGATTGTCGTCTTCTGCACTCGCCTGCGCTCGGCCTCTCAAGCGAATCCGCGTTTTTCGTTGTCGTCGCTACCTCGCCGCTAAATGCAGCTATGCACGTGGCATTACCCTCCTGCCTTGTGAGCGTCGTTGCAATGTTCAACAGGTAGATATGCGGCGAGCGGGTGTTTACAACACTGAGAGTGGTAAAGTTTCATGCGAACCACGTGCACTGTCTAAGGCAGATGCTGGCGACGTTTCAAACAAGAGGAGGCGTTGGGAACGACTTCGTACGCCACGTCGCTAAGAAGTCGCGAAACCTTGTAGGGTCCGAAGTATCGGCGAAGGAGTTTCTCTGAGAGGCCTCGTCGTCGTACAGGAAACCAAACCCAGACTCTATCTCATGGTTGATAAACGACGAATCGATGGCGAAGGTTGTACCGTTGGGCGTCAAGTTATGCTGGTTCATTATGCGGACGCGGGAAGCTGCCTTGCTTCCTCGGCGCGCTCAGCGAAGTCTGCGGCATCTGTCTCTGAATTATTGCAATCGTAAGGCAGCATGGCGTCCAGGATTGTAGTAACTTCTCTGCCATGAATTAGTGAGAACGGCGTCATTTTTGTTGTTTCCTAGCACGCCGTTCCCAATTATTGTGTTCCACGTTGACGTACATGCAAAGAATGTCAGCGATTGTCTAGTTAAGTCGTTCTGTAAGCCCATTCATTTGTGGGTGGTAAGCTGTCGTCTTCCTATGCGCTGTTCCACTGAGCGTAAGCACAGTGCGCAAAAGCTTGGCTGTAAACGCGGTACCTTTGTCTGTTATGACGACAGCTGAAGCACCATGTCTCAGGACAATGTTCTCAATGAAGAATTGGGCCACTTGAGCTGCAGTGCCACTCGCATTTGCCTTGGTCTCCGCGTATCGGGTGAGGTAGTCTGCCATCACTATAACCCATTTGTTGCCGCTGTCCGATGCTGGGAAAGGACCCAGCAGATCCATTCCGATTTGAGAAAACGGAGTTTCTGGTATGGGCACAGGATGTGATAGTTCAGCGGGTTTGACAGGTGGCACCTTGCGCCGCTGAGAGTAAATGCATGTTCGGACGTAATGTTTCATCTCTGCTGCGATTCTTGGGCAGTAATATTTTTCTTTAATGCGTGTCAGTGTTCTTGTGAAACCGAGGTGGCCCACAGTGGCTTCGTCATGGCAGGCTTGTAAAAGTTCGCTGCGGAGAGCTTCAGGGACTACTAGCAGATAGCTTCTACCTGTTGATGAAAAATTCTTTTTGTACAGAATTCCGTCCCGTAAACAGAATGAGGATAAGTTCTTCAAAAACACTCTTGGTGCATTGGCGGCTCGTCCGTTCAAGATTACTATGAGCGAGTTGAACTCTCGATCACGCTGTTGTTGCCGAGAAATTGTAGTTGCATCAACAACTCTTGAAAAACCCGTGAATTCATCATCCTCTATACCCGGTGATTCAATCGGTGACCTTGACAAACAACCGGCGTCTAAGTGTTGCCTTCTGGACTTGTAGACTACGGCCATGTCGTACTCTTGGAGCCGTAAGCTCCATCGTGCTAAACGTTCAGATGGGTCTTTCATGTTCGTCAACCAACAAAGAGAGTGACGGTCGCTTATGACTTTGAAAGCGCGGCCATATATGTACGGGCGGAACTTCGCAACTGCCCAAACGTCAGCCACATACTCTTTCTTTGTTGTAGAGTAGTTGGACTCCGTGCGTGCCAACGTTCTGCTAGCGTTGGCAACCACTCTCTCCACGCCATCTTGGCATTGGACAAGAACAGCACCTAGGCCCACATTGCTGGCATCTGTATGGATGGCTGTTGGTGCATTCTCGTCGAAGTGAGCAAAGACAGGTGTAGTTTGTAGACGCTGTCGCAGCTCGCTAACGAAGCTTCTTGCTGTTCACCACATACAAACGCAACAACTTCCCTTGTAAGGTGGGTGAGTGGATAGGCGATGTGTGCAAAGATTGCTATAAATTGCCGGTAGTAGGCGCAGTGACCACGAAAACGCCTGATCGCTTTCTTATCAACAGGCCATGCGAACTTTGCGACGTCTGCAGTTTTATCTGGATCAGGCTTCACACCTTCGTGAATGACCACGTGTCCCAGGAAGTGAAGTTCTGCGAAGCTGAAGCGGCATTTTTCCGGTTTGAGTGTGGGTCTAGCGGACCGTATGGCTTGAAGGACTGGCAGTAGCCGCTTCAGATGCTCTTCAAACGTGGCAAAAAAAATGATAACGTCGTCGAGGTACACAAGGCATGTTTTCCATTTCTGGCCGGACAAATTGTATCCATAAGTCCCTGAAACGTGGCTGGGGCTGAGCATAGACTGAAAGGGAGGGCTTTGAATTAATAAAGCCCGTCTCGCGTCACGAAGGCGGTCTTTTCTCGGTCGCGCTCATGTACTTCTATTTGCCTGTGTGAGTGTAGCCTGTCCAAAGAGTCATCGATCCGTGGTAATGGATAAAAGTATTTTTTACGTCGTTCAACTTACGATAATCGATGCAGAAACGCTAGCTGCCATCTTTCTTTTTCACTAGTACCACTGGCGACGCCCAAGGACTCATTGATGGTTGGATTACATAATCCTCTAGAATCTTCTTGACTTGCTGCTGGATTACCTCACGTTCTTTCTGAGCGACGCGATATGGGTTTTGTCGGATCGATCTTGCTTTGTTTTTCGTAATGATGCGATGCTTAGTCAGAGGCGTTCGACCCACTTGTGATGTTGATAAGAAGCAGTCCTTGAACTGGTCGAGCAGCTCCATAAGACGGCATCTTTCTGTCGGTGTTAGACTCAGACCGGTATCGACTGGTGGTGTATGTGGAGGTGATTGAGCTGTGGCTTCCCCTTCCATTAGAAGACAGCCGTGAAAGTAGTGGAGCGGCCCCGCAGGGGCGCCTGCGTAAGTAGGCGTTTGGTGTGTAGCGACACCACAGACCCTAGCTAACGAGGGAGTTTTGACTCTCTCCCACGCCTAGCCGTGCGTCGCTTTGCCGTGTCCGGGGAAAAGGGGATCCTGGGGGTTGAGCCGACGCTGGGTGATTGGACCTTTAAGGCCCCCCGGCAGAGGCAACACACCCCTTTGGCCCCGGCTTCACGTAGACGGCACCTCTGGGCTGACCCACCCAGGGGAAATCGGCAGTCGTCTTTTCCTATCTCTCTCTTCCTACATCTTCGTCTTTATCTCTCACTTTTTATCTGTCCTGTCATCTCCTCTTTTCCGTTTACTTCAGAATTTCCTGGCGGCGAGGGTTAACCCTGTGTAGTTACCCAACCTTGGGTAGTTATATTCGGTTATAGCGGCGATGCATGGCTGGCGTCTCCAAGTGTTCAATAGTCAACCTTGTAGCGTCCCCTTGTTGGGCTCGGTGGTGGGTGGCCAACATCGCCGCCGAACTTTATTGTATTTTATGGCAAATTCTTTTCCCCCACTTCCTGATCGCTCCCTAAAAAGGTGGCGCACCGAAGATACTTTCCTGCCTAACACACCAAAGCCGACATTCCCAAAGTACCATGTAATCCACAGTCAAAACAAAAAGAAGACAGTCCGAGCTATTTCACCTTTCCTCGTTTTCAAAACTCTCACAGAAGCAATAGGCCCAGGTTACAAAGTAACAGATGAGAAGTAGCGATCTTCTTCTGGAGGTTAGTGACAAAGCTCAATATGAAAAGCGGTCTAAGCTTGTAGCCTTTGGGGAAACCCCTGTTTCGGTGGGCCCACACAGGTCCATGAACACTGTCCGTGGCGTAATTTCTTATGATGATCTTACTGAGCTTTCTGAAAGTGAGCTGCTCGAAGGTTGGCAGGACCAGAACGTGGTCAAAGTCCAACGAATAACAATAAGACGCAACAACAAACTGACCCCTACAAAACACGTAATAATTACGTTTGGAACAAGTGACCTACCAGAATCAATCGAAACTGGCTATTGTAAGCTTCGTGTAAGACCATACATTCCCAACCCTCGTCGATGTTTCAAGTGCCAACGTTTCGGCCATGGATCGCAGAGTTGCAGAGGGCGCGCCACTTGCGCAAAGTGTGCATCCATTCAACACATATCAGACAACTGCACCTCAGAAACAACTCATTGTTCGAACTGTGAAGGAGACCACGCTGCCTACTCACGATCATTCCCCGCATGGAAAAAAGAAAAACAAATAGTAGAACTTAAGGTTAAATTCAATCTCACATTCCAAGAAGCGCGCCAACGCTTCGCAATACACAACCCATTTTATCCCTCCTTTGCAGATGTGACGCGCCGGGGCGCCGCGCCACATGCCTCAGCACCCGCGAATGTCACACAGTGTGTGGCCGCGGTCGTGCCGCCAGCGTCCCCGGCTGGAGCAGCCTGTACTGCTCCGCCACCTGACAAACAGGGCCGGCAGACCCTAGTGTCTGCTGAACCTCGGACCACTGCAGGCGCAGTCAGGTCTGAAAGTTCAGTGAATGTGCCTGCCCAGCAGGCACCATCCACCGCCTCTCAAGAGGTGATGGATACAAGTCCCACTCCTCCGGCGCCTCAGACGCCGAAGGATAGGCGCAACTCCTTGGAGCGCGCCAAAAAAGAAAAACCTCGAATCACAGGGCCCTCAAAAGGCCCTGTAAACTAACGCAACACCACTGTATGCACAGCACCAGACTAAATTAAAATGACACAAATACTACATTGGAACGACAGAGGACTGTTAAGAAACCTCGACGATAATCAGGAACTTTTACACAAACATACACCTAAGGTGCTGTGCGTACAAGAGACACACCTGAAACCGAAACACACCAACTTTTTACGTCACTACGTTATTTTTCGGAAAGACCGGAATGATGGCATTGTGCCATTCGGTGGTGTTGCCATTATAGTCAATCAAGGGATTGCATGCACACACCTAACACTACAAACATCCCTTGAGGTGGTGGCTGTTCGAGCAGTTCTATTGAATAAGCTCGTCACGATCTGCTTTCTCTACATACCTCCACAACACCGTCTTGAAAAGCATGAATTCGAGTCCCTCATAGACGAACTTCCAGAACCTTATATCCTCCTTGGAGATTTCAATGCACATAGCAATCTATGGGGTGACTCTCGCTGCGATGCTCGAGGTCGCCTGATTGAACAGCTCCTTTTTTCTTTCGGTGCGTGCCTGCTGAAACGGAAAGAGCCAACATATTACAACATCGCTAACAATACGTACTCAGCAATAGACCTCAGCATAATATCCCCATCACTCCTGCCTCTACTTAAATGGGAAGTCATTAATGATCCATATGGTAGTGACCATTTTCCTATCGTTATCAGCACATCAATAACTAATACATGTCCTGCACAAGTTCCCAAATGGCTCACCAACAAAGCTTATTGGGAAAAGTTTCAAAAAATGACTTTATTATCTTGGACTGACATGGCGGCATTGAGCATAGAGGATGCTGTATGCTACTTTACAGCTTTCCTGATTGATGCAGCAACAAAATGTATTCCCCAAACATGTGTACCGTCAAGCAAACGACGAGTACCATGGTGGAATAATGAGTGCCGTGATGCTCGAAAAAAAAACAAAATAAGACATGGAGCTTGCTTGGAGACTCGCCCACAGACGAGAATGTTGTAAACTTTAAGAACGTCAAGTCGCAAGCAAGGAGGACGCGCCGACAGGCGAGAAGAGACATTCCGACGTACATTCCGTGTCTAAGTGGGCACTGTCTTATCTCGATTATTTGTGCAAGAAACAGGAGTGCCACAAGGAGGTGTATTGAGCTGCACACTTTTCATAGTTAAAATGAATTCCTTGCACCTGTCTCTCCCACAAAATATTTTTTACTGCATTTATGTCGATGATGTGCAGATTGGTTACAAATCGTGCAACATCTCAATGTGCCAACGTCAAGTTCAACTAGGGTTGAACAATGTATCTCAATGGGCAAACGAGAATGGTTTTATACTCAACGCGCAAAAGAGCACTTGTGTCTTGTTCAGCCGAAAGAGGGGCCTCCATCCTGATCCCGACATTGACCTGCATGGTCAACCTCTGTCAGTGAAGACCGAGCCCAAGTTTCTTGGTCTCATATTAGACACTAAGCTAACCTTCATCCCACATATCAAGTATTTAAGGGACAGGTGCTTAAAAACAACGAATATTTTGAAAATGTTGTCACACACCACATAGGGTAGTGACAGGAAAAATTTATTTAACTTATATAAAAGCCTCGTACGCACACGCCTAGATTATGGTGCTATAATCTATCAGTCGGCAACACCATCAGCCTTGAAAATTCTCGACCCTGTCCACCATCTAGGCATTCGCCTCTCTACGGGTGCTTTCCGCATCAGCCCTGTGGAGAGCCTGTACGTGGATTCGAATGAATGATCGCTCCACCTACAAAGATGTTCCTTGTCCTTTTTGTACCTTTTTAAGGTGAAGGCAGACAAGAAACATCCTTCCCATTTCACAATTAATGATTTGTCTTGTTCTGGCTTGTTCGAGAACCGTCCTTCGTTTAGGCAGCCCTACGCGCTGCGTGTAAGGAGCCTGGCCGAAGAAACAGGTGTGCCTCTTCTTGAACCCAGTTTGATGGCTCCTGCAACATATCTGCCACCGTGGCAGTGGCAGCTTATAGACTGAGATGTTTCTTTTGTTGATGTCACAAAGCACGCAGCACTTGTACACATACATACATACTTTTTAGAACTACAACATAAATAGACATGCCCTGAGTTCTTTACTGATGCATCAAAGTGAAACACTTCTGTGTCTTATGCAGCGGTAGGCCAATCCTTTTCCGAGGCCGGCGTTCTTCATCCTAATGCAAGCATCTTCACAGGAGAAGCTTACGCTATACTGGCGGTCGTAAAACACATTAAACAGACAAAATTACAAAAGGCGGTAATATACACAGATTCCCTAAGCGTGGTCAAAGCCCTGAAAACTCCCAAAAAACACAAGAACCCCCGTGCTGGTGTCACTCTACTCACTTCTGTACACACTCTACACATCAAAACACCATGTCGTTGTCTGCTGGGTTCCAGGGCACCGTGAAATACAAGGGAACGTTTTGGCCGACAATATGGCTGCTTGCGCCAATGTCACTACTGCCAATGCATCAACACCAGTCCCTGCACTTGACTTAAAACCTTTTATAAAACGAAAGCTCAGGGGGTATTGGCAGAGCATGTGGGATAAACACACAGACAATAAACTCCATGCTATTAAGCCGCAACTAGGTTATTGGCCGCCACTATCAAAATCACGACACACAGAAGTAATACTAACAAGGCTTAGAACGGGACACACACATTCTACACATTCATTTCTTCTGTCTACTGGTGATCCACCATATTGTGAGAGATGTGGAGAGCCCCTTACGGTTCTCCACATTCTCGTCCAGTGCAATGAGCTAGATGCTCTAAGAAAAAAGCACTTTTTACTGCCCTACCGACAGCAGCTCCCTCTACACCCTGGAATGCTCATCGGTAGGGATCCGCTTTTTAAACTGCAAACACTTTTTACGTTTTTAAAAGATGTGCAAAGCTTTCACCTGATATTTCGAGGTCATCCGTAGCACGACCTCTATAGAGTGGTCGTGGCTGCGGTGACTACATCTTCATCTTGGTTTTAATATCATGACATTTTGCCATCAGCTATGATCACACACGTCACGCCACTGTCATGGTTTTATTACTTTCATGTTTTAACCCGCGTTAGAGCGAGGAATTTTAAGGCCCCTCTACAGCCACGCACCATATTATTGTTCATGTCTGTACTCAATTGAAATGGCGCTCTTTGGCCATCAATTGGCCCTTGCGCCACTAAAAACTACTCATCATCATCAAAGTAGTGGAGCTGTTCGAGGTACGCCACAGCCGTTCCTTTACCGATGTGCTGGCTCACATTTGTGAAGTCTGTCAGAAGCAGTTCTGCGCGCCCATCCACTAAGCTGACAATGCCGCGAGCGATGGCGATGCCTTGGTGAAAAAGAAGGGCAGTGATGCGTTCGGCTATGGCGTCTTCAATACAGTGTACGCCGCAACACACGAAAACAAGACTACATGACAGTGGTCACACGCAGACGTTGTCATTGACCACACGTAACACCCTGGGTTCTTGGTCTGGATCATGGGGAACAGGCTTGTCAGCGGCGAATGTGATCACACCATCGCATGTAGAGACCGCAGCACCGTACACTCTTAAGAAGTCCATTCCCAGTATCGTAGGTTTGCAGCACTCCGGTAGGATCAGAAATGTGGCTACGAAAGCCATATTCTCAATCGTGATTCTTGCTGTACATTTTCCCGTGGGTGCTGTTATCTAGCCTTTAGCATTTTGGATATAAGGGACCGTTCATTCCATTCTGACTTTTTTGAGTTCGTCTGCCAATCGTTGGCTGATTATGGAAAAGTCTGCACCCGTATGGACTAAGGCCGTCACTTCAACGCCATCAACCGTCACAGCGAGGTCGGCAGTCACAGTTTTCTCGGCGGAGCCTTAATCACCGTCTCTTACATGTTTCGGCCGCATTGGCGGATTTTCGACAAATAGACGGCTTGCAACCTCCCCCCCAGAGGTCGCTGCTTTCAGTTGCCCCGCCGTGGGCTTGGAGACTGACCTCTGATGGCGTCATCAAAACTACGGCGGCTTGGTGAACCAAAGTGAGCCGGGGATGGTGAGCGCGTCCGGAAGGTAGCAGAGCCTTCCCGCCTGTAAGCCTGGTCGTCGTTGATGGGGGCACGGCTTTCGTCGAACAGTCAGTGTGTAGCTGTAGGTGCACTACCGTCGTATTTAGCTCGGCGATGTGGCCAAAAACGGTAAATGTGCCCTGGCTCTCCACAGTTGTAGCAGAGTGGTCGGCGATCCGCAGTGCGCCATATGTCGGTCTTCCACATATAGGGTCGCCTGACAGAATCCTGCTGAGCCCAGGCTTCCACAGGTTACGGTTCGAGGTACTGCGGCTTTGGCATGGGCGTGGGTCGACTAACAGCGTCTGCATAGCTGTATTCGTTCGGCTGGTAGGATACTTCTAAAGCCAATGGACGATGCACAGCGTCTGCGTAGGTACACGAGTTTGGATGGTGCGGTGGAGCGGAATATTGCTGAGGACAGGCAAAGTTCATAGCAAACAACTTCAGCGACCGAGGCTACCATGGACTCCTGCTGCGGGGGTGCCTGTGACTGCAATGTGTACTTTGCGTTCTCCTTCGCGATCTCCTTACGCACGATCTGTCTAATCAGGGGACGTAGAGAAAACTCGTCGTATGCGGTAAGTGTGGCCACGCCTGCAGCTGCGCCAGTGGCCGGGTGCTCAGACTGTCGGTACCGTTGCTGCAGCACGCGCTCTCTTGCGGTGGCTTTCCTGGTGAACTCGTCCACTGTTGTTGGCGGATTGCGCACAAGACCAACAAATTGCTGCTCTTTGACGCCCCTCATGAGATGGCTTAGCTTTTGAGCCTCGGACATGTTGGGGTCCACGCGGTGGCACAGACGCATCATATCCTCAGCAAACATGGCGACGATTTCATGCAGCTGTTGGGTGCGTCCTTCAAGAAGGCGTTGTGCGTTTTCGCGTCGGTCCGCTTTAACGGAGGTGTCAAGAAACTGACGACAAAACTCTTCCCATGTCATCCATGTTGCCTCCTCGTTTATAAACCACGTCTTCGCGCCATCTTCAAGGGCGAAGTATACACGGAAGAGCTTTCCATCGAGACTGCAGCAGTTCGATTTACCTACCCGTTCAAACTGCTCAAGCCAGTCTTGCGCCTCTTCATTCGGCCGGCCCAGAAACGGTTCAGGAATGCGCATATTCTGAACCGGCACCTGTGCAGGACTCTGCCATTTCTTGAGTAGGGGTGGCTGTCGGGAGTGTTACTCCTTCTGAAAGGCCAAATTCCGGTTCAAGACCTTGAAGGCTTCGGCTTGAGCGGTGCACAGGTGGCTCCACGCGTTGCTGTCTTGCAGGGCGGGACTCGGAGTTTCTCACAGGGGTGCTGATCATGAAGTGGGTGTACCCAGCACCTCCACCAGTGTCGCGGGCTCTAAATAACAGACGGTTTATTTAAAAACACTGACAGTGGAACTCGTAGAGATGCTCTCAGAGAAAGTTTGTTTGTTTGTTTGCGGCCAAGAATCCATGGCTCATACCCACTCTTGGGGATCGGCCAAGAGAACATATAGTTTCATCTGGACGATAACTGCACTATTGCTTACAACAAAAAAAGGGGGGAGTTGTAGAGTGAACACAGTTTATTAAATAAAAAGAAAGAAACCAAGGATTCAGATAGTGAGGAAAAATCAACAAGAAAGTAGACACTAATAGCTATACCTTGATTTTGGGAGCCGAAAAGACAGCTGGTTTCGCCAAACCCGAATAATTGAGTATGTCACCGATTTTTGCAGATTTGAAAATTACTTTTCGACCCATTTTTTTGAGTACCTGTAACTTGGGTTTTGTTTGAAAAACGTTTAAAGTCTTGAATAAAATTACACATCGCATCTCTGTGGCGATTACCCAAAACAGACGCACCAAAATTTACAACATTTTCAGTGGTTAGATTTAAACCTAGCTTCGCAAATGGAATATCTAGAAGTCGTTTTCTAATTAATGCATAGTTTCGACGTGAGCCAAAATAATGTTCAATAGTTTCTGATTCTTGGCAAAACAGACAAAAGGGGGAAAGACTCAGAGCAGCTGTGTGTAAATAAAAATTCAATAGGGGGACACGGCACCGGAATCGGGAGATTATAATTTCAAGTTTTGTGATGGACTCCACTGGACTTTCCATGAAATTTTGAGGTGCCGATAATCTGTCCATTGTGGGATATTTTCTAAACCATCTGTAAAAATAGCGATTTTCCTATATCTAATTCCTGATAAGTATTCTAACTTGGGAAGTACTGAAATTACTGGTCCATCAAGTGATGCTCGTGGCAAATCATCTGCCAATTCGTTTAATTGTAATCCGCAGTGACCTGGCACCCACACTAATTTGAGGAGTTTTAAATGCGGTGGTGCTACTGTGTGGAACGCTGCTATGGCACGAGATTATTCGGAGGTTGTCAGAGCTGCATACACCGAAAGTGAGTCTGTCAGGATGATTGCACTGGTCTCGGTCGAAGGAATTTTTTGAAGAGCTAAAATAATGCAACTAGCTCGGCTTCAAATATAGGAGTGAAATCTGGAAGCCTTACTGAAAAAGACCAGCCGAGAAAATCAGACGCAATTTCTATGCCTGGCTTTTCGTTGTTGACAGAAGCATCTGTAGCTATTACATTTTTTGTTTCTGCATGTACCAAGTAATCTTTAATTTTAGTGTTCAAAAATCTAAGAGATTGCAACTTGGGTTGTGGGGGGCAAGGTTTCATCGTACTCTATTCTAATGTTGAGGGTTGAGGAATTAGTTTCAATTACAGTGCTAATGTCTACATTTATGCAATCCAGTTTCTTTTTAACAAAAATTATCTGAGAGGTATGAAATTGAGGCCAATGTGCAAGAAAGAAAGAGTCAGGATCACTGATAAATGCGTACTCTGATCTTCACGCCGGTAAACTGTAGATCTTTAAGAAGGTTTGAAACGTTAGAATGTGGAATCGACAGAGGAGTGTTGGCAATCGCGCTTCTTGGTACAATACTATATTCGCCACGAACCTGGGAAGTCCCAGGCATATTTGCAGGCT
Organism: Rhipicephalus microplus; assembly: GCF_043290135.1. Classification (NCBI taxonomy): domain Eukaryota; kingdom Metazoa; phylum Arthropoda; class Arachnida; order Ixodida; family Ixodidae; genus Rhipicephalus; species Rhipicephalus microplus. The sequence continues at coordinate 88,812,775 of NC_134700.1, forward strand.
TCTCGCTCTAATATTACTAGCGGTTGAATTTTATAACCAGCGGCCCCCGAGAATAATACACACCAAAATTCCAATATTGGTCGCACATAAATCTTATATATCATTAACATTGTGTGTCTGCGCTGCCCGTATTTTCTGTTGCTTAACCTGCGTAATAAACCTAATGCCCGTTGTGCCTTCGCTGTTATATATTCTGTGTGTGGGCTCAAATTTAGCTTTTTGTTATAGATCATTCCTGGGTACTTGACTGAATCTACTTGTGGAATAGGTTCCCGATTATATATTACTGAAATTGAAACTGTCTTTTTTATAGGAAACACTAACAGCGCCATTTTACTGATGTTCAAAGGCAATAAAATGGAGTGAAATCAAATTTCTGGAGTATTATTATCTCTTTGCAATTTCTGAAGTAGTGAGTAAATGTCGCTCTTTGCAGTGAAGAACGTGATATCATCTGCATAAATGTAGACACTGAAATCCTGAACAATTGAAATAGAGCTCATCAGTATACTGAATAATGCTGGAGATAAGACAAAGCCTTGGGGAACACCACGTTTCTGTTTGAATTTATTCGAAAAACAGCCATCCTTCACGCAGTACAATTCCCTTGATTTTAAAAATTCTTCTATCCACTCAGTAATATAATGAGGGAACTTCAGGCTCTGCAAGGTGTTCAGTAGAATAGAGTGCTCGACACTGTCATACGCTTGAGCTATGTCGAGAGTAACTAATGCGGCGTACTATTTTCTTTTACGAGCAAGCTGTATTCGACACTCTAAATCCGCATGAGCGCATCAAATTGAGCATTCACTGCGAAAACAAATTTGGTTTGGCTTGAATATAAACTTACTCATCATCCAGGAGTTTATTCTGCCATTTAGGACCCTCTCTATGAGTTTCACCATGTTCAAAGTTAGCGAGATGGGTTTGATATTTTCTATGGTGAAACCTAATCCGGCGGTAATATACACAGATTCCCTAAGCGTGGTCAAAGCCCTGAAAACTCCCAAAAAACACAAGAACCCCGTGCTGGTGTCACTCTACTCACTTCTGTGCACACTCTACACATCAAAACAGCATGTCGTTGTCTGCTGGGTTCCAGGGCACCGTGAAATACAAGGGAACGCTGATCCTTGCTTTTTTCTTAATGGGATTACCTTAGCCATTTATTAGTCATGTGGTATCCAGGCATTCTTTAGAGTAGTTTATAATATTGAGGACGTCGCCGGGGGATAGCTTGAATAAAATTTTAATCATAAGAACTGTGATTCCATCTGGACCAGGAGCTGAGGAGGGTAGATCTCGAAGTACTTTTGATGCTTCAGACAGCGTTTGTTTTCGAAGTCAGTGCTTATGCTAGACGTTTGCCAGTTCAAAGCCATATTGGAAGAAAATCTAATTTCTAGACCTCTGCCAATTGACTCTAAAAAGTTCTTCGTTTCTTCCAATGATAGTTTTTCATAATCAGTATTTACTGTAGACGGCAGGTATTTGCGAGATCGCATATATTGAAATAAAGCTGTCTTATTTTTAGGTTGCGAGAGAAAATCGAAATGTCTTTTATCATACTCTTCTTTACCTTGGGCCACCGTGTATTTAAATACAGCGGCATAAATTTATAATCTGACCAGTTCTTAGGGGACTGATTATGTATTAGCTTCTTCCAAGCTGCCTGTCGTCGTCTGTGATCTCGTGAACAGTTGGAATTCCACCAGGGGCTATAGGGTAGTATCTCGGCCGATTGAACAGCAAATTCAGCGTTTTTGTATGCCCTTTTAATTACTGCGCCTAATTTCATATCTTTAGTGTCATCTCCATCCTGAGAGGGAGAGTCTAAAGCAGTGTTTAGGTTGAGTTGAATTTTTGCGTAATATATATAGGTCTGGGCATGGAAGCATGATTGTTAGACGGGGCAAGCGATCTCGAACATTATTGGAAAGTGGTCACTGTTGGAGGCGCAATCAAAGGCTGTCCACGATGTACTAGCAATGGCCTGGGCTTACAAAGCTTAAATCTAAGGCGGAGCGTGAATTACCTCGAATAAATGTGGGAGTTCTAGCGTTAAGGCACAATAGGTTGTTATCTACCAACCAGTTCCACAACCGTTGTCCACACTGATCTGTTCTAAAACCTCAGCATGTATGGTGGGAATTGAAGTCGCCAACTATAATTTTTCTTTAGAGTCTGATATAGCAGCCATATCTAACAATCTCTTGTCTTGAACGCCTACAGGAAAGTAGACGTCTATTAGTGAGAAAGGCAAGTATCTTGGCAAGGTAATATCTAACGCGAAAAATTCGCATTTAGAAGACATACATTTGTATGAGTTTTTGACTTTCAAACTAACTTTATTGTTTATAATGAAAGCTAAACTTCAACCTTTGGGTGGACGGTCTAGACAAAAGGTTCGAAAGTTGGGTAGGTGAAATAAGTTATGTATGGAAAGCCAAGTTTCTTTTAATGCAATGATAGCCGGATCGAATTTGGAAGACAGGTATAACAGATCTGTTATGGCTGAGCGAAGAGATCGGCGATTGCAATGTATAATTTTAAGAGACCCTATGATTTAGTTAGAATGGTTTCAGCAACTACCTTATCTAAAATACTTTCTTTTAAAAAATTGGTTTTTGAAAGGTTGTCTTTCTGGTATTTCTAGCTTTTTACATGTTTCGGCCAGCCAGGTTTTTTTTTTTGATACAGGGGATCTAGAACGCTTTAGGCATTTGAGATTCATGTCCATATCTTGTGTGTCCTGAGAAGCTTCCTGTGCACCCTCGCTTTGCCTCTGAACACCTTCTCCAGAGGGCTCTGAAGACTGTGCATCCGGTGGAGTTATCTCAGATTCTGCCTCGCTTGTCGGGTGTGAAGACTCAGCATTTTCTAAAGCCGTACATATATCTATCTGTGCTCCACAGACTTGTGCGGTTTGGTTATTCACAATGTGCGACAGCGACTCACACAGGGTGGTAGCAAGGCGTTGCATACCCTTATCCACAGCCTTTTCGATCATGTCCGCAATTGATAGGGAAAAGGATGCTTCTTTTGCTGTGTTATGGCGGGCAGCTGCTCCTGCGTACCCTTGAGTTCTGGCCTGAATTTCAGCAATGGCATTCTTCGTGAGCATCACTTCTGTCTATAATTTCAAGGATTTGGATTTCACATGCCTTAGCTGAACAATTTGGATTATCAGCACAGTGTGCTTCATGGCAAAGGCAGCACTTTTCTTAATTACTTTTACAGTCGTTTTAGATGTGCGTCTCACCACAAATTCTTCATCTAGGTACTGACCTGCATCCTTTCACTGTGTGCCCATAACGCCAACACTTAATACAGTGTAGGGGACGAGGTGATAGCTGCTCCACTCTGAATAGTAAAGGCCACGCTTTGATTTCGGTTGACCAATTCGACCCGGAAAATGTAGCAATCACGGACTCCATTGAGACCTTGTTCTTGTCCAAAACTCGACTACATTTATAGATCGCTATCACACCTGCTTCTGAAAACATATCTAATATCTCAGTTGGAGTCAATTTGACATCGACACACCGAACGAGCCCTTTTACACAGGCTATGTGAGGTTGAATGAATGCGCTCACCGGGTTGGTAGCGAATACCAAGCATTTTAGTAGGTCTCGAACACAGAGCTGGTCAGACGAGAAGCAGAGAATACCACCCTTGCCGAACTGCCGGACCTCTGTGATGTTTTGGTAGTGAGTTGTAGTGGCTCTCAACTCCGTCTGAATTATTTTTGGATTCTTGATGATGATATCTGGTGTTTTTTGGCGCAAGGGCCATTTGATGGCCAAAGAGCGCCAGTTCATGAGACAGGAATGTGGACAATGGTTGTGATTAGCGGCTGTATAAGGGCCATAAAGTTCCTCGCAGTAAAGCGGGTAAAAACATACAAGTAATAAAAACATGACCTTGCCGTGAAAGGTGTGTGTGGTGTGAATAGGTGACAAAAGTCGGTGATAATGAAAAACGATGGTGGACATGTATGGCATTAGCACAAGTGCCTCACTCGTTCATACCGTTGCGTCCAAGGGCCGTGAGGCAAGTGCTTTCCTGTGTAGCCACCACAGCAAAAACCTCCCTAGAGAGGTCGTGCTACGGTATGCCCGGGTATATGATATGAAAATTATGAATTTCCTTTAAAAACGCTAATAATGATTTGTGACTAAAAAGCGGTTCCCTACCGACGAACATTGCAGGGTGTAAAGGTATATGTTGTCGGTAGGATAGTGGGAAGTGTTGTCTTCTAAGAGTGTCTAAATGTTTACATTGAATTAAAACGTGAAGAACTGTTAATGCCTCTCCACATCTGTCACACAATGGTGGATCACCACCGGACAAAAGATGCGTGTGTGTCGTGTATATGTGTCCTATCCTGAGTCTTGTTAGTGTTACCTCTGTTAGACGTGATTTCGATACTGGTGGCCAATGGCCAAGGTGTGGCTTGATAACGTGTAGTTTGTTTTGTGTGTGTGTATCCCACTTGCTCTGCCAGTAGTCCCTGAGTTTTCGTTTGAGAGACGGCTTAAGATCAAGGGCCGGGATTGATGTCGGTGTAATGGCGGTGCTTTCGTGGGCGGATGCAGCAAGCTGATCCGCCATCACGTTGCCTTGAATTTCACGGTGCCCTGGCACCCAGCACACAACAACATGTCTGTTGAGTGTGTAGAGGGTGCATAAAAAGGAGTAAAGTGAAACGAGGACAGGATTTTTTTGTTTTTTAAGACTGTGCAGAGCCGTTACCACACTGAGGGTGTCTGTATAAATTACTGCTTTTTGTATTTGTGATTGTTTGATGTGTTTAGCTGCCACAAGTATCGCGTAAGCTTCCGCTGTGAAGATACTTGTGCCTGGATGTAGAGGGCCAGCATCCGAAAAGGAAGGGCCAACAGCAGCGTAGGACACAGAGGAGTTAGACTTAGAGGCATCTGTAAAAAACTCAGGACGTGTGTATTTGTGTTGAAGTTCCAAGAAGTATGTTCGAATATGGGCAATAGCCGCATGTTTAGTAACTTCTCAAAAAGACACATCGCAATCTATAGTCTGCCACTGCCACGGTGGCGGGTATGCTACAGGAGCCATTAAACTGTGTTCGAGTGACACTCCAGTGTCCTCAGCTAGACCCTCCAGGCGAACTGAGAAGGGCTGCCTCATCGAAGGCCTGTTTTGAAACAGAATGGAGCTCGACAGATCAATAATAGTGGGGTATGAGGGGTGCTTCTTATCTGCTTTCACCTTAAGGAAATAAACAAAGGACATGTAAGTTCTCTGCAGATGAAGCGACCACTCATTCGACTCAACATAAAGGCTTTCTACGGGGCTGGTGCGAAAAGCACCCGTAGAAAGGCGGATGCCCAAATGGTGCACGGGGTCAAGCATCTTCAAGGCACTTTGAGTGGCAGACTGATAGACAACGGCCCCATAATCTAAGCGGGTACGAATAAGGCTTCTATAAAGGTTCATGAGGCATTGCCTATCACTACCCCACGTAGTACGTGACAACACTTTTATAACATTCATGGCTTTTAAACATTTTGTTTTTAAATACTTGATGTGCGGTACGAAGGTCAACTTGTTGTCCAAGATTAAGCCTAAGAATTTATGCTCGGCTTTGACGTACAGACGTTGCCCGTTCAGCCGAATGTCAGGTTCCGAGTGCATGCCTCTCTTTCGAGAGAACAAGACACACGTGCTTTTTTGTGGGTTAAGTCAAAATCCGTTTTCGTCTGCCCATTTGGAGACCTTATTTAAACCCATCTGAACCTGCGGCTCACACATTGCCAAGTTGCATGACTTGAAGCCAAGCTGAACGTCGTCGACATATGTCCAATAGAACATATTGCGGGGGATGGAATTCATTGTTATAATAAAAAGTGTGCAACTAAGCACACCACCTTGTGGCACGCCTGTTTCCTGGACCAATGTTTGGGAGAGAACACAGCCCATATGGACACGGAATGTCCGGTTTGACAGGTAACTTTCGACTATATGAAACATTCTTCCGTGCACACCAAGGTGGGACAGGTCTCTTAGAATTCCAAAACGCCATGTTGTATCATAAGCCTTTTCGATATCAAGGAACACAGAGAGAAAATATTGTTTATGAACGAAGGCGTCTCTGATCTGTGCCTCGATACGAACAAAGTGGTCTGTGGTGGATCTACTTTCTCGAAACCCGCACTGAAATGGGTCGAGCAAATGTATTGTTTCAAGGATATGTACAAGTCGGCAGTTTATCATTTTTTTGAAGACTTTGCACAAGCAGCTTGTAAGTACAATAGGCCTATACCTTGAAGCTAAAGAAGGGTCCTTTCCCTCTTTCAAAATGGGAATAATAATAGCCTCTTTCCAGGAGGTAGGGATAGTGCCAGAAAACCAGACAGCAATATACAAACAAAGTAAGACTTTTCGTGTTTCGGCTGGTAGGTTTTTCAACATTTCATACACCACACGGTCACAACCTGGGGCAGAAGTACTGCAGGAGTTTAGAGATGTTCGGAGCTCAGCTAGAGTGAAAGCTTGGTTATATGCCTCAGATCTAGTGCATTTGTGTTCGAGTTTCTGCTTTTCTATTCTTGTTCTCTATTTTTGTAAAGTGTAAGTATAGTGCGATGAGCTGGACACCTGTTCGAAGTGTGCACCGACGAAGTTTGTCTGATCTTCCAAGGTATCACCCTAAGTGTTTACGAGTGGAAGTGTGTGTACTTGTTTTCCTGCTATCCTACCGACCATGTTCCAGAATTTAGCCTCCTGTGTGTATGAATTGAACCCTGGAAAAAACTTCTGCCAGCTTTCTCTTCTGGCCTGCCGACGCATTCTTCTGCCTTGAGACTTTACTTTTTTTAAGGTGTCAAGATTTTCGGCTGTTGGTGAGTTCCGAAGCAACCTCCATGCCCTGTTCTGTTCCTTTCGAGCATTAGGACACTCGGTGTTCCTCCATGAGACGTGTCGTTTGCCGGGCATTCCAGATGTTTGTGGTATGCACCTAGCTGCTGCGTCAGTTAGAAAAGCTGTGAAGTACTGCACAGCTTCATCTATGTTTAACCTACATATGTCTGTCCAACTCAAACGTGTAGTGTTATGGTACTGTTCCCAGTTTGCTTTGTTTATCAGCCATTTGACAACATGTAGAGGACGTTCATATGTTGTTTGTGAGCTCAACACTACAGGAAAATGGTCACTTCCGTATAGATTATTTATGATTTTCCATTTCAGTAGGGGTAGGAGTGAAGGTGTTACGATGCTGAGGTCTATAGACGAGTAAGTTTTGTTGGGAACATAAAAGTATGTTGGCTCTTTCCTATTCAACAAACAGGCACCAGAAGAGAAGAGAAATTGTTCAATGAGACGACCTCGTGCATCACAGCGCCAATCGCCCCACAGTCGACTATGTGCATTTAGGTCTCCAAGAAGGAAATAAGGTTCAGGCATTTCGTCTATTAAAGACTGAAATTCACGTCTTTCAAGACAATGGTGGGGAGGTACATACAAAGAGCAGATGGTGACGAGTTTGTTTAAAAGTACCGCTCGAACAGCCACCGCCTCAAGGGATGTCTGGAGCGGTAAATGTGTACACGCTACTCCTTGGTTAATAATAATGGCTACGCCACCGGATGACGCCACAGCTTCATCTCGGTCCTTTCGGTATATGACGTAAGCACGTAAAAATTTGTATTGGAGGATCTTAGGTGTGTTTACTGTACACACAGCACTTGAGGTGAGTGTTTGTATAAAAGCTCTTGGACGTCGTCGAGGTTTTTGAGCAGGCTCTCACGTTCCAATGTATAATTTGTGTTTCCATATTGGAAGTAAAGTAGTGCTGTGTGTACGTTAAGGGAGTGACTTGTTTAAGCTGAAAGATCGAGCTCAAGTAACAGGGCTATTATCAGACCCTGTTATGAGCTTTTTAGTTCTCTTGGAGCGCTCCAAAGAGCCGCGCCGTTCTTTTAGCACCTGGGGTGCCGCCGTATCCATTGCCTCCTTGGAGGCACTGGATGCCCGCTCATGCGAGCTAGTTTTTCGAAGCTTGGGTCTCGCCTGGCGAGGTGACGCCTTGAGACCCGCGGACCCTGGAGTCTGTGGTCTCTGTTCAATAGTAGGAGGAGTAGACTCAACTACTGCCGCCTTGGGGGCAGGCGCCACAGCCAATGGCTCGCTCTGCACAGGCCGAAGGAGTGGCGAGGGCTGGTGCGACACTGCCCCCTGGCGCGCCGCATCAGCATATGTGGGGCCATAAAACGGCGAGACTCTTTTTCTTGCTTCTTTAAATGTAATGTTTTCTTTTATCTTTAAAGTGATGATCTTTTTTTCTTTTTTCCAGAAAGAACAGGAACGCGAGTACGCGGCATGATTACCACCACAGTTCACACAGTGTGCAGGTGCTTCGCAGTTGTCGGACGCATGGCCCACGACTCCACACAGAGCACAAGTTTTCCGGCCACGACAGCTTTGCGAGCCGTGGCCATATCTTTGACATTGAAAGCAACGGCGGGGGTTGGGAATATACGGCCTCACGGATGTTTTTGTATACCCAGTCTGAATGGTTTCCGGCAAATTGCTCGAAGCAAAGGTCAGTACGAACTGTTTGGTTGTTATTTCTTTTTGATCTCTTCTTATCTTAATACGCTGTACGTTTGTCACGTTCTGGCTCTTCCATCCTACCAGAAGTTCAGCTTCGGTCAGGTTAAGCAAACCTGCGTCCGATACGACCCCGCGAGATGAGTTCATGGACCTGTGTGGTGTAAAACAGATGGGTGTGTCTCCAAACGTTGTGAGGGTGTTCAGTTTATTGAATTGGTCTTTGTCACGTATCTCAAGGAGTAGATCTCCGCTGGGCATTTTAGTAACCTTGTACCCGGCACCGAGAGTTCGGTTAAGCATCTAGCCACTACGAAGGGGGATACAATTCTGGCTTGCTTGTTAGTTTTTTCGCAGTGTATAACGTGGAAATGAGGAAAGATTTTTCTTGGCCGGATGAAAAAATTGATATCTTCGGTGCGTACCCGCTTTGAGGAGGCACAATCACTAAGTAAAGGGAATGCTTTTTGCATGCTAATTGTATGTTTTTCAGCAGCGTTGGCGGCCACCCACCACGGAGCCCAACGAGGGGACGCTGCAAGTGTACGGATGCTGAAAGCTTGCAGACGTCAGCCGTACAACTCTGCTATAACCCAATGCGCCTTGGCCAAGGTAGCACAGGGTTAACGTTTGCCGCCGAGAAAATTGGAAGTAAGCAGAAGAGAGAAGTAGACAGGAAAGCTAAAAAAGTAAGAAAGACGAAGATGTAGGGAGAGAGAGATAGGAAAAGGCGACTGCCGATTTCCGCTGGGTGGGTCAGCCCAGGGGTGCCGTCTACGTGAAGCTGGGGCCAAAGGGGTGTGTTGCCTCTGCCGGGGGCCTCAATGGTTCAATCACCCAGCGTTGGCTCAGCCCCCAGGATCCCCTCTTCACCGGACACGGCAAAGCCACGCACGGCTAGGCGTGGGAGTGAGTAGAAACTCCCCCGTTAGCTCGGGTCCGTGGTGTCGCTACACACCAAACGCCTACTTGCGCAGGCGCCCCTTCGGGGTTTCTGAGTGTTTTATATGACAGCACTTCCTGTATATTCTTGTGTTTTTTATCCATCAGTGTAGTATTCAGAGTGTGTGTTATATTTTTTGTACGGCTAGGAAATCCTGGATAAATTGTTCCCGTGGAGTTTCGTTCTTCCTTAGATGAGTTAAGGCAAAGCCAGTGTAGTGCGAAAAGTTCAACCATGGAGCCAGTCTTTCCGGCATTCGGACAACGCTTAGTGCCTGATTCGGTATTTTGTAGTCTAGACATATTTCTTCAAAACGCAGGAGAAGTGGTCTTATCATGTGCTGTCTGTTGTTGTATAGTATTCTGATACCGATGTGAGAGACAATAGTGTGACATATGTGGCTTGGTTTCGATCTGGTTCTTAAAACATAGGATACAGTAAGTAGCGCTCTTCTTTGCCTTCTAGGCACGGCTTGTTGCTCTCAGCATATAAGCTCTGGACAAGTGAGGTCCTATACGCTCCAGTCGCCAAGCGCAATCCATGATGATGTATTGGGTCAAGACGTTTGAGGTAAGATTTTCTGGCTGAACCATAAAGAACGCTGCCGTAGTCAAGTATGCTGTGCATGATCGAGTGGTATACGTGTAAAAGGCAGACTCCATCAGCACCCCAGTGTTTCCACAATAGTATTTTCAGAAGGTTGAGCGTTTTGTTTGCTTTCTTTTTTGTGTAATTCATGTGGGAAATAAAGTTTAGTTTCCTGTCAAAGACTAGGCATAGAAACTTGTGTTCTTACTTGAGTGGCAGTACACTGTTGTCGATTTTAAGAACAGGGCCTGTATACAAGCCGCGCTTTTGTGAGAAAAGTAGGGTAACGATTTTCTGGGTAGAACAGCGAAAGCAATTTTGATCTGCCCATTTGGTCAGTTTGTGGATGGTTAGCTGCAGCTGCCTTTCACATGTGGATATGCTTGAGGCCCGACGTGCTACCTGAAGATCGTCAACATATTGCCACCATTTATGAACGAGCCACTGTGGCTCGTACGCGTTTTTGAGCGCGAAGAAGAAGAGAACATCTTCGTTGCTCTGGTTCAAGTGAACTCCTGGCTGCAGGTCTTGTTTTGTTCGTGACATTACTGGTGGAGGTGCTCGGTACGTGTACTTCGGCTGTGTCGGCCATCGTGGAGACAGCTACATCTCCCAGAGCAAGAATCAGCTGCCGCCTGCGTGGGTTACCCCCTGAATTTGGTCCCTTGGCATCGACACCCAGAAATATGGCAACTGCGATGACAAGCCAGGCGGTCCAAACTAGCGATGGCCACGATTCGCTTCTCGCCCATGTTTTTCACGTGCCACAGACACCAAAGCCGTTCCATGGAGACATCTTCGAGAATGTTGATGACTGGCTAGACCACTTTGAACGGGTTGCCAGTATCAACGAATGGAACGATGTTCGCAAGCTGCGCCGAGTTTATGTCTACTTGGAGAATTCTGCGAAGACGTGGTACGAGAACCACAAGGGCTCCTTTGCAACATGGCAAGAGTTTAGCTGACAGCTCCGTGACGCCTATCGCAACACCGAAAGGAAGGAGAGGGCCGAACAAGCAATATCTAGCAGAAACTAACGGCCGAACGAACGTGTATCCATGTTTGTCGAGGACATGCTTCGACTCTTCAAGCGCGCGGACCCTGCTATGCCTGAGGAAAAGAAGGTGCGCCATTTGATGCGCGGAGTAAAAGAACGGCTTTTCGCTGGGCTCGTGCGCAATCCACCGACGACAGTCGCCCAGTTCATCAGTGAGGCAGCTACGATAGAACGTACGCTGCAGCAGCGGTCGTCACAATACGAACGCCAGACCCCGGCCACCACATGCTCTATCGGCTCTGACAGCGAGAGACAGACTCTCGCAGACTTCATTCGAAGTATCGTTCGGGACGAATTGCGACAGCTGCAGGCAGTGGGATCCCATCCACCTGTGTCAGCCCTCGCGGATGTAATCAGACAAGAAGTCCGGCAGGCCGTCACACCCCTAGCCCCAATCGCACCGCCGATTCCCGAGGCCCCAGTCTTGACATACACAGTGGCATTGCGATCCCTTGCGCCACCGGCTACAGATACTGCTATACGGCCAAGGTACCAGGCTATGCAGCCATTTCACGACACTGCTTCAAGCCCACCTCTCGGCTCAAGGTTTTCGAGCCCACCCACCTATCCGCCATCTGCCTCAAGATAAAGTGGTAGCAAGGCAAGCACGTGGCGCACCTCAGATAACCGCCCGCTCTGCTATCACTGTGGCGAAGTGGGTCACGTATACCGGAACTGTCAATACCGGCAACTAGGTCTCCGCGGCTTCCACCCTGATGCTCGATGCCCGCGCTACGGTGAGCGCCCCCGCAAAATTGAAGCCTATCTCACGGGCCAACGTACTCCTTCGACTATTCGGCACCACCAGTCGAGATCACCATCGCCTCGCCGGTCTACGTCACCCAGTTTGCCCTCATCGTCTTCCGCTCCTTTCAGGAGCCGGTCACCAAGTCCCCGCAGGGGAAACTAGGAACGGTGACTTCTGGGGGTGAAGTCGCGGCCCGGCGAACTGTAAAAGACCCTCCTTCGACGCAACTACCAGACGAGGGCGATTCCGGTTTTGCAGTGTTCTCCGACAGCAAAAAGATTGTTTCTGCCGAAATTGCCGTCTTCGTCGACAATCATGCTGTTAACGCCCTCGTCGACACCGGTTCCGACTATTCCGTAATGAGTGCAACACTGGCATCTGAACTGAGGAAGGTTACGACGCCTTGGTAAGGACCTCAGTTGCGCACGGCAGGTGGCCATCTGGTGACGCCTACTGGTATGTGCACGGCATGCATTCGAATACGTACGTCAACATTTGCGGGCTCTTTCCTCGTATTGCGCGTGTGCTCTCGACCAGTCATTCTAGGAATGGACTTCCTTCGTGAATGCGGCGCCGTCATCGACCTCCGTGAATTACTTGTGTCGTTCGAGGATCCTTTTTGTGCTGCAACTGACAGTATGCAATTCCGGATAATCGCGCTCCGTGTTACCGACGTCATTCAGCCATCGACCAGTCCCTGGGCTTCGCCAGTTGTGCTAGTAAAGAAGAAGGATGGTACGTAGCGTTTTTGCGTTGATTACCGTAAACTGAACAAGGTCACCAAAAAGGACGTTTATCCTCTACCCCGGATAGATGACTCGTTGGACCGTATACGCAACGCTTAATATTTTTCCTCCATGGATTTGCGTAGCGGATACTGGCAAATCGCAGTGGACGAGCGCGACCGCGAAAAGACGGCGTTTATTACTCCCGACGGTCTGTACGAGTTTAAAGTGTTGCCTTTTGGTCTATGCTCAGCGCCAGCTACTTTTCAAAGAATGATGGATACGGTTCTCACGGGGCTCAAATGGCAATCATGCCTTGTTTACCTTGATGACGTCGTGGTCTTTGCAGACACGTTTGAACAACACGTCCAACGCCTTTATGCAGTTCTTCAGGCAAATAGAACAGCGGGGTTGTCTCTCAAACCCGACAAATGTCATTTTGGATATGAAGAACTGAAGTTCTTTGGTCACGTTGTGAGCCATGCTGGCATCCGCCCAGATCCTGAGAAAACCCGCGCCGTTACCACCTTTCCCGTGCCCACAAATAAGCGCGACCTACGCCGATTTCTGGGGCTCTGTGCGTATTACAGGCGCTTCGTGAAAAACTTCTCGAAGATTGCTGAACCCCTCAACAAGCTTACAAAAGACGGTGTCTCGTTTGTTTGGGGTCCCGATCAGCGCCATGCGTTCGACACCCTCCGAAACCTCCTCCAGGCACCGCCTGTACTAGGTCATTTTGACGAAAGCGCTGACACGGAATTACACACTCACGCCAGCAACGTTGGACTAGGAGCGGTATTAGTTCAGTGGCAAAATGGCGTAGAGCGCGTGATCGCTTATGCGAGCAGAACGGTATCCCCAGCGGAGAAAATCTATTCTGCAACCGAAAAGGAATGCCTCGCTGTTGTCTGGGCCATAACAAAGTTCCGCCCATACTTGTATGGCCGCCCATTCAGGGTAGTTAGCGACCACCATTCCCTTTGTTGGCTCGCGAATCTCAAAGATCCCTCAGGTCGTCTAGCACGATGGAGCCTTCGGCTACAAGATTTCGATGTCACCATCGTCCTCAAATCTGGGCGGAAACACACCGACGCCGACTGTCTCTCACGTGCACCGGTCGAAAATGCCAACACTGACCTTGAAGACGACGACACTTTTCTTTCTGCCGTATCAGCGACCAGCTTAGCGGAGCAACAGTGTCACGACTCGGAGCTCATCCCGCTCATTGACTACCTGGAAAGACGCAATTCCCACCTTTCTCGAAGCTTTGCGCGCTCACTATCTTCTTTTTGTTTCCGTGATAGAGTGCTTTATAAAAAGAACTTTCATCCTACACAAGCTATGTATCTGCTTGTTGTGCCAACTACGCTTCGTGGTGACATTTTACGTGCGTGTCACGATGAGCCATCATCCGGACACCTCGACTATACGCGCACGCTGCAACGGATTCAACGCTCCTACTACTCGCCACGTCTCGCGAAGACTGTGAAGCACTACGTTCGCACATGTCGCGACTGTCAGCGACGTAAGATTCCACCTTTACGACCAGCGGGACTACTGCACCCAATTGGCCCACCAAAGGCGCCCTTTCATCAGATTGGCATGGACTTGCTGGGGTCATTCTCCACGTCTTCGTCTGGAAACCGGTGGATTGTCATCGCTTCCGACTACTTAACACGCTTCTGTGAAACCAAGGCACTTCCAAAAGCCAACGCAGCAGATGTCGCCCAATTTTTTGTTAACAGCATCGTCTTACGTCACGGTGCTCCAGCTGTCGTCATAACTGATCGTGGGACAGCTTTCACCGCAGAGATGCTTCAGAAAGTATTGCGATTAAGTGGCACGGAACATCGTAAAACAACGGCTTACCACCCACAAACAAATGGGCTGACCGAACGACTGAAAAAGACAATTGCAGACATGCTGTCAATGTATGTGGACATCGATCACAAGAACTGGGACACCATACTTCCCTACGTAACTTTTGCGTATAACACTGCTGTTCAAGAAAGTACCGGTTTCACGCCTTTTCGCCTAATCCACGGTCGTGACGTCACGACGATGCTCGACGCCATGCTCCTGCCCGACAACTTAGGAATATACCACACGGATGCCGCCAAATTCGCGCAGTGCGCAGAAGAGGCCCGTCAACTTGCTCGTCACCGCATTCAACGTCACCAAACCGCAGACGCGCGCCGCTACAATCTTCGCCACCGTGAAGTTATTTTTAAGCCAGGTGATGAAGTCTGGGTGTGGACCCCTATCCGACAGCGTGGACGTTCCGAAAAGCTTCTTCGCCGCTACTTCGGCCCTTACAAGGTTGTGCGACGTCTCAGCGACGTCACTTACGAGGTTCTCCCACAAGGCAATTCAAGACATTCCCGTTTCACCCCGCAAACTGAAGTCAGTCACGTTTCACGTCTCAAACCATACTTTTCGCGCTGTGAATCGCCAGGGAGGGACTGACTTTATTAGTAACTTCGCGTCTTTCTTTTTGCTTCGTCTTTTCCTTACATTTTTCGTATTTTTCTTATTTCTCTAACTTTTGTCCCCACAGCCAACTACGTTATTCCGCCTTACGCCATTCATTTTGCTCGCATGCTAATTTTCATCTAATTTTCTTTTCTTTTTTTTGCCTTCATGTACAGCATCGAGACGATGCTTCTTGGGAGAGAGGGTAATGCCACCATTGATGAACGAGCCACTGTGGCTCATACGCGTTTTTGAGCGCGAAGAAGAAGAGAACATCTTCGTTGCTCTGGTTCAAGTGAACTCCTGGCTGCAAGTCTTGTTTTGTTCGTGACAATATAATGAGTGCATGATGGAGGGTGGAATTACTTCATTAACTGAATTCATTTTGACTACGAACAGTGTAGTGCTCAACACGCAAGCCTGTGGCCCACCATTTTCTTGAACAAAAACCCGCGATAGTGTGGAGCCCAACTGTACCTGGAAGTTTCGGTTTGATAGAAAGTCAGAGAGGCAATTAAGCATTCTTCCGAGTATTCCGAGATTTGCCAGGTCTCTCAGTATACCGTACCTCCACGTGGTGTCGTACGCCTTCTCCAGGAAAAAGAAACACTGCCAGGCAGTGTTGCCTATGCAAGAAGGCCTCACGCACTGTGTGTTCAAGACGACCAAGATGATCTATCGTTGAATTGTGTTTCTTATACCCACACTGATGATCATCTAGTAGGTTCTCGACTTCAAGGGTGTATGTTAGTCTTCTGTGTATTACGCTTTCGTATGATTTTGCCATAAAGCTTGTAAGTGCTATGGGTCTATAGCTCCCGGTAAAGTTGGTGATTTTTCAGTCTTTAGAAACGGTACTATGGTTGCCATTTTCCATTTTGTGAACATTTAGCCAGTTTTCCGAATCCTGTTAAAAACTTTAATAATGTTTGCACGGCAGCTTGAGACAGGTGCGCGAGCATTGCTTAATGAATTCTGTCTAGACCGACTGCTGTCTTTTTTCCAGCCGAAAGCCCTGGGCTTAACTCTTGGAGTATCAAGGGAGCGTTGTACAGCTCATCTAAGCCACCGGTTACGGATAGTTTTTGTTTTGCGGTTGTCTGTTTGTATGCCAAGAAGGATGGTGTGTAATTATCGGAACTGGATATAGTGTAAAAGTGTTCGCCTAAAATGTTCGCCTGCTCCTCTAGAGATGTCTGTGTGCCTGGGTCTGTAAGTATGGGTATCGCGTATGAGGAATAGTCGCCGCTGAATTTTCTAACCTGGTTCCACATTTTATTGGATGTGGTTGTGCTATTGATTGTCGATATGTACTTCTGCCAGGACAATTTTTCTGCATTTCTACGTATATATTGTGCTTTTGCTTTAGCTTGTTTGAACGCTAGGAAGTTGTGACTTGTGGGGTAACTACGGAAGTTGCAGCATGCTTTATTCTGTAGTTTTTGGCTTTTGCACAGTCACTCGTCCACCATGGCTTTAGCTTTCTTCCCAATAGTCCTGAATACTGGGGAATAGCTTGCTCTGCCGCAGACAGTATGCAATCGGTGAACTTGTCATTTATTTCCTCTACTGCTTGGTGTTGAGAGAACTCAGCCTGTAGATTAGCTCTCTGTGTAAACAAAGGCCAGTTAGCTTTGTGAAGCTTCCAACGCTGTGGTCGAGAGCATATGGTCGGAAGTGGCGATGTTACTTTTACAATCGGCGGTAGATGGTCACTACCATAAGGGTTGTTTATTGTTTCCCATGTAAAATCTGCAAACAGTGAGCTAGAGCACAGTGCCAAATCCAAGCAACGCATGGTTCCTGTGCATGGAGAGCAGTATGTTGGTGATCCAGTGTTTAAAGACACACATTGTTAGTAAGAATAAAATCTTCAATTACCTGCCCTCTCATGTCTGTCTTTACACTACCCCATAGTATGCGGGTATAAATTGGAAGCAGCAAGCACAGGACCGGGTTAACTGGCGGAACATGGGAGAGGCCTTTGTCCTGCAGTGGACGTAGTCAGGCTGATGATGATGATGATGATGATGATAGTATGTTATGCGCATTGAAATCTCTTGCCATTAAAAAGGTTTAGGTAGCTGTTCTGCGATCAATTCTAGATCTTTTACAGTGAATTGTGTATGAGGTGGAATGCATATGGAACAAATAGTGATAGTTTTTTTGTGATAAAATGGTGACTGCAGCCGCTTCAATAAAACTGGCAACTATAACTTCTCTTACTGCTATACCACTTTCGACAACAATGGCGATGCCGCCCGACCGCCGGTTGCTTTGCGAGCGGTAGCGACGTATAACAGTGTAACCTTTCAGTATTTTGGTGTTTTTTGGTCCCACACTCGTTTCCTGCAAGTATAGTGCTACTGGAGAGAAGGTTGTAAATATGCGGTTAATGCCGCTTAAGTTTCGTGTCATGCCTCTGCAACTTAGAAGTGTGGCAGCTTGGGCTAGTTGGTATGGCATGACGATAGTTATAACGCGAGAACAAAACGACGACACAGAGACAAGAAGGACACGAAAGACACGAGCGCTAACGTCCAACTGAGTTTATTGCGCAGAGCACGAAAATATATAGAGGAGACAGTAACCATGTGATAAAAACCATGGGGCACAAAGAGCAGAACATGAGTAAGAAAAAAAAACAAAAACACACAACACAAAAACAAAAGCACTGAAAAACAACAAAGAAAAATATAGAAGAAAACAAAACAGAAATGTAAAGATAATATAACTACCTGCCCGCACCGAAACCTTCGAGGAACCTGCGTTCCTTCTCGGAAAAAGCCACGGAGGGCTTGCTAATGCAAAGCACCTGTTCGCGTGCCATCTGTGCGGCCTCCACAATGACTCGGGTGCTTTCATCTCTATGCTTGTATAGCGTCGCTGTGTCCTTGAAGAGGGAAACACAATTGCACTCAGTGCAGTGCTGAGCAGGAAAACCAACTTTCCCGTTTCTAACATTGTTAGCGTGTTCTCTCAGCCGATCGTTCAGACACCTTTCGGTCGTTCCAACATAACAAGCACCGCATGAATGGGGGGTCCTATAGACAACTTTCCGGGAGCAGGTCGCATACCTGTTTCTATGTCGAACTCTGCATTCCGTTGATGATTGCGTTTTCAGGGGGTTTGTAGATTTGGTGAGGCTGAATAATTTGAACGGTGCCGAAAACAGGACACGAACTTTAACACGTTTTCCGTTCACACAGGCTCAAGAAAATCGGAAAACGTGTTGGAGTTCGTGTCCTGTTCTCGGCACCCTTCAAATAAATAGTGCATAAATATAAGTAAAGTGAGACGAGCACAGGGTTTTTTGTTTTTTAAGATTATGCAGAGCCGTGACCACACTGAGGGAGTCTGTATAAATTACTGCTTTTTGTATTTGTAATTGTTTGATGTGTTTAACTGCCACAAGTATCGCGTAAGCTTCCGCTGTGAAGATACTTGTGCCTGGATGTAGAGGGCCAGCATCCGAAAAGGATTGGCCGACAGCAGCGTAGGACACAGAGGAGTTGGACTTAGAGGCATCTGTAAAGAACTCAGGGCATGTGTATTTATGTTGTAGTTCTAGGAAGTATGTATGTATGTGTGCAAGTGGTGCGGGCTTTGTGACTTCAACAAAAGAGACATCACAGTCTATAAGCTGCCTCGGCCACGGTGGCAGATATGTTGCAGAAGCCATCAAACTGTGTTCAAGAACAGGCACACCTGTTTCTTCGGCCAGGCCCCTTACACGGAGTGCGTAGTGCGGCCTAAACAAAGGACGGTTCTCAAACAAGTGAGAATAAGACAAATCATTAATTGTGAATCGGGAAGGGTGTTTGTTTTCTGCCTTCACCTACAAAAATTACAAAGTGAACAAGGAACATCTTTGTAGGTGGAGCGACCATTCATTCGAATCCGCGTACAGGCTCTCCACAGGGCTAGTTCGGAAAGCACCCGTAGAGAAGCGAATGCCTAGATGGTGGACAGGTTCAAGAATTTTCAAGAATGATGGTGCTGCCGACTGATAGATTATAGCACCGTAATCTAGGCGGGTGCACACGAGGCTTTTATATAAATTCATTAGACATTCTGTGTCACTACCCCATGTAGTGCGTGACAACACTTTTAAAACGTTCATTGTTTTTAGGCACCTGTCCCCTAAATACTTGATGTGTGGGATGAAGTTTAGTTAAGTGTATAATATGAGACCAAGAAACTTGTGCTCGGTCTTCACTGACAGAGGTTGACCATGCAGGTCAATGTCGGGGTCAGGATGGAGGCCCCTTATTCGGCTGAACAAGACACAAGTGCTCTTTTGCCCGCTGAGTATAAAACAATTCTCGTTTGCCAATCGAAAAACCTTGTTCAACCCTAGTTGAACTTGACGTTGGCACATTGAGGTGTTGCATGATTTGTAACAAATCTGTATATCCTCGACATATATGCAGTAAAAAATATTTCGTGAGAGATACAGTTGCAAGGAATTCATTTTAACTATGAATAGTGTGCAGCTCAATACACCTCGTTGTGGCACTCCCGTTTCTTGGACAAATACTCGAGATAAGACAGTGCCAACTCGCACACGAAAGTTACGGTTGGACAGGTAGCTTTCGGTAATCGTCCGCATTCTACCCCGCACACCTAAATGTGACAGGTCTCGCAATATGCCAAAGCGCCATGTAGTGTCATATGCCTTTTCCATATCGAGGAACACAGAAAGAAAAAATTGCTTATGAACAAAAGCGTCGCGAATTTGTGCCTCGATACGGACAAGGTGGTCAGTGGTGGACCGAGCCTCTCGAAACCCACACTGGTATGGGCAAGTAGGCCATTAATTTCAAGGAAGTGCATCAGGCGCCTGTTAATCATTTTTTCGAAGACCTTACGAAGACAGCCTGCTATTTCGCTGGCTTCACTTGTACCAAATTTGGTATTACGAGACATGAACGAATGACGAAGGTGTGATACTGGTGCAAACATGATAATCATGACAAGCACGTCATGTAACAACATGCCTACATGGCACACTTATGATGCACTCGCGGCCGTTTCGTTAGCTTCACATATGCCAAATTCGGTATTACGTGACGGCAATGGATTCATTGATTTGTGGGGTTTAACGTCCCAAAACCACCATATGAATATGAGAGACGCCGTAGTTGAGGGCTCCGGAAATTTCGACCACCTGGGGTTCTTTAAGGTGCGCCCAAATCTGAGCACACGGGCCTCCAACATTTCCGCCTTCATCGGAAATGCAGCCGCCGCAACGTGACGCCAATGGAAGACGACAGTATGCAACCGGTGCAAACATTATAATCATGAGATGCATGTCATGTGAGAACATGACTGTGAGGATTGTTTATTCCGGGTTTTCTGTCCTCTTCTGTGCGCTAGTGCCATGTTGAACGGTCAGGATGGTTCTTTGTGAGTCTTTTGAGTCGTGCATTAAGGCTGTTCTTGTTACAAGCATTACTGTAATAGCGAAAGTTGGGCTAGTTGGTGGTTCATACTTGGGAAGTAAAAACAGCGCAAAAAATATAGACAACACAGGAAGAGACGACACTGCGCTCAACTCGCAACTAAGCTTTATTGAAAGATACACGCACATATATCAAGCATTTGACTCGGTCACGTGGACAACCAGAAGCATCTGCGCATCAAAGCAAACAAGGTATGAGACAAGCCTATTCATATTGATAATCAACACGTGTGTAACGACCACGAAAAAACACAAAAAACGTGCCTTCCTACTTGCCGAAAACATACAGAACGGTCCCCAACAAACTAACAATTCCTTTAACGTGGCAGCGCTGAACACAGGTACCTAACCTCTTTTTCACCAAGGGCCACAGATGGCTTGATGCCACCTTTGGCAGATAAAGCCACTTGTTTGTTTGGACATCGAGATGAGTGCACTAGGGAAATGATGGAGGCTTTTTTCTTTGAAAAGGAGGGGGAAAGGTGTGTGCGCAAGCCGTGTGTCGCCCGTGGTGAAAAAGAGGTTAGGTACCTGGTTTCAGCACTGCCACGTTAAAGTGATTCTTAGTTTGTTGGGCAACCGTATGTTTTTAGCAAGTAGGAAGGCACGTTTTTGTGTTTTTTCGTGGTTGGTACACACGTGTTGATTATCAAAATGAATAGGCTTGTCTCATACCTTGTTTGCTTTGATGCGCAGATGCTTTTGGTTGTCCACGTGACCAGGTCAAATGCTTGATATATGTGCGTGTATCTTTCAATAAAGTTTAGTTGCGAGTTCAGCGCGGTGTCGTCTCTTCCTGTGTTCTTGTCTATATTTTCGCGCTGTTTTTACTCGAGCATTGATGTCTTGTGTTCTGTGAATTATGGCTCCCTGAACCTTCTGAGTGGAGGCGGGGCATTCAGACTTCATAATTTACAGCCAGTTACCCACTTGAAGTTGTGAAAGATTGTTGGCTTAGGATAGGTAATAACCGCGCAGCCGAACTACAAGATTCATGTAACTAGAAGAATAGGAATGGAGTTGAGCATATTTGGCAAACAATCTCAAATCATGACAGGTAGATTGCTGCTATTCCTCAAGAAGAATGTATATTGTAGCTGCATCTTGCCGGTACTTAGCTACGGAGCAGAAACCTGGAGACTTACAAAGAGCGTTACGTTTAATTTGAGGACGGCGCAGCGAGCAACAGAAAGGAAAGTGGTAGGTGTAACCTCAAGAGACAAGGGAGCAGAGTGGATTAGGGAACAAACCGGAGTTAAGGATATCATAGCTGAAATCAAGATGTAAAGGACATGGGCCGGGCATGTAGCGCTTAGACAGGATAACTTCTGGTCATTAAGGGTAACTGGAGTCCTACAGAAGGCAAGGAAGTTAGGGGAAGACAGGTTAGTTGGGCAGATAAAATTAGGAAGTTAGTGGGTATATATTGACAGAAGCAAGCACAGGGCCGAGTATACTAGCGGGACATGCGAGAAAACCTTTGTCCTGCAGTGCACGTAGCCCGGCTTATGATTATCATCTTCTACAAAATACACACACGCTACTGCACTTTTGGGGTTACGTAGTGGGTGCACAGGAAGTTCGAAAAGATTTTATACACTAAGTGCTTGTAATACGCACTAGGTACAGAATATTGCTGTCACGTTCGACTCTTAACGGCGAAGCTGAAGGGTTCCCATATTTTTCGCGACTGCAGCCGGCTTCATTTTTACGGCAAAAGCCTTAATTTCCTCCTCAAACAGGAACAGTGCTTGTAGGTGTCAAAGCTTGTGTTTCAAAAAATGATATAACAATATTGCATCATGACGTTATATTGACATCACGTATCGCTAAACTTATTGATATCATCATGAAGTCACTGTGACGTCCGGATGTGGCGTCGAATGGTCACATGTTGCATGTCCTTAGCTGGGTTTATCCCGGACGCATGGGTCGTGCTTAAAAGCGGGACGTGCTTATACGTTTGCGATGCCTGCGATTGAGGAATCAAACCATGATATGTGCAGAAATATTTCGAGTCTTCACTGGAGTCGACTCGGCAGAAACAGAAAACAAAAGTGGCTTTCGCATTCTACCAATGTGAGGTGAATGCGTGACGGCTATGCGATGTTTTGCGGTGACAGTCGATGAGTTGATGAAATAGCGTCCCTTTTTGTAAGGCTGTGGGTCAATATTCTGCCAAGCTTAATGTGTTATTTGGTTCGTATTGTTCTGATGATCACAATGACGATGGGTGATTGGTATGTCTCACACCCAATCTGTAAGATTTACCTTCTTTTTGTCTTAATATGAATAGTGATACTATTAATATTATTGCTTGGGACCTGAAATTGCTAAATCTGGCAGTGAGGCTACTGAGTGAGTCCAGGAAATATTTATAAGTATTAACAACCATCGTTTTGCTAGAAATTGCTCTCGATCTCATTCTAACACTGCCAGATTATTATCATTGGCATCACTTCATTATGAACGAAATCGCGCTGACCTTTTATTTCTTTAAAAACTAGTTCACGATATGATATTTTGCACTTTGCTTCGAAGATATGTAAATTTTTGGATTTCACGTAAGTTATCTAGAGAGACTTGACAATCTCATGTACCTACCAACCTTTTTCAATTCTCTGCTGTTCACGCAATACAAAAGGCTATAAAATGTTGACTTTCATGATCTTGTTGTTTTTCACAGTCCACTCCTATTGTTTTAATGTCGGCGTTGCAGCACTGTCCTTATGTAATTTTTATAGTGTACAGATTTCCGTTTTTAAGAAATTTTCCACGTGTATATTTCCCATTTTGTTTCACTGCCATTACATGATTCTCGTCATGTCTTTTATTTTTTTCTTCATTTTGAGCAGATTTCGTTTTGTGCGCGTTCTCAGTCTTCTTCTTTGATCTTTTAAAATTATAATTTTTCGCTTGATCATATTGTGTTGTCTATTTTTATTGCTTTATTTTTTCGTGCGCCTGCATTAAAACATCATGATTGATCCAGGGCACGTTGAAATAAATGATTGAATGATTAAGTCAATGAATAATATTGTTAATGATAATACTAATATTATTGAATTACCATACTGCGTGATCTTTCCCAGCTGAATTTTTGTGCTTTTCTCACCCAAACGAAAAAAGTTTAAACTTATGCGCCATTGTTTGCGTTTAGTCTTGAATTATCTTCAGGTTTCCCACTTCTTTCTTTCTTTTAACAAGAAAGCATTCAATGAGGGGGGGGGGGTCCATCACAGCTCCGCTGACACACTTCTGTCACGGAAGTTACAGTAAAAAGGTATACAAAAAAGGGCAAAGAAAAAAACTATGGACCATATTCCCGAAGGGAACCCTGATGGGATGCGAACACGGTGTAAGATATGTATCTTACACCATGGATGCAAGGCAGCAGCGCCGCGCACAGCGTTGACGGGTTTGAAACGGGCGTCGACACCGATGCTGGTGCTGCAAGAACGTTTCGAAAAGAAACTCAGTGTAGCGTTTACTCGAGCAAACCGGTGAGAGCCGGGAAAGGTACGCGCACACTTGCTGGAAGCATGTCACGACGGCGTCCCGCCCATCGGTGCGATCGCGCGGCAGGAAGCGGCGTGCTGTACATAACCTAGGCGACGCGAGATTTTCGAGGCGCGTGCAGAGCGCGCACCCACTGGCTCGCGTCTTCTTCTCACCAACATATGGAAAAAAGTGGCGTTGTTGAGTGATTCTAGAAAGAGAAAGAAGGCACCTAATTTCTGTTAGCCCCTTCGGTGACCCGGCACAGTGCCTTGTGGAGGAAAGGGGGAGGGGAGTAAACGAGGATAGATACGGTGGGGGAGGGGTGTGTGTAAGACGTCAAGGCCCTGGCTGGAGCACCAAGCAGGCAGCATCAGGGGAAGGGTCGGCAGGTCTCTGGTCATCTGTAGACAGGTATTCCCGTCTCCTCCAGGAACTCTACGAGGCTACGGGGAGCTAGCAGGTGTGGACGGGAAGGGTAAAGAGTTGGTCCAAGGGGGTGGAAGGTAGGGCCCCTCTGCGGTAGGCTGTGGTGACCCTCGAAGGTTCCTTTTCAAGGCCAGGGCAGGCACAGAGGAGGTGCTCGAGGGTCTCGGGATCCCCACATCGGCCGCTGGTGGCAGATGCACAGCGTCCCTTGGCGTGGTGGCGAGCAGCGGTCCAACCGCAGCCGGTCCGCAAGCGTATCAAGGTGGCACGGTCTCGTCTGGTGAGACCCATGTCGGACAGGAGCTTGGGGGCTCGTTCATTGGCTACCCTGTAGTCTGGATGTACCGTTAGGAGGAGCCGTTCGTTGCGCGCCTTGGTGAAGTCCCTGGCTGCGACGGCCCGGGTGAAGAAGGTGCCAGGCTGATGTGCAGCCTTGGCAAGGGTGTGAAAGAAGTGGCACCGGTGAGATGATGCCATGTGGGGAGTGGGCTCGTGCTTTGGGAGCAGTGGAAAGGATGGAGGGAGAAAGAGCAGACACGCGGTAAGCGTGCAGCAGCCGAAGGAGAGACGTCACCCGCGCTGGTAGGAGGGCGTGAGCTACTTGGCACCGCTTCCACATTTGCGGCGGGTGGAGTGGTGTGTACAGAGGGACAGTGCTACACACGCTAGTCATAGAGTTTGGTTTGCACCTAAAAAAACTAGGCTAGCATTTGTCACGCAGAATTGAAGCAGAAACCTCTCCATGCTGCACGTACGGCAATAACCACTACGCCGCAAAACATATGTCTCGAGTGTTTACGGTAAGCCATACACCATATATCGTTTTGGCAGTCCTCGGAGTTTCGGAATATTAGTGCATTTTCTTTATCAATGGTGAAATGGTGCGACGGGCGCGCTCTAAAGGTCGTCGCCTCCACGAAGCGCCTCCTCAAGGAAGCGCGCGCTCTTATCAGACTCCTAATTCGGGATAGGTCGAAGGTCGCTTCTCACGGCACCGCGGATGTGTTTACGAAAAGAGCACGCTGCTGACACATGACACAGGAAGAATTACGGAATGTTCGCGCTTGTCCTGTGTACTTGTTTGCTTGTTTCGTGCGTCTTACCGTTCGGAAAGCGCGCTCTAAATGTCGATCTGTGGGAGTTCATAAGTGCTCGTCCTGTGCATGGTAATTTCGTTCGTACTTTCTGCTTGAGGCGTGCGCTGCAAGTTTCGAGCCGCTTGCCGTTCTTAACATGACTTGGCAATCTGTTGCTGTTTCTCGAACAAGAATCAATAAACGCTCAACTATTCTCATAAAGACACGTTTCACTTTTGTGTTATACCAATATCTATATAAACAGAATCGGCCACGTTTTTTTTATATCTTGCTCTCTACCTAGTTCTCAGACCCGAATTCGGCAGTCATCCATTGCTTCTTTTGATTGCAGTCTTCTTTACTTTTCCAATGTTGTCCCTGAAATTCAAGGCTTCATGTAGGTTAACCACCAGAGTGTATATTTGTAAATTCAAATGAATTATGTATAGGTGTTTTTTGTTTTGTTAGACTCCACACGCATGTACAGCAAAGGGGAAAGTCATTTCTTGTTCACATAATCTCTGTCTAAAACTACACCTTCTAAGTAGACCCAACCTCTCTATAAGCAGCTAAGCGCTTTCTCTTCAATGATCATAAAGTATATTTTGCTTTTTTGTCTATACCCGTACTCTAGTTACTCAGAAACAATTGTTTTCTACAGCTGCCATCCAGTTTAATTTCTGATTCTATGACGATTCGCTTAAAGGTGCCTAAAGCACCTCCACTCATTTCTGACATTTCATGCAAACGTGCGCATCGTGTTCAGAATTCCGCCACAATCAAATATGCCAAACTGCAGCGCGACGAGCCGTGGGCGCTCCAGAAGTTTCAATAAATGATCCCTCCTCCTCTCTGCTCCTTTCGGCACTTTTAATTCGCTCATATGTTGGCAGTGTCGTCAGCATGTCATCGAACAGTCCTCAGTTTGTCCGCTCACAGGCACTATCAGCGTCAAATTAAACCAAAACTGCGGCAAGCGTTCGCAATGGTAAGCAGCGCGCCGTCCATTATTACCATGCACAGGCACACATATATTCGTAGAGCCGCCGAACAAGATGCGTGCGCCTTTGAAAGGTGATAACTGGTTTGTGCGTACAATGCCATCGTGAAAACTTGCTGCTGTTCGGGTTTCATTTAACGATCATTGCAGGTGCGCCTGCCGCTCTTCCTCCTCGCAAGGAACACTCGGTCAGGGGGAGAGACGAGCCGACGAACGAAGAAAAGGACAAAACGAGCTAAACTCTACTTCGTATGATCAAAAGGCGCGTGCTACGTCTTCATTGTACACTCATGCTGAATCTCTGGGTTGTTTAGGGGCCCTTTAACAAACCTTGTTACCATGTCGTTCACACTGCCAGACACATAATTGCTGATGAGTCACCCATCTTTTGCTCAAACTTTACTCAACTTTCTTTCCGTACAAATACGGGAACGCGTATGTTTTGTAACCTTTCATGTTCATGTTCCATGTTCTGTTCGTGTTAAATGTTCTGTAATCTTTCATCCAAACTAATTTTCAAACCAGTGAAGCCACGAGCGACTCCACCATTATTATGCGTCTGCACGTGACGCAGTGAAGCCGGGACGATATCGGTGTTACGTGGTGCTATTTGGAGGTGTAAGTGGATAAACGTAGAGTAATAAAAAGATGTGTATAAAGGGTAAAGTAGTGTAATGTTTAATTTGGCGTACAATATTTTTCAAAACGTCGATTTGCAAACGTGACTGATTACCACACGCTGCAATGAGGTTATAATATTCTTTACCAATTGCTATTTCTCGAGCAATTTAAGAAGGCATGTTACCTGATTACAGATTTCTTGTATAAGCGGCGCATCACGAGGCGGTCTCTCTTCTTATGCCTGCATTGTGCTGGTGATTCACTACCTCCAAAATAATGACCTCCATTAATACCAGTCCTCCAGAGGTAAGCTCAGGGCCTTTGCAGTTTCTGCAGCTGCTCAATGGGATTTTAATGTTGCTGTGAACGCAGGAAAAGGTTCCGAATGTAGCAGAAACTGAGGTGCGTGAATGTTTTTCTGTCGTGAAGCCACGCAAAGCGCTGACAGAACAAGCTATGGTTTTAACCAAAACGCAAAGATAAACGACAAAGCAGAGAGCGAAAATGGTTCAAAACTACTTTCAGGTAAAAAAAAAATAGCGATTGATGACCTTTTGCCCACATTCATTAAATTTTTCAGTGCTATTTCTGCATTTGAAATCGATGAGCACATAGTCTTTTCTTTAGTCTGCTTAATGTTTGCGAGTATTGCGTTTGTATTTTTCTCTAAATGTTGCTTTTGTATCAAATGGTAAGCTTTTCTTACGCATATGTTCATGTGAATTACTGTTGGCTTAGTGCTGTGGGCAAAATCTTCAGGGTAGTGTATTTCTTAGTGTTATATGCTTGTGACAGTCACTCAGCCCCATTTCATGTCTGTCGGACATGATGAAGATAGATTCTCGATGTGTATTGGAGGTGTTTTGCACAATAAGCCGACAGTCAAGTGCAGTGGAGAAATTCGATCCCAATTACGGCTTGATGATTCAAAAGACCTGAAAAAAAGAGCGATCAAAAACCTCGTGGTTTTGCTTTCTCGGTAATACAATTTTCTGTAGCTCGTTTTCAAATACAACCTTTAGATTTTAGTAACAAGGTTATTGAATTGTTGATGACAACCTTTAATACTTTTTAACTCAAACGGATCGAAACATCCAGGTCACACGCTTAGGTTCTCTGATGCCCATGGCATTGTGCTATGCGCCACATAGTGCAATTGTGATCACCAATAAGCTCAATCAACGTGACATTTTCCAACATTGATTAGCTTCCTGCCGGAACTTGTGCAAATGTGCCAATCACGTTAAAAAAATTCCATTCAAAATAAGCCCGACCCAGGTCTGAAGTGACCGCATGACATCAATACTACAGATGAGCAAGATTTATATGTTATTCTTTCTACTATAATGCAGATATTTGGTGGTCGGGTTGTTGATGCTACAAATTGTCTATCTTGCACTCACCGCTTGCTCTGTCTTGTTCTTTCTTTTGTGTTTTGCAACCGAGAAATGCAGTGCTGGGTTGTGTGATGTTCTAGTGCGAGTATCTTGTGCATTACAGTTAAGTCGACAGGAGCCAAAACTCGTCGATGGGTGCCACGTCTATTTTTTTAAAACATATATGAATTGGTAAGAGTCCTGATATCCCGGAGTTGACCAAACCATTCGTGAATTTTCAAACGATGCAGCTGCTTCCTTCATTATTCTGCGGCCTGTGTGGTGCTGTAAAGACGGATACTTTCGGAGCATGTTTTTAAAGTAGTACTGAGGTCATTTTGAGGCACAGCGGAAGGGACAACTTTCGTTTTTATGGTGTGCACTATCAGTGTTCACCACACACCGGAGGCAGACAACACATAGAAAATATTGCAATCTGATTTTAAAGTTGGTCGCACAGCATCGTGAAGCCAGCCCCATCGCAATGGACGTTATCACAAGTCAACAGAGTTCATTGGGTTTGTCCTGCCTATCTATAGTACAACTGTGGTTATGGTTAGCTTAAATTACTGTACCTGTAGCGCATGGAGAGAATAAACCGTGAAGACTTCGCATCCGGCTGATGTCAACGCCCTGATATGAATATTCCAGTGTGCTTGTGGTCCTCCTACCTCATCGCGTCTAGAGTACATATACGTATGGACCACTAGGTTGAAGACCCTTTCCTAATCGAGACCGAAAATGACCATCGTGTCTCCGCAGACAGGAAAGGGAGAAAATAAAACCTAATGATGTCTTGAAGCCCTTTGATTGGTTATTCACCTAAACATTTTGGTTCAATAATGTTGCTATCCATGAAATAGGAACTTTGCAATCTAGCGTCAAAAACGGGCTCGATTGCCTGCTCCATTTTTAGATGACGCAAGCAACCGCACTGCAAACGGTCGTACCAGCTGCCTGATTTCTCGATATCAAGAAGAGTTTGTGAAAGAGTATCTCGTGTTATGTACTTAAGCTATTAGTTAACGCTCTTTATTAAGCTATTATTTAGTTAACTGAATAGTGTGCATATCTGTGACGTGAAAAACTGGTTTTTATCATGGTTCAGCCAGTCCTAATCTACGATCGTATTTTGGTTTAATTTTCTCCCACGAATAAGAGAAGTGGTGCCAAGTGTATTACGTGCGTGTTAATTTAAAGGCTTATGCTCCAGTTGGTTAATGTTGTTGTACCGTGGGCCGTGTGGCATTACTATCCCATGCATACTTATGCAATACTCAAGCGACTAACTTATGGGTTTACTCTGAGCGCAGGTCAGCAAGTCAGAGAGAACTAAAAGGTGAAAGATGAATAGGGTGCGTTGTTCAACTTCCCGTGCCCACCCAACGAAGTTTGAGTGCTTGTTTGGTGGCAGCTTTTGTAATCTGGTTTACTTAATCATCCAACTTGCGCCGTACAGTATAGCTGAGTAAAGAAATATTTTGAGAGGGACAGCCATCGGTTCCTAGTTTTTTTATATATTCTGTACAATGATTAAGCTAATGGCCAAGCAGTCAATTCACCAGTGCAATTTGTTATTAAAAATGCAGAGCTGTACTAGGTCGAGGTAGGAATGCCGAATCCCAATAGAGAATCATGCAATCGGCGTGAAGCTAACGAGACTACTTGTTTATTGACACTGCAGATAAATGAAGCAAAAACGCTCTTCAGTATGAATTACCAACTAGACCAGTAAGCTGAATTATAAGTAGAACCCCAGGCCGCGGGATCAAATCCAGGCTGCGGCAGCTGCATTTCCGATACAGGCGGAAATATTGTAGGCCCATGTGCTCAGTTTTGGGTGCACGTTATAGAACCCAGGGGTCGAATTTCCGGAGTCTTTCTCTACAGTGTTTCTCGTGATCACATGGTGCTTTTGGGGCGTTAAACTTTACATATCAATCAAATCCATCTGAACTATAGGTATGCGACACTGCATTTGTAAAAATCTCTCTACTCCCCTCTGATGCACAAAACATGAAGAAGCTTCATATAACTGGAATGTTGGGTGAAGCAAGGTAGGCATAGCCATATAGTTTCCGATTACCATCCAGGGGGAACTCAGGCTTTATGTTCATTGGTGAGTAGATAGAACAATATAGAAAAACTGTAGTTTGAACGTGTTGCAAAAATTGTTTCTTGGCTTAGGAAAATAGGACCGAACATTTGTGTAGGCAGGCTGTGTGTGAGTGTACTGCTATACAGTACACTCAATCTATTAAATAACAATATGATGCCTCCAGTTCCACTGTTTAGCCAGTGCTCGTGACGTCAAGCAAGTGCAGCTGTTTGAATTCATTTTCCCGTTGTAGGAATCAATCTGGAGTGGCAAAGGACAAAAGCATCAGCCAGTCGGGGAGCCGTGGGTTGGCCTCCTACGTTATTATGCAGACTTTGACATAAAAAAGTATGTTGTGAGTATTAGAGCGAAGACACCTGAGACAAGACTGCAGAAGAGGTGGGAATCAGAGTTCATGGCTATCGAAGGTAGGCTCTCACTCAGTGAGACAGAAAAAATCGTTGAGTCAGCATGTCGTTTTTAGTTTCAATTAGGGGCTCAGTGATTATTGCCACATAAAACCACGCAGGTGCTCGAAGCTATATCTTGGAGCTACCTACAGCTTGCGAGATAACGGAAGACGTGGCATTGTCGCTTCCACGTCATTTTAATATAGAGGATGTCCCACGTAGCTTTAGCCAGAGTTCAAAAATATGCCAGAAAACGTAATTGCGACGCGATCAAATGCATGTTACTCACCGTTGCCTGGAGTTCGACAAATTTTTGAGTTTTCAAGATTTGCATAACGAGATCTGTTTAAAAAACGTACTTCTGAAAGAACGTTAATCGCTAAAGAACATCAATGAGAAAGTTGTAGATCAGTTTGCAAAACGCCCAAATAGGTAGTTCTGAACTTCATATATGTTAGGTATTATTGTTTTTCTGCTAATTGCAAATGCTCACAAAATACAAAAATACCACGTGACAAACCCTCTCGTGCGCCAGTGCAAACAATGATTCCAGTGCTCTCTAACGTTCCGTGTACGAACGACCATAGCATTCGCCCCATTTTGCTGTCTCGGCAGGGCCGCAACGATGGTGGTGGCTTTGCGGTGAACACGTTTTGCTACGGGCCACAACAACAATAACCGCTGTGACTGCTTATAGCTGTCATGAACCGGTTCAAGCGAAACGTGTCGTGACGCATAGGCCTGCGAACGGAGGGGTGTTGGACCGACCAGGCGAAGCTGCCTCAACCCCCTCCCCACCTCTTTCCTCTTCAAATAATGTTAACGGCGGCGCCAACTCTGTCCGACTCCGTCACTCGGTTGGATCTTCGCTGACATATTTAAGGCGCAAACGTATGGCTACGCACTGTTTTCAGGGTAACAACCACCGGGAACATGAATTTTGAAAAGTGGGCGCCTCCCATATTCACACTTGGAAATACCGTTACGGGAAACACCTAATTGCTTTCTTTTTGCATTCATGACAGAGCTTCTTTTCCTTCGTACTCGAGTAGCAGCAAAGGCATAGGCGTGTCCTGCAGGGAAGTTTCGGAGAACAATGCGCTAACAAACAACAAACTGCGCTTCGTCAGAATTTCGTGAAGCCGATGACACTGTACGTGACCCTTGCGTTTTGATGGTCGGTTTGTGACGACGCCAAGATAGATGTTGAGGTTTCGTATCTTCTAATGATGCTCATAGCAGTCTTGGACGGGTCACCGGAAGGGGAGGTGCACGTTAGATCAGTTTGAGAGCGCGAGTGCTCGCATGGCTGGTTGTTGCTGAAATGTAATCTTGTCGCCTATTTTGTTTGCAGATCCTTTCAACATAGAAAGGGATCTCGGACAACACGTGACGAAGAACAGAAGTGTTCTAGTAAAGTGAAGGTATAGTCCTTTCATAAATAGGATACCTGAAGCGGTGCGTCGTAGTGCTCGCGTCGTAGCGAATATTACGGCGCGTTGGACGTTGGATACAAAAAATAAAACTCCGGTTTTGCATCGAAATCAAGCACAGGCTTTATTCTGTGGGGGATAAAAATGCTCTATGAAAGAACCAAGCCGGTGCTTGAACGTGCTTTTGAAAGAAATCCTATACAGTGATGACAGATAACAATTTCAAGAACAGTTCAAGTATTAGCTAAAACTGTTGATTGAGCAAGTGCATGTATACTTGCGACACGTTTTAACGCCAAAGATTGAACACCTAAATAAACACGCGCACCTATTGCGCCATAGAAACGTGTAATGAAACCAGGAGTCGATCGTGTGAATTGCCAATAATGGGCACTAACAGGCAATGATTTCAAGGAAAATATAGGGGATGTTATTTAGTGATTGTAGTGTAAATGTGCAGAAACTTTGCAGGGGTGGAACAGTTGCACAATGGCACCGATGTCAGTCATTGTGCGCCTACGCTGAACCACCTGTGCAGTTTCAAACTTGTTTATGAGCGCCGAACAGCGCCGCGGTCACAAGCCTCGGGACGAAAAACGTGGCTGAAATATGATGTTTGTGGTTTCATCGAAACGATAATAGTTTTGGTTTCGTCAAGAATGTGATTTTACCAACAATGATTCTGAGGGCATTGTCGTGATCACTCGCGCGCGTGCAATCTAGACAGGTATTAGCGCTACTGACTCGGAAACCCGTCTACTTGCGGCCCTCTCAACGCGAGGGGACAGTGCGCAAAGAGCCTTGCACAACAGCGCATTGAAGAGCTAAGCAATATCGTACCCAAAAGAATTAACTGTCAGCCTTCGTATATACAATTTTGTCGCTGTCGCATTCATAACTTCTCCCTTGCCGTGAAACAGATTTTTTTTGTAACTGGGTGACAGCGTTTCTCTTTACTTCATATACGAAATAGTTGGCATCACTTAGTACGGCCTGAGTCAGATAGGAATGGATCAGCTTCGCTGTGCCTTGAGCTTAGTTCAAGCTACGCTTGTTTTTTTATTTCTTTGTAGTAGTTTGTAATTTTGTGAAATAAAATCCTTTTCACTATTCGCTAAGAAAGCCCTTGAAATACTTCAAAATCTATATTTTCAATATTTAATTATTCTATAGTATTAATTATTCTAGTAATACAAGAAAAATTAAGGAAAGAGAATGGCTAGACATTACTTCCACATAAAGAGTGATAGACTTAACAAGCTAAAGAAAAAAGCAAAACAGAATAAATGCCTTGAGTATGCTACAACATTACTGTGAGTCTCATAACAAAAAGAATTCGTGTGGTTAAGGATAATTGGTCTGAACGTTTATTTGTATTATTTCATGTGCGACATCACGTTCAGTTTACCGAGATATGGCACTCTCGTCTAACAGCCAATTCCGTTTTTTTACACAAATAGTTTTATATGAATACACGACACTATGTCTGTTACGGGTTAATTAGAGCAAAACTTTGGTTTTCTGATCCAGAGCC
The DNA here is from genome assembly GCF_043290135.1 of Rhipicephalus microplus. Lineage (NCBI taxonomy): Eukaryota > Metazoa > Arthropoda > Arachnida > Ixodida > Ixodidae > Rhipicephalus > Rhipicephalus microplus. Next base: position 88,846,836 of record NC_134700.1, read on the forward strand.
AAGCGCTGACTTCAGTTGCATGTCAATGCAGATGCTTAAAGAGCTGTGCGTGATGCCTTTCTGTTTATAATAGGCGTTCGTTTCCATCAATAACATACTATTTATCATGCACCTTGTTTGCAGAGGGTGAGTTTATCATCAGCTCCCTCAAAAAACGGGATGATGCGTTGCGAGAAACCCCTTCCACAACCAGCTGACCAGTATGTGACGCTAGTCGTAAATACTGCAGACTTTGATACTGCTCGAAAGCTTTTCCATGGCCTTATTGAGGAAAAAGTGTGGCTACAGGCACGAGTGTTCTTACGATAACAGTGACTGCATTAAGATGGTGCCATGATGAGCTATGATAAAATCCATCTACATTTTTCAGGATCGATGTTTTCATTTTTCGGTACGAAATTCATTGAAAACCGTACTTTCTTTCCTAGGTAATTGAAACAACTTAGTGCCGTAGTTTTAAAAAGTTACTGTGGTATTGCATATCTGCAGTTCTGTATAAGCTTTCATGAAACCATGTTATTCGGCCTTTCCTGATTTGGGCGCGCCATTTGGTCCCGTCCTACATTCTCTTAAGCATCTAGCACACAAATATTGTATAAGGGGCTGAATACACTGGTCAGATGGGGTGATTATATCCTTCTCTAAATGGTGAGAGTGTGAGAGAGTGCGGGATATTGAAGCACGCTTTTCGTGATATGAGTATAATTTATATCTTGAAATCGCATGAATACAGGTGCCGAAAACCCTGTATGTCACATAGCCTTAAAGGAGTGCCTTGAAGCTATGTTATGGAGTCATGAACTTTGCTATATGCAGTCTGATGTTTTCGTGTACACCGTCATTAGGACACAAAATTTCTGTTTTACTACAATATTTACGCGAATGCTTTATTCTGGGGTTTATCAAAAGTTTTATAATGAACTTACATCCGCAAAATAAACGCAATCAGATAGGAAGGAAGAAGAATAAGTAGGACTCGATGTCGCCATCAATGAGCCCATGGCGATAGCTGACGGAATTACAACTAATTGCGCTACCATCAAAAGTGTGAAGAAGACTACAAGAACGCGTTTTTTTTCTTTCACAATGCTATCAGACTGCTCTAGGCTCGTGCGGTGGTGTCGCAGACTGAAAGCAGTAGAGTAAGCAACCTTCGGCTTCCGTGATTAGCTCAGGCAACGCGCCATTGCTGTGAACACCTGTTTGACATGTTTCTAATAGAATAGTAATTTTTGTCAGCTTTATAACAAATTTGAAATAGTTGTGGTGTAGAGCATTTATTCTGACAAGAAAAAGAAATGGCAGCGATATAGAGGGAGAGGTTAGCCTCACACTGGGTCTGCTCATGCTGAGTGGTGTCTCTACTTCGAGACTCCATTGATCAAAAATGCCAGTTTGGCTCTACGGATCAAGACTTTTTGGGCCTGTATGGTCTGAGAACTTTGTCAGAGCCGCGTCCCTGTCCTCTTGGAATAGGGTCAGGAAGAGCGCTTAGGGCTGAATTGCGCTGACGGCCCTAGATCATTTGGCAGGCATCGGCTACTTAGTCCCTGTACCAGCACGTGACATTGACCGTCTGGTAGAAACGTTTCACGATAGCGGGGCAGAGCATCGTATTAGTAAAACGTCTCAAAAAGACACATTCGCTCCCCCTACGATACCTTTAGCGGAAATTATGAAATCTGCAGTCTCTGACGTAAGGAGGATATTCCAGCCCCTTCGTCTAAAAGGTTGCCGGAAAGTATGGTGGAACTGAGTGCGTCAGCAGACGCATTAGGCGCGTCGTTACCGCTAAAGGCTTGTGTGAACAAACACGAAACATGTACGAAATTTTAACAGATAATGTAACCTGGAACACACTTGTTTTCAAATAAAAAATGCACGTCTTGGCATCACACGCGACACGTGCCTTTGGTTTTTATATTAACAACCAACCGCCACATGAACGGAGTGTTCTCATTTCACAATAAACAGACAGTAATGCCAAGGAATGTACAGGGGAAGTTATTAACATTAATGGAATGTAAATAAGAAGAAAGAAAAGTGGATGAAAAAATTACCAACTGTAAGCAGGAATCGAACCTACGACCTTCGAATTACGCGTTCGATGCTCTAACCACTGAGCTATTACAGCGGCACTCCCTCCATCCACTTTTTTGGGTTTATCTGTGAATTTAGAAGTAGGAGCGACAGTCAGTGCCATCTATAAGCCAAACAACGAGTGTGAAAACACTCTTATGCGCATGTTTGGCGTCACGTAGCACGTGAACTTATTATGAGCGGGCAGCTGATTAATTGTCCCTCTTATACAACCTAAACACACCAAGTCTGCCAGTACGAGACCCTCGTTCAATGAAATAAGGGAAAGAAGTGTATACCTAAGGGCTCGTTTTTCCGTGTTTTTAACACAATAATAATGAGATATAACAGACAGTAATGCCAAGGAATGTACAGGGGAAGTTATTAACATTAATGGAATGTAAATAAGAAGAAAGAAAAGTGGATGAAAAAATTACCAACTGTAAGCAGGAATCGAACCTACGACCTTCGAATTACGCGTTCGATGCTCTAACCACTGAGCTATTACAGCGGCACTCCCTCCATCCACTTTTTTGGGTTTATCTGTGAATTTAGAAGTAGGAGCGACAGTCAGCGCCATCTATAAGCCAAACAACGAGTGTGAAAACACTCTTATGCGCATGTTTGGCGTCACGTAGCACGTGAACTTATTATGAGCGGGCAGCTGATTAATTGTCCCTCTTATACAACCTAAACACACCAAGTCTGCCAGTACGAGACCCTCGTTCAATGAAATAAGGGAAAGAAGTGTATACCTAAGGGCTCGTTTTTCCGTGTTTTTAACACAATAAAAATGAGATATAACAGACAGTAATGCCAAGGAATGTACAGGGGAAGTTATTAACATTAATGGAATGTAAATAAGAAGAAAGAAAAGTGGATGAAAAAATTACCGACTGTAAGCAGGAATCGAACCTACGACCTTCGAATTACGCGTTCGATGCTCTAACCACTGAGCTATTACAGCGGCACTCCCTCCATCCACTTTTTTGGGTTTATCTGTGAATTTAGAAGTAGGAGCGACAGTCAGCGCCATCTATAAGCCAAACAACGAGTGTGAAAACACTCTTATGCGCATGTTTGGCGTCACGTAGCACGTGAACTTATTATGAGCGGGCAGCTGATTAATTGTCCCTCTTATACAACCTAAACACACCAAGTCTGCCAGTACGAGACCCTCGTTCAATGAAATAAGGGAAAGAAGTGTATACCTAAGGGCTCGTTTTTCCGTGTTTTTAACACAATAATAATGAGATATAAGAGACAGTAATGCCAAGGAATGTACAGGGCAAGTTATTAACATTAATGGAATGTAAATAAGAAGAAAGAAAAGTGGATGAAAAAATTACCAACTGTAAGCAGGAATCGAACCTACGACCTTCGAATTACGCGTTCGATGCTCTAACCACTGAGTTATTACAGCGGCACTCCCTCCATCCACTTTTTTGGGTTTATCTGTGAATTTAGAAGTAGGAGCGACAGTCAGCGCCATCTATAAGCCAAACAACGAGTGTGAAAACACTCTTATGCGCATGTTTGGCGTCACGTAGCACGTGAACTTATTATGAGCGGGCAGCTGATTAATTGTCCCTCTTATACAACCTAAACACACCAAGTCTGCCAGTACGAGACCCTCGTTCAATGAAATAAGGGAAAGAAGTGTATACCTAAGGGCTCGTTTTTCCGTGTTTTTAACACAATAATAAAGAGATATCACAGACAGTAATGCCAAGGAATGTACAGGGGAAGTTATTAACATTAATGGAATGTAAATAAGAAGAAAGAAAAGTGGATGAAAAAATTACCAACTGTAAGCAGGAATCGAACCTACGACCTTCGAATTACGCGTTCGATGCTCTAACCACTGAGCTATTACAGCGGCACTCCCTCCATCCACTTTTTTGGGTTTATCTGTGAATTTAGAAGTAGGAGCGACAGTCAGCGCCATCTATAAGCCAAACAACGAGTGTGAAAACACTCTTATGCGCATGTTTGGCGTCACGTAGCACGTGAACTTATTATGAGCGGGCAGCTGATTAATTGTCCCTCTTATACAACCTAAACACACCAAGTCTGCCAGTACGAGACCCTCGTTCAATGAAATAAGGGAAAGAAGTGTATACCTAAGGGCTCGTTTTTCCGTGTTTTTAACACAATAATAATGAGATATAACAGACAGTAATGCCAAGGAATGTACAGGGGAAGTTATTAACATTAATGGAATGTAAATAAGAAGAAAGAAAAGTGGATGAAAAAATTACCAACTGTAAGCAGGAATCGAACCTACGACCTTCGAATTACGCGTTCGATGCTCTAACCACTGAGCTATTACAGCGGCACTCCCTCCATCCACTTTTTTGGGTTTATCTGTGAATTTAGAAGTAGGAGCGACAGTCAGCGCCATCTATAAGCTAAACAACGAGTGTGAAAACACTCTTATGCGCATGTTTGGCGTCACGTAGCACGTGAACTTATTATGAGCGGGCAGCTGATTAATTGTCCCTCTTATACAACCTAAACACACCAAGTCTGCCAGTACGAGACCCTCGTTCAATGAAATAAGGGAAAGAAGTGTATACCTAAGGGCTCGTTTTTCCGTGTTTTTAACACAATAAAAATGAGATATAACAGACAGTAATGCCAAGGAATGTACAGGGGAAGTTATTAACATTAATGGAATGTAAATAAGAAGAAAGAAAAGTGGATGAAAAAATTACCGACTGTAAGCAGGAATCGAACCTACGACCTTCGAATTACGCGTTCGATGCTCTAACCACTGAGCTATTACAGCGGCACTCCCTCCATCCACTTTTTTGGGTTTATCTGTGAATTTAGAAGTAGGAGCGACAGTCAGCGCCATCTATAAGCCAAACAACGAGTGTGAAAACACTCTTATGCGCATGTTTGGCGTCACGTAGCACGTGAACTTATTATGAGCGGGCAGCTGATTAATTGTCCCTCTTATACAACCTAAACACACCAAGTCTGCCAGTACGAGACCCTCGTTCAATGAAATAAGGGAAAGAAGTGTATACCTAAGGGCTCGTTTTTCCGTGTTTTTAACACAATAATAATGAGATATAAGAGACAGTAATGCCAAGGAATGTACAGGGCAAGTTATTAACATTAATGGAATGTAAATAAGAAGAAAGAAAAGTGGATGAAAAAATTACCAACTGTAAGCAGGAATCGAACCTACGACCTTCGAATTACGCGTTCGATGCTCTAACCACTGAGTTATTACAGCGGCACTCCCTCCATCCACTTTTTTGGGTTTATCTGTGAATTTAGAAGTAGGAGCGACAGTCAGCGCCATCTATAAGCCAAACAACGAGTGTGAAAACACTCTTATGCGCATGTTTGGCGTCACGTAGCACGTGAACTTATTATGAGCGGGCAGCTGATTAATTGTCCCTCTTATACAACCTAAACACACCAAGTCTGCCAGTACGAGACCCTCGTTCAATGAAATAAGGGAAAGAAGTGTATACCTAAGGGCTCGTTTTTCCGTGTTTTTAACACAATAATAAAGAGATATCACAGACAGTAATGCCAAGGAATGTACAGGGGAAGTTATTAACATTAATGGAATGTAAATAAGAAGAAAGAAAAGTGGATGAAAAAATTACCAACTGTAAGCAGGAATCGAACCTACGACCTTCGAATTACGCGTTCGATGCTCTAACCACTGAGCTATTACAGCGGCACTCCCTCCATCCACTTTTTTGGGTTTATCTGTGAATTTAGAAGTAGGAGCGACAGTCAGCGCCATCTATAAGCCAAACAACGAGTGTGAAAACACTCTTATGCGCATGTTTGGCGTCACGTAGCACGTGAACTTATTATGAGCGGGCAGCTGATTAATTGTCCCTCTTATACAACCTAAACACACCAAGTCTGCCAGTACGAGACCCTCGTTCAATGAAATAAGGGAAAGAAGTGTATACCTAAGGGCTCGTTTTTCCGTGTTTTTAACACAATAATAATGAGATATAACAGACAGTAATGCCAAGGAATGTACAGGGGAAGTTATTAACATTAACGGAATGTAAATAAGACGAAAGAAAAGTGGATGAAAAAATTACCAACTGTAAGCAGGAATCGAACCTACGACCTTCGAATTACGCGTTCGATGCTCTAACCACTGAGCTATTACAGCGGCACTCCCTCCATCCACTTTTTTGGGTTTATCTGTGAATTTAGAAGTAGGAGCGACAGTCAGCGCCATCTATAAGCCAAACAACGAGTGTGAAAACACTCTTATGCGCATGTTTGCCGTCACGTAGCACGTGAACCTATTATGAGCGGGCAGCTGATTAATTGTCCCTCTTATACAACCTAAACACACCAAGTCTGCCAGTACGAGACCCTCGTTCAATGAAATAAGGGAAAGAAGTGTATACCTAAGGGCTCGTTTTTCCTTGTTTTTAACACAATAATAATGAGATATAACAGACAGTAATGCCAAGGAATGTACAGGGGAAGTTATTAACATTAATAGAATGTAAATAAGAAGAAAGAAAAGTGGATGAAAAAATTACCAACTGTAAGCAGGAATCGAACCTACGACCTTCGAATTACGCGTTCGATGCTCTAACCACTGAGCTATTACAGCGGCACTCCCTCCATCCACTTTTTTGGGTTTATCTGTGAATTTAGAAGTAGGAGCGACAGTCAGCGCCATCTATAAGCCAAACAACGAGTGTGAAAACACTCTTATGCGCATGTTTGGCGTCACGTAGCACGTGAACTTATTATGAGCGGGCAGCTGATTAATTGTCCCTCTTATACAACCTAAACACACCAAGTCTGCCAGTACGAGACCCTCGTTCAATGAAATAAGGGAAAGAAGTGTATACCTAAGGGCTCGTTTTTCCGTGTTTTTAACACAATAATAATGAGATATAACAGACAGTAATGCCAAGGAATGTACAGGGGAAGTTATTAACATTAATGGAATGTAAATAAGAAGAAAGAAAAGTGGATGAAAAAATTACCAACTGTAAGCAGGAATCGAACCTACGACCTTCGAATTACGCGTTCGATGCTCTAACCACTGAGCTATTACAGCGGCACTCCCTCCATCCACTTTTTTGGGTTTATCTGTGAATTTAGAAGTAGGAGCGACAGTCAGCGCCATCTATAAGCCAAACAACGAGTGTGAAAACACTCTTATGCGCATGTTTGGCGTCACGTAGCACGTGAACTTATTATGAGCGGGCAGCTGATTAATTGTCCCTCTTATACAACCTAAACACACCAAGTCTGCCAGTACGAGACCCTCGTTCAATGAAATAAGGGAAAGAAGTGTATACCTAAGGGCTCGTTTTTCCGTGTTTTTAACACAATAATAATGAGATATAACAGACAGTAATGCCAAGGAATGTACAGGGGAAGTTATTAACATTAATGGAATGTAAATAAGAAGAAAGAAAAGTGGATGAAAAAATTACCAACTGTAAGCAGGAATCGAACCTACGACCTTCGAATTACGCGTTCGATGCTCTAACCACTGAGCTATTACAGCGGCACTCCCTCCATCCACTTTTTTGGGTTTATCTGTGAATTTAGAAGTAGGAGCGACAGTCAGCGCCATCTATAAGCTAAACAACGAGTGTGAAAACACTCTTATGCGCATGTTTGGCGTCACGTAGCACGTGAACTTATTATGAGCGGGCAGCTGATTAATTGTCCCTCTTATACAACCTAAACACACCAAGTCTGCCAGTACGAGACCCTCGTTCAATGAAATAAGGGAAAGAAGTGTATACCTAAGGGCTCGTTTTTCCGTGTTTTTAACACAATAAAAATGAGATATAACAGACAGTAATGCCAAGGAATGTACAGGGGAAGTTATTAACATTAATGGAATGTAAATAAGAAGAAAGAAAAGTGGATGAAAAAATTACCGACTGTAAGCAGGAATCGAACCTACGACCTTCGAATTACGCGTTCGATGCTCTAACCACTGAGCTATTACAGCGGCACTCCCTCCATCCACTTTTTTGGGTTTATCTGTGAATTTAGAAGTAGGAGCGACAGTCAGCGCCATCTATAAGCCAAACAACGAGTGTGAAAACACTCTTATGCGCATGTTTGGCGTCACGTAGCACGTGAACTTATTATGAGCGGGCAGCTGATTAATTGTCCCTCTTATACAACCTAAACACACCAAGTCTGCCAGTACGAGACCCTCGTTCAATGAAATAAGGGAAAGAAGTGTATACCTAAGGGCTCGTTTTTCCGTGTTTTTAACACAATAATAATGAGATATAAGAGACAGTAATGCCAAGGAATGTACAGGGCAAGTTATTAACATTAATGGAATGTAAATAAGAAGAAAGAAAAGTGGATGAAAAAATTACCAACTGTAAGCAGGAATCGAACCTACGACCTTCGAATTACGCGTTCGATGCTCTAACCACTGAGTTATTACAGCGGCACTCCCTCCATCCACTTTTTTGGGTTTATCTGTGAATTTAGAAGTAGGAGCGACAGTCAGCGCCATCTATAAGCCAAACAACGAGTGTGAAAACACTCTTATGCGCATGTTTGGCGTCACGTAGCACGTGAACTTATTATGAGCGGGCAGCTGATTAATTGTCCCTCTTATACAACCTAAACACACCAAGTCTGCCAGTACGAGACCCTCGTTCAATGAAATAAGGGAAAGAAGTGTATACCTAAGGGCTCGTTTTTCCGTGTTTTTAACACAATAATAAAGAGATATCACAGACAGTAATGCCAAGGAATGTACAGGGGAAGTTATTAACATTAATGGAATGTAAATAAGAAGAAAGAAAAGTGGATGAAAAAATTACCAACTGTAAGCAGGAATCGAACCTACGACCTTCGAATTACGCGTTCGATGCTCTAACCACTGAGCTATTACAGCGGCACTCCCTCCATCCACTTTTTTGGGTTTATCTGTGAATTTAGAAGTAGGAGCGACAGTCAGCGCCATCTATAAGCCAAACAACGAGTGTGAAAACACTCTTATGCGCATGTTTGGCGTCACGTAGCACGTGAACTTATTATGAGCGGGCAGCTGATTAATTGTCCCTCTTATACAACCTAAACACACCAAGTCTGCCAGTACGAGACCCTCGTTCAATGAAATAAGGGAAAGAAGTGTATACCTAAGGGCTCGTTTTTCCGTGTTTTTAACACAATAATAATGAGATATAACAGACAGTAATGCCAAGGAATGTACAGGGGAAGTTATTAACATTAACGGAATGTAAATAAGACGAAAGAAAAGTGGATGAAAAAATTACCAACTGTAAGCAGGAATCGAACCTACGACCTTCGAATTACGCGTTCGATGCTCTAACCACTGAGCTATTACAGCGGCACTCCCTCCATCCACTTTTTTGGGTTTATCTGTGAATTTAGAAGTAGGAGCGACAGTCAGCGCCATCTATAAGCCAAACAACGAGTGTGAAAACACTCTTATGCGCATGTTTGCCGTCACGTAGCACGTGAACCTATTATGAGCGGGCAGCTGATTAATTGTCCCTCTTATACAACCTAAACACACCAAGTCTGCCAGTACGAGACCCTCGTTCAATGAAATAAGGGAAAGAAGTGTATACCTAAGGGCTCGTTTTTCCTTGTTTTTAACACAATAATAATGAGATATAACAGACAGTAATGCCAAGGAATGTACAGGGGAAGTTATTAACATTAATAGAATGTAAATAAGAAGAAAGAAAAGTGGATGAAAAAATTACCAACTGTAAGCAGGAATCGAACCTACGACCTTCGAATTACGCGTTCGATGCTCTAACCACTGAGCTATTACAGCGGCACTCCCTCCATCCACTTTTTTGGGTTTATCTGTGAATTTAGAAGTAGGAGCGACAGTCAGCGCCATCTATAAGCCAAACAACGAGTGTGAAAACACTCTTATGCGCATGTTTGGCGTCACGTAGCACGTGAACTTATTATGAGCGGGCAGCTGATTAATTGTCCCTCTTATACAACCTAAACACACCAAGTCTGCCAGTACGAGACCCTCGTTCAATGAAATAAGGGAAAGAAGTGTATACCTAAGGGCTCGTTTTTCCGTGTTTTTAACACAATAATAATGAGATATAACAGACAGTAATGCCAAGGAATGTACAGGGGAAGTTATTAACATTAATGGATTGTAAATAAGAAGAAAGAAAAGTGGATGAAAAAATTACCAACTGTAAGCAGGAATCGAACCTACGACCTTCGAATTACGCGTTCGATGCTCTAACCACTGAGCTACTACAGCGGCACTCCCTCCATCCACTTTTTTGGGTTTATCTGTGAATTTAGAAGTAGGAGCGACAGTCAGCGCCATCTATAAGCCAAACAACGAGTGTGAAAACACTCTTATGCGCATGTTTGGCGTCACGTAGCACGTGAACTTATTGTGAGCGGGCAGCTGATTAATTGTCCCTCTTATACAACCTAAACACACCAAGTCTGCCAGTACGAGACCCTCGTTCAATGAAATAAGGGAAAGAAGTGTATACCTAAGGGCTCGTTTTTCCGTGTTTTTAACACAATAATAATGAGATATAACAGACAGTAATGCCAAGGAATGTACAGGGGAAGTTATTAACATTAATGGAATGTAAATAAGAAGAAAGAAAAGTGGATGAAAAAATTACCAACTGTAAGCAGGAATCGAACCTACGACCTTCGAATTACGCGTTCGATGCTCTAACCACTGAGCTATTACAGCGGCACTCCCTCCATCCACTTTTTTGGGTTTATCTGTGAATTTAGAAGTAGGAGCGACAGTCAGCGCCATCTATAAGCCAAACAACGAGTGTGAAAACACTCTTATGCGCATGTTTGGCGTCACGTAGCACGTGAACTTATTATGAGCGGGCAGCTGATTAATTGTCCCTCTTATACAACCTAAACACACCAAGTCTGCCAGTACGAGACCCTCGTTCAATGAAATAAGGGAAAGAAGTGTATACCTAAGGGCTCGTTTTTCCGTGTTTTTAACACAATAATAATGAGATATAACAGACAGTAATGCCAAGGAATGTACAGGGGAAGTTATTAACATTAATGGAATGTAAATAAGAAGAAAGAAAAGTGGATGAAAAAATTACCAACTGTAAGCAGAAATCGAACCTACGACCTTCGAATTACGCGTTCGATGCTCTAACCACTGAGCTATTACAGCGGCACTCCCTCCATCCACTTTTTTGGGTTTATCTGTGAATTTAGAAGTAGGAGCGACAGTCAGCGCCATCTATAAGCCAAACAACGAGTGTGAAAACACTCTTATGCGCATGTTTGGCGTCACGTAGCACGTGAACTTATTATGAGCGGGCAGCTGATTAATTGTCCCTCTTATACAACCTAAACACACCAAGTCTGCCAGTACGAGACCCTCGTTCAATGAAATAAGGGAAAGAAGTGTATACCTAAGGGCACGTTTTTCCGTGTTTTTAACACAATAATAATGATATATAACAGACAGTAATGCCAAGGAATGTACAGGGGAAGTTATGACAGTAACCATATATGTATATATATATATTTAAGGGAAAGAAAAGAAATACAGGGGAAGTTATTAGAACCAATGCAATGTAAATAACAAGAAAGATAAGTAAGTGAAAAGATAACTTGCCGTGGGCAGAAATGGAACCTGCGACCTTCAAATAACGCTTTCGATGCTCTATCACTGAGCAACCACAGCAGCTATCCTCCCAGCCAGTTTGTTGCGTATATATGTGAACAATTAACATGGGAATGTCAGTCAGCGCCATTTTTAGCCATTATTGAAATCTATCGGACAATAATGCCAAGGAATGTATAGAGGAATTTATTAAACCGAATCGTAAGGTAAGAAAAGTGGGTGAGAAGTGGGTCAAAACATGAAAAATTGAGCGCCTAAGTATACACTTCTTTCTCTTATTTATTAACGAGGGTCTCGTACTGGCAGATATGGTGCCATAGGTTGTATACGAGGGACTATTGTTCAGCTGCCAGCTCGTAATAAGTTCACATGCTATGTGACGCCACACAGTCTCATGAAGAGTGTGCCATACTCGCCGCCATGGCTACAGATGGTGTTGACTGACACTCCCACCATAAATATCCACATACATACCCAATAAAGTGGCTGGGAAGATAGCCGCCGTGGTAGCTGACTGATGGAGCATCGAACGCGTTATTCGAAGGTCGCAGGTTCGGTTCCTGCCCATGGCAAGTTATCTTTTCACCCACTTTTCTTTCTTTACATTTACCTTACAACTCCATTTAATAACCTCCCCTGTATTTTCCTTGGCTATATTGCTTGTTAGATTTCATCAATATTCTGTCAAAACATGGAAATACAAACCCTTAGGTATACACTTCTTTCCTTCCCTTTATATATATATATATATATATATATATTGTGAAGAAGAAAACGCTTCGTTGGCAAGCAACATCGCCTCTGCTTGGGTACTGGGTCCTGGGATTCGCTCGCTCGGCTCGTGCTGATTATCGCCGGCATCTGCTTGACCGTTGCTCTTTCCCGATCGTGTTTCATCGTAGGACCACATTCGCAAGAGTCGCCAATAAACCATTTTTCAATATATATATATATATATATATATATATATATATATATATATATATATATGACCACGTCTGGTATGACAGTAACCATGTTTTATTTTCAATCCAATGCAGGAGCCAAAGAGCCCCAGCCCGCGTGAGATACGATGATCACTACAATGGTTTGGTCATACAGATGTAGATGAAGTACATAGTCAGCGCTCACACTCCCTCCCCCCCCCCCCTTCGCAAAAGAGGGCGGCATGTTAGAAAGCGTTCTAACGCCGAATATATGGTTTCAGTCGAGAGACGTGGGTGATCTCGGTGCGGCGGCGACGACAGTCAGGAGCCGCGTTGACAGGAACAGCGTGATACATGACCTCAGATGTTCGTTCCAGGACGGTGTATGGACCGAGCGGTGAAGGAATTTTTTGCAGAGCCCAGGTGCATGAACAGGTATCCACAAAAGGACTTCGTCGCCTGTGCGGAACAAAACAACTCGACGCTTTGCATCAATGTTCATTTTTCTCTTGTCCTGAATGGTTGCAGTGTTGGCGCGGGCGAATTCACGGCAGCGGGCGACGCGAGCGGTGAACACTTCCGGGAGAGATGGAGATGCAACGGAAGATATGGACAAAAAGGTGGTGTCCAGAACAAAAGTTGGTACACGGCCATACACAAGAAAAAAATGCTGTAATTTGTCGTACGCTGTATGGCAGTATTATATGCGAACGGGAAGAAGAGAAGTATAGTGTCCCAGTTTTTATGATCCGGTAGAACGTACATAGAGGTCGTGTCGTACAAAGTTCGGTGAAAACGCTCAGTCACACAATTATATTCTGGTCGATACGCTGATGTGGTCTTGTGGATTGTGTTAGAGGCCTGGAGGACTTCAGCAAGGACATGTGAAAGAAATGTCTTGCCACGGTCACTAAGAAGCACACGCGGTGCGCCATGTCGTAAAATAATGGGGTGAAGGAAAAAATTGGCGACATCAGGGGTTTCACCAGATGGAAGAGCTGCCGTCTCCGCGTAGCGAGTAAGGTAGTCCCCAGAAGTAACGATCCGACGGTGACCGGCTGGCGTAAGCGGAAGAGCTCTGTATAAGTCTATGCCCACCGAAGGGAGTGGATGGGCACGGCAGTGGTCACAATGGTTCAGCGGGAAGAGAAGTGGTACATTTTCGGTGCTGGCATGACGCGCAGGAAGTGACGTACTTAGCGACAGAAGTAGAGAGGCTAGGCCAAAAGCAGCGAGTCCTGATGTGGTTGTAAGTCTTGTGGAACCCTAAGTGGCAGCTGTCGCGTCATCATGAAACGCTTGTAAAGCTTCCTGAAAAAGTCAGCAAGGAATGACGGGAATCCATTGGTTACAAAGGGGATGGTAATTTTGCCGATATATTGTTCAATCTTGAAGCTTGAAACGGGCAAGTTGTCGTCTTATGCGGCTGCTTGGAGCACGCAATAAGACAGTGAAAGATTGATCATTGTGTGGCAGTAGTTATCGGCATTTTGGAGCGAAGCGAGATCTGTGGACGAAAGAAGGTCCGCCGAGGCGACGAACTCTTTCGAACCAGCAGGTGTCTGCTTGGTCACTTTGGTAAGCGGTGACGAACACATGGAAGGTGACACTTCGGCGTTTTGCGAGAGCAGGTAATATGACAAAGCATCGGCATCTTGGGGCTCTCGACCCGACCTATATGTGAGGCTGTAGTCATACTCCTGCAATTGTAGTACCCAACGGCAAAGGCGTGCCGACAAATCTTTGAAAGACGATAACCAACACAGAGCATGACGGTCAGTCGCTGTTTGTGAAATGCCGGCCATATAAATAAGGCCAAAACTTTTGTACAGACAACACGATGGTGAAACATTCTTGCTCAGTGATGCTGTAATTTAGCTGAACAGGTGAAAGAGTACGGCTCGCGTACGCTACGACTTGTTCCTCTAAAGCGTGATTCCGCTGAAGGACAGCATCAATGCCAAGTCCACTTGCGTCAGTGTCTAGCACAGTAGGTGCTGCAAGGTGGAAATGGCGAAGCACTGGCCGTGATGTGAGCCAACGCTAGAGGGCGTGAAAAGCGGCTTCGCAGTCATCCCTCCAGACAAAGGGTGATCTCGTGGTCAGAAGTTCGTGCAGAGGAGCTGCAATAGTAGCAAACTCATGTACACAGTGGTAGAAATATGACGCCAAGCCAAGGAAGCTGCGGAGGTCTTTGGCTGTGGTTGGTGTAGAAAAGTGCAGTACCGCGGGATCAAGCTCAACGCCTTGTTTACTGACGATGTTACCTAATACCCTTTTGCTATGACTGGCAAACCAACATTTCTTAGTGGTTCGCTGGAAACCGGCCTTAGCTGAAGATGTGAGGTATTTGTCTAGCCATTTCAGGTGCTTTGAGAAGCTGAACAAAAAGATGACAATGTCGTTCAGGTAGCAAAAGCAGGTCTTCCATTTTAATCTCCACAGTACCGTGTCTATCGTTCGTTCGAGTGTGGTTGGGGCGTTGCGTAGGTCAAAAGGCATCACATTGAATTCCAAGAGCCCATCTGTCGTATCAAACGCAGTGTTCTCTATCAGACATGTGCATCGAAATCTGCCAATAACCAGATTGCAAGTCGAGACTATAAAAGTACTCGGCACATTGTAAAGTATCAAGAGCGTCGTTAATGCGAGACATTGGGTAGACGTCCTTACGAGTATTCTTTGAGTGATCTGTAATCAATGCAAAACCGTACCAAACCATCTTTTTTTGACTAGTACGAGAGGATAAGACCATGCGCTTGTCGAAGGCCTGATGACATTGCGCGCGAGCACGTCGTTGACTTGTTCTTCGATAAGCTTGCGTTCAGAAGCCGACACATGGTAGGGGCGGCAGCGAATGACACGGGATTCGTCAGTGTCGATATGATGAGCAGCCACAGATGTTTTGTTTTACCCAGACCTTCGGAACAAACATCAAAGCAAGTTTGATGCTTCATTAATAATGGCAGCAAGGTATCAGTTTGCGTTGGGTTGAGATGGTTAAACAAAGTGGCCTTGAGAGCAGGAAATGAATCCTCCGCTGGCATGCACCTTGAAAATGATGAAGTAGATGAAGCAGTGACAACACAAACTGCGGCTTCTTCGGTAATGCTGGCAACAGTGGCCTCCTCTGGCAGAAGTAGTGGTTCTGGCCTTGTGTTGCAGGCGGTGATGCTTGCATATTCACGTGTGAACCGCACTGAACAACATGCGATGGTGATCCCTCGAAAAGTGTAGCGCTGGCAAAGAACAACCACAGCGTCACTATCTAGAATGTCTCGTCACTTGATCTTGAGGACACGTTATTGTGCAGGAGGCAGGAGAAAATCCGCAGCTGTGACAACGTTGGGCGATGAAACGTGGGCAGCAGGAGAAAGCTCAGTGTCCGTAATACGAATGAAGGGCCGACCACACGAAATTACAGCAGACGCAGCTGACGAGGAGTCCCAGCTTAAGATTATCTGATGAGCACAGGAACACAGTACAGCCAATTGTATGTGATGCTGGATTCCATCGGTGAGAACACGAGCAGTACACAATCCGGTCGGGCAAATCGGACTGTCACTAGCTTCGCATAACATGGGACCGGCATAAGGAGTTTGCACTTTACACTGACGAAAACACAATTCACGATCAATTACCGAAATGACGGCTCCAGTGTCTATAAGGGCGTCAACAAAAACAGCTTCCACACAAACAGGCAGTAAATTAGCTAGACGAGACGAAGGAGTACGCCGAAACTGTGACGGAGAACGGTGGCGAAATGAACGAGAAAGATGAGGCCCAACTTGAGACCGTGGAGGGGAGGGCGACCGACGGGAAGTGGACGAATACGGTGCGGGATCATACTTATCGGGTCTCGGGGCAAAGTATCTTTCGTAAGCTGGATAACCACATCGTTCATCTTTATGACGCCGGCGGCAAAAACGGGATATATGATTCCTTAGGCCACAGTAGAAGCACATGGGGCGTGGAAGACGTCTTGTAGAATAGTGGGGTGGCCTTGGCACTTGCAATACCATCGCCGCCAAATGATCGCACTCAACGTCCGCAGGCACGGTTGGAACTGGTGCAGGGTCCCTTGATGCGACGTCTGCGTACGAAGGAGCTGGAAAGCGCACAGGAGACCAGCGTGTGCAGCACTTGTCATTGACGCTAGTTTGTCCTTGATTATCTTACGCAGGTTGGTTGGGAGGAGGTGTGCGGACAGACGCAATGATTGGGTTGCCTCGAATAAGGCCGTGGAGTTCCTCTGACAATTGTTTGGATAAGGCCTCGCCATTCATGTTCTCTGCTATAGCAGGCGTCGCAGGAGGCGTGTAGAAGGCACATGGAATGAAGCACGTCCAGGCGTGGGCGTGTGGTGATGACGTCTCGGTCGGTAGTTGGGTTCTGCATAACGAGAGCATTGAAGGCCACAGAGTTGATAACCCTCAGTAGGTGTCGGATGCGATTGGCTTCCATCATGTCATCTTGTGCTCGGCGACAGAGCGCCAGAACATCTTCAATGTAGGACGTATATGATGCGTTGTTCCCTGGATGCAGGTTGCGAGCTTTCTTTTGCTACCGCAGAGCATCCTGCAGACATGCCAACTACCTAACGGAGATTCCCCGTGAATGCCAACTAATTGGAGAAGTCGCTCTCGTGGTTGTAATACCAGGTTTTAGCGACGCCATTGAAATGAAAAGGAACGTAGCGCAGTTTGTGTGCCTCGTTCTAATAATTACAAACGCTGGTTTGATCATGACTGTCGAGCCATTCTTCGAGGCCTTCGACGCGAAGGCCGGAAAATATCGGGGGGTCTCTGTGAGAGGTACTCACGGTGTTGTGAAGCCTAAGTGGCTGAGAACGAGCAGTTGCAGCAGCGGAGTCGTTGGTTTCTGCCATGGCTGTTGCTTGATGATGATGATATATGGTGTTTTTTGGCGCAAGGGCCATTTGATGGCCAAAGAGCGCCAGTTCATGGGACAAAGAATGTGGACAATGATTGTGATTAGCGGCTGTAAAAGGGCCGTAAAATTCCTCGCAATAAGGCGGGTAAAAACATACAAGTAATAAAATCACGACCATGCGGTGAAAGGTGTGTGTGATGTGAATAGGTGACAAAAGTTAGTGATAATGAAAAACGATGGTGGACATGTATGGCATTAGCACAAGTACCTCACTCGTTCATACCCTTGCGTCCTAGGGCCGTGAGGCAAGTGCTTTCCTGTGTAGCCACCGCAGCAAAAACCTCTCTAGAGAGGTCGTGCTACGGTATGCCCGGGTATATGATATGAAAATTATTTCTTTCCTTTAAAAACGCTAATAATGATTTGTGACTAAAAAGCAGGTTCCCTACCGACGAACATTACAGGGTGTAAAGGTATATGTTGTCGGTAGGATAGTGGAAAGTGTTGTCTTCTTAGAGTGTCTAAATGTTTACATTGAATTAAAACGTGAAGAACTGTTAATGCCTCACCACATTTATCACACAATGGTGGATCACCACCGGACAAAAGATGTGTGTGTGTCGTGTATGTGTGTCCTATCCTGAGTCTTGTTAGTGTTACCTCTGTTAGACGTGATTTTGATACTGGTGGCCAATGGCCAAGGTGTGGCTTGATAACGTGTAGTTTGTTTTGTGTGTGTGTATCCCACTTGCTCTGCCAGTAGTCCCTGAGTTTTCGTTTGAGAGACGGCTTAAGATCAAGGGCCGGGATTGATGTGGGTGTAATGGCGGTGCTTTCGTGGGCGGATGCAGCAAGCTGATCCGCCATCATGTTGCATTGAATCTCACGGTGCCCTGGCACCCAGCACATTACAACATGTCGGTTGAGTGTGTAGAGTGTGCATAAAATGGAGTAAAGTGAAACGAGGACAGCTTTTTTTGTTTTTTAAGACTGTGCAGAGCCGTTACAACACTGAGGGAGTCTGTATAAATTACTGCTTTTTGTATTTGTGATTGTTTGATGTGTTTAGCTGCCACAAGTATCGCGTAAGCTTCCGCTGTGAAGATACTTGTGCCTGGATGTAGAGGGCCAGCATCCGAAAAGGAAGGGCCAACAGCAGCGTAGGACACAGAGGAGTTAGACTTAGAGGCATCTGTAAAAAACTCAGGACGTGTGTATTTGTGTTGAAGTTCCAAGAAGTGTGTTCGAATATGGGCAATAGGCGCATGTTTAGTAACTTCTAGGAAAGACACATCGCAATCTATAGTCTGCCACTGCCACGGTGGCGGGTATGCTACAGGAGCCATTAAACTATGTTTGAGTGACACTCCGGTGTCATCAGCTAGACCCTTCAGGCGAACTGAGAAGGGCTGCCTCATTGAAGGCCTGTTTTGAAAAAGAATGGAGCTCAACAAGTCATTAATAGTGGAGTATGAGGGGTGCCTCTTGTCTGCTTTCACCTTAAGGAAATATACAAAGGACATGTAGGATCTTTGCAGATGCAGCGACCACTCATTTGACTCAACGTAAAGGCTTTCTACGGGGCTGGTGCGAAAAGCACCCGTAGAAAGGCGGATGCCCGAATGGTGCATGGGATGCAGCATCTTCAATGCACTTTGAGTCGCAGACTGATAAACAATGGCCCCGTAATCTAAGCGGGTGCGAATAAGGCTTCTATACAGGTTCATGAGGCATTTCCTGTCACTACCCAACGTAGTACGTGACAACACTTTTATAACATTCATGGCTTTTAAACATTTTGTTTTTAAATATTTTATGTGGGGTACGAAGGTTAACTTGTTGTCCAAGATTAAGCCTAATAATTTATGCTCGGCTTTGACGGACAGTTGTTGCCCGTTCAGTTGAATGTCGGGTTCCGAGTGCATGCCTCTCTTTCGAGAGAACAAGACACACGTGCTTTTTTGTGGGTTAAGTGGTTTTTGTGGTTTAAGACCTTTCTTAAACCCAGCTGAACTTGCTGCTCACACATGGCCAAGTTGCATGACCTGAAGCCAAGCTTAACGTCGTCGACATATGTAGTATAGAACATATTCCGGGGAATGGACAAGTGCAAAGAATTCATTTTAATAATAAAAAGTGTGCAACTAAGCACACCACCTTGTGGCACGCCTGTTTCCTGGACAAATGTTTGGGAGAGCACACCGCCTAGACGGACACGAAATGTCCGCTTTGACAGGTAACTTTCGATTATATGAAACATTCTTCCGCGCACCCCAAGGTGGGACAGGTCTCTTAGAATTCCGAAACGCCATGTTGTATCATAAGCCTTTTCGATATCGAGGAACACAGAGAGAAAATATTGTTTATGGACGAACGCGTCTCATATCTGTGCCTCGATACGAACAAGGTGGTCTGTGGTGGATCTACTTTCTCGAAACCCGCACTGAAATGGGTCGAGCAAATTATTTGTTTCATGAAAATGTACAAGTCGGCAGTTTATCATTTTTTCGACGACTTTGCACAAGCAGCTTGTAAGTGCTATAGGCCTATAACTCGAGGGTAAAGAAGGGTCCTTGCCCTCTTTCAAAATGGGAATAACAAGAGCCTCTTTCCAGGAGGTAGGAATAGTACCAGAAGACCAAATAGCATTGTACAAACAAAGTAAGGTTATTCGGGTTTCGTTTGGTAGGTTTTTTAACATTTCATACATCACACGGTCAGAACCTGGGGCAGAAGTACTGCAGGAATTTAGAGATGTTTGGAGCTCAGCTAGATTTAAAGTTTGGTTATATGCCTCGTATATAGTGGATTTGTGTTGGAGTTTCTGCTTTTCTATTCTTGTTCTTTATTTTTGGAAAGTGTCAGTATAGTGGGACGAGCTGGATACCTGTTCGAAGTGTGCACCGAGGAAGTTTGCCTTATCTTCCAAGGTATCACCCTGAGTGTTTACGAGTGGAAGTGTGTGTACTTGTTTTCCTGCTATCCTACGGACCATGTTCCAGACTTTAGCCTCCTGTGTGTATGAATTAACCCCTGATAAAAACTTTTGCCAGCTTTCTCTTCTGGCCTGCCGACGCGTTCTTTTGCCTTGAGACTTTATTTTCTTGAAGGAGTCAAGATTTTCGGCTGTCGGTGAGTTCCGAAGCAGCCTCCAAGCTCTGTTTTGCTGTTTGCGCGCGTTTCGGCATTCAGAATTCCACCATGGCACACATCGTTTTCCAAGGTTTCCATTTGTTTGTGGGATGCATTTTGTTGCAGCATCAATCAAAAATGCTGTGAAGTAGTTGACAGCAACATCAATGTTCAAAGTACTTATGTCATTCCAACCTAGACGAGCAATGGTATAAAAGTGTTCCCAGTCGCCTCTGTTTATGAGCCACTTGGGAACACGTGATGGACACTCAGTTACTGTATTTGTGCTCAAAACTATGGGGAAGTGGTCACTTTCGTACATATTACTGACGACTTTCCACTGGAGTAGAGGCACAAGAGATGGAGATACTATGCTTAGGTCTATGGAGGAGTAGGTGTTATTGGCGAGATTATAATAGGTTGGTTCTTTTCGATTTAGGAGACACGCGCTCGAGGAGAGAAGAAACTGTTCAATCAGTCGGCCTCGCGCGTCATACCGAGAGTCACCCCATAGCCTGCTATGCGCATTAAAGTCTCCAAGGAGAACATATGGCTCCGGAAGTTCATCAATTAAAGAGTGTAAATCACGTTTTTGCAGCTGATAGCTAGGAGGAATGTAGATAGTGCACATTGTGATCATTTATCAAAAAGAACTGCTCGAACAGCCACTGCCTCAAGGGATGTTTGGAGATGTAAGTGTGTGCATGCAATTCCTTGATTCACTATGATGGCAACACCTCCGGATGATGTCATAGCATCAACACGGTCCTTTCGGAAAATAACGTATTTACGAAGAAAGTTTGTGTGTTTTGAATTAAGGTGTGTTTCTTGTACACACAGCACTTTTGGCGAGTGTTCGTGTAAGAGCTCTTGGATGTCGTCAAGGCTTTTGAGAAGGCCCCTGACGTTCCATTGTATAATTAGAGTGTTCATGGTGAATGTAAAATAGTGCTGTGTGTACGAAAAGCGAGTGGCTGTTTAGACAGGAAGTTTGAGTTCACTTAACAGGGCCGTCACTAGGCCCTGTTATTGGCTTTTTTGTTTTCTTGGCGCGCTCCAAGGAGCCACGCCGCTCTTTCGGCACCAAGGGTACCGACGTATCCATTGCCTCCTCGGAGGCACTGGATGCCCACACGTGCGGGTTGTTAGTTTGGATTTTGGGCCTCGCCTGGTGAGGGGAGGCCTTGAAACCCGAAGACTCTGTGGAGTCTCCGGTCTCTGTTTGGGAGTAGGTGGTGTAGCCTGGGCTACAGCCACCTTGGGGGCAGGTGCCACCAGCACCGGCTTGGTATGCGCGGGCCGGAGGGTGGCGAGGGCTGGTGCGGCGGTGCCCCCTGACGCGCCGCATCAGCGTATGTAGGTCCATAGAATGGAGCGACTCTTCGCCGTGCTTCCTTAAATGTAATGTTCTCCTTCACCGTCAACGTAATTATTTCTTTTTCTTTTTTCCAGTATGTGCAGGAGCGTGAATATGCGGCATGGTTTCCTTCGCAGTTTACACAGTGTGGCGGTATTTTGCAGTTCTCAGACACGTGGCCTAGGACTCCACATATTGCACAAGTCTGGCGACCAGGACAGGTTTTAGAGCCATGGCCATATCTCTGGCACTGGAAGCAACGACGAGGGTTTGGTATGAACGGCCTGATAGATGTCTTTGTGTACCCTGTTTGAATTGATTCCGGTAGTTTACTGGATGCAAATGTAAGTATTAAGTGTTTTGTCGGTGTTTCCTTATTATCTCTTCTGATAATGATTCTCTGTACATTAGTGACATTTTGGCTCTTCCACCCCTCAAAAGTTCAGTCTCAGTCAAGTCAAGTAAGTCCATGTCAGTTACCACTCCTCGAGTTGTGTTTATTGATCTATGTGGTGTTACAGTTATTGGTATGCCACCGAAATCTGAGAGACAGTCTAGCTTTTTAAATTGTTCTTTGTCACGGATTTCGAGGAGAAGGTCTCCACTAGCCATTTTGGTTACCTTGTATCCTGTGCCAAAAGTTTCGGTAAGACATCTAGAAACTAGGAAAGGAGAGACGGTCCTGGCTTGCTTTTCAGTTTTTTCACAGTGAATGACGTGGAAATGGGGAAAAGTTTCTGTTGGCTGGTTGAAGATATTTATGTCGTCGGTGCGTACCCGCTTTAGGCCGGTACGATCAGATAGTAGAGGGGATGCGCCATGCATGCCGGCCTTATTTTTGTTCAGCAGCGTTGGCAGCCACCCACCACGGAGCCCAACAAGGAGACGCTGCAAGTTTACAGGTGCTGAAAGCTTGCAGACGTCAGCCGTACAACACTGCCATAACCCAATGCGCCTAGACCAAGGTAGGCTATTTGCACCAGGTTAACCCTTGCCGCCAGGAAAATTGGAAGTAAACAGAAGAGAGTAGAAGACAGGACAGATAGATAGTGAGAGATAAAGACGATGATGTAGGCAGAGAGAGATAGGAAAAGGCGACTGCCGATTTCCCCTGGGTGGGTCAGCCCAGGGGTGCCGTCTACGTGAAGCCGGGGCCAAAGGGGTGTGTTGCCTCTGCCGGGGGACCTTCAAGGTCCAATCACCCAGCGTCGGCTCAACCCCCAAGATCCCCTTTTCCCCGGACACGGCAAAGCCACGCACGGCTAGGCGTGGGAGGGAGTAGAAACTCCCCCAATAGCTCGGGTCCGTGGTGTCGCTACACACCAAACGCCTACTTGCGCAGGCGCCCCTGCGGGGATGGCTGTTGCTTGAGGGCACAACCGTCGACCAGACCTGAGCTCCAGGGGTGATGGGTAGAGCAGAAGGACGGGGCAACCGAGACACGCTCCACCACTTATGAGCCACGTCTGGTACAAAAGTAACCAGCTTATATTTTAGATCCAGATGCACGAGCCGAAGAGCCCCAGCACGCGTGACATACGATGATGATCACTAAAGTGGTTTGGTCATACAGATGAAGTACATAGTCAGTGCTCACATACTATATATATATATATATATATATATATATATATATATATATATATATATATATATATATATATATATATATATATATTGGAAATGAAGGGAGGACTCAAGCGTAATGATGATGATGATGTTTGATGTTTTGTGGCGCAAAGGCCATTTAGCGGCCAAACAGCACCAGTTCATCTTACTAAAAATATGGACAATGATTGTGATAAGCGGCTGTATAAGGGCCATAAAATTCCTCGCCGTAAGGCGGGTAAATACATACAAGTATTAAAATCATGACCATGTCGTGAAAGGTGTGTGTGGTGTGAGTAGATAACAAAAGTTGGTGATAATAAGAACGATGGTGGATATGTATGGCATTAGCACAAGTGCATGACTCGTTCATACCCTTGCGTCCAAGGGCCGTGAGGCAAGTTCTTTCTTGTGTAGCCACCGCAGCAAAAACCTCTCTGGAGAGGTCGTGCTACGGTATGCCCGGGTATATGACATGAAAGCTATGAATTTCTTTTAAAAACGCTAACAATGATTTATGACTAAAAAGTGGTTCCCTACCGACAAACATTGCAGGGTGTAAAGGTATAATATTGTCGGTAGAGTAATGGAAAATGTTGTTTTCTTAGAGTTTCTAAGTGTTTACACTGAATTAACATGTGAAGGACGGTTAAGGGTTCACCACATCTGTCACATAATGGTGGATCGCCACCAGACAACAGATATGTGTGTGTCGTGTATGTTTGTCCTATCCTGATTCTCGTTAGTTTTACCTCTGTATGACGCGATTTCGATACGGGCAGCCAATGACCAAGGTGTGGCTTAATAATGTGTAGTTTGTTTTGTGTGTGTGTATTCCACTTGCTCTGCCAGTAGTCCCTGAGGTTTCGTTTGAGAGTCGGCTTAAGATCGAGGGCCGGGATTGATGAGGGTGTAGGGGCAGTGCTTTTGTGGGCGGATGCAGCGAGCTGATCCGCCCTCACGTTGCCTTGAATATCACGGTGCCCTGGCACCCAGCAAACTACAACATGTGGTTTGAGTGTGTAGAGTGTGCACAAAATGGAGTAAAGTGAGATGAGGACCGGGTTTTTTAATTTTTAAGACTGTGCAGAGCCGTTACCACACTGAGGGAGTCTGTATAAATTACTGCTTTTTGTATGTGTAATTGTTCGATGTGTTTAGCTGCCACAAATATCGCGTAAGCTTCCGCTGTGAAGATACTTGTGCCTGGATGTAGAGGGCCAGCATCCGCGAAGGATGGGCCGACAACAGCTTAGGACACAGAGGAGTTGGACTTGGAGGCATCTGTAAAGAACTCAGGACGTGTGTATTTGTGTTGAAGTTCCAGGAAGTATGTTCGGATATAGGCGATAGGCGCATGTTTTGTAACTTCAAGAAAGGACACATCACAGTCTATAGTCTGCCATTGCCACGGTGGCAGATATGCTACAGGAGCCATTAAACTATGTTCAAGTGAGACTCCAGTTTCCTCAGCTAGACTTTTCAGGCGAACTGAGAAAGGCTGCCTCATCGAAGGCCTGTTTTGAAACAAAATGGAGCTCGACAAATCATTAATAGTAGTGTATGAGGGGTGCTTCTTATCTGCTTTCACCTTAAGGAAATAAACAAAGGACATATAAGTTCTCTGCAGATGAAGCGACCACTCATTTGACTCAACATAAAGGCTTTCTACGGGGCTGGTGCGAAAAGCACCCGTAGAAAGGCGGATGCCCAAATGGTGCACGGGGTCCAGCATCTTCAAAGCACTTTGTGTTGCAGACTGATAAACAATAGCCCCATAATCTAAGCGGGTGCGAATGAGGCTTCGATACAGATTCATGAGACATTGCCTGTAACTACCCCACGTAGTACGTGCCAACACTTTTAAAACCTTCATGGCTTTTAAACATTTTGTTTTTAGATACTTGATGTGCGGTACGAAGGTCAACTTGTTGTCCCAGATTAATCCTAAGAATTTATGCTCCGCATTGACAGACAGACGTTGACCGTTCATTTCAATGTCAGGTTCTGAGTGCATGCCTCTCTTTCGGGAGAACAAGACACACACGCTCTTTTGTGGGTTCAGTCGGAATCCGTTTTCCTCTGCCCATTTGGAGACCTTGTTTAAACCTAACTGAACCTGTCGCTCACATATTACCAGGTTGCAAGATCTAAAGCCAAGCTGGACGTCGTCGACATATGTACAATAAAACATATTGCGAGGGATGGACAAGTGCAAGGAATTCATCTTGATGAGAAAAAGTGTGTAGCTAAGTACACCACCTTGTGGCACGCCTGTTTCCTGTACGAATGTTTGGGAAAGAACCGTGCCCACTCGGACACGGAATGTCCGGTTTGACAGGGAACTTTCAATTATGTGAAACATTCTTCCGCGCACGCCAAGGTGGGACAGGTCTCTTAGAATTCCGAAATGCCATGTAGTATCATAAGCCTTTTTGATATCGAGGAATACAGAGAGAAAATATTGTTTATGGACGAAGGCGTCCCTGATCTGTGCCTCGATACGAACAAGGTGGTCTGTGGTGCATCTACTTCCTCGAAACCCGCACTGAAATGGGTCAAGCAAATTGTTTGTTTCAAAGAAATGTACAAGTCTGCAGTTTATCAGTTTTTCGAAGATTTTGCACAAGCAGCTTGTGAGTGCAATAGGCCTATAACTCGAAGGTAATGAAGGGTCCTTGCCCTCTTTCAAAATGGGAATTATAATAGCCTCTTTCCAGGAGTTAGGGATAGTGCCAGAAAACCAGATAGCATTGTACAAACAAAGTAAGGTTTTTCGTGTTTCTATCGGTAGGTTTTTAACATTTCATAAACGACACGGTCAGAACCTGGGGCAGAAGTACTGCAGGAGTTTAGAGACATTCGCAGCTCAGCTAGACTGAACGCTTGATTATATGCCTCGTATCTAGTGCATTTGGGTTCGAGTTTCTGCTTTTCTATTCTTGTTCTGTATTTTTGGAAAGTGTCAGTATAGTGGGATGAGCTTGACACCAGTTCGAAGTGTGCACCGAGGAAGTTTGCCTGATCTTCCAAGGTGTCACCCTGAGTGTTTACGAGTGGAAGTGTGTGTACTTGTTTTCCTGCTATCCTATCGACCATGTTCCAGACTTGAGCTTCCTGTGTGTATGAATTGATCCTTGACAAAAACTTCTGCCAGCTTTCTCTTCTGGCCTGCCGACACGTTCTCCTGCCATGGGACTTTAATTTCTTGAAGGTGTCAATATTTTCTGCTGTCGGTGAGTTCCGAAGCAGCCTCCTAGCTCTGTTTTGCTGTTTGCGCGCGTTTCGACATTCAGAGTTCCACCATGGCACACGCCGTTTTCCAGGGTGTCCATTTGTTTGTGGGATGCATTTTGTTGCAGCAACAATCAAAAATGCTGTGGAGTAGTTGACAGCAACATCAATGTTCAAAGTACTTATGTCATTCCAACCTAGACGAGCGATGGTATAAAAGTGTTCCCAGTCAGCTCTGTTCATGAGCCACTCGGGAACACGTGATGGACACTCAGTTACTGTATTTGTGCTCAAAACTATGGGGAAGTGGTCATTTCCGTACATATTACTGACGACTTTCCACTGGAGTAGAGGCACAAGAGATGGAGATACTATGCTTAGGTCTATGGAGAAGTAGGTGTTATTAGCGAGATTATAATAGGTTGGTTCTTTTCAATTTAGGAGACACGCGCTCGAGGAGAGAAGGAACTGTTCAATCAGTCGACCTCGCGCGTCATACCGAGAGTCACCCCATAGCATGCTATGCGCATTAAAGTCTCCAAGGAGAAGATATGGCTCCGGAAGTTCATCAATTAAAGAGTGTAAATCGTGTTTTTGCAGCTGATAGCTAGGAGGAATGTAGATAGTGCAGATTGTGATCAGTTTATCAAAAAGAACTGCTCGAACAGCCACTGCCTCAAGGGATGTTTGGAGCTGTAAGTGTGTGCATGCAATTCGTTGATTCACTATGATGGCAACACCTCCGGATGATGTCATAGCATCAACACGGTCCTTTCGGAAAATAACGTAATTACGAAGAAAGTTTGTGTGTTTTGAATTAAGGTTTGTTTCTCATACACACAGCACTTTTGGTGAGTGTTCATGTAAGAGCTCTTGGATGTCGTCAAGGTTTCTGAGAAGGCCCCTGACGTTCCATTGTATAATTTGAGTGTTCATGGTGAATGTAAAATAGTGCTGTGTGTACGAAAAGCGAGTGGCTGTTTAGACAGGGAGTTTGAGTTCACTTAACAGGGCCGTCACCAGGCCCTGTTATCGGCTTTTTTGTTTTCTTGGCGTGCTCCAAGGAGCCACGCCACTCCTTCGGCACCAAGGGTACCGACGTATTCATTGCGTCCTCGGAGGCACTGGATGCCCGCACGTGCGGGCTGCTAGTTCGACTTTCGGGCCTCGCCTGGTGAGGTGAGGCTTGAGACCGGAGGACTCTGGAGTCTCCGGTCTCTGTTTGGAAGTAGGTGGTGTAGCCTGGGCTACAACCGCCTTGGGGGCAAGTGCCACAACCTCCGGCTCGGTATGCGCTGGCCGAAGCAGTGGTGAGGGCTGGTGGGGCGGTGCCCCCTGACGCGCCGCATCAGCGTATGTAGCTCCATAGAATGAAGCGACCCTTCGCCGTGCTTCCTTAAATGTAATGTTCTCCTTCACCTTCAACGTAATGATTTCTTTTTCTTTTTTCCAGTATGTGCAGGAGCGTGAGTATGCGGCATGGTTTCCTTCGCAGTTTACACAGTGTGGCGGTTGTTTGCAGTTCTCAGACACGTGGCCTAGGACTCCACATTGTGCACAAGTCTGGCGACCACGACAGGTTTTAGAGCCATGGCCATACCTCTGGCATTGGAAGCAACGACAAGGGTTTGGTATGTACGGCCTGATTGATGTCTTTGTGTACCCTGTTTGAATAGATTCCGGTAGTTTACTGGATGCAAATGTGAGTATTGAGTGTTTTGTCGGTGTTTCCTTATTATCTCTTTTGATGATGATTCTCTGTACATTAGTGACATTTTGGCTCTTCCACTCCTCCAATAGTTCCGTCTCAGTCAAGTCAAGTAAGTCCATGTCAGATACCACTCCGCGAGTTG
Source organism: Rhipicephalus microplus (assembly GCF_043290135.1). Taxonomy (NCBI): domain Eukaryota; kingdom Metazoa; phylum Arthropoda; class Arachnida; order Ixodida; family Ixodidae; genus Rhipicephalus; species Rhipicephalus microplus. The sequence continues at coordinate 88,875,552 of NC_134700.1, forward strand.
TGTTCATTGATCTACGTGGTGTTATGGTTAGTGGTATGCCACCGAAATCTGAAAGACGGTCTAGCTTTTTAAATTGTTCTTTGTCACGGATTTCGAGGAGAAGGTCTCCACTAGCCATTTTGGTTACCTTGTATCCTGTGCCAAGAGTTTCGGTAAGACATCTAGAAACCAGGAAAGGAGAGACGGTTCTTGCTTGCTTTCCAGTTTTCTCACAGTGAATGACGTGGAAATGGGGAAAAGTTTCTGTTGGTTGGTTAAAAAAGTTAATATCATCGGTGCGTACCCGCTTTAAGCCGGTACGATCAGACAGAAGAGGGAATGCTCCATGCATGCCGGTCTTATTTTTGTTCAGCAGCGTTGGCGGCCACCCACCACGGAGCCCAACAAGGGGACGCTGCAAGTTCGCAGGTGCTGAAAGCTTGCAGACGTCAGCCGTACAACACTGCCATACCCAATGCGCCTAGACCAAAGTAGGCTATTTGCACAGGGTTAACCCTTGCCGCCAGGAAGAATGGAAGTAAACAGAAGAGAGTAGACGACAGGACAGATAGATAGGGAGAGATAAAGACGAAGATGTAGGCAGAGAGAGATAGGAAAAGCCGACTGCCGATTACGCCTGGGTGGGTCAGCCCAGGGGTACCGTCTACGTGAAGCCGGGGCCAAATGGGTGTGTTGCCTCTGCCGGGGGGCCTTAAAGGTCCAATCACCCAGCGTCGGCTCAACCCCCAGGATCCCCTTTTCCCCGGACACGGCAAAGCCACGCACGGCTAGGCGAGGGAGGGAGTAGAAACTCCCCCGTTAGCTCGGGTCCGTGGGGTCGCTACACACCAAACGCCTACTTGAGCAGGCGCCCCTGCGGGGGACCCAAGCGTAAAAGGGGAATATAGCCAGGATGTAGAAAATTAGTTCCAGAAAAGACCGCTTCGGCCGTGGGACCAGCCTTCGTCGGATCGGTGCACATATGCGGCCGTAGCGCAATATAAGACAACCATCGATGTAGTGTCCTCTATTTTATGGAGGGGTTTCAATACCGGCATGCTGTGCTGCGCACTTTTATTGTCATGCTTGTTATTGTGGGTTGGTGGGTTGGCTCAGTTATTGAATATTGTTAAGAAACGCTTTGAATTTAAAATGCTTATTGCTGCTCCAAAACATAAATTTTCCTGCTCCAGAATTCGCTCTAAAAAGCTAATTGTTGCTTTCATCACTGCAATGTTGAAGAGGGTTTATGCGGGTGCTCGAAACTATTGAAAACCAAAAAGTTCACTTTCAAGGCCTCAAAGTGCTGTCATTTTTTTATTCACAAATTTTCTTTGTGTTATTTGAATAGATGTGGTACACTTCATGGCACAATATTTGTAGTGCCATAAATGTTGCAGGTGACATATGTAATGTTGTTATCACAAAGGAAAGCAACAATGAGCATTTCTGTAAGTTCCAAGAAAGCAGGAACAGCAGGATTAAAAATGAAAAAAAAAGATTTTGAATTGAGCAGGAAGTCAGAATGTTGACAACAACAAAAAAAACTAGACGCCAATTTGCAGTAATGAACAGCTATATCAGACTCGTAACCAGAAAAGGCAGAAGGAACTAGCGAATTGACATGCATCAAGTAAAATATCCTTGGGAAGACAAGCCGAGACCAAGCAGCAGTTGACATTTACGCGAAAGCTCAGGAAAAGAGATTTATGGGATTCTAAAGGTCATTTTTTATTACGCTCCCAGGAACTAATAATGAAATAATATATTTATTCGTTTTCTTTCTTCACATTTACATTACAATTACCTAGCATAATATCTGTTATAGTTCACTTGGCGTGGTTGTCTCTTTTATTTATTTACATTGTATCTAATGAAGAAAACGAGCCCTTAAATGAAGTGTTCTATCCTTCATTTACAGCGAGAGTCTCCTTCTGGCAGACTTGAAGACTTAAGATGCTGTGGGTTGGATTATTGGTCAGCTGTCATCTAATAATATCAAGTGCTACGCGACGCCAAACAGGCAAGAAGAGGGCTCCACAGTCGTCGCCATGGCAATGGGTGGCACTGACAAACAATCCCACGTTCACTTCACATATATATCTACCCAATAAAGTGAATAGGGAGATAGCCGTTGTGGTAGCTAAGTTGGAGAGCATATGACGCGTTATTCGAAGGCCGATGGTTCGGTCTTGATGATGATGTTTGATGTTTTGTGGTGCAAGGGCCATTTCACGGCCAAAGAGCGCCAGTTCATCTTATTAAAAATATGGACAATGATTGTGATAAGCGGCTGTATAAGGGCCATAAAATTCCTCGCAGTAAGGCGGGTAAAAACATACGAGTAATAAAATAATGACCATGCCGTGAAAGGTGTGTGTGGTGTGAATGGATGACAAATGTTGGTGATAATAAGACGATGGTGGATATGTATGGCATTAGCACAAGTGCCTCACTCGTTCATACCCTTGCGTCCAAGGGCCGTGAGGCATGTGCTTTCTTGTGTGGCGATCGCAGCAAAAACCTCTCTGGAGAGATCGTGCTACGGAATGCCCGGGTGTACGATATGAAAACTATGAATTTGTTTTAAAAACGCTAACAAAAAGTTATCACTAAAAAGCGGTTCCCTACCGACGAACATTGCAGGGTGTAAAGGTATATGCTGTCAGTAGAATAATGTAAAATGTTGTTTTCTTACTGTTTCTAGCTGTTTGCACTGCAATAATATGTGAAGAACTAATAATGATTCACCACATCTTTCACACAACGGTGGATCACGACTGGACAAAAGATGTGTGTGTGTCGTGTATGTGTGTCCTATCCCGAGTCTTGTTAGTGTTACCTCTCTTAGACGTGATTTTGATACTGGTGGCCAATGGCCAAGGTGCGGCTTGATAACGTGTAGCTTGTTTTGTGTGTGTGTATCCCACTTCCTCTGCTAGTAGTCCATGAGCTTTCGTTTGAGAGACGGCTTAAGATCAAGGGCCGGGATTGATATGGTTGTTATGGCGGTGCTTTCATGGACGGATGCAGCAAGCTGATCCGCAATCGTGTTGCCTTGAATTTCACGGTGCCCTGGCACCCAGCACACAACAACAAGTAGGTTGAGTGTGTACAGTGTGCATAAAATGGAGTAAAGTGAAACGAGGACAGGGTTTTTTTGTTTTTTAAGACTGTGCAGAGCCGTTACCACACTGAGGGAGTCTGTAAAAATTACTGCTTTTTGTAATTGTAATTGCTTGATGTGTTTAGCTGCCACAAGTATTGCGTAAGTTTCCGCTGTGAAGATACTTGTGCCTGGATGTAGAGGGCCAGAATCCGAAAAGGAAGGGCCAACAGCAGCGTAGGACACAGAGGAGTTAGACTTGGAGGCATCTGTAAAGAACTCAGGACGTGTGTATTTGTTTTGAAGTTCCAAGAAGTATGTTCGAATATGGGCAATAGGCGCATGTTTAGTAACTTCTAGGAAAGACACATCGCCCTCTATAGTCTGCCACTGCCACGGTGGCAGGTATGCTACAGGAGCCATTAAAGTGTGTTCGAGTGACACTCCAGTGTCCTCAGCTAGGCCCCTCAGGCGAACTTAGAAGGGCTGCCTCATTGAAGGCCCGTTTTGAAACAGAATGGAGCTCGACAAATCATTAGTAGTAGAGTATGAGGGGTGCCTCTTGTCTGCTTTCACCTTAAGGAAATATGCAAAGGACATGCAAGTTCTTTGCAGATGAAGCGACCACTCATTTGACTCAACGTAAAGGCTTTCTACGGGGCTGGTGTAAAAAGCACCCGTAGAAAGGCGGATGCCCAAATTGTGCACGGGATCCAGCATCTTCAAAGCACTTTGAGTCGCATACTGATAAACAATGGCCCCATAATCTAAGCGGGTGCGAATGAGGCTTCTATACAGGTTCATGAGGCATTTCCTGTCACTACCCCACGTAGTACGTGACAACACTTTTATAACATTCATGGCTTTTAAACATTGTGTTTTTAAATACTTTATGTGTGGTACGAAGGTCAACTTGTTGTCCAAGATTAAGCCTAAGAATTTATGCTCCGCATTCAGATACAGACGTTGGCCGTTCAGTTCAATATCGGGTTCAGAGTGCATGCCTCTCCTTCGGGAGAACAAGACACACGTGCTTTTTCCTGGGTTCAGCCGGAATCCGTTTTCCACTGCCCATTTGGAGACCTTGTTTAAACCTAACTTAAATTGCCGCTCACACATTGCTAGGTTGCATGACTTCAAGCCAAGCTGGACGTGATCGACATATGCGGAATAGAACAAGTTGCGGGGGATGGACAGGTGCAAGGAATATATTTTCATAATAAAAATTGTACAACTAAGTACACTTCCATGCGGTACTCCCGTTTCTTGAACAAATGAAAAAATACTGCCCACACGGACACGGAATTTCCGATCGGGGAAATAACTCTCGATTATAGAAATCATTCTACCGCGCACACCCAGGTGAGACAAGTCTTAATATGCCAAAACACCATGTTGTGTCGTGGGCCTTCTCGATATCGAGAAACACTGAGAGGAAGTATTGTTTGTGGACGAAAGCGTCTCGTATCTGTGCCTCGATACGCACCAGATCGTCGGTGGTGGATCTACCCTCTCGAAACCCACACTGAAGTTGGTCGAGCAGATTGTGTGTTTCAAGGAAATGTAAAAGTCGGCGGTTTATAATTTTTTCAAAAAGTTTACAAAGGCAGCTGGTTAGTGCAATGGGCCTATAACTTGAAACTGAGGAAGCGTCCTTGCCCTGTTTCAAGATAGGGATAACAATAGCCTCTTTACAGGAAGCAGGGATGGTGCCTGAAAGCCAGATAGCATTGTATAGAGAGAGTAAAGTTTTTCGCGTTTTGAGCGCCAGGTTTTTCAACATTTCATATGTGACACGGTCGTAGCGTGGAGCGGAATTACTGCAAGTCTTTAGTGATGTTTGCAGCTCAGCTAAGTTGAAAGGTTGGTTGTATGCCTCGTAATTTGTGCACTTGAATTCTAGTTTCTGCTTTTCTATCTTTGCTTTGTATCTTTGGAAAGCTTCAGTGTAATGTGACGAGCTAGACACCTGCTCGTAGTGTGCACCGAGGAAGTTCGCTTGATCTTCCAGGCTGTCCCCCTGTGTGTTTACGAGTGGGAGTGAGTGTACTTGTCTTCCTGCTACCCTACGAACCATGTTCCAGACTTTAGCTTCTTGTGTATATGAATTTATCCCTGATAAAAACTTGTGCCAGCTTTCTTTTCTGGCCTGCCGACGTGTTCTCCTGCCTCGAGATTTTATTTTCTTAAAGCTCTCAAGGTTTTCCACTGTCGGCGAGTTCGGCAGCAACCTCCATGCCTTCTTCTGTTCCTTTCGCGCATTCTGACACTCAGTGTTCCACCATGGAACGTGTCGTTTGCCGGGCAATCAAGATGTTTGTGGAATACACTTGTTTGCTGCGTCGGTAAGAAAAGCCGTGAAGTACTGCACAGCTTCATCTATGCCTAATCCGCATATTTCAGTCCAATTTAGGTGAGTAAGCTTTTGAAATTGTTCCCAGTCGGCTTTGTTTACCCGCCATTTGGGAACATGTGGAGGACATTCATTTATTATTGGTGTACTCAAAACTAAAAGGAAATGGTCACTTCCATAAGGATTTTTTATGACTTTCCACTGAAGTAATGGTACAAGTGAAGGAGATGCGATACTGAGGTCTATGGAGGAGTAGGTATTGTTTGCAAGGTTATAATATGTTGCCTCTTTCCTATTCAACAGACAAGCCACCTGATGAAAAGAGAAACTGTTCTATGAGACGACCTCGTGCGTCACATCGACAGTCACACCATAGACCACTGTGCGCATTCAGGTTCCCTAGAACCAAATAAGGTTTTGTTAACTCATCTATGAAAGACTGGAAATCATCTTTTTCCAGGCGGTGTTGCGGCGGTATGTATAGAGAGCAGATGGTGACGAGCTTATGCAATAGAACTGCTCGAACAGCCAGTGCCTCTAGGGATGTTAGTAGTGGTAGATGACTACATGCTACTCCTTGATTAATAATAATGGCTACATCAACAGATGACGCCACAGAATCATCTCTGTCCTTTCGGAAGACAACATATTGACGCAAAAAATTTGTATTCTTGGATTTTAGGTGTGTTTCTTGTACACACAGCACTTTTGGAGAATGTTTGTTTAGAAGTTCTTGGACATCGTCGAGGTTTCGAAGTAGTCCTTTGACGTTCCATTGTATAATTTGTGTCTCCATTATGGAAGTAAAGAAATGCTGTGTGTACGAAATGAGTGTGGCTGGTGTCTAAAGAGAGAAGTGACTTAACTTCATATACTTAGAAATTTTGGCGCAACCTCGACTCACGCAAACACTCACACAAGCACACACACTTACACCAGAGCAACACACACGACACGCAGCTCTGGTGTAAGTGTGTGTGCTTGTGTGAGTGTTTGCGTGAGTCGAGGTTGCGCCAAAATTTCTAAGTATATGATGTATAACCAACTAGCCCAACAACAAGTTTTATGACTTAACTTACAGAGCCTTTAGAACGCCCTGTAATTACGGTTTTGTCTTCTTTAGAGCAGTCGAGGGAACCCCAGCGCTCCTTTGGCGCAGTCTGCTCCGGTGCAGTTGACGTGTTCATCGCCTCAGGAGAGACCACAGATAATGTTGTTTTCGTTGTAGGCTTCGTCGTGACAGACGGAGCCTTAAACCCCACCGGGCTAGAGGTCGAGGGGCCCTCTTTAGTTTGTGTGGTGCCCTGGCTGCTGCCAGGGTTCACAGGGGCCTTCCGTGGGGCTGTATTGAAGGATGGTGGGGCAGCCGAGGCTACTCCCCACATGGGGGCTTGTGGCGTTTGCCTCGGCACGCTGGGCGTGGTCCAAGGAATTGCCAAAAACCGAAGGTGTGCTCGCACCACTTCGGCGTACGTTGTGTTCCCAGCAAAATGCGGGGAAACGCGTGGCCGCGCTTCACGGAAGCTTATGTTCAATTTAAACTTTGTACTAATAATTTCTTTTTCCATTTTCCAGGCCACGCATGACTGAAATATGCAGGATGGTCACCCTGCCAGTTTGCGCAGTGGACTTGTAGCTGACAGTCATCGTCAGCGGTATGACCTTTGGTGCCGCATTTCGCGCAGGTAAGCTCTGACACTTAAAGCAGCGCCGCGGGTTGGGTATGTATGGTCTAACTGGCAGCTTAGGATATCTTGTTGCTGTTTCAGTGGGGAGGGTGCTAGATGCGAAAGTTAGTATGATGTGCTTCGTTGGGATTTCCTTATTTTCTCTTCTTATTTTGACACGCTGCACCTGAATGACATTTTCCTCTTTCCAGCCTGTTTGAAGTTCATCATCAGAGAGGTCCATCAGGTCTCCATCTGATACAACACCCTTCACTGTGTTCATGGTTCGATGCGGTGTGATTGTGATAGGCTGATCCCCAAAGGCTGTGAGTTTATGTAGTCTCTGGTTCTGTGCGTTGTCTTTTATTTCAAGTAACAGGTCACCACTGGCGGTCTTTGCGGCCTTGTAGCCTGCGCCCAGCGTTTCTATGGGGCTTTGACACAAGGAAAGGTGAGATGCTTCTAGCTTTCTTTTCTGTACTTTCACAGTGGATAATGTGGTACTTCTGGATGTTATCTCTTTTGTTTGGAATAAATTCAAAAATTACATCGGTGCGCCACCTCTTGAAGGGGCGATCAGTTGTGAGAGGGCTAGGTGTTCCCATAAATTTGATAGCTTATTCGGCGGCCATGCGAGCCACCCACCACCAAGCCCAACAAGGGAACGCTGCGAGACGCGAAGGAGGCTCAGGTGCCAGCCGTACATGGCCGCTATAACCTAATATATCTACCCAAGGTTGGATATTTACACTAGGTTAACCCTTGCCGCCAGGAAAATTTGGAAGTGAAATGATGTGAGGAGAATACAGGAAAGATGTAATGTGAGAACAAAAGACGAAGTTGTAGGGGAGAGAGATAGGAAAAGACTGCCGATTTCTCCTGGGTGGGTCAGCCCAGGGGTGCCGTTACATGAAGCCGGGGCCAAAGGAGTGTGTTGCCTCTGCCGGGGGCCTTAATGGTCCAATCACCCAGCGTCGGCTCAACTCCCAGGATCCCCTTTTCCCCGGACACGGCAAAGCGACGCACGGCTAGGCGTGTAAGGGAGTAGAAACTCCCCCGTTAGCTCGGGTCCGTGGTGTCGCTACACACCAAACGCCTACTTGTGCAGGCACCCCTGCGGTGCCACATGTGTGGAATGATGGGGCATTACATCAGGATTGTCCGCACAAGGAAAACAACTTCGATGTCAAGAAGAAAAGTTCGGCAGACCCCAGGTACTGTGAAAATCAATGTTAGGCGAATAATATGGCAGGAAGGTGATGGCGGTGCCCCATTTTAAACGCGAATGTATTGCTTAGTCGGGCTAGGTCAGGTGTCTGTCGAGATCTGTCCAACGCCCGTAGCAACAGCAGTGGGCGCGTGCGCTTACGCTCGCTCCTCAACCGGAGCCCCTCCCTCCTTGACTTGAACGTGACTTGCCACCGCCTCAATGCAAAGCGTTGGGAACGCGTTTGTAGCGTTTGTGCTGCTAGCGTTTGTGTAGCATATATGTTCAACCGTGCACGCTATAGCTACTAGAGCAGTAAACGCATATCACGTTTCTCGCGACAGAAAAGCGCCACGTGCGGTGAACGGCACTATTGGCTTCAAGGAGCGTTAAAGAAATTCTTCTAATGAAGATGATGATATATGGTGTTTTTTGGCGCAAGGGCCATTTGTTGGCCAAAGAGCGCCATTACATCTTACTAAAATATGGACAATGATTGTGATAAGCGGCTGTATAAGGGCCATAAAATTCCTCGTGATAAGGCGGGTAAGAACATACAAGTAATAAAATGATGACCATGCCGTGAAAGATGTGTGTGGTGTGAATGATGACAAAAGTTGGTGATAATAAGACGATGGTGGATATGTATGGCATTAGCACAAGTGCCTCACTCGTTCATACCCTTGCGTCCAAGGGCCGTGAGGCATGTGCTTTCCTGTGTAGCCACCGCAGCGAAAACCTCTCAAGAGAGGTCGTGCAACGGTATGCCCGGGTATATGATATGAAAATTATGAATTTCCTTTAAAAACGCTAATGGTGATTTGTGACTAAAAAGCGGTTCCCTACCGACGAACATTGCAGGGTGTAAAGGTATATGTTGTCGGTAGGATAGTGGGAAGTGGTGTCTTCTTAGACTGTCTAAATGTTTACATTGAATTAAAACGTGAAGAACTGTTAATGTCTCACCACATTTATCGCACAATGGTGGATCATCACCGGATAAAAGATGTGTGTGTCGTGTATGTGTGTCCTATCCTGAGTCTTGTTAGTGTTACCTCTGTTAGACGTGATTTTGATACTGGTGGCCAATGGCCAAGGTGTGGCTTGATAACGTGTAGTTTGTTTTGTGTGTGTGTATCCCACTTGCTCTGCCAGTAGACCCGGAGGTATCGTTTGAGAGACGGCTTAAGATCAAGGGCCGGGATTGATATAGATGTAATGGCGGTGCTCTCATGGACGGATGCAGCGAGCTGATCCGCCCTCACGTTACCTTGGATCTCACGGTGCCCTGGCACCCAGCACACTACAACATGTTGTTTGTGTGTGTAGAGTGTGCACAAAATGGAGTAAAGTGAGACAAGGACTGGGTTTTTTGTTTTTTAAGACTGTGCAGAGCCGTTACCACACTGAGGGAGTCTGTATAAATTACTGCTTTTTGTATTTGTAATTGTTTGATATGTTTAGCTGCCACCAGTATCGCGTAAGCTTCTGCTGTGAAGATACTTATGCGTGGATGTAGAGGGCCAGCATCCGAAAAGGATGGGCCGACAGCAGCGTAGGACACAGAGGAGTTAGTCTTGGAGGCATCTGTGAAGAACTCAGGACGTGTGTATTTGTGTTGAAGTTCCACAAAGTGTGTTCGAATATGGGCAATAGGTGCATGTTTTGTAACCTCTAGGAAAGACACATCGCAGTCTATAGTCTGCCAATGCCACGGTGGCGGTTATGCTACAGGAGCCATTAAACTGTGTTCGAGTGACACTTCAGTGTCCTCAGCTAAACCCTTCAGGCGAACTGAGAAGGGCTGCCTCATTGAAGGCCTATTTTGAAAAAGAATGGAGCTCGCCAAGTCATTAATAGTAGAGTATGAGGGGTGCCTCTTGTCTGCTTTCACCTTAAGGAAATATACAAAGGACATGTAGGCTCTTTGCAGATGAAGCGACCACTCATTTGACTAAACGTAGAGGCTTTCTACGGGGCTGGTGCGAAAAGCACCCGTAGAAAGGCGGATGCCCAAATGGTGCACGGGGTCCAGCATTTTCAAGGCACTTTGAGTGGCAGACTGATAGACAACGGCCCCATAATCTAAGCGGGTACGAATAAGGCTTCTATAGAGGTTCATGAGGCATTGCCTATCACTACCCCACGTAGTACGTGACAACACTTTTATAACATTCATGGCTTTTAAACATTTTGTTTTTAAATACTTTATGTGTGGTACGAAGGTCAACTTGTTGTCTAAGAATAAGCCTAGGAATTTATGCTCCGCATTCACAGACAGACGTTGGCCGTTCAGTTCAATGTCGGGTTCTGAGTGCATGCCTCTCTTTCGGGAGAACAAGACACACGTGCTTTTTCCTGGGTTCAGCCGGAATCCGTTTTCCTCTGCCCATTTGGAGACCTTGTTTACACCTAACTGAACCTGCCGTTCACACATTGCTATGTTGCATGACTTAAAGCCAAGCTGGACGTCATCGACATATGTACAATAGAACATGTGGCGGGGGATGGACAGGTGCAAGGAATTCATTTTAATAATGAAAGGTGTACAACTAAGTACACCACCTTGCGGTACTCCCGTTTCTTGCACAAATGTTTGCGAGAGAATACTGCCCAAACAGACGCGGAATTTCCGATTGGACAAGTAACTCTCGATTATGGAAAGCATTCTACCGCGCACACACAGGTGAGACAAGTCTCTTAATATCCCAAAACGCCATGTTGTGTCGTAGGCCTTCTCGATATCGAGAAACACTGAAAGGAAGTATTGTTTGTGGACGAAAGCGTCTCGGATCTGTGCCTCGATACGCACCAGATGGTCGGTGGTGGATCTACCCTTCCGAAACCCACACTGAAATTGGTCGAGCAGATTGTGTGTTTCAAGGAAATGTAAAAGTCGGCGGTTTATCATTTTTTCAAAAAGTTTACAAAGGCAGCTTGTTAGTGCAATGGGCCTATAACTTGAAACTGAGGAAGGGTCCTTGCCCTGTTTCAAAATAGGTATAACAATGGCCTCTTTCCAGGAAGCAGGGATGGTGCCTGAAAGCCAGATAGCATTGTATAGAGAGAGTACAGTTTTTCGCGTTTTGAGCAGCAGGTTTTTCAACATTTCATATGTGACACGGTCGTAGCCTGGAGCGGAATTATTGCAAGAGTTTAGAGATGTTTGTAGCTCAGCTAAGTTGAAAGGTTGGTTGTATTCCTCGTAATTTGTGCACTTGGATTCTAGTTTCTGCTTTTCCATCTTTGCTTTGTGTCTTCGGAAAGTTTCAGTGTAGTGTGACGAGCTAGACACCTGCTCGTAGTGTGCACCGAGGAAGTTCGCTTGATCTTCCAGGCTATCACCCTGTGTGTTTACGAGTGGGAGTGAGTGTACTTGTCTTCCTGCTACCCTACGAACCATAATCCAGACTTCAGCCTCTTGTGTATATGAATTTATCCCTGATAAAAACTTGTGCCAGCTTTCTTTTCTGGCCTGCCGACGCGTTCTCCTGCCTCGAGATTTTATTTTCCTAAAGCTCTCAAGGTTTTCCGCTGTCGGCGAGTTCCGCAGCAACCTCCATGCCCTGTTCTGTTCCTTTCGTGCATTCTGACACTCAGTGTTCCACCACGGAACGTGTCGTTTGCCGGGCAGTCCAGATGTTTGTGGAATGCATTTGGTGGCTGCGTCAGTAAGAAAAGCCGTGAAGTACTGCACAGCTTCATCTATGCCTAACCCGCATATGTCAGTCCAATTCAGGTGAGTAAGCTTTTGAAATTGTTCCCAGTTGGCTTTGTTTACCAGCCATTTGGGAACATGCGGAGGACATTCATTTATTATTGGTGTACTCAAAACTAAAGGGAAATGGTCACTTCCGTATGGATTATTTATGACTTTCCAATGAAGTAATGGTACAAGTGAAGGAGATGCGATACTGAGGTCTATGGAACAGTAAGTTTTGTTGGCAAGGTTATAGTATGTTGCTTCTTTCCTATTCAACAGACACGCACCCGATGAAATGAGGAATTGTTCAATGAGACGACCTCGTGCATCACAGCGAGAGTCACCCCACAGACCATTATGTGCGTTCAGGTCCCCAAGGACCAGATAAGGTTCAGGTAGTTCGTCTATTAAAGACTGGAATTGAAGTTTTTCGAGACGGTGGTGCGGAGGTATGTACAAAGAGCAGACAGTGACAAGTTTGTTTAGAATAACTGCTCGGACAGCCACCGCCTCGAGGGAAGTTTGAAGGGGTAATTGTGTGCATGCTATACCTTGACTTACTATAACCGCTACACCACCGGATGGCAGCATGGCATCATCTCTATCCTTTCGGAAGATTATGTAGTTACGTAAAAAGTTTGTGTTAGTTCGTTTTAAGTGTGTCTCTTGTACACACAGCACTCTTGGATTGTGTTCATGGAGGAGTTCTTGTAAGTCATCGAGGTTTCGAAGAAGGCCTCGAATGTTCCACTGTAATATTTCTGCCTGCATATTTAAACAAGAGAGATGCTGCTGTGTGTACAAAGAGTATCCTGTGTTGGAGTGAGCTCATTATTTCAGGTGGCAGGACGGTTGTCCGGCCCCGTTATTGGTTTTTTATTTTTCTTGGCGCGCTCCAAGGAGGCGCCCCGCTCTTTTGGTACCAAGGGTACCGTTGTATCCATTGCCTCCTCAGAGGCACTGGGTTCCCGCACATGCGAGCTCGTGGTTCGGATTTTAGGCCTCGCCTGGTGAGGGGAGGCCTTGAGACCAGAGGACCCTGGAGTCTCCGGCCTCAATTCGTTAGGAGACGGAGTAGCCTGAACTACTGCCGCCTTGGGGGCAGGTGCCACAGCCGTCGGCTCGCTCTGCGCTGGCCGAAGGAGTGGCGAGGGCTGGTGCGGCGTTGCCCCCTGACGCGCCGCATCAGCATATGTAGCGCCATAAAATGGCGACACTCTTCGTCTTGCTTCCTTGAATGTGATATTTTCTTTAATTTTCAATGTGATGATTTCCTTTTCTTTTTTCCAAAATGAGCAAGACCGTGAGTATGCGGCATAATTTCCACCACAGTTCACACAGTGTGATGGTTCTTCGCAATTGTCAGAATTGTGGCCTGACACTCCACATTGTGCACAAGTTTGGTGACCACGACAGCTTTGTGAGCCATGGCCATACTTCTGGCATTTAAAACAACGACGTGGGTTAGGTATCTAAGGTCTGATCGACGTCTTTGTGTAGCCTGTTTAAATACTTTCTGGGAGATTACTGGAAGCGAACGTGAGTATTAGGTGTTTTGTTGGTGTTGTCTTGTTGTCTCTTCTAATGGTGATCCTTTGTACATTGGTCACATTCTGACTCTTACACCCCTCCAGAAGTTCCTCTTCAGTCAAGCTGAGCAAATCAGCATCAGATACTACTCCACGGGTTGTGTTCATGGATCTGTGTGGCGTTACAGTGATGGGAGTGTCACCAAAAGTTGAAAGATTCTGTAGCTTTTCGAACTGTTCTTTTCCTCGGACTTCAAGGAGAAGGTCTCCGCTGGCCATTTTGGTAACTTTGTACCCGGCTCTAAGAGTTTCTGTGAGACATCTGGCTACTACAAAGGGTGATACGGTTCTGGCTTGCTTGCTGCTTATTTCACTATGTATAACATGAAAATGGGGGAAGTTTTTACTTGATCGGTTGAAAAAGCCTAAGTCTTCGGTGCGTACACGCTTTAACGCGGTACGATCACTTAATAGGGGAAATGCTTTATGCATGCCGGTTTAATTTTCTTCAGAAGCGTTGGCGGCCACCCACCACGGAGCCCAACAAGAGGACGCTACAAGTTTGTGGATGCTAAAACCTGCAGTCGCCAGCCGTACAACGCAACTATAACCCAATGCGCCTAGACCAAGGTAGGCTATTTGCACAGGGTTAACCCTAGCCGCCAGGAAGTTAGGAAGTAAACAGAGTAGAAGACAGGACAGATAAACAGTAAGAGATAAAGACGAAGATGTAGGGAGAGAGAGATAGGAAAAGGCGACTGCCGAGTTCCCCTGGGTGGGTCAGCCCAGGGGTGCCGTCTACGTAAAGCCGGGGCCAAAGGGGTGTGTTGCCTCTGCCGGGGGGCCTTAACGGTCCAATCACCCAGCGTCGGCTCAGCCCCCAGGATCCCCTTTTCCCCGGACACGGCAAAGCCACGCATGGCTAGGCGTGGGAGGGAGTAGAAACTCCCCCATTAGCTCGGGTCCGTGGTGTCGCTACAGACCAAACGCCTGCTTTAACAGGCGCCCCTGCGGGGAAATTCTTCTAACGCTGGGTTCTCCATGCGAAACGCCATAACGCTGCGCATTGCATTTGCACTTTTTTCCAATTGCCTTCGTGGAGGTGGGAGCATTTTTTGAATGCCGAGCATTTCTTAGCGAACTTCTGCGACTTTCAGCGTATCTATCTATCTATCTATCTATCTATCTATCTATCTATCTATCTATCTATCTATCTATCTATCTATCTATCTATCTATCTATCTATCTATCTATCTATCTATCTATCTATCTATCTAATTATCTATCTATCTATCTATCTATCTATCTATCTATCTATCTATCTATCTGTCTATCTATCTATCTATCTATCTATCGATCTATCTATGTATTTGTCTATTTATTTGTTTATCTATCAATTTATTTATTTTTATTTGTTCAGTACTTATTTATTTATCTATATTTATATATATATCTCTCTATATCTGTATCTATATATCTGTCCATCTATATATCTATCTATTAAGCTGTTTACGACTTTTTGCTCTCCTGGCCGTTTCGATAATGAAGTCACGTACTGCATCATTCACCTCCACCTCGTAACGGTGTTCTGATTTTGAAGTGTCGTTTGAACATTTCTCATCCGTGCTTCGCATATCATCGATTACAACGGTACTAGGGACCTGCCTAATTTTTTATTGACCGAGATGCTACGGAATGGAGCTGCTGATATGAACAAATTTTGCACGCAATTACTTATGCAGAACTGTCTCATATGTTTTATACCACCAGTTGTTTACAGTTCTGTAACAATGCAACAAAGACATGCTTACTACCAAAACCCGAAGCGGTAAGCATCATGTAGTGCTTATCTTTGCAAGTCTTGTAGTTTCTCTAGGGACCAACTTTAGTGGATGGAGTTTAAGTCTACAATCGGCGCAACCGGAAGTGACGCCTGAATCAAAGGGGCGAATATGTAACGTTTGTGAAATAGATAGCCAGAACTGCTTCTGCAATTGATCTTTCATTAACATTACGATGGCAACTTCCAGTAAAACCTAGGAAGCAATCACTTTATCCTATTAGTCATGCAGGGAATCCGGGCCGCTCCCCTTAAAGAGTACAGGTTGACGGATTGGGTCGAGTTTAGAAAGCGCCACAAGGCTCATCAGGCAGAATGACACATTCTGGGAACACTTCTCGAGATCAGTGGAGAATGCGTTTCTCTCAACCAAGACTGTCCATTCTGACATACGTGTGGATGCAATGGATTCACGTCTTGCATGCAGTAGAGGCTGAAAAATTGCTCACTGAGGGACGGTACACACAGCTTAACAGCCGATTGCGTAAGCACAACGCACTCCTCAATAAAGAAGCTGAGGACTATGGAAAGGAGCTGTCTACGCAGCAGTGGAATTAAGTTTCCTCTAAAGTAGATGAGCAGATGTGCACCAGAGAAAAATGTAATTTTGGCTAGACGATACTAACTAGAAAAGTAATCAGATGTTGGCAATAGACTGATAAGTCCAAGTGCAGAGGAACAGGGGGGCCGACTATACAACTGTACCTAAAGAACCTTCCACTTGGCCACTCCAGAGACTGGGATTACCCGGACTTCCAGGGAGAACCACTGTAGGAAATCGTCTCGCCCTTCACGAACCTTGAGATAGAACAGGTGCTTCATATGTTAAATGCGCTTATACGCTATTACCCACCATAAATAAGCCCTCGGCAAGATGCCGCGTGCCGCAAGTCGGGAGGACAGCCTCGGTGACTCATTCCAAGTCCGGGCAAGGCACTCACCAAAAAAAAAAAAGCTCCGTCCCATCTCACTCGCATATTGCGTGGGGAGGGAAGACGCATGGGATACACAACTCGACTTCTTGGTATATTGAGGATAAAGAGCCCTTTCCACACAGCATGTTCAAGCCGTCCTCTGGAACATTAAAGCTACTATAAAGATTGGGAATGGTCATCGGAAGCCTTCACCCTGGGTGCGAGGGGTGTGCCTCAGTGAGTGGTCATTTCACCTCTATTGTTCAACATAGCCATGAAAGGCCTCTAGGAGTGTCATTCCCCTGCAGCCAATAACAACAACGTCCTATATACCAACAACATTACTGTCTGGTGCATGGGACGCACGGATGCTATGTGAAAGAAGTGCTGCAGTCGGCATTGACTATCACAGAAATTTCTTTGTAGAGTACAGCTCTCCTCCTCTAAATAGGAGTCGCTTTTCCACAGACTGGTTCGACTGGGGCAGAGACCTCACTCACCGCTTCTTCAGGTAAAGATTATGCTAGCCAAGGTGGATGAACAGTCATTTCCCAGTCATTTGCATTCGACTGCTTGGCTTCCTTTGAAAATTCAATGGCAGAAACTAGCAGGTTTTGCCCGACATCACCTCTAAATCTTAGAGAATGCTTCATATATGAAGGGTGTGAAAACGCAGAGAAGAGCTGAGGTAAAGCAAGATCCATTGGCTATGCCATGCGTTTCTCATGAGCCGTTATAGTTAAGTAGCGTCATCAATAAATTCGTTTACATGCGAGGAGGACAAACTCGATACTTTATTGAAGAATAGTATAAAAGCGCTACGTTTTTTCTCTGACTAGTGGCATGGACAGACTTATGTGCCTAGCATGCGCAACAACTTCTCGCAAGTGAGTGATTCACAGACCCTTGCTCAGCTCGCGTGGCTCTTTTCCACGAAAGCTGGTCAGCGCCTCCTGCAGTCACCAGGGTGCCATTGTACGGGCAATTCGGAACAAAATATCTTGCGACAAACACTGACAGGTACGTACTAGGAGGCACGTATTCCATCATAACGTTCATGCGCAGGAAAATGTTCGTAGATGAATGGTATTGGCGAAATGTCTGCTTGATTTTGTAGCTAAATTGACAGTTTCCTCCTGTGGATGCCTTGCACACAGATCCTCCACTCGCAGGCAACGCGACTGCCCGCACCATGGCTCGAGGCCTTGCACGCCGAGCTGTGGCACCAGCTGGCAACACCGATGTCTCGCAGACATCGACAACAGTGCAGGAGTGGAAGTGAGGAAATCGCATGACAACTTTCAAAGACATTACCCAACACTACAGACTGAACATGTGCAAATATCCACAACTGCACAAAAAAAACTAAACGAGAAAGAGTAGGTTGCCTGGAGAGAATTTGACTTGCACGTACCCAAACCCAGTGATCCTACGCCTCTGCTACCCAGACATTTATACATCCGATGACTGTAAAGCGTGTGGCACAAGAGTGACGCTGCAGTGCATGTTTTGGGAGTGCAGCGGGAGCGTGAACCGGGTAGACATGGCAGTCTAGAACCACGAGGCGTTATAGGAGGCAACTCTGCTCAGTCGCGACCTCACCGATCAGCTGTGGGCAGTCCGGCATGCCCAGGAAGCCGCCAATAGCCAAGGACTCGAGGCAGTTATCTAGGCTGAAGGGCTTGTAGCCCCACTTCACGAAATACGCAACTGAATGTGGCAGACCACCTGTAAAACGTCGGACACAAACACACAAGAATGCGTTCGAAAAAAAAGACATCCGTTTTATTTTTCACCCTTATGACTGAAATTTCTCGCCCTTTTCTCGCCTTGCTACATTGTCTACAAACCCTTGATTGATTTGTGGGGTTTAACGTCCCAAAACCACCATACAATTATGAGAGACGCCGTAGTGGAGGGCTCCGGAAATTTTGACCACCTGGGAACAAACCCTCTCTAAGCACCACAATCTCGAGTGCCTAAAGTCTGCATATTCTGGCAAATACCCCATGGTACACAAAAACTGTAATGAATGTCTCTCACGATAAGCGGAAATCAGCAAGAAATATCAACAATCTCAACCTAGCACCATTCCGTCCATTTACTCTTTTTCTTGAATTAAGGTTCTTTCCGCACACTACAGAGGAGACCCTAACGTTTCGCCTTTAGGAGTTTAACGCGGTAAAGACATCCTGTTCCTAGTGCGTATTTCAGACACTTAGTACATGAAACCTTTTTCAATTTGCATTGCACCCACTCTACTTGGCCTTAATAAAATAGGTGCAGTAGTGTGTGCCTTTTGTAGTGGTGTACTGAACTTCAACCACGGAGCCATTACAATAATCACATTTTCTGACACCCATTGGCAATGGATGCTTGTACTACGCTTTGTTACTGCAACATGTCATGCTGCATTGTGAAGCATGTTGACCGGACGTGTGGGTTTGTGGAGCATAAAAGCTATTTACACTGCATTTCGAAGCAGAGGAGGTGCTTTTCGCTGTTTTGACAAGCAGAGGTATGGCCGTTTAGTAGAACATCTACTTTCCATGAGAATAACTCTGGTTCGGTCCGCACTCTTCTCCAGAATTTCTTTATGATTTATTTATTTTATCTGCATCGTTCTCAATTTTTAGGTCATGCAAAAGATGATTTTTCGCTCACAACCAAAGACGCTGGCACCGACACCAAAATTTCTGCGAAGCGAGCTCTTCTACGCTATCGGTTTTAAGTGGACTGCTTCACCTCAGTCATCTTGATTATTACCTTTCAAACATTCCTGGAAAGAATGTAGAGTTCTATTCTTGTTTGCTCGTTTGTTTTTAATGTATTTTACTTGTACTGCACTGTTTTTTGTTTGTGTTCCAATGTAGAGAAAACCCACTTCTGCAATACCACAAACTAAGCTGCAGTACGTGAAAACAACCATAAACTGTTTAGTACGTGTTGTCTGACTGTTCTGTATGGAGAGCGCCGAAACTGCATCAAAGAAATGAAAAAGTAATTCTTTCGTTGACTTCAAATTGCGTCAGTACTCCTTCATTATGATCAAGAGGAACGTCATGACCTGTTATCTTACACGACCATTCAGCAGTAGTAGTCGGTTGTTGACACATAGTAACAGTACCTTTATGCCACTAAAAGCAACTAGCTGGTCCTCTTAAGTTTTTGGAAGCGCTTTGCTGAATGAACTGACCAGCTTTCTCTTTGCAGTGGTGGCCCTAGAAACGCCGAGAATCAGCCGGAGCATCAGCGTCAGTTTATCCAATCCAAAAAATAAAAGTTTATCCAATCCAATCCAATCCGTGTCAGGAGAATCTAGACGGCAATTAGATGGTTCCGGAGCGGCGACAGAATCTTTAGAACCTCAAGAGGCAGCTTGCGAACCAGGAAGAGCAGCACGCCATGCTTCACAGGCGAGCACGAGCCGGAGTGCTGCCACAATAGCCGATCGGTGATGGCGCGCCAGAAGACCAGTGGCATACGTCACTCTACCAGCACCAGGGCGCACAAGCTCAATGTAAAGTTCCAGGCAGCAGGCGATCTCTGCTATGGCCTGCTAAAGTGCGAGAACCATGAATGTAGAGCTTTTTAAAGGTATTACTAGAGGCTTTTAGTCTGTCTCGTAGTCCGGCAATGCAAAGGCAGGGTGGGTTGTATTACCAGATAGCGTATCTCATAGCTATCACGGCAAACGGCGCCATTTAGAGAAGATAGAACGAAACTTACTAAATTGTAATTGATCAGCTTCGATATTCGGCAGCGCCACTCACTAAGCCTACAGAATTGATTTTTTGAGCAAGCCTCTCGTAAAAAGTGCCGAATCGGCCCAATTACTTGATCGAAACTCATGTCCGTAAGCTTCTACAACACACAGATCTATTCGAAACTAGCAACCTACAGAGCGCACGACCATCGTTTCATAGATTTGAGGTGCCTGGCAAGTGCTTTCAGCGGCGCAGCCATATTTTACGGCCAGGCACATGCGCAGTTCACATCCGATACTCCTGTACACGTAATGTAGTTCGCATATATAGATGTATTGGATATACTAATAACATATGATAAGGTTAACACCGGTAAATGATCTCTTTGTATATATGTGGTCTCCAAATGCAAAGATGTTCTAGGAAGTGTGGCTAGTCTATCATCCCTTGCAAAAATTCTGCAATGCCCCTTCAACTATACATACCATCGCGCTCGACAAAAACAATATCTTCGTTGGGTTTGTGTTTGTATGCTTGCTCCGCGACGTCAATCACTCTCACCTTCTTCAGAACACTGCATTTGAACAATGCAAACTTGAAGGCGCAGTGTTTCCTAAATAAACCTTCTAACTTCTAAAACAAATAATAAAAAATAAATAAACCTTCTAAAACAAATAAACCTTCTAGCTTGTGCCACTTTTGATGGCGATAAAGGCCAACTCCGGTGATTTTTCGAGGTCAACGGATCTCGATGAGATTCGATGCGTAAGTTTCTTTGCACATTACCATCATTTATGCCAAATCAAAGGCCTGATAGAGGCTTTCATTGTTTGCAAATAAATTTTAAAGATCAACTTGAAACGGCTCGTCTGGCTTGCCAGGATTATTGACAGCACTGTCTGTGTGTAGTCAAGTTTGGCATGTCAACGGAAGTAACACAGGTGGTGGCATCGCTAACTTTGGCTCCTGCGGCGTTTACTCTGCCGGCAACAAGGTTATGGCGCGGTGTAAGGCGGTGTTCTTCGTTTCTTCATGGTGTTTAATGTGCGTTTTGTTAGTTTGGCGAGCGATTTTCTGTTCCCAGTGAATGGGTGTGCCACAGGTTGTAGTTAGTGTTGCTTTGTGGACTGCACAAAGCAACACTCACACAAGACGCAGAGTGTTTGCTATCAAGGCTTTCCACGAGGCAGTGCCTTCCTGCAGAAGTGGATCAGTGTTCAGGAGAGACAACTCGTTACCGAAGAAAACGGAAGCGGCAAGCTGATCCGCCATCATGTTGCCTTGAATCTCACGGTGCCCTGGCACCCAGCACACAACAACATGTCGGTTGAGTGTGTAGAGTGTGCATAAAATGGAGTAAAGTGAAACGAGGACAGGGTTTTTTTGTTTTATAAGACTTTGCAGAGCCGTTACCACACTGAGGGAGTCTGTATATATTACTGCTTTTTGTATTTGTGATTGTTTGATGTGTTTAGCTGCCACAAGTAACGCGTAAGCTTCGGCTGTGAAGATACTTGTGCCTGAATGTAGGGGGCCAGAATCCGAAAAGGAAGGGCCAACAGCAGCGTAGGACACAGAGGAGTTAGACTTAGAATCATCTGTAAAAAACTCAGGACGTGTGTATTTGTGTTGAAGTTCCAAGAAGAATGTTCGATAATGGGCAATAGGTGCATGTTTAGTAATTTCTAGGAAAGACACATCGCAATCTAAATTCTGCGACTGCCACGGTGGCGGGTATAATACAGGAGCCATTAAACTGTGTTCGAGTGACACTCCAGTGTCCTCAGCTAGACCCTTCAGGCGAACTGAGAAGGGCTGCCTCATTGAAGGCCTGTTTTGAAAAAGAATAGAGCTTGACAAGTCATTTATAGTAGAGTATGAGGGGTGCCTCTTGTCTGCTTTCACCTTAAGAAAGTATACAAAGGACATGTAGGTTCTTTGCAGATGAAGCGACAACTCATTTGACTCAACGTAAAGGCTTTCTACGAGGCTGGTGCGAAAAGCACCCGTAGAAAGGCGGATGCCCGAATGATGCACGGGATCCAGCATCTTCAAAGCACTTTGAGACGCAGACTGATAAACATCGGCCCCATAATCTAAGCGGGTGCGAACGAGGCTTCGATACAGATTCATGAGGCATTGCCTGTCACTACCCCACGTAGTACGTGACAACACTTTTATAACATTCATGGCTTTTAAACATTTTGTTTTTAAATACTTTATGTGGCGTACGAAGGTCAACTTGTTGTCCTACATTAAGCCTAAGAATTTATGCTCGGCTTTGACGGACAGACGTTGCCCGTTCAGTCGAATGTCAGGTTCCGAGTGCATGCCTCTCTTTCGAGAGAACAAGACACACGTGCTTTTTTGTGGGTATAGTCGAAATCCGTTTTCATCTGCCCATTTGGAGACCTTTCTTAAACCCAGCTGAACCTGCTGCTCACACATGGCCAAGTTGCATGACCTGAAGCCAAGCTGAACGTCGTCGACATATGTACAATAGAACATATTCCGGGGAATGGACAAGTGCAAAGAATTCATTTTAATAATAAAAAGTGTGCAACTAAGCACACCACCTTGTGGCACGCCTGTTTCCTGGACAAATGTTTGGGAGAGCACACTGCCCAGACGGACACGGAATGTCCGGTTTGACAGGTAACTTTCGATTATATGAAACATTCTTTCGCGCACACCAAGGTGGGACAGGTCTCTTAGAATTCCGAAATGCCATGTTTTATCATAAGCCTTTTCGATATCGAGAAACACAGAGAGAAAATATTGTTTATGGACGAAGGCGTCTCTGATCTGTGCCTCGATATGAACAAGGTGGTCTGTGGTGGATCTACTTTCTCGAAACCTGCACTGAAATGGGTCGAGCAAATTATTTGTTTCAAGAAAGTGTACAAGTCGGCAGTTTATCATTTTTTCGAAGACTTTGCACAAGCAGCTTGTAAGTGCTGTAGGCCTATAACTCGAGGGTAAAGAAGGGTCCTTGCCCTCTTTCAAAATGGGAATAAATATAGCCTCTTTCCAGGAGGTAGGAATAGTGCCAGAAGACCAAATGGCATTGTACAAACAAAGTAAGGTTTTTCGGCTTTCGTTTGGTAGGTTTTTCAACATTTCATACATCACACGGTCAGAACCTGGGGCAGAAGTACTGCAGGAGTTTAGAGATGTTCGGAGCTCAGCTAGACTGAAAGCTTGGTTATATGCCTCGTATCTGGTGGATTTGTGTTCGAGTTTCTGCTTTTCTATTCTTGTTCTGTATTTTTGGAAAGTGTCAGTATAGTGGGACTAGCTGGATACCCGTTCAAAGTGTGCACCGAGGAAGTTTGCCTGATCTTTCAAGTTATCACCCTGAGTGTTTACGAGTGGGAGTGAGTGTACGTTTCTTCCTGCTACCCTACGAACCATGTTCCAGACTTTGGCCTCTTGTGTATACGAATTTATTCCTGATAAAAACTTGTGCCAACTTTCTCTTCTGGCCTGCCGACGCGTTCTCCTGCCTCGAGATTTTATTTTCTTAAAGCTCTCAAGGTTTTCTGCTGTGCGAGTTACGCAGCAATCTCCATGCCCTGTTCTGTTCCTTTCGCGCATTACGACACTCCGTGTTCCACCATGGGACGTGTCATTTGCCGGGCATTCCAGATGTTTGCGGTATGCACCTGGCTGCTACGTCAGTTAGAAAAGCTGTGAAATACTGCACAGCTTCATCTATATTTAACCTACATATGTCTGTCCAACTCAAACATGTAGTGTTATGGAACTGTTCCCAGTCTGCTTTGTTTATCAGCCATTTGGGAACGTGTAGAGGACCTTCATATGTTGTTTGTGAACTCAGCACTACCGGAAAATGGTCACTACCATATAGATTATTTATGGTTTTCCCATTGAGTAGCGGTAGGAGTGAAGGTGATACGATGCTGAGGTCCATAGACGA
Organism: Rhipicephalus microplus; assembly: GCF_043290135.1. Taxonomy (NCBI): domain Eukaryota; kingdom Metazoa; phylum Arthropoda; class Arachnida; order Ixodida; family Ixodidae; genus Rhipicephalus; species Rhipicephalus microplus. Next base: position 88,899,497 of record NC_134700.1, read on the forward strand.
GTAAGTTTTGTTGGCAACGTTATAGTATGTTGGCTCTTTCCTATTGAACAAACAGGCACCGGAAGAGAAGAGAAATTGTTCAATGAGACGACCTCGTGCATCAGAGCGAGAATCGCCCCACAGTCCACTATGTGCATTTAGGTCCCCAAGAAGCAAATAGGGTTCAGGCAGTTCAACTATTAAAGACTGAAATTCACGTCTTTCAATACGGTGGTGGTGAGGTACATACAAAGAGCATATGGTGACGAGTTTGTTTAAAAGTACCGCTCGAACATCCAGTGCCTCAAGGGATGCCTGGAGTTGTAAATGTGTACACGCTACTCCTTGGTTAATAATAATGGCTACGCCACCGGATGACGCCACAGCATCATCTCGGTCCTTTCGGTATATGACGTAAGCACGTAAAAACTTTGTATTGGAGGATTTCAGATGTGTTTCCTTTACACACAGCACTTGAGGTGAGTGTTTGTATAAAAGCTCTTGGACGTCGTCGAGGTTTTTAAGCAGGCCTCTGATGTTGCAATGTATCATTTGTGTTTCCATATTGGAAGTAAAGTAGTGCTGTGTGTACGTTAAGGGAGTGAGTTGTTTAAGGTGAAAGGTCGAGCTCAGGTAGCAGGGCTATTATCAGGCCCTGTTATGAGCTTTTTAGTTTTCTTGGCGCGCTCCAGAGAGCCGCGCCGCTCTTTTGGCACCAGGGGTGCCGCCGTATCCATTGCCTCCTCGGAGGCACTGGATGCCCGCTCATGCGAGCTGGTTTTTCGAAGCTTGGGCCTCGCCTGGCGAGGTGAGGCCTTGAGACCCGAGGACCCTGGAGTCCCTGGTCTCTGTTCGATAGTAGGCGGAGTAGACTCAACTACTGCCGCCTTGGGGGCAGGCGCCACAGCGAATGGCTCGCTCTGCGCAGGCCGAAGGAGTGGCGAGGGCTGGTGCGACACTGCCCCCTGGCGCGCCGCATCAGCATATGTGGGGTCATAAAATGGCGAGACTCTTTTTCTTGCTTCTTTAAATGTAATGTTTTCTTTTCTCTTTAAAGTGATGATCTCTTTTTCTTTTTTCCAGAAAGAACAGGAACGCCACAGTTCACGCAGTGTGCAGGTGCTTCGCAGTTGTCGGAGGCATGGCCCACGACTCCACATAGAGCACAAGTTTTCCGGCCACGACAGCTGTGCGAGCCGTGGCCATATCTCTGACATTGGAAGCAACGGCGGGGGTTGGGAATATATGGCCTCACGGATGTCTTTGTATATCCAGTCTGAACGGTTTCCGGCAAATCGCTCGAAGCAAAGGTCAGTACTAAGTGTTTGGTTAATATTTCTTTTGATCTCTTCTTATCTTAATACGCTGTACGTTCGTAACGTTATGACTCTTCCATCCTTCCAGAAGTTCAGCTTCAGTCAGGTCAAGCAAATCTGCGTCCGATACGACCATGCGAGATGAGTTCATGGACCTGTGTGGCGTAATACTGAGGGGTGTGTCTCCAAACGTTGAGAGGGTGTTCAATTTATCGAATTGGTCTTCGTCACGTATCTCAAGAAGTAGATCTCCGCTGGCCATTTTGGTAACCTTGTACCCAGCACCGAGAGTTTCGGTTAAGCATCTAGCCACTATGAAGTTGGATACAGTTCTGGCTTGCTTGTTAGTTTTTTCACAGTGTATAACGTGGAAACGAGGAAACAATTGTCTTGGCCGGTTGAAAAAATTGATGTCTTCGGTGCGTACCCGCTTTGAAGAGGCACGATCACTAAGTAAAGGAAATGCTTTCTGTATGCTAATTGTACGTTGTTCAGAAGCGTTGGCGGCCACCCACCACGGAGCCCAACGAGGGGACGCTGCAAGTTTGCGGATGCTAAAAGCTTGCAGACGTCAGCCGTACAACCCTGCTATAACCCAATGCGCATAGGCCAAGGTAGGCTATTTTCACAGGGTTAACCCTTGCCGCCGAGAAAATTGGAAGTAAGCAGAAGAGAGAAGTAGACAGGAAAGCTAAAAAAGTAAGAAAGACGAAGATGTAGGGAGAGAGAGATAGGAAAAGGCGACTGCCGATTTCCCCTGGGTGGGTCAGCCCAGGGGTGCCGTCTACGTGAAGCCGGGGCCAAAGGGGTGTGTTGCCTCTGCCGGGGGGCCTCAAAGGTCCAATCACCCAGCGTCAGCTCAACCCCCAGGATCCCCTTTTCCCCGGGCACGGCAAAGCCACGCACGGCTAGGCCTGGGAGGGAGTAGAAAACTTCCCCGTTAGCTCGGGTCCGTGGTGTCGCTACACACCAAACGCCTACTTGCGCAGGCGCCCCTGCGGGCACTCCGCGAGTTGTGTTCATTGATTATGTGGTGTTATGGTTATTGGTATGCCACCTAAAATCTGAAAGACGGTCTAGCTTTTCAAATTGTTCTTTGTCACGGATTTCGAGGAGACGGTCTCCATTGGCCATTTTGCTTACCTTGTATTCTGTGCCAAGAGTTTCGGTAAGACATCTAGAAACCAGGCAAAGAGAGACGGTTCTGGCTTGCTTTTCAGTTTTTTTCACAGTGGATAACATGATAGTGAGGATATGTTTCTTTGGGCTGGTTAAAAAAGTTTATATCATCGATGCGTACCCGCTTTAAGCCGGTACGATCAGACAGTAAGGGGAATGCTCCATGCACGCCTTTCTTATTTTCGTTCAGCAGCTTTGGCAGCCACCCACCACGGAGCCCAACGAGGGGACGCTACAAGTTTACAGATGCTGAAAACTGCAGACGCCAGCCGTACAGCGCAACTATAACCCAATGCGCATAGACCAAGGTAGGCTATTTGCACAGGGTTAACCCTAGCCGCCAGGAAGTTTGGAAGTAAACGGAAGAGAGTAGAAGACAGGAGAGATAAATAGTAAGAGATAAAGACGAAGATGCAGGGAGAGAGGGATAGGAAAAGGCGACTGCCGATTTCCCCTGGGTGAGTCAGCCCAGGGGTGCCGTCTACTTGAAGCCGGGGCCAAAGGGGTGTGTTGCCTCTGTCGGGGGCCTTAAAGGTCCAATCACCCAGCGTCGGCTCAACCCCCAGGATCCCCTTATCCCCGGACACGGCAAAGCCACGCACGGCTAGGCGTGGGAGGGAGTAGAAACTCCCCCGTTAGCTCGGGTCCGTGGTGTCGCAACACACCGAACGCCTACTTGGGCAGGCGCCCCTGCGGGGAGGCGCGTTCCCCTCTGCTGTGAGCTAAACTCCCAGCGTCTGCGGCCCGTTATTCACAGTTTTTATGCACCACGCTGGCAGGACCAGTATGCCTTGTATGACATCTGATTCTAGGTTCCTACCAAACGTTACGTCATACATAGACTTTGCGCAAGGTTGGATTTTGGTTTCTGTATTGCTCCTTCTTGATCATTGAAAATTCTTAAACTTCATGAGCGTTTCAGCTATTGGGCACGTGAGAAAAGTGTCTCCGGAACGCAGAGCCACCATCACACTGACACTGCTATCAAGCTCGAAGCGTTTCAATAACATTTGCTTTCTATATACTACTTAAAAAGTGCCATGGCCAGAAATGTCGCCTTCTCTTCTGTTATCAGCTCATCTGGTGCCTCGTTAATTCTATTAACATAAACGTGGCCCATTGATTGCATTTCAGGCAACATGCTATTCTGAGAGTCATTTTAGAATTTTTTTAGACGTGACAAATTAGGCAGAAAAGGTGATTGTGGTGGTATAGTGATTGAACAAGGACTGTTTGCTGCTCCAATCATGCTGCTTATTTTTTTCGAGTGTTCGTCAAATTTCTTCAAGTGTAGTACTATGGAAATTATTGTTGGTGTATTGCACCATCCCCCGAATTCGTGTCACTGGTTTGCTCACAAAAGTTATTGTCAAGTTGCGGATGTGCGTGCACGTTTCTCGAATTCCGTTCTGAATATTTTCAGTAATTTAGCTTTCAAAGTATCAATTGGAATAGTCTATTTGTATCGGCAAGCGACAAAAGCGCACATCCCTTTTTTGCAGGCTTGCCTTGATTTTCACTTAACCCAAATTATCACAGAGCCCACGCGATTCACGCACACAACTGCCAACAGTCTTGATCTGATTTTAACAAGTAATCTTGAGGCTCTTTTCAAAACACTCATAATAGTGGTAGTACCGACAATGGTATTACTGGCTGCGTTAATAACTGTGTTCTTGAAAGGAAAGGTTTGTCTAAGATTATCAGGTGTTACAACAAGGCAAACTTCGATGAAATGAATCTTGAATCAAATTCCTTTTCTGAACAGTTCATAGAATTATCTGCTTTCCGTTCTATTGAACGGAACTGGACGCTGTTGAAATCGACCCTCATTAACCTTATTGCAAGAAACATAGCAACTATTTCAAATAAGTGCAGCAAAACTTGACGTGCGCTTGCCAAAGGCCTATGATAAGAAAAAGCGTTTTTACAGGCTGGTAGTTGCTAACAACCTACTCAATACATGGGAAATCTACAAAGAAAGTGGTTGAAATTATCAACGAATGCTGAAATGTACACGGCGTCAGTTTTACAGCAACGTCTTACCCACGGTGCTTACTGACAACTCTTGTAAATTTTGGAGCGTTATAAATCCACATATTCACATCCTGAATAACCTTTAACAGATTTTAATGGTGACCAAATCGATGATTCTTATTCTTGCTAATCTGTTTTTACTTGAGAAGTCTCCCCTTTTTCCTTAGTTCCTAGACCAGTCTATAATTACTGTATGCCTCCAATTGGCATTTGTGCAGATGGTGTTTTTTACTTATTAACTAACCTAGAAGACTCATCTATATGATATTTGGACGTGTCATATATTTTCGTCGTCTATTCACGTCACGAGATACCAAATTTGGTATATTTGAAGTTGTCGAAACAGCCACAAGTGCATCACGAGGGTCGTATGTAGTCGTGTTCTTACATGACACGCATATCAAAATTAATATGTTTGCACTAGTCGCATACCTTGGTAATCCAATTACGTCATGTAATACCAAAATTGGTATATGTGAAGCTAGCGAACCGGCCCCGCTGTGGTGGTCTAGTGGCTAAGGTACTCAGTTGCTGACTCGCAGGTCGCGGGATCGAATTCCCGCTGTGGCAGCTGTATTTTCGATGGAGGCGAAAACGCTGTAGGCCCGTTTGCTCAAATTCGGGTGGAAGGTAAAGAACCCTAGGTAGTCAAAAATTCTGGAGCTGTGCACTACGTCGTCTCTGATAATGATATGCTGGTTTTTGGACGATAAATCCCACATAACAATTAAGCTAGCGAAACGACCACGAATGCATTATGAGCATGGCATGCAGTCATGTGCTTACTTTACACGCATGTCATGATTTCCACGTGAGGGCCTGTAACATAGACTTAAGGCATTCTCTCCTCTCGCATACGATTCACCTCCGTAAACTCTTCAACGAACTCTTCAACGGGAAGTTCACATCCGGCGTAGGAGTGTTTTACGCTCTCTGCTATTTCTCAAATTAATCAATGATTTACTGAACGGCATTTCTTCCCACATTAGAATATTTGCTGACGAATTCGTTTTGTATCATGCCATCACAGGTGGTGAGGACCACACAGCCCTGCAATCTGATGTCAAATCCCTCAATTCATTAGTGTTCATGATGGCAAATGAAGCTAAATCACTTCAAGACTAAACTCTTCTCCTTTACACGAAATTCTAGCCGCCTCCCGATCATATATACACCTATTCACACATTAGTAAACTCTGTGACGTCATACAAAGGTCTAGGACTTCACATCTAATCCGATCTCTCCTGGAACCATCACATCGATCACATTCTTGCAGCTGCTCACACTCTCTCGGGATGTTAAACATAATCTGAGTCGGGCCTCTACACATGTGCGAAAACTGGTGTATAATACCCTTATGGGCCCAAAAGTCGAGTACGCTTCAGCCATATGGGATCCGGATCAAGCATATATTATTGAAAACAAAAAACTCCCTGCAGAACCATGCTGCTGGTTTTCTTTGTTCGGACTCTCGTTTCACAAGTGTTACTGCTTTAAAAGCTCATACTGGTCTCGTTATTCGTCTGAAACTTGCTCTCTTATCTGTTTTTTATAAAATATATCATCACTCACTGTTTCATTACAATTCTTGAAGTCAACCTTAGCACTTTTTCTTCGCTGCGATCACCCTCTCAAGGTCTGACGCATCCCATGCTGTACCTCACCATTCGCTAGTTCGTTCATACTAAAAACCATGATTGAATGGAACGAGCTGCCTCTAACTACCGCAATAGAATGAAACATTTCAAAATTTATTGAATTTATAAAAAAAATAAAGGAAGCTTAGCGTGTTCTCCTGTTCTCAATAACTCATTCCATTTTCTTTTTTGGGTCTATCATTATGTAATTCTCTTACTTTCGTTGTGTTTTAGTTAATCCTATTTCTATAATTCCAACGGACGTTGGTTTATTGTGTTGCTCTTTTTTGAAGCATAAGATATGTTTCTTGTTTGCAAATTTTTTTATTCCTTATGTGTTTTCATTTTATTAAATTTTTACCCCTCATTCCTTTGTAATACCCTCATACTGAGGGCCTTGTGGGTTTGCTGAAGAAACTAAAATAGCAAAATAAATCACTGGTGTTGGCCTTTACAGACTACTTCTTGTCTGGTGATAAAACAATGTCCCATTGAGATTCCAAGAACCTGAGTGTCTAGGGCGGCTGTATAAATTTCAATCCAATATGTCACTAAGTCAGAATTGGACAAGACATGTTTTGGAGTTTCTCTTTAAATCAGCAGCAATATGGGTGTCAAAAGCGTGCTTTCCTGTATTCTGCATTCAATGCTGGTCCCTGTGAAGAAGTAATGCCCGGTGACTTCACGTCACCACTCGTCGCACAGGGACATCTGCATAGTTTTCTGCAATACGAGACAACAAAGGGACTCCAGGTGGAATCTCGGATGAAATCGCTCGGCTACTTCTTCATGGAGCACATGGGTCAACCACCAGGATTCACTGCTACACTGCCTCTTCAGCCGATCATGTAATCTGGCGGTAACAGCCAGGCACCACACTACCACACCACACTAATAGGCAATCCGTGGTGATGAGTATGCTGCTGCAGCCATATGACACCACTCGACAACATATGACACCACTCGAGATGGTGTACCATTTATATGACCAGTGGGTAAGTGAATCATTTCTAGTTTGTACTCGGGGAAAGAGTTGCGATCACAGCCAGTGCCGTTCCTCCCACCAAGAGTCAATTGCGTTCACTCATTTTTTTGACGTCGAGACTTCCCGATTCTTTCAGATAGTTGTCTCTCATGCCAAGACGCTTTTAGGTCACTAATTTTCAGTCGCATGCTAAGTTTGGTCAGGAATTCACACACCAGTGCAGAGCCAAGGAGGAGGAAGAAAGTTTAAGCGGAAAGACAGGGATGTTAGCCAGTTCTTAGACCGGCTGGCTACCCTGTGCTGGGGAAAGGGGTGAGGGGAATGATAGATGTTAAAAAGAAATGTTGCAAAGAGAGGGAGAAATTACAAAAAAAATTGCGACAGAGGAGAGGCAACATCAAAGAGTATAAGACACTAAAGTCTGTCTCTGAGGCCAGTTGCCCGCAAAAAGCGCAACAAAGCGTTCAAAGCCTTCTGGGCTGAGGATGGGCTTGGCCAATGACCCAGAATCCTTTGTTCCGACAAAGGCCGATTGTCTAGTCTATCCAGAGCTGCAGTGAGTTCTTGTCTTTGCACGTTGAAATAGGTGCACTCACACAGAAGGTGCGCGATGGTTTCTTCGCAACTGCAGTAAGTGCATGTAGGAGAGCTGGCCATCCCGATGAGATAAGAGTATGCGTTCGTGAAGGCAACTCCAAGCCACAGGCGGCATAGAAGAGTCTCCTCAGCTCGAGATATCCTTGGGGGAAGACGAAGCTGCAGATCGGGATCCAAGTTAATCAGGCGCGCATTTGTGAAGTCTGTCGAGTTCCACTGTACCAGTGTGAGGTCACCTGCAAGCGAACAAAGTCTTGTAGCTGCGTCGGTTCTTGAGAACGGGATGGCTGTGTATTGGGTACCATCGTGTGCAGATCTAGCGGCCTCATCTGCGGGGTCATTGCCATATATACCGCAATGACCTGGTATCCACTGATACACTATGCGGTGCTGTTTTTCGGTTGCTTGGTGACGAAGAAGCCTTATTTCAGGTACTAACTGTTCATTAGGTCCATGGCGAAAGGGTGATATAAGACATTGAAGAGATGCCTTCGAGTCCGAGAAGATCGACCAAATTCCCGAAGGTTCTTTCACTATAAACTCCAGAGCTGCACGAATGGCTGCAAGTTCTGCAGCTGTCGACGACGTCAAATGTGATGTCATGAATTTAAGTGTGATGTTCCTCGCGGGAATAACCACCGCCCCTGCAGAGCTTACTGAAGACACCGAGCCATCCGTGTAAATGTGAAAGCGTCCGTTGTGCTTCTCTTGCAGGAAAAGTAATGTGGCCTGTTTCAGGGCTAGATGCGACGACTTTTTCTTATTTTGGATGCCAGGAATTGTAAGAAGGGCTTTGAGTGGGTGTAGGCACCATAATGGTATCGGCGGCTGTGCTGCATGCGTGAAGTGCAATGGAAGCACTGCGCAATGCTGAGCTACAGTTGCGCTGAACGCTGAGTGGGGCCTGGAAGTTTGAAGTGAGGCTAGGTGATGAGATGGAAGCCGAGCGAAATGTCTTATGTGCATTCTCAAAGCGTCTACGCGGATGTATGCGTTGACTGGATAATCACGCGCAATGATGATGTCGCTGCTGTAGACGCGCATCTCGGGAGACCAAGGCATATCCTCAGGGCTTGGGCCTGGATCGACTGGAGGACGCGCAAGTTTGTTCTTCGGATCCCGCAAAGCACGGGTAAGCTGTATCGCATATAACCGAGGAACAAAACAGTGTAGAGTTGGAGCATTGCTTGTACCGATGCACCCCACGTTTTTCCAGCAAGAAACCGCAGTACGTGGGTGATCATGGTGAGTTTAGTTTTCATGTGGGCGATATGAGGGCTCCAGGAGAGGTCGCGATCAACTATGACTCCGAGGAATCAGTGGGTCTTCACGTAGTTGATCGTGTGTCCGTTGATTTTATTAACATATGGGCTCGTAGCCTTATGCGTGAATGCTATAAGCGAGCATTTCTCTGATGAGAGCTCTAGTCCCCGTTCTTCCAGGTACGCAGAGCCAAAAGTAATGTTTTCGGTAATGAGATGAACATATCACTCTTTATATATATATATTATATATATACGTATTATTTACGTTAGCCGAGAAGATGTGACGGATTGAGCGAAAACCAGCTATCACGACAATCTTCCCTTTGCAAAGAACATGCGCACTACCGTTCTACGGGTTCATTAACACTTTCAAAATGCGTAGCATTTTAGGGGCTCTACTTGCTGTCCACCGGTACGTCTCATGTCACGTGATCACACTCCCAATGAAGTAATCAATAAAAGGCAACGCGAGGCTGCAAGTAATTTCCAGGGCAGCTGAAAATAAATGAACAAGGCGTAAAATATTATGATTAGCCGAAATAACCAACTAGTAATCGCAAGAATTACTTTGAAGCGTCTAAAATAACGTCCAAAACGTGCAACTGACCCCTCACTGCGTAAACACCTGTGTACGCCCAGCCCACACAGCCGCACTGCACGTGACGGGGCACCTGCCGCACGCAAGCGGAGGGCGAAAACCGTCGCCGATTTGCTCTTCTACCTCCAGCGTGTGTGGAATAGGTGGTGTCCCGCCATGTGTGTTGTGGCTGTGCGGGTAGCGCGTGGAAGGGCCCGTACAGGACCAAAGAGAGGGAGCCACCACCTCATTACGCGTGAGATTGCTGTTCTTAGCATAGCTTCTCCATCGTCATAGGAAAAAGAAAACCAGAGAAATTGGTGCAGGAGAGACGTACTATCGTCCTCAAAGTTTGCGAGGTCTGCAGTGCGTGGCTGAGCGGCAGAAAACTGGATTGCGGTGCCTGATACCGGGACGCGACAATATGGTGCTGAGATTATCGACCATGGTTTCCCAATTTGGATCCAGGAGCAGCACATTGTATTACCGCGCCGTTACTAATCGCGGTGACCGCTTACAATAGTCTCAACACCACGTCGTGGAACGATAAGCTGCGCAGCAACGCAGTTTTCCGCCGCTTCACCTCGTGCTGCAGATCGCGTAACTTTTTAGAACTGACAGCACTTCACCAGCCGTATCAAACAGGAACTCAATAAGCACAACAAAAAGTAGCTTACATGTCACACACAGACTTTGCGAATCTCTCTAACGCGACCATTTGTGCCGGAGACGTTCATGCTGACGTTTATGCTTACCTCAAGCATCAACGTCATCGAGGTTTGGTAAACGAAGCAATATGAACTTTCGAACGGGAATCGCTGGGTGCCCTCGCTATGCACTATTTAAAATTTCATAGCTACTATGTGAAGAATTTAGAACTACATGAATGGCTTCCCAAGAAAGACTTTAGCACTAGATTTTTCGCTTAGGTTGTAACCGAGTTTTGTCTACTAGCGTATTGGTTAATCGTCCTATGCCATTATCTTTTACAAAATCTTCATCTGATAGGATTATAACACCTATTCGCAAATGCAGTGTATAACTGGTAGACAGACCACAATAATTTTTTGAAGGAATTAAAAAGGAAACACCAGGCTTGTATCTGTCCCCTGGTCGTGACGTTCATGAAGGCTGCGATGATGTGTCTAAATTAAAACTGCCTATTTGGCCGAAATTATGGCCAAGAAAATGAAAAATGGAAACTACAGCAAGCAATGCACGCTGCACACTGATTTTTCCAAGAAGAGCGTCCTCCGTGGACAAAACCGCTGGAATACACTGTCTTATATTGCCACGTTACTCTCGACAAACTTGATAAAAATGGGCTCGTTTAGTCGACTACCCAAGCAGCGGCTCAGAGGGATCGTCTTTTCTTTCTTTCACTCTTCGATCTCACCCAAGCAAACCATGTGGCAATAGTCCCCCCCCCCCCCCCCCTTTGAAAGCATCGACTCGATGCTCGTAAATAAAAAAGAAATGAAGGTATCCACACGCAGATATAGAGAACCAAAAGAGGGAGAGTGCCACTACTCGCAGCGCAAATGAGGAAGTTTCACCAACGCTTGCGCCAAGCGCAAAAAGAAAAGGCATAAAAGGCAGCAGTTTTGTCTGGATCAGGTTGCACTCCATCCGCACTAATGACATGTCCCTGAAACTTTAGCTCTTCATAGCCGAAATGGCATTTTTGGGGTTTCAGCGTGAGTTCAGCTGTGCGAATGGCTTCCAGAACTTTTCTCAGACGCTTCAGATGTTCTTCAAAGCTCTCGGAAATGATGACCACATCACTGAGGTAGACAAGGCAGCTTTGCCACTTCAAGCCAGCGAGAACTGTGTCCATCATCCTGTGAAAAGTGGCTGGTGCAGAACAGAGGCCGAAGGGAAGAACTCGGAATTGGTAAAGTCCGTCTGGAGTCACAAACGCGGTTTTTTTCTCGGTCTTGTTCATCCACTCCAATTTGCCAATAGCCACTCTTTAGATCGATGGGCGAAAAATACTTCGCACGTCGTCGCCTGTCGAGGGAGTCGTCGACCCGTGGAAGCGGGTAGACGTCCTTTTTTGTGACGCTATTAAGCTTCCTGTAGTCAATACAGAATCGCAGCGTTCCGTCTTTTTTCCTTACTAGAACGACTGGCAAGGACCAAGCACTGCTGGATGGTTGAATACTCCCGTCATCGAGCATCTCTTTTACTTTTGTCTGAATATCCTCGCGTTCTTTGGCAGAAACGCGATAAGGCTGCTGCCGGATGGGGCGGACGTCATCGTCGGTGATAATTCGATGCTTCGTGAGGTGTGTTTGACGGACTTTAGAAGAAGAGGCGAATCAAGATCTAAACTCCCTTAAAGGGTCATGAAGTGCAGCCTTTCTCTCGTCTGACAGCGTCGAATTAATGTCGATGTGATCTAGAAGTTCCTCATCCTCATGCGTTTCTTCGGACGCGAAGCACTCCGTGACGTCGGCAACAGGTTCTCCATAAGCTAGGGTGGTTCCGCGGAAAAGATGCCGGTGCTGGTAATTGAAGTTCGTAGCTAGTATCGTTGACTGTCCGTCACGGACGCGCACAACACTTCGGGCGGCGCATACACGTTGGAGCAGCAGAAGTGATAAGTTGCTTTTAGCCACCACATCGCTGTCTTGGAAGTCTTCACAAGTGACTTCGATGGGAACAGTGGCTCGAGGTGGCAGCGTCACACTGTCGTCAGCAACACGCAGCGCAGGTCTACAGCACTTATCAGCGTCTTGATCTGTTGCGCCTTGAGTCGAGAAGGTCACGATGCGCTCACGGAGATTTATGATGGCACCGTGTTCCCGAAGGAAGTCCATGCGGATAATCAGCTGACGCGAACAGTCGCAAAGAACGAGGCAGCTGAGCACAAACGTTGATTTAACAAGATTTAACAAATCATTTATACAAGATTTATACAAGATTTAACAATTGAGGAGACTTCCGAGATGGTCGGTTCACCGGCGAGTTTATCTGCTTTCATCGGCACTCGTGAAAGAGCGTCCGCCGTAATCAAGCTTTTGCCGGGAACGTACACAATTTCAAATTGATACCGCATACTGTATTCTGAAGCGCTGCACTCTTGACGTCAACAAATTGATAGGGATTTTACCGAGCAACGAAACAACAGGTTTGTGGTCTGTTTCAAACGTACATTGATACCTCGTATATATTCGTCAAATCTTGCGGCAGCCTATGGTAATGCTACTGCCTCCTTTTCGACTTGCGCATTGCGCTGCTCGGTTTTGGTCAATGACCTTGAAGCGAACACTATCGGGCGGCGCTCACCATTACGTTGTTTTTGGAAAAGGACATCCCCGAGACCAAACGAGGAGGCATCAACCGAAAGAATTGTGGGAAGTCGTGGATCGTATATGGTCATACACTTTGCCGAGCAGATAAGAGCTTTTAAGCTATCGAAAGCTGTGTTCCGAGATGGACCCCAAACCCATTCAGTCTCTTTCTGCAAAAGCACCCGTAGTGGGGCAGTTTGCTTCAAGTTCGGCAAAAAGGGGCCTAGGTGGTTGGCCATGCCGAGAACGCTACGCCATTGTGAAATATTCGAGGGCAGATTCAGCTCTTTAATTGCTCCGAGTTTATCCGGATCAGGCTGGACGCCCTCTTAACTTTGGAAGTGACCCTAAAAGCTCATGCTTCGTGCTTCAAATACACGCTTTGCTTTGTTAAGCGTAACGTTAGACTTGACCAACCTAGCTAACACATTCGATAGCCTAGAATCATGTAGCTCTTTGCTGTCGCCAAATATAAGAATATCGTCTATCAGGTTAACGACACCAGGAAGGCCTGCCAGGATTTCAGGCATTCTCCTTTGAAAGTACTCTGGGGCCGAAGTAATACCAGTAAACGGCGACCGAGTGAAACAGTACCACCCAAACGGCATATTGAACGTGGTCAGTAGTTTTGAAGCCTTGCTGAGATGCAACTGGTGGAATCCGAATTTTGCGTCTAGTTTGGAAAACCATTTCGCACCGGCAAGTGGGCCTAGTGCTTGGCATACAGTAGGCAACGTATACCTTTCTCCTAGGACAAACTTGTTCAACTGCGTAAGGTCGACACAGATCCTTACGTATTCCGAGGGCTTTTGTAGGAGAACAATGTCGGAACACCATTCGGTTGGCTCTTCGACTGCCCCAATTACGCCTCTTTGTTCCATGTTATCCAGTTCCCGCTTCACAGGTTCCTGAAGTGGTATAGGATTCTTGCGTGGTGCACTTCCTGAAAATGGAAATACGTCTGGTTTCAGCCTGATTGTATACCCCCCAGACATACAGCCTAAGTCTTCAAAAACCTTAGTACACAAAACCTCGTAGTCGGACTTTTTCTCAGCGACAGAGTCAGCGAACGTAATAACTCCTAATGCTTCCAAAGTTGGCAATCCTACCAGCACATGGTGCAAATGACTGACGACATAACATGTTCGGCGAGAAATTTGAAAGTTGCCCATAACATTTAGTCGGGCACCGCTAGCGCCTGTCAAGATGTCGTCAGCCTTTTCTAAGCTCGCGGGAAGTCCTCGAAAAGATACTGGAATTACGGACACTTCCGCCCTCGAGTCAACTTTGTGCTAAACAGACACTGCGTAACCAATACCTGAACGTAACGTGCCTTGGCTCCAGGCGCCTCCACAGCGTCTAGAAGAATTTCCGCAGTGTCACTTTGTACGGATGACACTCGAACCTTTCGCTTCTTGCTTGGAGAAGTCCCTTTGAGGCACACATTTCTAAAATGTCCCATTACGCCACGCTTAAAGCACTTCTGCGCTCTAGCTGCACAGTCTGTCCTAGGGTGGGAGTGGCCGCCGCAGATGATGCACTGTCTTTCGTAACGAACTTCTGGTGGCCGGGTGTCCTCACTGCGGCGCGGTTTCATGCGGTGACCCACTGCTTCGACGTTGATTTCCTCAAATTGATTCGGCTGAGTGCTGTCGCGAACCTCGTTGGAGATGCGAAGCTCCGCTTGTTGCTGCTGAGCTGTCTCTTTCTGGCGGGCCTTCGCTTGAGCTTTCGCGAGAGATAGCTTCGGGCTCATTTGGAGCCACTCGGAAAGTTTTTCGTCGTGCAGGCCAACGACGAACCGGTCTCGCATGAAGCGCTGCTTGAATTCTCCGAAGTCGCATTTTTCCGCCAAGATGTGTAGAGCCGTCATGAACTGGTCAATGGACTCGCCCGGCATCTGGTGCCGCTTGTGAAAGCAAGTGCTCTGGTACACAACGTTGGTCTCCCTGTTGAAGTACTCGTCGAACTTCTTTTGTACCTGCTCAAACTTCTTCAAATCTTCTGCAGAGAGATTGAAGGTAACGAAGATGTCCCTTGCTTGCTGTCCCATGGTGTACAGCAGAGTGTGCACTTGCGCCTTCTCCGAGCACTAATTCAGGCTTGACGCATACCGATAGTCGTCGAAGTGTTGTATCCATGCCGGCCACTCCAAGGTAGTGTCAAAGTCCAGCGGTGGTGGTTTCTGAAGGCCCAGTGGAGGTGGCGGGAGTGCAGTGGCCATTGCTGCCTCTGTTTGTGCCAATGTCTCGGCGGCTATTTTTTCCGATGGCGTTAAAGGTGGGCGGACCACATAACTTCTGACACCATGTTGTAGCGGTGACCACCGCTATCAGTCAGTGATCGCTGAAAGAAAGGAGGCGATGCTAGTCCAGGCGATAGGCAAGCAAGAAAAACCCCACCGTTTATTTCGCAGCGGTTTAAGTAGCAACTGTGACGTCTGTACCACGTGTTTCTATACATGGACCAGGCACGGTGAATCGGCGCGTCATGTAGGAGCGCGTTTTCAGCACACGAGAAACACGTTCCGGCACAATATGTTGAAGAGTTGCAGATGTTTATATAGGCAGTTGTTTGCACTTGCGCAACGATGCCAACTGGAACGTGTGTATTATCTGCACCAGATTCAGATATGAAGCGCTGATGCTCGCGAATGTGCTTGCCCTGAACACTGCTACATGAATCAACTTCAGCGCATGGCAACCAACCACATCTGACGCTAACCCGACGTGACGGCTGTATAGTACATATGCTGTGTTCATAAACTTCGGTAGGCAACACTGAAACCACCATTAACGTTTCACGAAGATTAGCGTCTATTTGAAAAGTAGTTCCGAGACCTGCCGTGTAGCTCTGTATTTAAAAAAAAAACTGGCGTATAGCTCGTAGTAAAATGCTTCGTTGGCACCCAGAATGCTTGGGTTCGATTCCAGCTGGGACTCATCGGGTCGACGCTACCCACGTTGGGTATTTTTTAACACTCGTGCGTTTAAACTGCCCATGTGTGTTCGCGTCATTCCAGAGCCGATTCCAAGTGTCAATAACCTGTGGCACATAACCGCCCGTGGGTATGTGCCACTGTTTGCGGGAACTGTTTGACGACGTTCATTTTTCGTTCATCACATTTACATTACAATTACCTGGCGTAACATATCTTATACTTCACTTGGCAAGATTGTCTGTTTGATTTAGTTAACATTGTGTCTAACGAAGAAAACGTGCCGTTAATTGAAGTCTTCATTCATAGCGAGAGTGTCGTTCTGGCAGACTTGAAGCCTTAAGATGCTGTGAGTTGTAATATTGGTCAGCTGTCAACTAATACTATCACGTGCTACGTGACGCCAAACAGGCAAGAATAGGGCTCCACAGTTGCCGCCATAGCAACGGGTGGCTCTGACAGACAATCCTACGTTCATTTCACATATATATTGTCACGGGTTATAAATTGCAGGGGGTTTATTTAAAAATACGGACAGTGGAACTCGTAGAGACGCTCTCAGAGAAATCCGCTAATATTGTCGTCTACTTCACTCGCCTGCGCCTCGCCTCTGGAGCAAATCCGCTTTCTTCGTTGTCGTCGCTACCTCGCCGCCAAATGCAGCTATGCACACGGCGTTATCCTCCCCCCAGTGTGAGCGTCGTCCCGATGCTCAACAGGTAGAGAGGCGGCCAGCGAGTGTTTACATCCCTGAGAGTGGTAAAGTTTCATGCGGACCACGTACACTGTCTCAGGCAGATGCTGGCGACGTTTCGAACAGGAGGAGGCGTCGGGCACGACTTCGTACGTCACGTCGCTAAGACGGCGCAAAACCTTGTAGGGTCCGAAGTATCGGCTAAGGAGTTTCCCTGAGAGGCCTCGTCGTCGTCCAGGAAACCAAACCCAGACTTCATCTCCTGGTTGATAAATGACCAATCGATGGTGAAGGTTTTACCGTTGGGCGTCAAGTTGCTGCTTGTTTATTATTTTGGCTCTGGCAAGCTGCCTTGTTTTCTCGGCGCGCTCAGTGAAGTCTGCGGCATCTGTCTCTGAATTATTGCAACTGTAAGGCAGCATGGCGTCCAGTATTGTAGAAACTTTTCTGCCACGAATTAGTGCAAACAGCGTCAATTTTGTTGTTTCCTGGCACGGCGTATTATACGCAAATTTGATGTACGACAGCATTCGTTCCCAATTCTTGTGTTCCACGTCGACGTACATACAAAGCATGTCAGCGATTGTCTAGGTATGTCGTTCTGTAAGCCCATTCGTTTGTGGGTGGTAAGCAGTCGTCTTCCTATGCGCTGTGCCACTGAGCGTGAGCACAGTGCACAAAAGTGCGGCTGTAAACGCAGTACTTTTTTCTGTTATGACGACTGCTGGAGCACCATGTCTCAGGACAATGTTCTCAATGAAGAACTTGGCCGCTTCAGCTGCAGTGCCACTCGCGATTGCCTTGGTCTCCGCGTATCGGGTGAGCTAGTCCATCACCACTATAAGCCATTTGTTGCCACTGTCCGATGTTGGGAATGGGCAGAGCAGATCCATTTCGATTTGAGAAAACGGAGTTTCTGGCACGGGCACAGGATGTAATATCCCAGCGGGTTTGCAGGTGGTACCTTGCGAGGCTGACAGTCAATGCATGTTCGGACGTAATGTTTCACCTCTGCTGCGGTTCTTGGCCAGTAATATTTTTCTTTGATGCGTGTCAGCGTTCTTGTGAAATTGAGGTGGCCCGCAGTGGCTTTGTCATGGCAGGCTTGTAAAATTTCGCTGCGGAGAGCTTCAGGGACTACCAGTAGATAGCTTCTATCTGTTGATGAAAAATTTTTTCTGTACAGAATTCCGTCCCGTAAACAGCATGACGATAAGTTCTTCGAAAACACTCCTGGTGCAATGGCGGCTCGTCCGTTCAAGGATTCTATAGGCGAATAGAGCTCCCGATCGTGTTGTTGTTGCCGAGAAATTATAGTTGCATCAACAACTCCTAAAAAACCTGTGAATTCATCATTCTCTATAGCCGGTATTTCGATCGGTGACCTTCACGAACCATCGGCGTCTAAGTGTTGCCTTCCGAAATTGAAAACTACGGCCATGTCGTACTCTTGGAGCCGTAAGCTCCATCGTGCTAAACGTCCAGATGTGTCGTTCATGTTGGTCAACCAACAAAGAGAGTGATGGTCGCTTACGATTTGGAAAGCATGGCCATATAAGTACAGGCGGAACTTCGCAGCTGCCCGTATAACAGCCAGATACTCCTTCTCCGTTGTTGAGTAGTTGGACTCGGCGAGTGTCAACGTTCTGCTAGCGTAGGCAACCACTCTCTCCACAACATCTTGGCCTTGGACAAGAACAGCACCTAGGCGCACATTGCGGTTGATGGATGGCTGTTGGTGCATTCTCGTCAAAGTGAGTGAGGACAGGTGGCCTCACTCACTTTGTAGCCTTTGTAGACGCTGTCGCAGCTCGTTAAACGAAGCGTCTTGCTCTTCACCCCATACAAACGCAACGTCTTTCCTTGTGAGGCGGGTGAGTGGAGAGGCGATGTGTGCAAAGCTTGCTATAAATCGCCTGTAGTAGGTGCTGCGACCCAGAAAACGCCTGACCGCTTTGTTATCAACAGGCCTTGCGAACTTTGCGACGGCTGCAGTTTTATCTGGGTCAGGCTGCTCACCTTCGCGACTGACCACGTGTCCCAGGAACTGGGGTTATTCGAAGCCGAAGCGGCATTTTTCCGGTTTGAGTGTGAGTCCAGCGGACCGTATGGCTTGAAGGACTGGCAGTAGCCGCTTTAGTCGCTCTTTAAACGTGGCAGAAAAAACGATCACGTCGCCGAGGTACAGAAGGCATGTTTTCCATTTCAGGCCGGACAGAATAGTATCCATTAGTCTCTGAAACGTGGCTGGGGCTGAGCATAAACAGAAAGGGTGGACTTTGATTTCATAAAGCCCATCTGGCGTCCCGAAAGTGGTCTTTTCTTGGTCACGCTCATCTACTTCTATCTCCCAGTATCCACTTTTAAAGTACATTGACGAGAAGTAGCGCGCATGCCGTAGCCTGTTGCGTAGCCGTAGAATGCCGATGACTCTACGGCATGCGCGCAGCCGCGCATGCCGCAGAGTCATCGCTGGATTACCTCACAGTACAGTCATTGCTGGTGGATTACCTCACAATCTTTCTGAGTGACGCGATATGGGTTCTGTCGGATCGCGCTTGCTGCGTCTTTCGCAATGATTCGATGCTTAGTCAGAGGCGTTCGACCTTCTTGTGATGTTGATGAGAAGCAGTCCTTGAACTGGTCGAGCAGCTCCATAAGACGGCATCTTTCAGTCGGTCTTAGACTCGGACCGATATCGACTGATGGTGTATGTGAAGGTGATTGAGCTGTGGCTTCCCCTTGCATTAGAAGACAGTCGTAAGAGTAGTCGAGCTTTTCTAGGTACACCACAGCCGTGCCTTTACCGATGTGCCGGCGCACATTCGTGAAGTTGGTCAGAAGCACCTCTGCGCACCCATCCACTAAGCTGACGATGCCGTGAGCGATGGCTATGCCTTGGCAAAAAAGAAGGGTAGTGATGCGTTCGGCTATAGCGTCTTCATTACAGCGCACGCCGCAACACACGGAAACAAGACTACATGACAGTGGTGGCACGCAAACGTCGTCGTCGGCCACACGTAAAATCCCGGGTTCTTGGTCTGGATCATAAATCACAGGCTTGTCAGCGGTGAATGTGATCACACCATTGCGTATGTTGACCACTGCACCGTACTCTCTTAAGAAGTCCATTCCCAGTATCACAGGTTTGCAGCCCTCCGGTAGGATCAGAAATGTGGCTACAAAAGCCACATTCTCAATCGTGATTCTTGCTGTACATTTTCCGTGGGTGCCGTTATCTGGCCTCCAGCATTTTGGATATAAGAAACCGTCCATTCTATCCTGACTTTCTTGAGTTCGTCTGCCAATCGTTCACTAATTATGGAAAAGTCTGCACCCGTATGGACTAAGGCCGTCACTTCAACGCCATCAACCGTCACAGCGAGGTCGGCAGTCACAGTTTTCTCGGCGGGAGTCTTCATCGCCGTCTTTCACGGGTTTCGGCCGCAGTGGGGGATTTTCGGCAATTTGACGGCTTGCAACCTTCCGCCCAGAGGTCGCTGCTTTCAGTTCTCCGTCGTGGGCTGGGAGACTGACCTCTGACGGCGTCAGCAAAACTACGGCAGCTTGGTGAACCAAAGCGAGCCGGGGATGGTAAGTGCGTCCGGAAGGTAGCATAGCCTTCCCGCCTGCCAGCCTGGTCGTCGTCAATGGGGGCACGGCTTTCGTCGAACAGTCAATGCGCAGCTGTAGGTGCACTACCGCGGTATTCAGCCCGGCGATGTGGGCAAAAACGGTAAATGTGCCCTGGCTCTCGACAGTTGTAGCAGAGTGGTCGGCGATCCGCAGTGCGCCATATGTCGGTCTTCCGCATATGAGGTCACCTGACAGAATCCTGCTGAGGCCAGGCTGCCACAGGATATGGTTCTAGGTATTGCGGCGCTGGCATAGGCGTGGGTCGACGAACAGCGTTTGAAAAGCTGTATCCGTTCAGCTGGTAGGATACTTCTGAAACGAGCCAATAGACGACGCACAGCGTCTGCGCAGGTACACGGGTTTGGATGGTGCGGGGGAGCAGAATATTGCTGAGAAACGAGCCAATAGACGACGCACAGCGTCTGCGTAGTTACACGGGTTTGGATGGTGCGGAGGAGCAGAATATTGCTGAGGAGAGGCAAACGCTTGTCGAAGTTCATGGCGAACGACTTCAGTGACAGAGGCTAGCATGAGTGACTGCAATGAGTACTTTGCGTTCTCCTTCGCGATCACCTCACGCACGATCTGTCAAATCAGGTGGCATAGAGAAAACTCGTCGTTTGCGGTAAGTGCGGCGGCGCCTGCAGCTGCGCCGGTGGCCGGGCGATCAGACAGTCAGTACCGTTGCTGCAGCGCACGCTCTATTGCGGTGGCCTCCCTGGTGAACTCGTCCACTGTTGTTGGCGGATTGCGCACAAGACCAATAAATAGCTGCTCTTTGAGGCCCCTCATGAGATGGCTTAGCTTTTAAGCCTCGGGCATGTTGGGGTGCGCGCGGTGGCACAGACGCACCATATCCTCAGCAAACATGGCGACGATTTCATGCAGCTGTTGGGTGCGTCCCTCAACAAGGCAATGTGCGTTTTCGCGTCGGTCCGCGTTACCGGAGGTGTCAACAAATCGACGACAAAACTCCTCCCATGTCGTCAATGTCGCCACGTCTTCACGCCGTCTTGAAGGGCGAAGTATACGCGGAAGAGCTATCCATCGAGACTCAAGCTGTTCGATTTAGCTACCCGTTCAAACTGCTCACGCTAGTTTTGCGCATCTTTCTTCGGCCGGCCAAGATATGGTTCAGGAATGCGCATATTCTGGACCGTCCCCTGTGCAGGACTCCTTGCCATTTCTTGAGTAGGGGTGCCTGTCGGAAGTGTTACTCCCTCTAAAAGGCCAAATTCTGGTTCAAGACCTTGAAGGCGATGGCGTGAGCGGTGCACAGGCGTCTCCACGCGTGGCTGTCTTGTAGGGCTGGACTCAGGGCTTCTCACAGGGGTGCTGATAATGAGATGGGAGTACCCAGCACCTCCACCAGTGTCGCGGGATATAAATCACAGGGGGTTTATTTAAAACACCGACAGTGGAACTCGTAGAGACTCTCAGAAAAGGCCGCTAAGATTGTATTCTTCTTCACTCGCCTGCGCTGCGCCTCTCGAGCAAATCTGCGTTTTTCGTAGTCGTCGCTACCTCGCCGCTAAATGCAGCTATGCACGCGGCAATATCGACCCAATAAAGTGGATAGGGAGATAGCCGTCGTGGTAGCTATGTTGGAGAGCATATGACGCTTTATTCGAAGGTGGAAGGTTCGGTTCTTGCCCAGGGCAAGTTATTTTTCCGGCCACTTTTCTTTCTTCACATTTACAGTACGATTGCTTCTATTACCATCCTCTACACTTTCTTTGACATAATTGTCAGTTATATCTCATTAATATTGTGTCTAACAAAGAAAACGAGCCATTAATGGTACGCTTTTTTTCCTAGCGAGAAAATGTATTGCAGTCATATTTTCCAAGTCTGTTCTAGTGTTTTACCTGTTTTTAATGAATAGTAAGTATTTATAGCCTTCATCCTCCCCTGAAATATGTTAAATGGGTTTTCGACCGACATTAGGGTCCTTGGAATATAATAGGCATAGCCTTGATAGTCCTTGAAAAATCGAAATTTTTGTCACGTAAACGAGCATGAACCCTGTTAAGTCTGATGCTGAGAAATGACTGTATACAGCAGTGTAAAGCTATGACTGCAGCTTTTTACGTGACAAGCCACCTGATCTACACGGTGATGGCGCTATGGAGTCTCGGTGAGATCCTTTATTTACAACGAAAGCACAAAAGGGCATTGCTGTCTTGTAAAAAGAAAGTGAGTATAAGTTTCGCTTCATTAGATTCCCAATAGGGGGGCAGAAAGAAAAAAAGTTCTTTGGGAAGAAAAAAAATCCGCCTTGTTTTGCTGAGAAATCGAAAATCGTTATCGTGGTGCAGTGGCTGCTATGTGTTGGACTGCCGACTTGTTGGTTTGAAACTGGTTGAAGGTTCGACTCCCAACTATCGTAAAGGCTTCTCGATAAAGTTTTAAATGCACAAGCTAATAGAGGTATCATTTAGGTATTGTGCAGTGTGATTTCACTCTGATCAATATTATGGTCTGCCTAAGCAGATGGAGCCGCTGTAGCAGTGTTTGTACTACATTCAATGACCCCCTATTGCTGCAGGCGTACTTCTTCCATGCCAGGAACTTCAAAGAAGGGTCACCGCCACAACGTCACCACCGCTTCGGATCATGTCACATGTGTGGAATGATGGGGCATTACATCAGGAATTGCCCGCACCAGGACAACATCTTCGTTGGCAAGAAGAAAAGTTCGGCAGACCCCAGGAACAGTGCAAATCCATGTTATGCGAAAAATATGGAAGGTTGGTGATGAATGTGCCCTATTTCAAACGCGAATGCATTGCTCAGGCGGGCTATGTCGGGCGTCGGTCGAAATCTGTCTACCACCCTCACCCCTAGCAACAGCTGTGGGCGCACGCGCTTATCCTCGCCCCTAAGAACGGAAGAGCCTACCACGTTGACTTGAACGTGACATGGCCCCGCCTCAATGCAAAGCGTTGGAAACGCATTTGTTGCGTTTGTGCTGCTAGCGTTTAGGTAGCATATGTGTTCAACCATGCACGCTATAGCTACTAGAGCTGTAAACGCATACTACGTTTCTCACGACAGAAAAACGTCACGTGCGGTGAACGGCACTTTTGGCTTCAAGGTGCGATAAAAACATTATTCTTTTAGCGCTGCGTTCTCACGTTCGAAACGCCATAACGCTACGCATTGCATTAGGAATTTTTCCCAATCGCCTTCGGGGAGCTAGGAGAATTTTAGGGTTGAAGCTCCTAGTAGCGGCACTCGTTCGTCCCTCGTAGTGGTAGTAGTAGTCGTTATGTGTAATGGTCTTGCTGCTCTTGTGGTAGTTTCGTTCACATGACATCTTGCAAAACTGGTGTGGTATGACGAGATTGCATGGCGAGCACAAGCGAGAGACCCTAACATGAAAGTAATGACATGCGTGTCATGTAATAAAAATACATGCCACACTCATGATGCGCTCGTGGCCCTTTCGCAAGCACCACATATACCAAATTTAGTATTACAGTACGTGAATGGATGACGAAGATATGATACTGGTGCAAACTTGATAAACATGACATGCGTGTCATGTAACGATGTGACTACATGCTACGTTCATGATGCTCTCCTGGCCGTATCGCTAGCCTCACATGTGCCAAACTCGGTATTACGCGACATTGACGGACGACATTAGCAAATCACACATTTGAACATAATAATCTTGACATGCGTGTCATGTAACAACATGACTACATGCCACAGTGATGATGCGCTCACGGCAGTTTCGCTAGCTTCACGTTTGCCAAATTTGGTATTACGGGACGCCAATGAAAGGCGAAGTTATTGGACTGGTGCAAACATGATAATCATGAGATGCGTGTCATGTGGGAACATGACTACATGCCACAGTCAAGGCGCCAATACATTTTGACGTGACGCGGTGCGCGTGCTGGCTGGCGTTCATTTCGTCGCGTGACGCTGGCGCTGCCACGCCAGGCACCAGTCCTGCCATATACTCGCACGCGCGTGCCGCGCTGCGTTGCTTTGACGCATTCGTGTTCCAGCGCATCCGGCGTCCCTCCATCACGAAAAGAGGGAGACGCAGTGTTGTCTGGGTAGCTTATCGGCGCAAAATCTAGCATGTCGCATGTTGCACTGGTTGCCGTCGGGTCACGCACATGAACGCTTGTCGCGCCTTGCGTCAGAATATATAATGCTCGCGTTTTGCTAATGTAGCGTCGTTGTTCACAGCTTGCGCGCGTGTGAAAGCTACATTGGAGTATGTTAGGTTTTTCATAATGCGCTCGCACTCATTTTAAAAACTTCACATAAACCAAACTTGGTGTTACGTGACGTCGATGGATGACGAAACATATGACTGGTGCAAACGTGATAATCATAACACACGTGGCATGTAAGAACATGGCAACATACCACGCTAATAGCGTGCTCGCGGCCGTTTCGTTTGTTCGCCATTTACAATATTTGGTATCACATGACGTGAATAGATAAGGGAGGTAAACGACACATCCAAACATAATAAGGATGACACGGAAGTCATGTACTGCATCATTTACCTCCACCTCGTAACGTCGTGCTGATTTTAAAGTGTCATATCAACATTTCTCATCCGTGCTTCACATATCTTGGGTAACAACGGTACGTCGGATCTGCCGAATTTTCTTGAGCGTGACGTTACAAAATGACTCTGCTGATATGAACAAATGTTGCACGTATAATATAAATACAAGGTCAGACGGTGGGGGTGTAAAGACAGCGTCGTGAGGCATGACGGACGGCAGCTTTCGGCCACGCAGTTCCAGGACTGGGTAAGACCGCAGCACTCTCCACCAAAATATAATGCAAATGCAAGGTCAAAAGCGGTATCAGCATCGGTACAGAAGCAGCAAGAGCTGGCTGGGTATACGGGCAGCGTTGCAGCAGTAACCAGGCAGTCTTAGGTCGTGCCTCGCGCCAACGTGTCGATGTCGCTGCAGTAGTGGGCATTACTCTTCACTACACACGCAATGAGATATGCAGAACAGCCTATTATGTATTATACCACCAGTTGTTTACAGTTCTGTAACAATGCAACAAAGACACGCCTGTTACCAACACCCAAAGCGGTAAGCATCATGTAGTGCGTATGTTTGCGATGCTTGTAGTTTTTCAAACAACCAACTTCAGTGGATGGCGCTCAAGTCTACAATTGGCGCAACCGGAAGTGATGCCTGACTCAAAGAGGTGCATATGTAACGTTTGTGAAATAAATAGCCAGAACTGCCGCCACAATTGACCTTTCACTGACATTACGATGGCAACTTCCAGTAAAACCTAGGAAGCAATCACTTTATCCTCTCAGTCACGCTGGCAATCCGGACCGCTCCACTTAAAGAATACAGGTTATCTGATTTGGTCGAGTTTAGAAAGCGCCGCAAGGCTTATCGGGCAGAATATGACACCTTCTGGGAACTCTTCTCGATATCAGTGGAAGATGCGATTCTCTCAATCAAGACAGTCCTTTCTGATATATTTGTGGATGCAATAGATTCACGTCTTGCACGCATTGGAGGCTGAAAAATTGCTAGCTGAAGAACGATCCACACAGCTCAACAGCCGATTGCGTAAGCGCAAAACACTCCTTAATAAAGAAGATGAGGACTATAAACAGGAGCTGTCTACGCAGCAGTGGAATAAGGTTTGCTCAAAAGTAGATGGACAGATGCGCACCAGAGGCAAATGGAAACTCGGCAAGACGATACTAACTAGAAAATTTACCAGATGAGTGCACTAGACTGATTGGGGAAGACTATAAAACTTCACCCAAAGAATCTGAACAGCAATATCTTCTACATGGCCCCTCCGGGGACTGGGATTACCCAGACTTCCGGGGAGGGCAGCTGGAGGAAATGGACTTGCCCTTCACGAACCTTAATATAGAACAGGTGCTTCATACGTTATATACGCTTATACGCTCCTACCATTCATATACTCTGGGCAGGATGCCCCGTGCCGCTGGCCTGGAGGACGACGGCCTCGGTGACTCATCCAAAGGCCGGGCAAGCCGCTCACCAAAGAGGACCTCCGTCCCATCTCACTCGCTTATTGCGTGGAGAAGGTGATGGAGCGTGGAATACACAACTGGACTTCTTGGTATATCGAGGATAAAGAGCCTTTTCCACACAGCATGCTAGGCTTCCAGCTGGGCCTCTCTACCCAGGATGTCACGCCCATGATTAAGAAGCAAATCTTTGGCCAAGGAATCTGAAACGTTCGAGGACTATTGGCCCTGTATCTCACCAAAGCCTTTAATACAATTTCGATAAGTTCGTAACCTGGAGGAGGTCTAGAGCATGAAGATGGGACCGAAGTTCTACATCTATGTTCGGGCCCTCCTCTGGGACTTTAAAGCTACCTATAAGGTTGGGAAATGGACATCGCGAGCCTTCACCCTGGGTTTGAGGGGTGCGCCTTAGTAAATGGTCATTTCATTTCTATTCTTCAACATAGCCATGAAAGGGTTCATGGAGCGTCTTTCCTCTGCAGCCAATACTAACTACGCCCTATATACCGAAGACATTGCTCTCTGGTGCATGGGATGCACGGGTGCTATGTGCAGGAAGTGCTGCATTTGGCATTGGCTATCACAGAAAGTTCTTTGTAGAGTTCAGCTTTCCCCCTCTAAATAGGAGTTGCTTCTCCACAGACCGGTTCAACTCGGGCGGAGATGTCACTCACCGCTTGATCAGGAACAGATATGCTAACCACAGTAGATGGGCATTCATTACCCAGTCAATTGCATTAGGCTGCCAGGCTTCCTTTTTGAATTCAATGGCACAAACTCGCAGCCATTGCCCCAAACCAACTCTAAAACTTAGAGAATATTTAAGATATCAAGGGTGTCTAAACGCAGAAAAGCGCTGAGGTAAAGCAAGATCCTTTGACGTTTCTCAGGAGCCGCTATAGTTAAGTAACGTCATCAATAAGTTTGTTTACATGCAAGTGAGAAAAAATCGACATTTTAAAGCGGAATATTATAAAAGCGTTACCTTTTTTCAATGAGTAGTGGCACGCACATACTTATAAGCCTAGCATGCACAACCTCTCGCAAGTGTGTGAGGCTCAGACCCTAGCTCAGCACGCGCGGCTCTTTTCCACGAAAGCTGGTCAGCGTCTTCTACAGTCACCAGGGTGCCATCATGGGGTCAATTGGAAACAGAATATCTTGTCACAAACACTGACAGGTACGTACGAGGTGGCACAATTCCATCATAATGTTTATGCGCAGGGAAATGTTGGTAGGTAAATGGTACGGGTGAAGTTTCTGTTTGATTTCGTAGCTAAATTGATAGTTCCCTCGTATGGACGCCGCCCACACAGATCCTCCGCTTGCGGGCAACGCGACTGCCCACGCCGCGGCTCGAAGCCTTGCACGCCAAGCTGTGGCATCTGCCGGCCGCCCAGATGTCTCGCAGACATTGAGAACAGTGCAGGAGTGGAAGTGAGGGAATCGCAAGAACATTCAGAGACATTACCCAACACTACAGACTCAACAGGTGCAAATTTCCACACACACAGACACACACACACACACACACTCACACACACACACACACGCACACACACACACACACACACACACACACACACACATACACACACACACACACACATCACCTCAATGACGCAGTATTCAATGCGATAGCCTGGCGTTTGCGTGCAGGCGCGCTCAGCGGTGATGCTCTTTATGGCAGCGCCACTGCTGTGCCACTAAACTCTGCGGTGTTAAGAATGTGCAGCGTGATGCACTAGGTTTTTTGAACGTATCTCAGACGCCATAATGTTTCTCCACTTTCACGAGCGCGCGCTCCACGAAACACCACCGGCGTTCCCTTTCACCGTAGCCAAGGCACGACCCCTCAATGAACACACGGTGTAGCGGTGCCCGAGCTGCCACACATGCTGCTCAAGCGTCTGGCACATTCAGTGCGCCCGCGTGCTTTCGCATTCGTAGTTTCCTAGCGGGCGCTCTAGAGGCGCTGCTGTGGTCGCCGGGAGAAGAGGTAGAGGCGGTGAGGTGCGGTTGGTGCTACTTTAGTTTTAAATGCAAAGCATTCTTTAGCGAACTTCGGCGACTTTAGCGTATCTATCTATCTATCTATCTATCTATCTATCTATCTATCTATCTATCTATCTATCTATCTATCTATCTATCTATCTATCTATCTATCTATCTATCTATCTATCTATCTATCTATCTATCTATCTATCTATCTATCTATCTAGCTGCCTTCGGCTTTAAGCTCTCCTGGCCATTTCGATTATTGTATCAAATACGAAACATGGTATGGCATATTATGACTGTATGAAGAACACATTTGACTATTGATAAATGAAAATCATAACATGCATGTCATGAATGTCATGATTTACATTCTATGGTCCTCCAGCTCTTGTGGTGGCTTCGTTCCCATGGCATGTTTCAAAACTGGTATGGTATGGCATGACTGCACGGCGAACACACACGACAGACCCTAACATGAAAATCATGACATACGTGTCATGTAACAATATGACTACATTCCTCGTCCTGATCCGCTCGCGACCGTTTTGCTGGCGTCAGATATACCAAATGTTGTATAACAGTAGGTGAATTGACGACGAAGGTATCTGACTGGTGCAAACAAGATAATCAGAAGATGCGTGTCATGAATCAACATGACTACTTGCCACACTCATGACGCGCTGGCGGCCTTTTCGCTAGCTTCACTTATACCAAATTGGGTATTACGAGACATGAACGAATGAGGAAAACGTGATAGTGGTGCAAACATGATAATCATGACATGCGCGTCATGTAACAACATGAATACATGGCACACAGATGATGCACTCGCGGCTGTTTCGTTAGATTCACATATGTCAAATTCGGCATTACGTTATGCCAATGGATGACGAACGTATGCGACCGGTGCAAACATTATAATCATGAGATGCGTGTCATGTGTGGACATGACTGCGAGGACTGTCATGTGTGAACATGACTGCGAGGAGGGGATTCCGGGTTTTCGGTCCTCTTCTGTGTGCTAGTGCCATGTTGAGCTGGCCAGGAAGGTTCTTTGTGAGTCTTTAGAGTCGTGCTTTAAGGCTGTTCCTATTACAAGCATTGCTGTCTCGTGTTCTGAGAATTTCGGCTCCCCCAACTGTCTTAGTGGAGGCGGGGCCTTCAGAGTTCATAATTTAAAGCCAGTCACTCACTTGAAGTTGTAAAACGTTGTGGGCTTAGGACAGGTATTAACCGCGCAGCCGAATCACAAGATGGAAGTAACTAGAAGAATAAGAATGGAGTGGAGCCCATTTGGCAATCACTCTCAAATCATGACAGGTAGATTGCCGCTATTCCTCTCGAGGTAGGTTTATAACAGCTGCATCTTGCCGGTACTTAGCTACGGAGCAGAAACCTGGAGACTTACAAAGAGCGTTCAGCGTAAATTGAGGACGACGCAGCGAGCAATGGAAAGAAAAGGGGTAGGTGTAACCTCAAGAGACAAGGGAGCAGAGTGGATTAGGAAACAAACCAGAGTTAAGGATATCATAGTTGAAATCAAGATGTAATGGACATGGGCCACGCATGTAGCGCATGGAGAGGATAACTGCTGGTCATAAAGGGTAACTGGATTCCTATAGAAGGCAAGAAGGTTAGGAGGAGACAGGTTAGTTGGGCAGATGAGGTTAAGAAGTTAGTGGGTATAAATTTGCAGCAGCAATCACAGGGCCGAGTTGACTGGAGCCGAGTTGACTGGAGGGCCGAGTTGACTGGAGGGCCGAGTTGACTGGAGTGAAATGGGAGAAGCCTTCGTCCCGCAGTGTATGCAGTCCGGCAGATGATCATGATCCTCTACAAAGTACACACACGCCACTGCACCCTTAAGGCTACGTAGTGGACGCACAGAAAGTTTGAAAAGATTTCATACACTAAGTGCCTGTATTACGCACTAGGTACAAAATATTGCTGTTGCGTTCAGCTCTTAACGGCGAAGCCTAAGGGTTCCCCAATTTTTCGCGACTGTAGTCGGCTTCATTTCTAAGGCAAAAGCCCTAAATGCCTCATCAAACAGGATCAGTGGTTGTAGGTGTCAAAGCGTGTGTTCCAAAAATTGAAATATCGATATTGCCTCATGACGTTAGATTGGCATCACGTATCACTAAAATTATTGATATCATCATGAAGTCACTATGACGTCCGAATGGGGCGACAAATGATCAATTGTCGCATGTTCTTAGGTGGGCGTATCTCGGACGCGCGGGTCGTGCTTAAAAGCGGGACGTGCTTATAGGTTTGCGTCGCCTGCGATTGCGCAGGCAAACCTTGATAGGTGCAGAAATATTTCGAGTCTTCACTGAAGTCGACTCGGAAGAAACAGAAAACAAAAAGTGGCTTTCGCATTCTAGCCATGTGAGGTGAATGCATGCACGCTATGCGATGTTTTTCGACGACAGACGATGGGTTGATGGAATAGCGTCCCTTTGTCTAAGGTTTAGGGCCTATATTCTGCCAAGCTTAATGTGTTGTTTGGTTCATATTATTGTTCTGATGATCACAATGATGAGTGATTGGTATGTCTCACACCCAATCTGTGGGATTGACCTTCTTTTTGTCTTAATATTAATAGTAATATTAATGTTATGATTTCTGTGACATGGAATGGCTAAATCTGGCAGTGAGGCTACTGAGCGAGTCCGGGAAAAAATTCACAAGTATTCACAACCATCATTTGGCTAGAAATAGCTCTCGATCTTGTTTTAACACTGCCAGATTATTATCGTTGGCGTCACTTCATTAGTGGCAAAATCGCGCTGACCTTTCATTTCTTAGAAAAACTAGTTCACGGTATGATATTTTGCACTTTGCTTCGGAGATGTGTAAATTTTTGTATACCGCGTAACTTAACCAGAGAGACTTGACCATGTAATGCACCTGCCAACTTATTTCAGCACTCCGCTGTTCACACAACACAAAGTCTATAAAATGTTGACTTTCGTGATCTTGATTTCTTTCACAGTCCACTGCCATTGTTTTATGTCAGCTTTGCGCTGTCTTATTGTAGTTTTCACTATCTAGAGATTCCCGTTTTTTAAGAAATCTTCCACTTGTATATTTCCCTTCATTATTCACTGTCATTACATGACTCTCTCATGTCTTTTATTTTTCCCACTTTGAGCTGATTTTGAGCTGTGCGTGTTCTCGCACTTTCTCTTTGATTTTGTACAATCATATATTTTCTCTAGATCGTATTGTGTTGCGTATTTTTATTGCTCTATTTTTTCGTGCGCCTGCATTAACACCTCATGGTTGTTTTAGGGCACGTAGAAATGAATGATTGAATGATTAAGTCACTGAAGAATATTGCTAATGATAATAATATTAATATTGCAATACACTACTGCGTGATCTTTCCCAACTGAATTTCTGTGCTCTTCTTTCCCAAACGAAAAAAAAATTCAATTTATGTGCCATTGTTTGCGTTTAGTCTTTGATTATCCTCAAGTTTTCCGCTTCTTTTTTTTTCTTTTAACACGAAAGCATTCTATGTGGAGGTCCATCACAGCTCCGCTGACTTACTTCTGCCACGGAAGTTACAGTGAAAATATATACAAAAAAACTACAAAAAAAACTATGGACAATCTCCCCGTAGTGAACCCTGATGGGATGCGAACACGGTGTAAGATACGTATGGATGCAAAGCAGCAGTGCCGCGCACGGTGTTGAAACGGGCTTCGACACCGGTGCTGGTGCTGCAAGAACGTTTTGAAATGAAACTCATGGTAGCGTTTATTCGAGTAAACGTTTGTTTGAAATGCAGACACAGGAGGCGGGACGCGTGGAAGACGCTTGCGCTTGACTTAGTTGGCCCGTGCCTAGTCGGTGTTAGCGTCGCCATTCGCGAACTCGATCGACTTCGCTAACTATCGAAACACCAGTGACCGCCGGGAAAGATACGCGCATACTAGTTGGAAGCTTCCCACGATGGCGTCCCGCCCGTCAGTGCGATCGCACGGCAGGAAGGGGCGCGCTGTACACATTCTAGACGCGCAGAGCGCGCACCCACCGGCTCGCGTGATCTCGCCGACAGATGAAAGAAGTGGCGCCGGCGAGATCATGCACACGTGAGGAGTGGGCTCGTGCGTTGGGAGCAGTGGAGAGGGTGAAGAAAGAAAGAGCAGACACGCGGCGAGCGCGCAGCAGGCGAGGTAGAGACGTCACCGCGCGCTGGTAGGAAAGCGTGGCTATTTGGCACCCCTCCAATATTTGCAGCGAGTGGAGCAGTGCGTACGCAGGCACAGCGCTACACACGGTGGTCATAGAGCTGCTTCGCATGTAAAAAAAAAAGCTATAAGGCTAGCATTTGTCACGCAGAAACGAAACAGAAACCTCTTCATGCTGCGCGCGCGGCGATAACCACTACGCCACGAAACGTATGTCTCGAGTGTTTACGGTAAGCCATGCACCATACATCGTTTGGCAGTCCTCGAAGTTTCGGAATATTAGGGTGTTTTTGTTGTCAATGGTGAAATGGCGTGACGGACGCGCTGTACAGGTCATCGCCTCCACGAAGTGCGTCCTCCACTTAGCGTGGTCTCTCCGGCGCGCGCGCTTATCAGACTCGTAATTCGGGATAGGATGAAGGTCGCTTGATGATGATGATGATGAGTAGTTTTTAGTGGCGCAAGGGCCAATTGATGGCCAAAGAGCGCCATTTCAATTGACTACAGATATGAACAATGGTATGGAGCGTGGCTGTAAAGGGGCCTTAAAATTCCTCGCTTTAACGCGGGTTAAAACATGAAAATAATAAAATCATGACAGTGGCGTGACATATGTGTGGCGATAGCTGATGGCAAAATGTCATGATAATAAAACCATGATGAAGATGTAGTCACCGCAGCCACGACCACTCTATAGAGGTCGTGCTACGGATGACCTCGAAATATCGGGTGAAAGCTTTGCACATCTTTTAAAAACGTAAAAATTGTTTGCAGTTTAAAAAGCGGATCCCTACCGATGAGCATCCCAGGGTGTAGAGGGAGCTGCTGTCGGTTGGGCAGTAAAAAGTGCTTTTTTCTTAGAGCATCTAGCTCATTGCACTGGACGAGAATGTGGAGAACCATAAGGGGCTCTCCACATCTCTCACAATATGGTGGATCACCGGTAGACAGAAGAAATGAATGTGTGGAATGTGTGTGTCCTGTTCTAAGCCTTGTTAGTATTACTTCTGTGTGTCGTGACTTTGATAGTGGCGGCCAGTAACCTAGTTGCGGCTTAATAGCATGGAGTTTATTATCTGTGTGTTTATCCCACATGCTCTGCCAATACCCCCTGAGCTTTCGTTTTATAAAAGGTTTTAGGTCAAGTGCAGGGACTGATGTAGATGCATTGGCAGTAGTGAGATTGGCGCAAGCAGCCAGATTGTCGGCCAAAACGTTCCCTTGTATTTCACGGTGCCCTGGAACCCAGCAGACAACGACATGCTGTTTTGATGTGTAGAGTGTGCACAGAAGTGAGTAGAGTGACACCAGCACGGGGTTCTTGTGTTTTTTGGGAGTTTTCAGGGCTTTGACCACGCTTAGGGAGTCTGTGTATATTACGGCCTTTTGTAATTTTATCTGTTTAATGTGTTTTACGACCGCCAGTATTGCGTAAGCTTCTCCTGTGAAGATGCTTGCATTAGGGTGAAGAACGCCGTACTCGGTAAAGGATTGGCCTACCACTGCATATGACACAGAAGTGTTTGACTTTGACGCATCAGTAAAGAACTCAGGGCATGTGTATTTATGTTGTAGTTCTAAAAAGTATGTATGTATGTGTGCAAGTGGTGCGTGCTTTGTGACATCAACAAAAGAAACATCACAGTCTATAAGCTGCCACTGCCATGGTGGCAGATATGTTGCAGGAGCCATCAAACTGGGTTCAAGAAGAGGCACACCTGTTTCTTCGGCCAGGCTCCTTACACGCAGCGCGTAGGGCTGCCTAAACGAAAGACGGTTCTCGAACAAGCCAGAACAAGACAAATCAATAATTGTGGAATGGGAAGGATGTTTCTTGTCTGCCTTCACCTTCAAAAAGTACAGAAAGGACAAGGAACATCTTTGTAGGTGGAGCGACCATTCATTCGAATGCACGTACAGGCTCTCCACAGGGCTGGTGTGGAAAGCACCCGTAGAGAGGCGAATGCCTAGATGGTGGACAGTGTCAAGAATTTTCAAGGCTGATGGTGTTGCCGACTGATAGATTATAGCACCGTAATCTAGGCGTGTGCGTACGAGGCTTATATATAAGGTAATTAAACATTTCCGGTCACTACCCCATGTAGTGTGTGACAACACTTTAAAAATGTTCATTGTTTTTAAGCACCTGTCCCTTAAATACTCGATGTGTGGGTTGAAGGTTAGCTTAGTGTCTAATATGAGACCAAGAAACTTGTGCTCGGTCTTCACTGACAGAGGTTGACCATGCAGGTCAATGTCGGGGTCAGGATGGAGGCCCCTCTTTCGGCTGAACAAGACACAAGTGCTCTTTTGCGCGTTGAGTATAAAACCATTCGCGTTTGCACATTGAGATACCTTGTTCAACCCCAGTTGAACTTGACGTTGGCACATTGAGATGTTGCACGATTTGTAACCAATCTGCACATCATCGACATATATGCAGTAAAAAATATTTCGTGGGAGAGACAGGTGCAAGGAATTCATTTTAACTATGAAAAGTGTGCAGCTCAATATACCTTTTTGTGGCACTCCTGTTTCTTGGACAAATACTCGAGATAAAACATTGCCAACTTGGACACGGAATGTACGGTTGGACAGGTAGCTTTCGATAACTGTCAGCATTCTACCCCGCACACCTAAATGTGAGAGGTCTCGCAATATGCCGAAGCACAATGCAGTGTCATAAGCCTTTTCCATATCGAGGAACACGGAAAGAAAAAATTGCTTATGAACAAAAGCGTCGCGAATTTGTGCTTCGATACGGACAAGGTGGTCAGTGGTGGACCGAGCCTCTCGAAACCCACACTGGTATGGGTCAAGTAGGCCACTAATTTCAAGAAAGTGCATCAGGCGCCTGTTAATCATTTTTTCAAAGACTTTGCAAATACAGCTGGTTAATGCTATTAGCCTGTAGCTGGAAACTGAGGCCGGGTCCTTGCCTTGTTTTAGGATTGGGATAATGATAGCTTCCTTCCAGGCTGAGGGTAGCTCACCAGAAGACCATATCGCAATTTACAGAAAGAGGAGAGCTTTCTGGGTTTCAGTGTACAGGTGTTTTAACATTTCATATGCCACACGGTTCGGGCCTTGGGCAGATTTATTACAGCCGGCAAGTGAGGCCTGCAGTTCAGCCAAACAGAAAGGTTCGTTGTATGCCTCATGTGTTCTGGGCTTGCGCTCTAATCTCTGTTTTTCTATTGCGGTTTTGTATCGTCGGAACACTTCACTATAGTGTGTTGAGCTGGAGACCTGTTCAAAGTGCGCTCCGAGAGTGTTTGCCTGGTCTTCCAATCTCTCCCCATGTGTGTTCACTAGAGGAAGCGAATGTGCTCCTCGTCCTGCCACCTTACAAACCATGCACCAGACTCTCGACTCATCTGTGTATGAGTTAATGCCCGATACAAATTTGTGCCAACTTTCTGTTCTCGCCTGTCGACGCGTCCTCCTTGCTTGCGACTTGACGTTCTTAAAGTTTGAAAGATTCTCGGCTGTGGGCGAGTCTCTAAGCAACCTCCATGCCTTATTTTGTTTTTTCCAGGCCTCATGGCACTCATTATTTTACCATGGTGCTTGTCGGTTGCTTGACGGTGCACATGTTTGGGGAATACATTTCGTTGCTGCATCAACCAGGAAAGCTGTAAAGTAGCATACAGCATCCTCCATGCTCAATGCCGCCATGTCAGTCCAAGATAATAAAGTCATTTTTCGAAACTTTTCCCAATCAGCTTTGTCGGTGAGTCATTTGAGAATTTGTGCAGGACATGTTTTTGTTATTGATGTGCTGATAACGATAGGAAAATGGTCACTACCATATGGATCATTAATGACTTCCCATTTAAGTAGAGGCAGGAGTGATGGGGATATTATGCTGAGGTCTATTGCTGAGTACGTATTGTTAGCAATGTTGTAATATGTTGGCTCTTTCCGATTCAGCAGGCACGCACCGGAAGAAAAAAGGAGCTGTTCAATCAGGCGACCTCGAGCATCGAAGCGAGAGTCACCCCATAGATTGCTATGTGCATTGAAATCTCCCAGGAGAATATAAGGTTCTGGAAGTTCCTCTATGAGGGACTCGAATTCATGCTTTTCAAGACGGTGTTTTGGAGGTATGTAGAGAGAGCAGATGGTGACGAGCTTATTCAAAAGAACTGCTCGAACAGCCACCGCCTCAAGGGATGTTTGTAGTGGTAGGTGTGTGCATGCAATCCCTTGATTGACTATAATGGCAACACCACCGGATGGCACAAAGGCATCATTCCGGTCTTTTCGAAAGATAACGTAATGACGTAAAAAGTTGGTGTGTTTAGGTTTCAGGTGTGTCTCTTATACGCACAGCACCTTAAGTGTATGTTTGTGTAAAAGTTCATGGATATCGTCGAGGTTTCTCAGCAGTCCTCTGACGTTCCACTGTAGAAGTTGCGTCATTTTAATGTAGTGTGGTGCTTTGTGTACAGAGGTGTTGCGTTAATTTACAGGGCCTTTGGAGGGCCCCGTGATTCGAGGTTTTTCTTTTTTGGCGCGCTCCAAGAAGTTGCGCCTATCCTTCGGCGTCTGAGGCGCCGGAGGAGTGGGACTTGTATCCATCACCTCTTGTGAGGTGGTGGATGGTGCCTGCTGGGCAGGCACATTCACTGAACTTTTGGACCTAACTGCGCCTGCAGTGGTCCCAGGTTCGGCAGACACCGGGGTCTGCCGGCCCTGTTTGTCAGGTGGCGGAGAAGTGCAGGCTGCTCCAGCCGGGGGCGCTGGCGGCACGACCGCGGCCACACACTGTGTGACATTCGCGGGTGCCCAGGCATGTGGCGCGGCGCCCCGGCGCGTCACATCTGCAAAGAAGGGATAAGATTGGTTGTGTATTGCAAAACGTTGGCGCGCTTCTTGGAATGTGAGATTGAATTTAACCTTGAGTTCTACTATTTGTTTCTCTTTTTTCATGCGGGGCATGATCGTGAGTAGGCAGCGTGATCTCCTTCACAGTTCGAACAATGAGTTGTTTCTGAGGTGCAGTTGTCCGATATGTGTTGAATGGATGCGCACTTTGCGCAAGTGGCACGCCCTCTGCAACTCTGCGATCCATGACCGAAACGTTGGCACTTGAAACATCGACGAGGGTTGGGAATGTATGGTCGTACACGAAGCTTACAATAGCCGGTTTCGATTGATTCTGGTAGGTCACTTGTTCCGAAGGTAATTATTACGTGTTTTGTAGGGGTCAGTTTGTCGTTGCGCCTTATTGTTATTCGTTGGACTTTGACCACGTTCTGGTCCTGCCAACCTTCGAGCAGCTCACTTTCAGAAAGCTCAGTAAGATCATCATCAGAAATTACGCCACGGACAGTGTTCATGGACCTGTGTGGGCCCACCGAAACAGGGATTTCCCCAAAGGCTACACGCTTAGACAGCTTTTCATACTGAGCTTTGTCTCGAACCTCCAAAAGAAGATCGCCACTTCCCATCTTTGTCACTTTATAACCTGGGCCTATTGCTTCTGTGAGAGTTTTGGAAACGAGGAAAGGTGAAATGGCTCGGACTGTCTTGTTTTCAATTGACTGTGGATTACATGGTACTTTGGGAATGTCGGCTTTGGTGTGTTAGCAGGAAAGTACCATCGGTGCGCCACCTTTTTAGGGAGCGATCAGGAAGGAGGGGAAAAGCATTTGCGATAAAAATACTATAAAGTTCGGCGGCGATGGTGGCCACCCACCACCGAGCCCAACAAGGGGACGCTACAAGGTTGACTAGTGAACACTTGGAGACGCCAGCCATGCATCGCTGCTATAACCGAATATAACTACCCAAGGTTGGGCAACTACACAGGGTTAACCCTCGCCGCCAGGAAGTTCGGAAGTAAACGGAAAAGATAAGATGACAGGACATATAAAAAGAGAGAGATAAAGACGAAGATGTAGGAAGAGAGTGATAGGGAAAGGCGACTGCCGATTTCCCCTGGGTGGGTCAGCCCAGGGGTGCCGTCTACGTGAAGCCGGGGCCAAAGGGGTGTGTTGCCGCCGCTGGGGGGCCTTAAAGGTCCAATCACCCAGCATTAGCTCAACCCCCAGGATCACTTTTTCCCCGGACACGGCAAAGCCACGCACGGCTAGGCGTGGGAGGGAGTCGAACCCCCCCCCCCCCCCCCCCCCCCCCGTTAGCTCGGGTCCGTGGTGTCGCTACACACCAAACGCCTGCTTGCGCAGGCGCCCCTGTGGGGGATGAAGGTCGCTTCTCACGCCACCGCGGCTGCGTTTACGAAAGGAGCACGCTGCTGACACACGACACAGGAAGAATTGCGAGTTGTTCGCGCTTGTCCTGTGTACTTGTGTGCTTGTTTCGTGCTTCTTACCCTTCGATCAGCGCGCTTTAGGTGTCGATCAGTGGCAGTTCGTCAGTGCTCGTCCTGCGCTCGCTGATCTCTTGCGTACTTTCTGCTTGAGGCGTGCGCTGCAAGTTTCGAGCCGCTTGCCGTTTTTAACGTGACTTTGCAATTCGTTGCTGTTTCTAAAACAATGACCAATAAACGCTTAACTACCTCTATAAAGACACGTTTCACTTTTGTGTTGTACCATTGAAGGACTCTGGTTATACCGATATCTATATGAATGGTATCGGCCAGTTTTTTTTTTTATTTCTTGCTCTCTGCCTACTTCTTAGAGACGAAATCACAGTCATCCATTGCTTTTTTTTATCGAAGACTTCTTTACTTTTCCAATGTTGTCCCTGAAATTCAAATCTTCATGTAGGTTACTGAATATGCATAGCTGTTGTTTGTTTTGTTAGACCCCACACGCATGTACAGCAAAGGGGAAAGGCATTTCTTCTTCAGCTAGTCTCTATCTAAAACTATGCCTTTTAAGTAGACCCAACCTCCCTTTAAACAGCTAAGCGCTTTCCCTTCAATGATCATACAATATATTTTCGCTTTTTTGTGCTTACCCTCACTGTAGTTACACAGAAACAATTGTTTTCTACAGCTGCCATCCAGTTTAATTTCTGCTTCTATGACGATTCGCTTAAAGGTGCCTAAAGCACCTCCACTCATTTCTGATATTTCATGCAAACGTGCGCATCGTGTGCAGAATTCCGCTACGATCAACAATGCCAAACTGCAGCGCGACGAGCCGTTCGTGTTCCAGAAGTTTCAATAAATAATCCCTCCTCCTCTCTGCTCCTTTCGGCACTTTTAATTCTCTCATATGATGGCAGTGTCGTCAGCATGTCATCGGACAGCCCTCAGTTTGTCCGCTCACAGGCACTATCAGCGTCAAATGAAACCAAAACTGCGGCAAGCGTTTCGCAATGGTAAGGAGCACGCCGTCCACTTATCACCATGCACAGGCACACATATATTCGCAGAGCCGCCGAACAAGATGCGTGCGCGTTTCAATGGTGATGACTGGTTGGTGCGCACAATGCCATCGCGAAAACTTGCTGCTGTTCGGGTTTCATTTGACGATCATTGCACGTGCGCCTGCCGCTCTTCCTCCTCGCAAGAAACACTTGGTCAGGAGGAGAGGCGAGCCGACGAACGAAGAAAAGGACGAAACGAGCTAGAGTCTACTTTGTATGATCAAAAGGCGCGTGCTACGTCTTCATTGTAGACTCATGCTGAATCTATGGGTTGTTTAGGGGCCCTTTAACAAACCTTGTTACCCTGTCGTTTACACTGCCAGACACATAATTGCTGATGAGTCACCCATTTTTTGCTCAAACTTCACTCAACTTTCTTGCCATACAAATACGGGAACGCCTCTTCCTCCTATCTGCTCCCTTATATGTTCTGTAATCTTTCATCGAAACTAATTTTCAAACCAGTGGAGTCACTACCGACTCCACCATTATTATGCGTCTGCAGGTCACGCAGTGAAGCCTGGACGATATCGGTGTTATTTGGTGCTATTTGGAGGTGTAAGTGGATAAACGTAGGGTAATAAAAAGTTGTGTATAAAGGGTAAAGTATTATAATGTTTAATTTGGCGTACGATAGTTTTCAAAAAGTCGATTGGCAAACGTGACTGATTACCACACGCTGCAATGAGGTTATAATATTGTTTACCAATTGCTATTTCTCGAGCAATTTAAGAAGGCATGTTACCTGATTACAGATATCTTGTATAAGCGGCACATCACGAGGCGGTCTTTCTTCGTATGCCTGCAATGCGCTGGTGATTCACTACCTCCAAAATAATGACCCACCATTAATACCAGTCCTCCGGTAGGTAAGCTAAGTGCCTTTTCAGTTTCTGCAGCTGCTCAATGGGGTTTTAATGTTGCTGTGAACGCAGGAAATAGTTCCGAAAGTAGCAGAAACTGAGGTGCATGAATGTTTTTGTGTCGTGAAGCCAGACAAAGCGCAGACAGAACAAGCCATGGTTTTAACCAAAACGCGAAGATAAACGACAAAGTAGAGAGTGAAAATAGTTCAAAACTACTTTCACGAAAAAAATAGCGATTGATGACATTTTGCCCACATTTATTAAACTTTTCAGTGCTATTTCTGCATTTGAAATTGATGAGCACATAGTGTTTTCTTTAGTCTGCCTAATCTTTGCCTGTATTGCGTTTGTATTTTTCTCTAAATGTTGCTTTTGCATCAAATGGTTAGCTTTTCTTACGCATATGTTCACGTGATTTACTGTTCGCTTAGTGCTGTGGGCAAAATCTACAGGGTAGGGTATTTCTAGGTGTTATATGCTTGTGACAGTCACTGAGCGCCATTTCATGTCTGTCGGACATGATGAAGATAGATTCTCGATGTGTATTGGGGTTGTTTTGCACAATAAGCCGACAGTCAAGTGCAGCGGAGAAATTCGAACCTAATTACAGCTTGATGATTCAAAAGACCTGA
Organism: Rhipicephalus microplus; assembly: GCF_043290135.1. Taxonomy (NCBI): domain Eukaryota; kingdom Metazoa; phylum Arthropoda; class Arachnida; order Ixodida; family Ixodidae; genus Rhipicephalus; species Rhipicephalus microplus. Next base: position 88,940,701 of record NC_134700.1, read on the forward strand.
AAAAAAAAGAGCGATCATAAACCTCGAGGTTTTGCTTTTTCGGTAATACAATTTTGTTAGCTCGTTTTCTAATACAACCTTTAGATTTTGATAACAAGGTTATTGAATTGTTGATGACAACTTTTAATACTTTTGAAATAAATGGATCGAGACATCCAGGTCACACGCCTAGGTTCTCTGATGCCCATGGCGTTGTGCTATGCGCCACATAGTGCAATTGTGGTCACCATTAAGCTCAATCAACGTGACATCTTTCAACAGTGATTAGCTTCCTGCCGGAACTACTGCAAAGGTGCCAATCACGTTCTAAAAATTCCATTCGAATAAAGCCCGACCCAGGTCTGAAGTGACCACATGACATCAATACTACAGATGTGCAAGCTTTATATAATATTCTTTCTACTATAATGCAGATATTTGGTGGTCGGGTTGTTGATGCTACAAATTGTCTATCTTGCACTCACCGCTTGCTCTGTCTTGTTCTTTCTTTTGTGTTTTGCCACCAAGATATGCAGTGCTGGGTTGTGTGACGTTCTAGTGCGAGTAACTTGTGCATTGCAGTTAAGTCGACAGGAGCCAAAACTCGTCGATGGGTGCAACGTCTATTTTTTTGAAACATATATGAATTGGTAAGTGTCCTGATATCCCGGAGTTGACCAAACCATTCGTGAATTTTCAAACGATGCAGTTGCTTCCTCCATTATTCTGCGGCCTGTGTGGTGCTGTAAAGACGGGTACTTTCGGAGCATGTTTTTAAAGGAGTACTGACGTCATTTTGAGGCACAACCGAAGGGACAACTTTCGTTTTTATGGTGTGCACTATCAGTGTTCTCCCCACACCGGAGGCAGACAACACATAGAAAATATTGCACTTTGATTTTAAAGCTCGTCGCACAGCACCGTGAAGCCAGCCCCATCACAATGAACGTTATCACAAGTCAACAGAGTTCATTGAGTTTGTCCTGCCTATCTATTGTACAACTGTGGTTATGGTTAGCTTCAATTACTGTACCTGTAGCGCATGGAGAGAATCAACCGTGAAGACTTCGCATCCGGCTGATGTCAACGCTCCAATATGAATATTCCAGTGTGTTTGTGGTCCTCCTACCTGATCGCGTCTAGAGTAAATACGTATAGACCACTTGTTTGAAGACCCTTTCCTAATCGAGACCAAAAATTACCATCGTGTCTCCGCAGACAGGAAACGGAGAAAATAAAACCTAAGGATGTCTTGAAGCCCTTCGATTGGTTATTCACCTGAACATTTTGGTTCAATATTGTTGCTTTCTATGCAATAGGAACTTGGCAATCGAGCGTCAAAAACGGGCTAGATTGCCTACTCCATTTTTAGATGACGCAAGCAACCGCACTGCAAACGGTCGTACCAGCTGCCTGATTTCTTGATATCGAGAACAGTTTGTGAAAGAGTATTTCGCTTTATTTACTTACACTATTAGTTAACGCTATTTATTAAGCTATTAGTTAACTGAATAGTGTGCATATCTGTGACGTGAAAAACTGGATTTTATCATGGTTCAGCCAGTCCTAATCTAAGATCGTATTTTGGTTGAATTTTCTCCCACGAATAAGGGAAGTGGTGCCAAGTGTACCACGTGCATGTTAATTTAAAGGCTTATGCTCCAGTTGGTTAATGTTGTTGTACCGTGGGCCATGTGGCATTACTATCCCATGCATACTTATGCAATACCTCAAGCGCCTAAGATATGGGTTTACTCTGAGCGCAGGTCAGCAAGTCAGAGAGAACTAAAAGGTGAAAGATGAATTGGGTGCGTTGTTCAACTTCCCGCACCCACCCAACCAAGTTTGAATGCTTGTTTGGTGGCAGCTTTTGTAATCTGGTTTACTTAATTATCCAACATGCGCCGTACAGCATAGCTGAGTAAAGAAATATTTTGAGAGGGACAGCCATCGGTTCCTAGTTTTTCGTTATATTCTGTAAAATTATTGAGCTAATGGCCGAGCAGTCAATTCACCAGTGCAATTTGTTCTTAAAAAAGGTGGAGCTGTACTAGGTCGAGGTTAGAATGCAGAATCCCAATAGAAAATCATGCAATCGGTGTGAAGCTAACGAGAGTACTTGTTTATTGACACTGCAGATAAACGAAGCAAAAACGCTCTTCAGTATGAATTACCAACTAGACCAGTAAGCTGAATTATAAGTAGACCCGTAGGCCGCGGGATCACATCCCGGCTGTGGCAGCTGCAATTCCAATGTATGCGGAAATATTGTAGGCCCGTGTGCTCAGATTTATGTGCACGTTAAAGAACCCAGGAGTCGAATTTCCGGAGTCCTTCACTACAGTGTTTCTCGTAATCACGTGGTGCTTTTGGGGCGTTAAACTTTACATACCAACCAAATCAATCTGAATTATAAGTATGCGACACTGCATTTGTAAAAATCTCTCTATTCCCCTCTGATGAACAAAACATGAAGGAACTTCATATAACTGGAATGTTGGGTGAAGCAAGGTAGGCATAGCCATATAGTTTCCGTTTACCATTCAGGGGGAACTCGGGCTTTATGTTCATTGTTGAGTACATAGAACAATATAGAAAAACTGTATTTTGAACGCGTTGCAAAAATTGTTTCTTGGCTTAGAAAATAGGACGAACATTTGTGTAGGCAGGCTGTGGCATAACTGCTATACAGTAAACTGAATCAATTAAATAACAATATGATGCCTCCAGCTCCACTCTTTAGCCAGTGCTCGTGACGTCAAGCAATTGCAGCTGTTTGAATCCATTTTCCCGTTGCAGGAATCAGTCTGGAGTGGCAAAGGACAAAAGCATCAGCCAGTCGGGGAGCCGTGGGTTGGCCTCCTACGTTATTATCCAGACTTTGACATAAAAAAGTATGTTGTGAGTATTACAGCGAAGACACCTGTGACAAGACTGCAGAAGAGGTGGGAATCGGAGTTCATGGCTATCGAAGGTAGGCTCTCACTCAGTGAGACCGCAAAAAGCGTTGAGTCAGCATGTCGTTTTTAGTTTCAATTAGGGGCTTAGTGATTATTGCCACATAAAACCACACAAGTGCTCGAAGCTATATCTTGGAGCTACCTACAGTGTGTGAGATAACGGAAGACGTGGCATTGTCGCTTCCACGTCATTTTAATATAGAGGATGTCCCACGTAGCTTTAGCCAGAGTTCAAAAATATGCCAGAAAACGTAATTGCGACGCGATCAAATGCATGTTACTCACCGTTGCCTGGAGTTCGACAATTTTTTGTGTTTTCAAGTATTGCATAATGAGATCTGTTTAATAAACGTACTTCTGAAAGAACGTAAATCGATAAAGAATATCAATGAGAAAGTTGTAGATCAGTTTGCAAAACGCCCAAATAGATAGTTCTGTGCTTCATATATGTTAGGTATTGGTGTTTTTCTGCTAATTGCAAATGCTCACAAAATACAAAAATACCACGTGACAAACCCTCGTGCGCCAGTGCGAACAATGATTTCAGTGCTCTGTAACGTTCCGTGTACGAACGACCATAGCATTCGCCCCATTTTGCTGTCCTGGCAGGGCCGCAACGATGGTGGTGGCTTTGCGATGAACACGTTTTGCTACGGGCCACAAAAACAATAACCGCTGTGAATGCTTATCGCTGTAATGAAGCGGTTCAAGCGAAACGTGTCGTGATGCATAGGCCTGTGAATGGAGGGAAGTTGGACCGACCAGGCGAAGCTGTTTTAACCCCCCCCCCCCTCTTTCCTCTTCAAATAATGTGAATAGCGGCGCCAACTCTGTCCGACTCCATTACTCGGTTGGATGTTCGGTGGCATACTGAAGGCGCAAACGTATGGCTACGCACTGTTTTTCAGGGTAACGGCCATCGGGAACCTGAATTTTGAAAAATGCGCGCCTCCCATATTCACTCCTGAAAATACCGTTACGGAAAACACTTAATTGCTTTCTTTTTGCATTCATGACAGAGCTTCTTTTCCTTCGAACTCGACTAGCAGCAAATGCATGGGCGTGTTCTGCAGGGAAGTTTCGGAGAACAGTGCGCTAACAAACATTGATTTGATATGTGGGGTTTAACGTCCCAAAACCACTATATGATTATGAGAGACGCCGTAGTGGAGGGCTCCGGAAGTTTAGACCAATGCGCTAACAAACAACAAACTGCGCTTCGTCAGAATTTTGTGAAGCTGATGACACTGTACGTGACCCTTGCGTTTTGATGGTCGGCTTGTGACGACGCCAAGATAGCTCTTGAGGTTTCCTATCTTCTAATGATGCTCATAGCAGTCTTGAACGGGTCACCGGTAGAGGAGGTGCACGTTAGATCAGTTTGAGAGCGCGATTGATCGCATGGCTGGTTGTTGCTGAAATGTAATCTTGTCGCCTATTTTGTTTGCAGATCCTTTTGACATAGAAATTGATCTCGGACAACACGTGACGAAGAACAGTAAGTGTTTTAGTAAAGTGAATGTATAGTCCTTTCATGGATAGGATACCTGAAGCGGTGCGTAGTAGTGCTCGCGTCGTAGCGAAGATTACGGCGCGTTGGACGTTAGATACAAAAAATAAAACTCTGGTTTTGCAATGAAATCAAGCACAGGCTTTCATTCTGTGGGGGATTAAAGATGCACTATGACAGAACCAAGCCGGTGCTTGAACGTGCTTTTGAAAGAGATCCTGTACAGTGATGACAGATAACAATTTCAAGAACAGTTCAAGTATTAGCTAAAACTGTTGATTGAGCAAGTGCATGTATATTTGCGACACGTTTTAACGCCAAAGATTGAACACCTACGAATAAACACGCACACATATTGCGCCACAGAAACGTATAATGAAACCAGGAGTCGATCGTGTGAATTGCCGATACTGGGCACTTACAGGCAATGATTTCAAGGAAAATATAGGGGATGTTATTTAGTGATTGTAGTGTACATGTGCAGAAACTTTGCAGGGGTGGAACAGTTGCGCAATGGCACCGATTTCAGCCATTGTGCGCCTACGCTGAACCACCTGTGCAGCTTCAAACTTGTTTATGAGTGCCAAACAGCGCCGTGGTCACAAGCCCCGGGACGGAAAACGTGGCTAAAATATAATGTTTTTGGTTTCATCGAAACGATAATAGTTTTGGTTCCGTCAAGAATGTGATTTTACCAACAGTGATTCTGAGGGCATGGCCGTGATCGCTCGCGCGCGTGCAACCTAGGCAGGTATTAGCACTAATGACTCGGAAACCCGTCTACTTGCGGCGCTCTCAACGCGAGGAGACAGTGCGAAAGGAGCATTGCACAACAGCGCATTGAAGAGCTAAGCAATATCGTACCAAAAAGAGTTAACTGCCAGCCTTCGTATATATAATTTTTTCGCTGTCGTATTCATTGCTTCTCCCTTGCCGTGAAACTGATTTTTTCTTTGTAACTGGGTGGCAGCGTTTCTCTTTACTTCATATACGAAATAGTTGGCATCACTTAGTACTGCCTGAGTCAGATAGGAATGGATCAGCTTCGCTGTGCCTTGAGCTTAGTTCAAGCTACGCTTGTTTTTTTGTTTCTTTGTTGTATATTGTAATTTTGTGAAATCAAATCCTTTTCACTATTCGCTAAGAAAGCCCTTCAAATCCTTCAAAATCTATATTTTCAATATTTATTATTCTTATATATTATATATTCTAATAATAAAAGCAGAAGTAAGAAAAGAGAATGGCTAGACATTACTTCAACATAAAGAGTGATTTACCTATTAAGCTAAAGAAAAAAGCAAAACAGAATAAATGCCTTGAGTATGCTACGACATTACTGTGAGTCTCATAACAAAAAGAATTCGTGTGGTTAAGGATAATTGGTCTGAACGTTTATTTGTATTATTTCATGTGCGACATCACGTTCGGTTTACCGAGATATGGCACTCTCGTCTAACAGCCAATTCCGTTTTTTTACACAAATAGTTTTATATGAATACACGACACTATGTCTGTTACGGGTTAATTAGAGCAAAACTTTGGTTTTCTGATCCAGAGCCAAGCGCTGACTTCGGTTGCATGTCAATGCAGATGCTTAAAGAGCTGTGCGTGATGCCTTTCTGTTTATAATAGGCGTTCGTTTCCATCAATAACATACTATTTATCATGCACCTTGTTTGCAGAGGGTGAGTTTATCATCAGCTCCCTCAAAAAACGGGATGATGCGTTGCGAGAAACCCATTCCACAACCAGCTGACCAGTATGTGACGCTAGTCGTAAATACTGCCGACTTTGATACTGCTCGAAAGCTTTTCCATGGCCTTATTGAGGAAAAAGTGTGGCTACAGGCACGAGTGTTCTTACGATAACAGTGACTGCAATAAGATGCTGCCATGATGAGCTATGATAAAATCCATCTAAAATTTTCAGGATCGATGTTTTCATGTTTCGGCATTAAATCCATTGAAAACCGTACTTTCTTTCCTAGGTAATTGAAGCAACTTAGTGCGGTAGTTTAAAATTATTACTGTGGTATTGCATATCTGCAGTTCTGTATAGGCTTTCATGAAACCATGTTATTCGGCCCTTCATGATTTGGGCGCGCCATCTGGTCCCGTCCTACATTCTCTTAAGCATCTCGTACAGAAATATTGTATAAGGGGCTGAATACACTGGTCAGATGGGGTGATTAGATCCTTCTTTAAATGGTGAGAGTGTGAGAGAGTGCGGGATATTGAAGCACGCTTTTCGTGTTATGAGTATAATTTATATCTTGCAATCGCATGAATGCAGGTCCCGAAAACCCTGTATGTCACATAGCCTTAAAGGAGTGCCTTGAAGCTATATTACGGAGTTGTCAACTTTGCTATATGTAGTCTGATGTTTTCGTGTACACCGTCATTAGGACACAAAATTTTTGTTTTACTACAATATTCACGCAATGCTTTATTCTGGGGTTTATCAAAAGTTTTATAATGGACATACATCCGCAAAATAAACGCAATCAGATAGGAAGGAAGAAGAATAAATAGGACTCGATTTCGCCATCAATGGGCCAATGGCGATAGCCGACGGAATTATAACTAATTGCGCTACCATCAAAAGTGTGAAGGAGACTACAAGAACGCGTTTGTTTCTCCCACAATGCTATCAGACTGCTCTAGGCTCGTGGGGAGGTGTCTCAGGCTAGAAGCAGTAGAGTAAGCAACCTTCGGCTTCCGTGATTAGCTCAGGCAACGCGCCATTGCTGTGACCACCCTGTTTGACATGTTTCTAATAGAATAGTAATTTTTGTCAGCTTTATAACAAATTTAAAATAGTTGTGGTGTAGAGCATTTATTCTGACAAGAAAAGGAAATAACAGCGAGATAGAGGAAGAGGTTAGCCTCACACTGGGTCTGCTCATGCTGCGTGGTGTCTCTACTTCGAGACTCCATTGATCAAAAATGCTAGTTTGGCTCTACAGATCAAGGCTTTTTGGGCCTGTATGGTCTGAGCACTTTGTCAAAGTCGCGTCCCTGTCCTCTTGGAATAGGGTTAGGAAGAGCGCTTAGGGCTGAATTGTGTTGACGGCTCCAGATTATCTGAGAGGCATTGGCTACTTACTCCCTGTAACAGCACGTGACATTGACCGTCTGGTAGAAACGTTTCACGATAGCGGGGCAGAGCATCGTATTAGTAAAACGTCTCAAAAAGACGCATTCGCTCCCCCTACGATACCTTTAGCGGAAATTATGAAATCTGCAATCTCTGACGTAAGAAGGATATTCCAGCCCCTTCGTCTAGAAGGTTGCCGGAAAGTACGGTGGAAATGAGTGCGTCAGCAGACGCATTAGGGGCGTCGTTACCACTAAAGGTTTGTGTGAACAAACACGAAACATGTACGAAATAATAACAGATAATGTAACCTAGAAAACACTTGTTATCAAATCAAAAATGCACGTCTTGGCATCACACGCGAGACGCACCTTTGGTTTTTATGTAAAACACCAACCGCCACATAAATGGAGTGTTCTCATTTTCCAATCAACGTTGAAGGCATATATATATATATATATATATATGTATATATAGGGGAAGGAAAGAAGTGTATACCTAAGGGCTCGTTTTTCCGTGCTTTGACACAATATTATTAGATCCAATGTAATGTAAAGCACAAGAAAGATAAGTAGGTGAAAAGATAACTTGCCGTGAGCAGGAACCGAACCTGTGAGCTTCGAATAACGCTTTCGATGCTCTACCACTGTGCTACCACAGCAGCTATCCTCTCAGCCAGTTTACTTGGTATATATGTGAATATTTAACATGGGAATGTCAGTCAGCGCCATCCTTAGCCATTATTAAAATCTATCGGACAATAATGCCAAGGAATGTATAGAGGAATTTATTAAACCGGATTGTAAGGTAAGTATGAAGAAAGAAAAGTGGGTGAGAAGTGGGTCAAAACATGAAAAAAATGAGCATTTAAGTATACACTTCTTTCTCTTATTTATTAACGAGGGTCTCCTACTGGCAGATATGGTGCCTTAGGTTGTATACGAGGGACTATTGTTCAGCTGCCAGCTCGTAATAAGTTCACATGCTATGTGACGCCACACAGTCTCATGAAGAGTGTGCCACACTCGCCGCCATGGCTACAGATGGTGTTGACTGACACTCCCACTATAAATATTCACATACATACCTAATAAAGTGGCTGGGAGGATAGCCGCCGTGGTAGCTGAGTGATAGAGCATCGGACGCGTTATTCGAAGGCCGCAGGTTCGGTTCCTGCCCATGGCAAGTTGTCTTTTCACCCACTTTTCTTTCTTCACATTTACCTTACAACTCGGTTTAATAACCTCCCCTATACTTTCCTTTGCAATATTGTGTGTTAGTTTTCATCAATATTGTGTCAAAACATAGAAATACAAGCCCTTAGCTAGGCACTTTTAAAATAAATAAATAAATAAATAAATAAATAAATATATATATATATATATATATATATATATATATATATATATATATATATATATATATATATATATATATATATATATATATATATATATATGTGACCACGTCCGGTATGACAGTGACCATGTTTTATTTTCAGTCCAATGCAGAAGCTAAAGAGCAACAGCCCGCTAAGATACGATGATCACTACAATGGTTTAGTCATACAGATGAAGATGAAGTACATAGTCAGCGCTCACACTTTTCCCCCCTTCGCAAAAGAGGGCAGCAAGTTAGAAAGCGTTGCAACGCCAAATATATGGTTTCAGTCGAGAGACGTGGGTGATCTCGGTGCGGCGGCGACGACGGTCAGGAGCAACGTTGCCAGGAACAGCGTGATAGATGACCTCAGATGTTCGTTCCAGGACGGTGTATGGACCGAGATATCAGTAAAGAAATTTTTCGCAGAGTCCAGGTGCATGAACAGGTGTCCACAAAAGAACTTCGTCGCCTGAGCGGAACAGAACAACTCGACGCTTTGCATCAATGTCAACTTTTCTTTTGTCCTGAATGGTAGCAGTGTTGGCGCGGGCGATTTCACGGCAGTGTTCGACGCAAGCGGTGAACACTTCCGGGAGAGATGAAGATGGAATGAAAGATAGGGACAAGAAGGTGGTGTCCAGAACGAACGTTGGTACACGGTCATGCACGAGAAAAAAGGGGCTGTAATTCGTCGCACGCTGTATGGGGGTATTATATGCGAACGTGACGAAAGGAAGCATAGTGTCCCAGTTTTTGTGATCCGGTTGAACGTACATAGAGATCATGTCGGACAAAGCTCGGTGAAAACGCTCAGTCAGACCATAAGGTTCTGGGTGATACACTGATGTGGTCTTGATGATGATGATGATGATATATGGTGTCTTTTGGCGCAAGGGCCATTTGATGGCCGAAGAGCGCCAGTTCATGGAACAAGGAATGTAGACAATGATTGTGATTAGTGGCTGTATAAGGGCCATAAAATTCCTCGCGGTAAGGCGGGTAAAAACATACAAGTAATAAAATCATGACCATGCCGTGAAAGGTGTGTGTGGTGTGAATAGGTGACAAAAGCTGGTGATAATGAAAAACGATGGTGGACATGTATGGCATTAGCACAAGTACCTCACACGTTAGTACCCTTGCGTGCAAGGGCCGTGAGGCAAGTGCTTTCCTGTGTAGCCACCGCAGCAAAAACCTCTCTAGAGAGGTCGTGCTACGGTATGCCCGGGTATATGATATGAAAATTATGAATTTCCTTTAAAAACGCTAATAATGATTTGTGACTAAAAAGCGGTTCCCTACCAACGAACATTGCAGGGTGTAAAGGTATATGTTGTCGGTAGGGTAATGGAAAATGCTGTTTTCTTATAGTTTCTAAGTGTTTACACTGGATTAACACGTGAAGGACGGTCAATGGTTCACCGCATCTGTCACACAATGGTGGGTCGCCACCAGACAAAAGATATGTGTGTGTCGTGTATATGTGTCCTATCCTGAGTCTCGTTAGTATAACCTCCGTATGACGCGATTTTGATACTGGCAGCCAATGACCAAGGTGTGGCTTGATAACGTGTAGTTTGTTTTGTGTGTGTGTATCCCACTTGCTCTGCCAGTAGTCCCTGAGTTTTCGTTTGAGAGACGGCTTAAGATCAAGGGCCGGGATTGATGTCGGTGTATTGGCGGTGCTTTCGTGGGCGGATGCAGCAAGCTGATCCGCCATCACGTTGCCTTGAATCTCACGGTGCCCTGGCACCCAGCACACTACAACACGTTGGTTGAGTGTGTAGAGTGTGCATAAAATAGAGTAAAGTGAGACGAGGATGGGGTTTTTTTGTTTTTCAAGACTGTGCAGAGCCGTTACAACACTGAGGGAGTCTGTATAAATTACTGCTTTTTGTATTTGTAGTTGTTTGATGTGTTTAGCTGCCACAAGTATAGCGTAAGCTTCTGCTGTGAAGATGCTTGTGCTTGGATGTAGAGGGCCAGCATCCGAAAAGGATGGGCCGACAGCAGCGTAGAACACAGAGGAGTTGGACTTAGAGGCATCTGTAAAAAACTCAGGACGTGTGTATTTGTGTTGAAGTTCCAGGAAGTATGTACGGATATGGGCAATAGGCGCATGTTTTGTAACTTCTAGGAACGACACATCACAGTCTATAATCTGCCACTGCCACGGTGGCGGGTATGCTACAGGAGCCATTAAACTGTGTTCAAGTGACACTCCAGTTTCTTCAGCTAGACCCTTCTGGCGTACTGAGAAGGGCTGCCTCATTGAAGGCCTGTTTTGGAACAGAATGGAGCTCGACAGATCATTAATAGTAGAGTATGAGGGGTGCTTCTTGTCTGCTTTCACCTTCAGGAAGTATACGAAGGACATGTAAGTTCTCTGCAGATGAAGCGACCACTCATTTGACTCAACATAAAGGCTTTCTACGGGGCTGGTGGGAAAAGCACCCGTAGAAAGGCGGATGCCCAAATGGTGCACGGGGTCCAGCATCTTCAAAGCACTTTGAGTCGCAGACTGATAAACAACGGCCCCATAATCTAAGCGGGTGTGAATTAGGCTTCAATACAGGTTGATGAGACATTGCCTGTCACTACCCCACGTAGTACGTGACAACACTTTTATAACATTCATGGCTTTTAAACATTTTGTTTTTAGATACTTGATGTGGGGTACGAAGGTCAACTTGTTGTCCAAGATTAAGCCTAGGAATTTATGCTCCGCATTCACAGACAGACGTTGACCGTTCAGTTCAATGTCAGGTTCCGAATGCATGCCTCTCTTTCGAGAGAACAAGACACAGATGCTTTTTTGTGGGTTAAGGCGAAATCCGTTTTCATCAGCCCATTTGGAGACCTTGTTCAAACCCAGCTGAACCCTCGCTCACACATTGCCAAGTTGCATGACTTGAAGCCAAGCTGAACGTCGTCGACATATGTACAATAAAACATATTGTGGGGGATGGACAAGTGCAAGGAATTCATTTTGATAATAAAAAGCGTGCAACTAAGTACACCACCTTGTGGCACGCCTGTTTCCTGGACAAATGTTCGGGAGAGAACACTGCCCACACGGACACGGAATGTTCGGTTTGACAGGTAACTTTCAATTATGTGAAACATTCTTCCGCGCACACCAAGGTGGGACAGGTCTCTTAGAATTCCAAAACGCCATGTTGTATCATAAGCCTTTTCGATATCGAGGAACACAGAGAGAAAATATTGTTTATGGACGAAGGCGTCTTTGATCTGTGCCTCAATACGAACAAGGTGGTCTGTGTTGGATCTACTTTCTCGAAACCCGCACTGAAATGGGTCGAGCAAATTGTTTGTTTCTAAGTAGTGGAGTAAGCGGCAATTAATCATTTTTTCAAATAGCTTACAGAGGCAGCTTGTTAACGCTATAGGTCTGTAACTTGATACAGAAGAGGGATCCTTTCCCTGCTTCAAAATTGGAATTATAACAGCCTCCTTCCAGGAGGAGGGGATCACACCTGAAAACCATATGCGATTATAAAGAGAGAGGAGGGTTTCTTTAGTTTCGGAGGGTCGTTCCTTCAGCATCGCGTACATTACGTTGTCAGAACCTGGGTAGATGTATTACAGCAGTTGAGTGCTGTTCGCAGTTCTGCTAAGCAGAATGGTGCATTATATTCCTCATTTCTGGGGGATTTTCTTTCTAACTTTTGTTGTTCTATTCGTGCCTTGTAATTCTGGAAGGATTTGGAGTAGTGTGAGGAGCTCGATATGTGTTCGAAATGTGTGCCAAGAAAGTTGGCTTGATCCTCCAAGCTTTCCCCGAGGCTATTTACTAGTGGAAGAGAATACGTTTATTGGCCCTTAATTTTCTTTACCTTATTCCACACTTTTCCCTCGTCTGTGTACGAGTTGATACTCGATATAAACTTTGTCCAGCTCCCTCGTCTAGCTTGTCGACGCGTTCTCCATGCCTGCAATTTGACCGGCTTGAAATTTTCCAGGTTTTCTGCTGTAGGGGAATCGCGAAGCAACGCCCATGCTTTGTTCCGAGTGGTCCGTGCTTTCCTGCATGCGTCGTTCCACCATGGGACTCGCTGTTTAGAAGACATGCCACTCATTTTGGCAATACATTTAGATGCGGCATCAAGTATAAAAGCTGTAAAATACCTGACAGCGTCATCTATGGTCAGGGCAGACAGCTCAGTCCATGTCATGTGTGTAAGAGTTCTATACCCTTCCCAATCAGCTGACTCAATCTTCCATCGAGGAACCTGCGGGGGTAGTTGATCTTTGTTCGGCGCACTGAGGATGATTGGGAAGTGATCACTCCCATAAGGGTTTTTAAGAACGTTCCATTTAAAAACAGGTAAAAGGGACGGTGATGAAATGCTAAGATCTATGGAGGAGTATGTGTTGCTTGCAAGGCTAAAATACGTAGGCTCCTTCATATTTAAAACACATAAACTAGAAGAGAAAAGGAGCTGCTCAATGAGACGTCCTCGCGCATCACAGTGAGCATCGCCCCACAGGACATTGTGTGCATTAAAATCACCTAGAACCAGAAATGGCTCTGGGAGTTCATCTATTAGTGATTCCAGATCACGTCTGTGTAGCTGTTGATGCGGTGGTATGTACACAGAACATATGGTAATAAGTTTGTTAAAAAGTACAGCTCGAATGGCCACTGCCTCCAGGGCCGTTTGGAGCTTCAAATGCTGGCATGCTATACTACGATCGACTATAATGGCTACACCGCCAGATGGTACAACAGGATCCTCCCGGTCTTTTCGGAAAATAATATATTGTCGTAGGAAGTCCTTGTGCTTAGGAGTTAAGTGCGTTTCTTGCACACATAGCACTTTCGCGTTAAACTTACACAGAAGTTCTTGGACGTCATCTAAATTTCTAAGTATTCCCCTTACGTTCCACTGTATGATTTTGTCCATAGTGGAAAAAAAGGGAAAAAGTGCTGTGTGCAAAGAAGACGGGGATTAACTCATTTTACAGGGCCTTTGTCAGGCCCTGTAATCGGCGTTTTGTCTTGTTTGGGGCCTCGTGATTGCCCTGGCTGCTGCCAGAGCTTGTAGAGGTCACTGGTGTGGACAGGCTGAAAGTGGGCAGGGCAGCGCTGGCTGCTCCCGCCGCAGGGGCGTGTGGCATTGGCCTCGGCACGCTAGGCGTGGTCCGGGCAACTGCCAAGGGCCTTTGTGGTGCCGCCCCTCGTTGCACCACTTCGGCAAAAGGTGTTTTTAGTGCTAATGATAACGAGACTCGTTGTCTTGCTTCCCTGAATGTGATATTTTCCTTAACTTTTATAGTTATTATTTCTTTTTCTCTTTTCCAGGCTGGGCACGCTCTGGAGTATGCGGGGTGGCTACCTTCGCAGTTTGCACAGAGGATCTCGTCATGACTACATTCATCAGCACTGTGGCCGGTTGTGCCACACTTAGCACACATCAGCTGTCCTCGGCAGCTCTGGGATGCATGACCAAATCGCTGGCATTTAAAACAACGCCTCGGGTTTGGAATGAAGGGTCGGACATGGAGTTTTACATAGCCAGTTTCAAGAGTCTCGGGTAAAGTGGTTGAGTTGAAGGTGAGTATCAAGTGCTTTGTTGCTATTTCATTGTTGTTACGTCTGATTTTGATGCGCTGGACTTGTATTACACCTTGATCCTTCCATCCATCAAAGAGCTCTTCTTCACTCAGTGTCATCAAATCTTCGTCCGATACCACGCCCTTCACTGTATTCATGGTACGGTGTGCGCTCACAGAGACAGGGATGTTACCAAAGGCCACGAGGTGCGAGAGTTTATTGTACTGCTCCTTGTCTTTTAATTCGAGAAGCAGATCTCCACTTGCCATCTTCGTGGCCTTATAACCGGTTCCAATGGTCTCTCTCAAGCACTTGGCTACAAGGAAGGGTGAGATTGCTCTAGCTTTTGTAGATGATTGTTCGCAGTGGAGGACATGGTACTTTGGAAAAGTTTCTTTGTTTTTGGGCCAAAGTAGGAATGTTGCATCGTTGCGTACCCTTTTCGAAGCACGATCAGTTAAAGAGGGGGTCGGGGATCCCATGAGAAAATGTGTATTTTTCGGTAACGGCGCCTACCACCCACCACGGAGTTCAACGAGGGGACGTGGCAGAGCATGTGGGCATGTCTGCGCAACGCCAGCAGTACGCAGTTACTATAACCCAATATGGTTTACCCTAGTTTGGATAGCCACACAAGGTTAACCCTTGCCGCCAGGAAAAATTGGAAGTAAAATGAAGTGAGGAGAAGACAGGAAAGATGTAAAGTGAGAACAAAAGTCGAAGATATAGGGAGAGAGAGATAGGAAAAGGCGACTGCCGATTTCCCCTGGGTGGGTCAGCCCAGAGGTGCCGTCTACGTGAAGCCGGGGCCAAAGGGGTGTGTTGCCTCTGCCGGGGGGCCTTAAAGGTCCAACCACCCAGCGTCGGCTCAACCCCCAGGATCCTCTTTTCCCCGGACACGGCAAAGCCACGCACGGCTAGGCGTGGGAGGGAGTAGAACTCCCCCGTTAGCTCGGGTCCGTGGTGTCGCTACACACCAAACGCCTACTTGCGCAGGCGCCCCTGCGGGGACTGATGTGGTCTTGTGGATGGAGTTAGAGGCCTGGAGGACTTCAGCAAGGACATGTGAAAGAAATGTCTTGCCACGGTCACTAAGAAGCACACGCGGTGCGCCATGTCGTAGAATAATGGTGTGAAGGAAAAAATTGGCGGCATCAGGGGTTGCACCAGACGGAAGAGCTGCCGTCTCAGCGTAGCGAGTAAGGTGGTCCATGGCAGTAACGATCCAACGGTGACCAGGTGGCGTAAGCGGAAAAGGTCTGTATAAGTCTGTGCCCACACATTCCAAGGGAGTGGACGGGCACGGCAGTGGTTGCAATGGTCCCGCGGGAAGAGACGTATTACGTTTTCGGTGCTGGCATGACACGCAGGGGTCGACGTACTTGGCGACAGAAGTAGACAGGCCAGGCCAAAAGCAGCGAGTCTTGAGGTGGTCGTAAGTTTTGTGGAACCCTAAGTGGTCAGCTGTCGCGTCGTCATGAAACGCTTGTATACCTTCCTGACGAAGTGAGCGAAGAATGACGGGAACCCATTGGTTACCGAGAGGATCTTAAATTTGCCGACATAATGCTCCATATTGAAGCTTGAAACGGGCAAGTTGTCGTCTTATGCGGCTGCTTGGAGCACGCAATAAGACAGTGAAAGATTGTTCATTGTGTGGCAGTAGTTATCGGCATTTTGGAGCGAAGCGAGATCTGTGGACGAAAGAAGGTCCGCCGAGGCGACGAACTCTTTCGAACCAGCAGGTGTCTGCTTGGTCACTTTGGTGGGCGGTGACGAACAGATGGAAGGTGACACTTCAGCGCTTTGCGAAAGCAGGCAACGTGTCAAAGCGTCGGCATCTTGGGGCTGTCGAACCGACCTATATGTGACGCTGTAGTCACACTCCTGCATTCGTACTAGCCAATGACCAAGGCGTCCCGAAAAATTTTTGAGAGACAACAACCAACACAGAACATGATGGTCAGTCACTATTGTGAAATGCCGGCCATATAAATAAGGGTGAAACTTTTTTACAGACAACACAATGGCGAGACATTCTTGCTCAGTGATGCTGTAATTTAGTTCAGCCGATGAAGGAGTACGGCTCGCGTAGGCCACGACTTCTTCTTCGAAAGCGTGATTCCGCTTAAGGACACCAGTGATCCCACGTCCACTTGCGTCAGTGTGTGGCACAGTAGGTGCTGCAGGGTCGAAATGGCGAAGCACTGACCATGATGCGAGTCATCGCTTGAGGGTGTGAAAAGCGGTTTCACAGTCATCCGACCAGGCAAAAGATGCGCTCGTGGTCAGCAGTTTGCGCAGAGGAACCGTAGTAGTAGCGAAATCATGTACACAGAGGTGGAAATACGACGCCAAGCAAGAAGGCTGCGGAAGTCTTTTGTTGTGATTGGTGTAGGAAAGTGCAGTACCGTGGCAACCTTGTCGGGATCGGGCTCAGTGCGATGTTTACTGACGACGTGACCTAATTCACGTCGTCAGTAAACATGAGTAAACAGCAGTTTGCCAGTCACACCTCGATGTTGTGACTGGCAAACCGACACTTCTTAGTGCGGAGCTGGAGAACAACATTAGCTAAACACGTGAGGACTTTGTCTAGCCGTTCCAGGTGCTGTGAGAAGCTGAACGAAAAGATGACAATGTCGTCCAGGTAGCAAAGGCAGGTCCTCTATTTTAATCCCCGCAGTACCGTGTCTATCATTCGTTCGAATGTGGCTTGGGCGTTGCATAGGACAAAACACATCACATTGAATATTAAGAGCCCATCTGGCATAGCAAACGCAGTCTTCTCTATTAGACTCGTGCATCAGAATGTGCCAATAACTAGAGCGCAAGTCGAGACTTGAAACGTAATCGGCACTTTGTGAAGTATCAAAAGCGTCGTCAATGCGAGACATTGGGTAGACGTCCTTACGAGTAATTTTGTTGAGTGATCTGTAATAAATGGGAAACCGTACCAAGCCATCCTTTGTTTTACTAGTACGAGAAGATAAGACCATGCGTTTGTCGAAGGCCTGATGACGTTGCGCCAGAGCATGTCGTTGACTTGTTTTTCTATAAGCATGCGTTCAGAAGCCGACACATGGTAAGGGTAGCGGCGAATGAGACGGGATCTGTTGGTGTCGGTACGATGAGCAGACACTTTTGTTTTGTTTGACCCAGACCTTCGGAACAAACGTTGAAGCAAGTTTGGTGCTTCATTGTTATTGCCAGCAAGGCATCTGTTTGCGTTGGGTTGAGATGCTTACACAAAGTGGCCTTGAGAGCAGGAGATGTATATTCTGTTGGCATACACTTTGAGAATGACGAAGCAGATGAACCATTGACAACACAAACCGCTGCTTCTTCGCTAATGCTGGCAACAGTGATCCCCTCTGGCAGAAGTAGTGGTTCTGGCCTCGCGTTGCAGGCGGTGATGCTTGCATAATCACCTGAGAACCGCACTAAACAAAATGCGATGGTTATGATTCGAAAAATGCAGCGCTGGCAAGGAACAACCACAGTGTCACCTTCTAGATTGTCTCGTGACTTGATCTTAAGGACACGTTTTTGTCCGAGAGGCAGGAGGAAATCTTCAGCTGTGACAAGGTTGGGCGATGAAAGGTCGGCAGCAGAAGAAAGCTCAGTGTCCGTAATACGAATGAGGGGCCGATCACACGAAATTAGAGCAAAGGCAGCTGACAAGCAGTCCCAGCCTAAGATTATCTAATGAGCGCATGAAGACAGTACAGCCCATTGCATGTGATTAAGGATTCCATTGATGAAAACACAAGCAGTGTACAATCCGGTCGAGCAAAACGGTCTGTGATTAGCGCCGCATAACATGAGGCCTGCATGAGGAGTTTAAATTTTACGCAGGCGCAAACACAATTCATGATCAATCACCGAAATGGCAGCTCTAGTATCTATAAGGGCGTCAATAAAAACACCTTCCACATTAACAGGCAGTAAATTAGCTAGCCGAGAGGGAGGAGTCGTAACGTTTCGACAACAAGCAGTTCCTCCTCCAAAAACTGCACCTTCGAGTTTTCCTAGTCCAAAGAGATCGGCGCGGGACGTAGAGGTGATGACGAACGCCTACACGGTGACGGAGAATGGCGGCGAGGTGAACGAGAAGTATGAAGCCCAGCTTGAGACCGTGGAGGGGAGGGCGATCGACGGGAGGTGGATGAATACGGTGCGGGATTGTATTTATTGGGTCATGTTGCAAAGTCTCTTTTGTAAGCTGGATAACCACGTCGTTCATCCTGCTGACAGCGGCACAGAAACGGGATATATGTATGACCCCTTATGCCACAGTAGAAGCAGACGGGGCATATGGAGGATGCCATGTAGAATAGTGGGATGGCCTTGGCACTTGCGTTGCCATCGCAGCCAAATGGTCGCATTCGACGTACGCAGGCATGGTTGGAACTGGTGCAGGGGCCCGTGATGCAACCTCTGCGTACTTAGGCGCCGGAAAGGGCACAGGAGAAGAGGCATGTGCAGCGCTTGTCATTGATGCCAGTTCGTCCTTGATTAACTCACGCAGGTTAGGAGGAGGTGTGCGGACAGACGCAATGGTTGGGATGTCTGGAATAAAGCCGTGGAATTCCTCTTTGACAATTGTGTGAATAGGGGCTCACAATTGATGCTCTCCGAAAAAGCGAGCATTGCAGGAGGTGTGTGGAAGGCTCATAGAATGAAGCGCGTCCAGGCGTTGGCATGTGGTGATGACGTCCCGGACGGTAGTTGGATTCTGGATAACGAGAACATTGAAGGCCACAGAGTTGATACCTTTCAGCAGGTGTCGGATGCGATCGGCCTCTGTCACTTCATTTTGTGCTCGGCGACAAAGCCAGAACATCTTCAATGTAGGACGTATATGACTCATCGTCCCCCTGGATGCGGGTTTTGAGCTTCTGTTTTGCTACCGCAGAACATCCTGCAGACATGCCAAATATCTGAATGAGATGCCCCGGGAAGGCCAACCAATTGGAGAAGTCGCTCTCATGGTTGTAATACCAGGTTTTAGCGACGCCATTGAGGTAAAAAGGAACGTAGCACGGTTTGTGCGCATAGTCTCAACAGTTACGAACGCTGGTTCGATAATAACTGTCCAGCCATTCTTCGACGTCTTCGCCGCGAAGGCCGGAAAATACCGGAGGGTCTCGGTCATAGGTACTCACGGTGTAGTGAAGCCTAACTGATGATGATGATATATGGTGTTTTTTGGCGCAAGGGCCATTTGTTGGCCAAAGAGCGCCATTTCATCTTACTAAAAATATGGACAATGATTGTGATAAGCGGCTGTATAAGGGCCATAAAATTCCTCGCGATAAGGCGGGTAAGAACATACAAGTAATAAAATGATGACCATGCCGTGAAAGATGTGTGTGGTGTGAATGATGACAAAAGTTGGTGATAATAAGACGATGGTGGATATGTATGGCATTAGCACAAGTGCCTCACTCGTTCATACCCTTGCGTCCAAGGGCCGTGAGGCAAGTGCATTCCTGTGTAGCCACCGCAGCAAAAACCTCTCTAGAGAGGTCGTGCTACGGTATGCCCGGGTATATGATATGAAAATTATGAATTTCCTTTAAAAACGCTAATAATGATTTGTGACTAAAAAGCGGTTCCCTACCGACGAACATTGCAGGGTGTAAAGGTATATGCTGTCGGTAGGGTAATGGAAAATGTCGTTTTCTTAGAGTTTCTAAGTGTTTGCACTGGATTAATATGTGAAGGACTGTCAATGCCTCTCCACATCTGTCACAAAATGGTGGATCACCACCGGACAAAAGATGCGTGTGTGTCGTGTATATGTGTCCTATCCTGAGTCTTGTTAGTGTTACCTCTGTTAATCGTGATTTTGATACTGGTGGCCAATGGCCAAGGTGTGGCTTGATAACGTGTAGTTTGTTTTGTGTGTGTGTATCCTACTTGCTCTGCCAGTAGTCCCTGAGTTTTCGTTTCAGAGACGGCTTAAGATCAAGGGCCGGGATTGATGTCGGTGTAATGGCGGTGCTTTCGTGGGCGGATGCAGCAAGCTGATCCGCCATCACGTTGCCTTGAATCTCACGGTGCCCTGGCACCCAGCACACAACAACATGTCTGTTGAGTGTGTGGAGGGTGCATAAAATGGAGTAAAGTGAAACTAGAACAGGGTTTTTTTGTGTTTTAAGACTGTGCAGAGCCGTTACCACACTGAGGGAGTCTGTAAAATTACTGCTTTTTGTATTTGTGATTGTTTGATGTGTTTAGCTGCCACAAGTATCGCGTAAGCTTCCGCTGTGAAGATACTTGTGCCTGGATGTAGAGGGCCAGCATCCGAAAAGGAAGGGCCAACAGCAGCGTAGGACACAGAGGAGTTAGACTTAGAGGCATCTGTAAAAAACTCAGGACGTGTGTATTTGTGTTGAAGTTCAAAGAAGTATGTTCGAATATGGGCAATAGGCGCATGTTTAGTAACTTCTAAAAAAGACACATCGCAATCTATAGTCTGCCACTGCCACGGTGGCGGGTATGCTACAGGAGCCATTAAACTGTGTTCGAGTGACACTCCAGTGTCCTCAGCTAGACCCTTCAGGCGAACTGAGAAGGGCTGCCTCATTGAAGGCCTGTTTTGAAAAAGAATGGAGCTAGACAAGTCATTAATAGTAGAGTATGAGGGGTGCCTCTTGTCTGCTTTCACCTTAAGGAAATATACAAAGGACATGTAGGTTCTTTGCAGATGAAGCGACCACTCATTTGACTCAACGTAAAGGCTTTCTACGGGGCTGGTGCGAAAAGCACCCGTAGAAAGGCGGATGCCCGAATGGTGCACGGGATCCAGCATCTTCAAAGCACTTTGAGTCGCTGACTGATAAATAATGGCCCCATAATCTAAGCGGGTGCGAATAAGGCTTCTATACAGGTTCATGAGGCATTTCCTGTCACTACCCCACGTGGTACGTGACAACACTTTTATAACATTCATGGCTTTTAAACATTTTGTTTTTAAATACTTTATGTGGGGTACGAAGGTCAACTTGTTGTCCAAGATTAAGCCTAAGAATTTATGCTCAGCTTTGACGGACAGTTGTTGCCCGTTCAGTTGAATGTCGGGCACCGAGTGCATGCCTCTCTTTCGAGAGAACAAGACACACGTGCTTTTTTGTGGGTTAAGTCGAAATCCGTTTTCATCTGCCCATTTGGAGACCTTATTTAAACCCAGCGGCACCTGCCGCTCACACATGGCCAAGTTGCATGACTTGAAGCCAAGCTGGTCGTCGTCGACATATGTACAATAGAACATATTGCAGGGAATGGACAAGTGCAAAGAATTCATTTTAATAATAAAAAGTGTGCAACTAAGCACACCACCTTGTGGCACGCCTGTTTCCTGGACAAATGTTTGGGAAAGCACACTGCCCAGACGGACACGGAATGTCGGGTTTGACAGGTAACTTTCGATTATATGAAACATTCTTCCGCGCACACCAAGGTGGGACAGGTCTCTTAGAATTCCGAAACGCCATGTTGTATCATAAGCCTTTTCGATATCGAGGAACACAGAGAGAAAATATTGTTTATGGACGAACGCGTCTCTGATCTGTGCCTCGATACGAACAAGGTGGTCTGTGGTGGATCTACTTTCTCTAAACCCGCACTGAAATGGGTCGAGCAAATTATTTGTTTCAAGAAAATGTACAAGTCGGCAGTTTATCATTTTTTCGAAGACTTTGCACAAGCAGCTTGTAAGTGCTATAGGCCTATAACTCGAGGGTAAAGAAGGGTTCTTGCCCTCTTTCAAAATGGGAATAACAATAGCCTCTTTCCAGGAGGTAGGAATAGTGCCAGAAGACCAAATAGCATTGTACAAACAAAGTAAGGTTTTTCGGGTTTCGTTTGGTAGGTTTTTTACCATTTCATACATCACACGGTCAGAACCTGGGGCAGAAGTACTGCAGGAATTTAGAGATGTTCGGAGCTCAGCTAGACTGAAAGCTTGGTTATATGCCTCGTATCTGGTGGATTTGTGTTCGAGTTTCTGCTTTTCAATTCTTGTTCTGTATTTTTGGAAGGTGTCAGTATAAAGGGAGGAGCTGGATACCTGTTCGAAGTGTGCACCGAGGAAGTTTGCCTGATCTTCCAAGGTATCACCCTGAGTGTTTACGAGTGGAAGTGTGTGTACTTGTTTCTCTGCTATCCTACCGACCATGCTCCAGACTTTAGCCTCCTGTGTGTATGAATTAACCCCTGATAAAAACTTCTGCCAGCTTTCTCTTCTGGCTTGCCGACGCGTTCTCCTGCGTTGAGACTTCATTTTCTTGAAGGTTTTAAGATTTTCGGCTGTCGGTGAGTTCCGAAGCAGCCTCCAAGCTCTGTTTTGCTGTTTGCGCGCGTTTCGGCATTCAGAGTTCCACCATGGCACACTTCGTTTTCCAGGGTGTCCATTTGTTTGTGGGATGCATTTTGTTGCAGCATCAATCAAAAACGCTGTGAAGTAGTTGACAGCAACATCAATGGAGAAAGTATATATGTCACTTCAACATAGACGAGCGATGGTATAAAACTGTTCCCAGTCGGCTCTGTTTATGAGCCACTTGGGAACACGTGGTGGACACTCAATTACTGTCGTTGTGCTCAAAACTACGGAAAAGTGGTCACTTCCGTACAGATTACTGACGACATTCCACTGGAGTAGAGCCACAAGAGATGGAGATGCTATGCTTAGGTCTATGGAGGAGTAGGTGTTATTAGCGAGATTATAATAGGTTGGTTCTTTTCGATTCAGGAGACACGCGCTCGATGAGAGAAGGAACTGTTCGATCAGTCGACCTCGCGCGTCATACTGAGAATCACCCCATAGCCTGCTATGCGCATTGAAGTCTCCAAGGAGAACATAGGGCTCCGGAAGTTCATCAATTAAAGAGTATAAATCACGTTTTTGCAGCTGATAGCTAGGAGGAATGTAAATACTGCAGATTGTGATCAGTTTATCAAAAAGAACCGCTCGAACAGCCACTGCCTCAAGGGATGTTTGGATTTGTAAGTGTGCGCATGCAATTCCTTGATTTACTATTATGGCAACACCTCCGGATGATATCATGGCATCATCTCGGTCCTTTCGAAAAATAACGTATTTACGAAGAAAATTCGTGTGTTTTGAATTAAGGTGTGTTTCTTGTACACACAGCACTTTTGGTGAGTGTTCATGTAAGAGTTCTTGGATGTCGTCAAGGTTCCTGAGGAGGCCCCTGACGTTCCATTGTATAATTTGAGTGTTCATGGTGAATGTAAAATAGTGCTGTGTGTACGAAAAGCGAGTGGCTGTTTAGACGGGGAATTTGAGTTCACTTAACAGGGCCGTCACCGGGCCCTGTTATTTGCTTTTTCGTTTTCTTGGCGCGCTCCAAGGAGCCACGCCGCTCTTTCGGCACCAAGGGTGCCGACGTATCCATTGCCTCCTCGGAGGCACTGGATGCACGCACATGCGGACTGTTAGTTCGGATTACGGGCCTCGCCTGGTGATGGGAGGCCTTGAGACCCGAGGACTCTGGAGTCTCCGGTCTCTGTTTGGGAGTAGGCGGTGTAGCCTGGGCTACAGCCGCCTTGGGGGCAGGTGCCACAACCGTCGGCTCGGTATGCGCGGGCCGAAGGAGTGGCGAAGGCTGGTGCGGCGGTTCCCCCTGACGCGCCGCATCAACGTATGTAGCTCCATAGAATGGAGCGACTCTTCGTTGTGCTTCCTTAAATGTTATGTTCTCCTTTACCTTTAATGTAATTATTTCTTTTTCTTTTTTCCAATATGTGCAGGAGCGTGAATATGCGGCATGGTTGCCTGCGCAGTTTGCACAGTGTGGCGGTTGTTTGCAGTTCTCAGACACGTGGCCTAGGACTCCACATTGTGCACAGGTCTGGCGACCACGACAGGTTTTAGAGCCATGGCCATACCTCTGGCATTGGAAGCAACGACGAGGGTTTGGTATATACGGCCTGATAGATGTCTTGGTGTACCCTGTTTGAATGGAATCTGGTAGTTTACTGGATGCAAACGTGAGTATTAAGTGTTTCGTCGGTATTTTCTTATTATCTCTTCTGATGATAATTCTCTGTACATTAGTGACGTTTTGGCTCTTCCACCCTTCCAAAAGTTCAGTTTCGGTGAGTTCAAGTAAGTCTGCATCAGATACCACTCCGCGAGTGGTGTTCATGGATCTGTGTGGTGTTACGGTGATCGGTACGTCACCAAACTTTGAGAGGCTGTCTACCTTTACAAATTGTGCTTTGTCCCGAATTTCTTGGAGAAGATCTCCGCTAGCCATCTTCGTTACTTTATATCTAGCCCCGAGAGTTTCAGTAAGACACCTGGCAACTACAAAAGGAGATACGGTCCTGGCTTGCTTTCCGGTTTTTTCACAGTGAATGACGTGGTAGTGGGGAAAAGTTTCTATTGGCTGGTTGAAGAAATTTATGTCGTCGGTGCGTACCCGCTTTAGGCCGGTACGATCAGACAGTTGAGGGAATGCTCCATGCATGCTGGTCTTATTTTTGTTCAGCAGCGTTGGCGGCCACCCACCACGGAGCCCAACAAGGGGACGCTGCAAGTTTGCAGGTGCTGAAAGCTTGCAGACGTCAGCCGTACAACACTGCCATAACCCAATGCGCCTAGACCAAGGTAGGCTATTTGCACAGGGTTAACCCTTGCCGCCAGGAAAATTGGAAGTAAACAGAAGAGAGAAGTAGACAGGAAAGCTAAAAAAGTAAGAAAGACGAAGATGTAGGGAGAGAGAGATAGGAAAAGGCGACTGCCGATTTCCCCTGGGTGGGTCAGCCCAGGGGTGCCGTCTACGTGAAGCCGGGGCCAAAGAGGTGTGTTGCCTCTGCTGGGGGGCCTTAAAGGTCCTATCACCCAGCGTCAGCTCAACCCCCAGGATCCCCTTTTCCCCGGGCACGGCAAAGCCACGCACGGCTAGGCGTGGGAGGGAGTAGAAACTCCCCCGTTAGCTCGGGTCCGTGGTGTCGCTACACACGAAACGCCTACTTGCGCAGGCGCCCCTGCGGGCTCGCTGTGTCTTGAGGGCACAACCATCGACCAGACTGGAGCTCCAGGGGTGAAGGGTAGAGCTGGAGGACGTGGGAACCAAAGCACGCTCCACCACTTATGAGACCACGTCCGGTACCGCAGTAACCAGGTTATATTTTCAATCCATATGCATGAGTATGCATGAGCCGAAGAGCCCAAGCTCACGTGACATATGATGATGATCACTGAAGTGGTTTTGTCGTACAGATGAAGTACATAGTCTGCGCTCACAATATATATATATATATATATATATATATATATATATATATATATATATATATATATATATATATATATAAGAAAAGTGAAGGAAAAGATGACTTGCCGTGGGCAGGATGATGATGATGATGAGTAGTTTTTAGTGGCGCAAGGGCCAAGTGATGGCCAAAGAACGCCATTTCAATTGACTACAGATATGAACAATGATATGGTGCGTGGCTGTAAAGGGGCCTAAAAATTCCTCGCTCTAACGCGGGTTAAAACATGAAAGTAATAAAAACATGACAGTGGCGTGACAAATGTGTGGCGATAGCTGATGGCAAAATGTCATGATAATAAAACCATGATGAAGATGTAGTCACCGCAGCCACGACCACTCTATAGAGGTCGTGCTACGGATGACCTCGAAATATCGGGTGAAAGCTTTGCACATCTTTTAAAAACGTAAAAAGTGTATGCAGTTTAAAAAGCGGGTCCCTACCGATGAGCATCCCAGGGTGTAGAGGGAGCTGCTGTCGGTAGGGCAGTAAAAAGTGCTTTTTTCTTAGAGCATCTAGCTCATTGCACTGGACGAGAATGTGGAGAACCGTAAGGGGCTCTCCACATCTCTCACAATATGGTGGATCACCGTTAAACAGAAGAAATGAATGTGTAGAATGTGTGTGTCCTGTTCTAAGCCTTGTTAGTATTACTTCTGTGTGTCGTGATTTTGATAGTGGCGGCCAATAACCTAGTTGCGGCTTAATAGCATGGAGTTTATTATCTCTGTGTTTATCCCACATGCTCTGCCAATACCCCCTAAGCTTTCGTTTTATAAAAGGTTTTAGGTCAAGTGCAGGGACTGACGTAGATGCATTGGCAGTAGTGAGATTGGCGCAAGCAGCTAGATTGTCGGCCAAAACGTTCCCTTGTATTTCACGGTGCACTGGAACCCAGCAGACAACGACATGCTGTTTTGATGTGTAGAGTGTGCACAGAAGTGAGTAGAGTGACACTAGCACGGGGTTCTTGTGTTTTTTAGGAGTTTTCAGGGCTTTGACCACGCTTAGGGAGTCTGTGTATATTACCGCCTTTTGTAATTTTATCTGTTTAATGTGTTTTACGACAGCCAGTATTGCGTAAGCTTCTCCTGTGAAGATGCTTGCATTAGGATGAAGAACGCCGTACTCGGTAAAGGATTGGCCTACCGCTGCATATGACACAGAAGTGTTTGACTTTGACGCATCAGTAAAGAATTCAGGGCATGTGTATTTATGTTGTAGTTCTAAAAAGTATGTATGTATTTGTGCAAGTGGTGCGTGCTTTGTGACATCAACAAAAGAAACATCACAGTCTATAGGCTGCCACTGCCACGGTGGCAGATATGTTGCAGGAGCCATCAAACTCGGTTCAAGAAGAGGCACACCTGTTTTTTCGGCCAGGCTCCTTACACGCTGCGCATAGAGCTGCCTAAACGAAGGATGGTTCTCGAACAAGCCAGAACAAGACAAATCATTAATTGTGAAATGGGAGGGATGTTTCTTGTCTGCCTTCACCTTCAAAAAGTACAGAAAGGACAAGGAACATCTTTGTAGGTGGAGCGACCATTCATTCGAATCCACGTACCGGCTCTCCACAGGGCTGGTGCGGAAAGCACCCGTAGAGAGGCGAATGCCTAGATGGTGGACAGGGTCGAGAATTTTCAAGGCTGATGGTGTTGCCGACTGATAGATTATAGCACCGTAATCTAGGCGTGTGCGTACGAGGCTTTTATATAAGTTAATTAAACATTTCCTGTCACTACCCCATGTAGTGTGTGACAACACTTTCAAAATGTTCATTGTTTTTAAGCACCTGTCCTTTAAATACTTGATGTGTGGGGTGAAGGTTAGTTTAGTGTCTAATATGAGACCAAGAAACTTGCTCTCGGTTTTCACTGACAGAGGTTGACCATGCAGGTAAATGTCGTGGTCAGGATGAAGGCCCCTCTTTCGGCTGAACAAGACACAAGTGCTCTTTTGCGCGTTGAGTATAAAACCATTCTCATTTGCCCATTGAGATACCTTGTTCAACCCTAGTTGAACTTGACGTTGGCACATTGAGATGTTGCACGATTTGTAACCAATCTGCACATCATCGACATATATGCAGTAAAAATATTTCATGGGAGAGACACGTGCAAGGAATTCATTTTAACTATGAAAAGTGTGCAGCTCAATACACCTCCTTGTAGGACTCCTGTTTCTTGGACAAATACTCGAGATAAGACAGTGCCAACTTGGACACGGAATGTACGGTTGGACAGGTAGCTTTTGATAACTGTTAGCATTCTGCCCCGCACACCTAAATGTGAGAGGTCTCGCAATATGCCGAAGCGCCATGCAGTGTCATAAGCCTTTTCCATATCGAGGAACACAGAAAGAAAAAATTGCTTATGAACAAAAGCGTCGCGAATTAGTGCTTCGATACGGACAAGGTGGTCAGTGGAGGACCGAGCCTCTCGAAACCCACACTGGTAAGGGTCAAGTAGGCCACTAATTTCAAGAAAGTGCATCAGGCGCCTGTTAATCATTTTTTCAAAGACTTTGCAAATACAGCTGGTTAATGCTATTGGTCTGTAGCTGGAAACTGAGGCCGGGTCCTTGCCTTGTTTTACGATTTGGATAATGATAGCTTCCTTCCAGGATGAGGGTAGCTTGCCAGAAGACCATATCGCGTTATACAGAGAGAGGAGAGCTTTCTGGGTTTCAGTGGGCAGGTGTTTTAACATTTCATATGCCACACGGTCCGGGCCTGGGGCAGATTTATTGCAGCCGGCAAGTGAGGCCTGCAGCTCAGCCAAACAGAAAGGTTCGTTGTATGCCTCATGTGTTTTGGGCTTGCGCTCTAATCTCTGTTTTTCTATTGCGGTTTTGTATCGTCGGAACACTTCACTATAGTGTGTTGAGCTGGAGACCTGTTCAAAGTGCGCTCCGAGAGTGTTTGCCTGGTCTTCCAAACTCTCCCCTTGTGTGTTCACTAGAGGAAGCGAATGTGATCCTCGTCCTGCCACCTTACCAACCATGCTCCAGACTCTCGACTCATCTGTGTATGAGTTAATGCCCGATACAATTTTGTGCCAACTTTCTCTTCTCGCCTGTCGGCGCGTCCTCCTTGCTTGAGACTTGACGTTCTTAAACTTTACAAGATTCTCGGCTGTGGGCGAGTCTCTAAGCAACCTTCATGCCTTATTTTGTTTTTTTCGAGCCTCACGGCACTCATTATTCTAACATGGTACTCGTCGTTTGCTTGACGGTACGCATGTTTGGGGAATACATTTTGTTGCTGCATCAACCAAGAAAGCTGTAAAGTAGCATACAGCATCCTCTATGCTCAATGGCGCCATGTCAGTACAAGATAATAAAGTCATTTTTTGAAACTTTTTCCAATCAGCTTTGTCGGTGAGCTATTTGGGAACTTATGCAGGACATGTATTTGTTATGGATGTGCTGATAACGATAGGAAAATGATCACTACCATATGGATCATTAATGACTTCCCATTTAAGTAGAGGCAGTAGTGATGGGGATATTATGCTGAGGACTATTGCTGAGTACGTATTGCTAGCGATGTTGTAATATGTTGGCTTTTTCCGATTCAGCAGGCACGCACCGGAAGAAAAAAGGATCTGTTCAATCAGGCGACCTCGAGCATCGCAGCGAGAGTCACCCCATAGATTGCTATGTGCATTGAAATCTCCAAGGAGGATATAAGGTTCTGGAAGTTCCATTATGAGGGACTCTAATTCATGCTTTTCAAGACGGTGTTGTGGATGTATGTAGAGAGAGCCGATGTTGACGAGCTTATTCAAAAAAACTGCTCGAACAGCCACCGCCTCAAGGGATGTTTGTAGTGGTAGGTGTGTGCATGCAATCCCTTGATTGACTATAATGGCAACACCACCGGATGGCACAATGGCATCATTCCGCTCTTTCCGAAAGATAACGTAATGACGTAAAAAGTTGGTGTGTTTAGGTTTCAGGTGTGTCTCTTGTACGCACAGCACCTTAGGTGTATGTTTGTGTAAAAGTTGATGGATATCGTCGAGGTTTCTCAACAGTCCTTTGACGTTCCACTGTAAAAGTTGTGTCATTTTAATGTAGTGTGGTGCTGTGTGTACAGAGGTGTTGCGTTAGTTCACAGGACCTTTTAAGGGCCCCGTGATTCGAGGTTTTTCTTTTTTGGCGCGCTCGAAGGAGTTGCGCCTATCCTTCGGCGTCGGAGGCGCCGGAGGAGTGGGACTTGTATCCATCACCTCTTGTAAGGTGGTGGATAGTGCCTGCTGGGCAGGCACATTCACTGAACTTTTGGACCTAACTGCGCCTGCAGTGGTCCCAGGTTCGGCAGACACCGAGGTCTGCCGGCCCTGTTTGTCAGGTGGCGGAGCAGTACAGGCTGCTCCAGCCGGGGGCGCTGGCGGCACGACCGCGGCCACACACTGTGTGACATTCGCGGGTGCCAAGGCATGTGGCGCGGCGCCCCGGCGCGTCACATCTGCAAAGGAGGGATAAGATGGGTTGTGTATTGCAAAACGTTGGCGTGCTTCTTCGAATGTGAGATTGAATTTAACCTTGAGTTCTTCTATTTGTTTTTCTTTTTTCCATGCGGGGTATGATCGTGAGTAGGCAGCGTGATCTCCTTCACAGTTTGAACAATGAGTTGTTTCTGAGGTGCAGTTGTCCGATATGTGTTGAATGAATGCGCACTTTGCGCAAGTGGCACGCCCTCTGCAACTCTGCGATCCATGACCGAAACGTTGGCACTTGAAACATCGACGAGGGTTGGGAATGTATGGTCTTACACGAAGCTTACAATAGCCGGTTTCGATTGATTCTGGTAGGTCACTTGTTCCGAAGGTAATTATTACGTGTTTTGTAGGGGTCAGTTTGTTGTTGCGCCTTAGTGTTATTCGTTGGACTTTGACCACGTTCTGGTCCTGCCAATCTTCGAGCAGCTCACTTTCAGAAAGCTCAGTAAGATCATCATCCAAAAGAAGATCGCCACTTCCCATCTTTGTCACTTTAAAACCTGGGCCTATTGCTTCTGTGAGAGTTTTGGAAACGAGGAAAGGTGAAATGGCTCGGACTGTCTTGTTTTCGTTTTGACTGTGGATTATATGGTACTTTGGGAATGTCGGCCTTGGTGTGTTAAGCAGGAAAGTATCATCAGTGCGCCACCTTTTTAGGGAGCGATCAGGAAGGAGGGGAAAAGCTTTTGCCATAAAAATACTATAAAGTTCGGCGGCGATGGTGGCCACCCACCACCGAGCCGAACAAGGGGACGCTACAAGGTTGACTAGTGAACACTTGGAGACGCCAGCCATGCATCGCCGCTATAACCGAATATAACTACCCAAGGTTGGGTAGTGGGCAGGATATATATATATATATCCGCGTCAGTCTTTTCCGGAACTAATTTCCTACAGCTTAGGTACATTCTTTCAAAATTTTACACTGGGGTCCTCGCTTATTTTCTATGTGATATATATATATATATATATATATATATATATATATATATATATATATATATATATATATATATATATATATATATATATATATATATATATATCATAGAAAATAAGCGAGGACCCAAGTGTAAAATTTTAAAAGAATGTACCTAAGCTGTAGGAAATTAGTTCCAGAAAAGACTGACGCTTTGTCCGTGGGACCAGCCCTCATCGCATTGGTGCACACATACGGCAGCAGCGCAATATAAGACAACCAATGATGTAGTGTCCGCTATTATATGGAGGGGTTCAGTACCAGCATGCTGTGCTGCTCACTTTCATTGTTTTTTTTGCATCTTTAACAACTACACGGACAGTGTTACGGCAGACGCATAGGCATAAAAAAGGTTAAGTTGATGCAGGCAATGTTTCTTGACATTTTAATGATTCACATGGCAATATATAGAAAAAATAAAACATCAAATTAACAACTTAAGATGGTGGCAGCCATATGGCTAAGGTGTAAATGTATGTTACTGGCTCACAAACCATTGTCAGAAGTGCGGGGTGAAATACTACTACGTGCGATAGGACAAAAAGAGGAGAATTAACGCATGCACACTTATCCAAGAAAACAGTGTAAAACAATTGAAGCCACAATAGATGTGTCATCGGCACAAACAATCACAAGTTATAGGTTCAATTGTGAGCAGATTATTGGTCAACGATAGCGCATATGCAGCAACCTGTCATGATCTGATAACAAATAAGAAATAATTATTATTTACTCAGTTCATTGCTCATTTTTCAATTACTGCTGGTGAAGGTCATCTTGAGGGGAATTATTGTATATTCAGTATTACCAGCAAGATGGCGCATTGAGCGAGCGTCACCAAAGCGTCACGACACATCACCTCCCAAACATACTTTGCCCCACAGAAAGCAGGTAGGCTGAACGCGTGCGCTTGTATCGCGGTCGGGACAATCGCACATCTTGAATGGCCATGGGCTTTCACCGTAAAAATTCTGTTGTAGTTAAAGGGTGCGCTTTTGCGAAAAGAGCGCGCTTTTCAGACACAGCGAGGTAACGACTAAGACGCTTATTCGCGTTCATATGTACTTTTGAGTACATTTTGTGCGCCATGTTGTTACATGATACGCATGTCATGATTACTGTTTTTAGACATGTTCCTTAACTATGTCATCCGTTCACGTCACGTATTGCCGAAATTGTTGCATGTTAGGTTAGAAAAATGGCCGCGAGCGCATCATGAGCGTAGCTTATAGTCATGTTGTTACATGACACGCACATGTTGATTATCATGTTTGCACCAGTCGCATACCTTTGTCATTATTTGATGTCCCGTATACAAAAATTGGTATAACTGAGGCTTGCGAAATGGCTGCGAGCGCATCATGAGTGTGGCATGTAGTCATGTTGTTAAATTACACGCATGTTAAGATTTTCGTGTTCAGGTTTGTTGCTTGTGTTCGTCATTCAGTCATGTCAAACCATACCTATTTAGCATCTTGTCATGTGAACGAAACCACCGTAAGAGCAACAAGACCATGAAATGTAAGTCATGACATAAATGTCATTATTTTCATGTTATAGCAAGTCACTTATGTCCGTGATACTCATGTTATGCTAAACCAGATGTCGTGTCGTTACCATTATTGAAACGGCCAGGAGAGCAGAAAGTCGTACGCGGATGAATGGAAGGAAGGGGGATGGATAGGTGTGGATGGATGGATGAATGGATGGGTGGGTGGAGCGGTTTAGTTATTGAAATTTGCTAAGAAATGCTTCGCAATTAGAATGCTTATGGCTGCTCCAAAACATCAATTAGCCTGCTCCCTAATCTGCTCCAAAAAGCGAATTGTTGCTTTCATTACTGCAAGGGTAAATAGGCTTTATGTGGGTGCTTGAAACACTTGAAAACCAAAATTTTGACTTTAAAGGCCTGAAATTGCAGTAAATTTTGCAACTTCCCGAATTTTCTTTCTACTTTTTCAGTAAATATTGTACATTTCATGGCACATTATTTGTAGTGCCATAATTGTTGCAGGTGCAATAAGTAAAAAACAAAGAAAACCAACACCGTACGATTCTGTAAAGTCGAAGAAAGCAGGAACAGCAGGATAAGAAACGAAATAAAAACATTTTGAATTGAGCGGGAAATTGGAATGTTAACAAAAAAACTCGACGCCAATCTGAAGCAATCAACAGCTACATCAGACTCGTAACCAGAAAAGGCAGAGGGAACTAGGCACTTGACATGCATCAAGTCAAATATCTTTGAGAAGACAATATCCTTGAGAAGACCAAGCAGCAGTTGACATTCATGTGAAAGTTTAGCAAAAGCAATTACTGGAATACTGAAAGTTATTTTTCATGCCGCTCCCTAAAACTAATAATGAAATTATTATTTTCATTCAGTTTTCTTTTGTTCACATTAAAAATTTCCTGAAATAACATCTCTTATACCTCACTTGGCGTGATTGTCGGTTTGATTTATTTAACACTGTGTCTAACGAAGAAAACGAGCCCTAATTGAAGTATTGCTTCCTTCATTCATAGCGAGGGTCTTGTTCTGGCAGACTTGAAGCCTTAAGATGCTGTGGGAGGTAATATTGGTCAGCTCTCATATAATAATATCACGTGCTACGTGACGCCAAACAGGCAACAAGGGTGCTCCACAGTCGCCGTCATGGCAACGGGTGGCACTGACAGACATCTCTCGTTCATTTCACATATATATCTACGCAATAAAGTGGATGGGGAGATAGCCATCGTGGTAGCTAAGTTGGAGAGCATATGATGCGTTATTCGAAGGTAGAATGTTCAGGGTTTGCCCAGGGCAAGTTATCTTTCCGTCCACTTTTCCTTCTTCACATTTACTATACGATTGCTTCTTATAACATCCTCTAGGCGTTCCTTGGCATTATTGTCTGTTAGATCTTATTACTATTCTGTCTATAAAAGAAAACGAGCCATTCACGGTACGCTTTTTTTCCTAGCAAGAAAATGTAATTGCAGCCATAATTTCTAAGTCTGTTCTAGTGTTTTACATGTATTTAATGAATAGTAGGTATTTCGAGTCTTCATCTTCCCCTGAAATATGGTAATTGGGTTGTTGACTGACCATAGTGTCCTTGGAATATATTAGGCATAGCCTTGAGAAGTCTTTGAAGAATCCAAATTTTCGTCACGTAAACGAGCATGACCCTGGTAAATCAGTTAAATCCCTGTTAAATGTGATGCTGACCCTGTTAAATCTGATACTGAAAAATGACTTTAGACAGGAGTGAAAAGCTATGACTGCAGCTCTTTACGTGACAAGCCACCGGATCTACACGGTGATGGCGCTACGGAGTCTCGGTGAAATCCTTTATTTAAAACGAAAGCACAAAAGGGCATTGCTATCTAGTAAAAAAAAAGTGAGCATAAGTTCCGCTTTATTAGATTGCCAATGACAGGGCAGAAAAAAATCTTTTTGGAATAAGAAAAATGCACCTATTTTTGCTGAAAAGCTGACAATCCGTTATCGTGGTGCAGTGGGTGCTACGTTTTGGACTGCCTACTTGTTGGTTTGGAACTGGTTGAAGGTTTGACTCCCAGCTATTGCAAATGCTTTTCGATAAGTTAAAGATGCAAAAGCTAATATAGGTATCATCTAGGATTTGTGCAGTGTGATTTCACTCTATTTATATTAAGGTCTGCTTAAGCAGATGCAGCTGCTGTAGCAATGTTTGTACTACACTGAATGATTCGGTATTGCTGCAGGCGTACTTCTTCGATGCCCAGAACTTCGAAGAAGGGTCACCGTCACAATGTCGCCACCGCTTCGGATCATGCCACAGGTGTGGAACAATGGGGCATTACATCAGGAGTTGCCCGCACAAGGACCACATCTTCGTTCTCATGAAGAATAGTTCGGCTGACCCCAGGTACTGTGAAAATTCGTTTTATGCGAATAATATTGAAGGAACGTGACGGTGGTCCCCTATTTAAAACGCGAATACATTGCTTAGTCGGGCTTTGTCAGGTGTCTGTCGAGATCTGTTCAACGCCCTCGCCCATAGCAACAGCAATGGGCGCGCGCGCCTATGCTTGCCCCTAGCAACCGGAGCCCCTACATTATTGACTTGAATGTGACTTGCCACCGCCTCAATGCAAAGCGTTAGGAACGCGTTTGTAGCGTTTGTGCTGCTAGGAATTGTGTAGCATATTTCTTCAACCATGCACGCTATACTATGCTACTAGAGCTGTAAACGCCTACCACGTTTCTCGCGACAGAAAAACAACACGTACGGTGAAAGGCATTATTGGCTTCAAGGTGTGATAAAAAAATTCTTCTAACGCTGGGTTCTGACATGTGAAACGCCATAACGCTACGCATTGCATTTGCACTTTTTCGCAATTGCTTTCGTGAAGGTGGGAGCATTTAATGAATGCGAAGCATTTCTTAGCGACCTTCGGCGACTTTCAGCGTATCTTCTATATATCTATCCATCTATTTATCAATTTTTCATCTATCTAACTATCAATCAATCAATCTATCTATCTATCTATCTATCTATCTATCTATTTACCTATCTATTTATTTTTTTATCTAATAAATTATGTTTTTACTTATTTATCCGCTAGTTTAATTATTTAGTTATTTATGTATAAATAGTTTATATTTATGTGTTTATTTTTTATTTATATATCATTATCCAAATCTCTATCGCTATCTCATTATCTATCTATATATATATATACATCTATTTATATATCAATCTATCAAGCCGTTTACGACTTTTAGCTCTCCTGGCCACTTCGATAATGAAGTCACGTACTGCATCATTCACCTCCACCTCGTAACGCCAAGCTGACTTTAAAGTGTCATATGAACATTTCTCATCTGTGCTTCGTATATCATCGATTACAACGGTACGTGAGATCTGTCTACTTTTTTTATTGAGCGAGATTGTACAAAATGACGCTGCTGATATGAACAAATGTTGCACGCAAGGACTTATGCAGAACTGTCTCATATGTTTTATACCACCAGTTGCCTACACTTCTGTAACAATACAACAAAGACATGCCTACCACCAACATCCAAAGCGGTAAGCATTGTGTAGTGCTTATGTTTGCAAGGCTTGAAGTTTCTCTATTGACCAACTTCGGTGGATAGCGCTTAAGTCTACGATTGACGCAACCGGAATTGACACCTGAATCAAAGGGCCGCATTTGTAACGTTTGTGAAATGGACAGCAAGAAGTGCTGACACAATTGGCCTTTTATTAACATTACCATGGCAAGT
This sequence comes from Rhipicephalus microplus, assembly GCF_043290135.1. Lineage (NCBI taxonomy): Eukaryota > Metazoa > Arthropoda > Arachnida > Ixodida > Ixodidae > Rhipicephalus > Rhipicephalus microplus. The sequence continues at coordinate 88,977,267 of NC_134700.1, forward strand.
ACCAGTAAAACCTAGGAAGCAATCACTTCATCCTCTCAGTCACGCAGGGAAGCTGAGCCGCTCCACCTAAAGAGTACAGGTTGACGGATTGGGTCGAGTTTAGAAAGCGTCGCAAGGCTGATCAGACAGAATCGCACATTCTTGGGACACTTCTCGAGATCAGTGGAGGATGCGCTTCTCTCAACCAAGACAGTCCATTCTGATATACGTGTGGATGCAATGGATTCACGTGTTGCACGCAGTGGAGGCTGAAAAATAGCTGGCTGAGAAACGGTACACACAGCGCAACAGCTGATGGCGTAAGCGCGAAGAACTCAATAAAATAGCTGAGGACTATAAACAGGAGCTGTCTACGCAGCGGTGGGATAAGGTTTGCTCTAAAGTAGATGAACAGATGCGCACCAGAGGCAAATGGAAACTTGGCTAGACGATACTAACTAGAAAAGTAATCACATGTTGGCAATAGACTGATTAGTCCAAGTGCAGATGAACAGTGGGGCCGACTATAAAACTGCACCTTAAAAACCTCCGCAGCAATACCTTCCACTTGGCCTCTCCGCAAACGAAGATTACCCAGATTTTCGGGGAGGGCCGCCGGAGGAAATCGACTCGCCCTTCACGAACCTTGAAATAGAACAAGTGCTTCATACGTTAAAAAAGCTTATACGCTCCTACCCATCATAAGCTCTGGGCGAAATGCAGCATGTCGCAGGCCTGGTTGACGCCCTCAGTGACTCATTCCAAGGCCGGGCAAGGCACTCACCAAAAAGAACCTTCGTCCAATCTCCCTTGCATATTGCGTGGAGAAGTTGATGGAGCATGGGATACACAACTCGACTTCTTTGTATATGGAGGATAAAGAGCCCTTTCAACACAATATGTTCGGACCGTCCTCTGGGACATTAAAGCTACCAGAAATATTGGGGAATGGCCATCGGGAGCCTTCACCCTGGGTGCGAGGGGTGTGCCTCAGTGAGTGGTCATTTCACCTCTATTGTTCAACATAGCCATGAACGGCCTCTTGGAGCGTCTTTCCCTTGCAACCAATACCAACCTCGTTCTTTATACCGGCAACATTACTGTCTGGTGCATGGGACGCACGGATGCTATGTGAAAGAAGTGCTGCAGTTAGCATTGGCCATCACAGAAAGTTCTTTGTAGAGTTCAGCTCTCCCACTCTAAATAGAAGTCACTTCTCTACGGACCGGTTCAACTGGTGCAAAGACCTCACTCACCGCTTCATTAGGTACGGATTATGCTAACCACAGTGAATGGGCAGTCAATTCGCAGTCAATTGCATTCGGCTGCTAGGCTTTCTTCTGGAATTCAATGGCAAAAACTCGCAAATTTTGCCCCACATCAACTCTAAAACTTAGATAATGCTTAAGATATCAAGGATGTCAAAACGCAGAAAAGAGCTGAAGTAAAAACAAGATCCTTTCGCTATGGCATGCGTTTCTGTTGAGCCGCTATAGTTAAGTAGCGTCATCAATCAATTCGTTTACATGCGAGGAGGACAAACTCGATACTTTATTGAAGAATAGTATAAAAGCGGTACGTTTTTTCTCTGACTAGTGGCACGGACAGACTTATGTGCCTAGCATGCGCAACAACTTCTTGGAAGTGAGTGATTCACAGACCCTTGCTCAGCTCGCGTGGCTCTTTTCCACGAAAGCTGGTCAGCGCCTCGTACAGTCACCAGGGTGCCATTGTACGGGCAATTCGGAACAAAATATCTTGCGACAAACACTGACAGGTACGTACGAGGAGGCACGTATTCCATCATAATGTTCATGCGCAGGAAAATGTTGATAGGTACACGGTACGGGTGAAGCTTCTTGGTTTCATAGCTAAATGGATAGTTTCCTCGTATGGATGCCGCCCACACAGATTCTCCACTCACAGGCAACGGGACTGCCCACGCCGCGGCTCGAGGTCTTGCACGCCGAGCTGTGGCACCTGCCGGCAACCCCGATGTCTCGCAGACATCGAGAACAGTGCCGGAGTGGAAATGAGGGAATCGCATGACAATTTTCAGAGACGTTACCCAACACTACCGACTGACGATGTGCAAATATCCATTACCACACAAAAAACTAAAGAAGACACAGTAGCTTGTCTGGAGAGAATTTTACTCGCACGTACCCGAACTCAGTGATCCTACGTTTCTGCTACCCAGATATTTATACATCCGATGACTTTAAAGCGTGTGGAGCAAGAGTGACGCTGCAGTTCATGCTGTGGGAGTGCACCGTGAGCCTGAAGCGGGTAGTCATGACAGTCTGGAACCACGAGGCGTGATAGGAGGCGGCTCTGCTCGGTCGCGACCACGCCAATCAACTGTGGGCAGTCCGGCACGCCCAGGAAGCCGCCCATGGCCACGGACTCGAGACCATCCCCTAGGCTGGAGTGCTTGTAGCCCCACTTCCAGAAATACGCAACTGAATGTGGCAGACCCCCCGTAAATCGTCGGACGCCCACACACAATAATGCGTTCAAAAAAAAGGCATTCGTTCAATTTTTTTCTGTTATAACTGGAATTGCCCTTTTCTCGCCTAGCTACATTGTCTACAAACCGTGTCTGAGCACGACAATCTCGAATGCCTATGGTCTGCATATTCTGGTTAATACACCATTGTACACTAAAACTGTAATGAAAGTCTCTCACGATAAGCTGAAACCAACAAGAAATAGCCATAATCTCGACCTAACACCATTCCGTTTATTTACTCTTTTTTTATTTCAGGTTCTTTCCGCACACTATCGAGGGGACCCTAAAGCTTCGCCTTTAGGAGTTGAACGCGGTAACGACATCCTGTTCCTAGTGCATATTTCAGACACTTAGTTCATGAAACCTTTTTGAATTTGCATTGCACCCTCTCTACTTGGCCTAAATAAATAAGTTTAGTAGTGCGTGTTCTTTTTTTAGCGGTGTATTGGATTTCAACCGCGGAGCCAATACAATAATTGCATATCCTGACACCGTCGGGAATGGACGCTTGTACCATGCTTTCCTACTGCAATATTTCATTCTGCATTGTGAAGCATGTTTACAGGACGCGAGGGTTGGTGGGGCATAAGAGCTACGTTTACTGCATTTCCAAGCAGAGGAGGTTCTTTTCGCTGATTTGAAAAACAGAAGTATGGCTGTTTAGTAGAACATCCGCTTTCCATGCAAATGACTCTGGTTTGGTCCGCACTCTCCTCCAGAATATTTCATCATTTATCTATTTAATTTGTTATTGTTCTCAATTTTTCGGTCACGCAAAAGATGAATTTTCTCTCACAACCAATGACGCAGGCACTGACAGCGGAATGTCTTTGAAGTGAGCTCTTTCACGCTGTCGGTTTAAAGTGGAATGCATCCCCTCAGTCATCGTGATTGTTGCCTTTGAAACATGCGTTGAAAGAATGTAGAGTTCTATTCTTGTTTGTTCGTTTTTTTTCTGTCTGTTACTTGTACTGCACTGCTCTTTCTTTGTTTTCCGGCGTAGAGGGAACCCCTCTGCAATACCACGAATTAGTCTGCAGTATGTGAAAAAAACCATCAAATGTTTAATACGTGTTGTCTGACTACTGTGTATGGAGAGCGTCGAAACTGCATGCCAAAGAAATGAAAAAAGAAATTCTTTCGTTGCCTTTAAATTGTGTAAGTACTCCTTCATAAGGATAAAGAGGAACGTCATAACCTGTTATTTTACATGACTCTTCAGCAGTAGTAGTCAGTTGTTGACACATGGTAACAGTACTTCTTTTGTGCCACTAAAAGCAACTAGCCGCTGCTCTTCAGTTTTTGGAAGTGCTTTGCTGAATAAACTGACCAGCATTTCCTTTGCAGTGGTGGCCCTACAAACTCCAAAAACCAGCCGAAGCATCCGCGTCAGAAGAATCTAGACGGCAATGAGATGGTTGTGGAGCGGTGGCAGAATCGGGAGAACCTCGAAAGGCAGCTGACGAACCAGGAAGGGCAGCACGCCATGCTTCTTAGGCGAGCACGAGCCGGCGTGCTGCCCCAACTGCCGATTGGAGATCGCGCGCCAGAAGACCAGGCGGCATACGTCACTCCACCAGCACCAGGACGCACAAAATGAAGGTAAGGTTCCTGACTGCGGGCGATCTCTGCTTTGGCCTGCAAAAGTGCGAGAACCATGAATGTAAAGCTTTTGAAATGTATTATTAGAGGCTTTTCGTTGGTCCCGTAGTGCGGCGATGCATAGGCAAGGTGGGTTGTATTAGCAGATAGCGTCTCTTAGCTATCACGTCAAGCAGCGCTATCTATAGAAGACAGAAGGAAGCTCACTAACTGGTAATTGATAATCTTCGATATTCGGCAGCGCCACTCACTAAGCCTACAGAATTGAATTTTTCGGCGAGCCTCTCGAGAAAATTGCCGAGTCGGCCTAATTACTTGCTCGACATTCATGTCCACAAGCTTCGACAGCACACACATCTATTCGAATTAAGCAACCTACAGAGCGCACGACCATCGCTTGATAGATTCTAGATGCTAGGCAAGTGCTCTCATCGGCGCGGGTCTATTTTACGGCTTCGCGCGTGCGCCGTACACATCCGTTACTCCTCTACGCGTAATGTTGTTTGCATATAGTGATGTATTGGATATACCAATAACATCTGATAAGGTTAACACCGGTAAATAATCTCTTTGTGGATATGCAATCTCCAATTGGAAAGAAGTTCCAGGAAGTGGGGCTAGTCTATAGTCTATTGAAAACATTCTGTATTGCCCCTTCAACTATATATACCATCGCGGTCGACAAAAACACCATCTTCGTTGGGTTCGTATTGGTATGCTTGCTCCGCGACGTCAATCACTCTAACCTTCTTCAAAAAAACACCGCATTTGAACAATGTAATCTTGAAGGCGCAGTGTTTCCCAAAGCTACGATTTACAAATAAACCTTCTAAGATGTGCCACTTTTGTTAGCGTTAAAGGCCAACTTCGGTGACTTTTTGAGGTCAATGGATGTCGGTGAAATTCGCTGCGTAAGTTTCGTTGCACATTACCGTCATTTGTGCGAAATCTCAGGCCTTAGATAGGCTTTGGTTGTTTGCAAATAACGTTTAAAGATTGTCTGGAAACGGCTCGTCTGGCTTGCCAGAATTGTTGGCAACACTCTCTGTGTGTAGTCACGTTTGGCATGTCAACGGAAGTAACACAGGTGGTGGCATCGCTAACTTTGGCTCCTGCAGCGCGTTTACTGTGCTGGCAAAAAGGTTATGGCGCGGTGTTCGGAGGTGTTCTGCGTTCCTCCATGGTGTTGATTTAAGCGTTTCATTGGTTTGGTGAGCGATTTTCTGTTTCCAGTGGATGGAAGTGTGACGGGTAGTAGTTAGTGTTGCTTTGTGGGCTTCACAAAGCAACCCTCACAGAAGACGCAGAGTGTTTGCTATCAAGGCTTTCCATGAGGCGGTGCCTTCCTGCAGAAGTGGATCAGTGTTCAGGAGAAACAACTGGTAACCGAGCAAAACGGTGCGCGTATGTTCTGGTCACTTCCCGCCGGAGTCCTATCTGGAGAGCATTTGGCCAGCGTCTGTCAGTCAGCCCGTCTGATCGTGCGACCGTCAGTCAGCCCGTCTGATTGTGCGACCGTCAGTCAGCCCGTGTGACCGTCAGTCAGCCCGTGTGACCATCAGTGAGCCCGTGCGACCATCAGTCAGCCCGTGCGGCCGTCAGTCAGCCCATGCGGCCGTGCGTCAGCCCGTGCGGCCGTGAGTCTGTTCACGCGTCAGTCCGTCTGTTCAGTGAACACTCCAAGTACCACCATCTCAAATGTCTTCATCATATAGTTACGTGATTTCGGCTGACTGAAACATGGCTTAGTGGGACATACCCAAGAAAAGTGTCTCAGGCTGAGACTAAAGAAGTGGACGTTGTCGGTGAGCTGCGTTGTGGCTACGGACTGACTACTGTTATTTCCACGTACCATTTTGATGGAGGTGCGGGTACTCTTTTGACAACGGAGCTACGCAGCGGACGCCTCCTTAAGTCTGCTACCATGGCTCCGGGTGAGGATACGACTTCACGATCTACCTCGGCAATGACAGCAACCTTGTACGTCGCCCTAACTCAACCCCGTGATCCAGGTACCTTTACTGGGGAGGACAACGTTAATGTGGACAAATGGCTTAGCATGTACGAGCGCGTCAGCAAGCAATACGACTGGGACTCAACCGTTATGCTTGCGAATGTTATTTTCTATCTTGACAAGACCCCTCGCATCTGGTTTGAGACCCACGAGCATGAAATCAAAGACTGCAATGTGTAAACAACAGCCACGCGACTTCTTTGGCAACCCATTTGGTCAACAGCTTGATACCCAAAAGAAATCGGCTGTACGTACACAGACGTCCACTGAGCCTTACTTGACTTATATTCAAAACGTCTTAGCGTTGTGTCAAAGAGCCGATCCCAACATTACTAAGGCCGACAAGATTTCGCACGTTTTAAAAGGAATCGCCGACGATGCGTTCAGCCTTATTGGTTTTACGAACGTAACGACCATCGACGCCAAGATGAAAGAGTGCCGCTGTCTCGAGCAGGCGAAGAGCCGACGCATTTTGCACGAGTTCCAGCGCCTACCCAACACCGCTGCAACGTCGTATTCCGAAGCCACTCCTTGTCATCCGTCTACAACCGAAGAAGTGATGCGCATCGTCCGACGTGAATTCGAGGCCACTTACCCGGCTGCCAACAAACTGACGTTGCACGATGCCTCAATGCCAGCTGTCTCCTTGGTACAGGTTGTTGTGCGCTAGGAATTCGCTAACCTGGGTATCCTGTCCACTGCAAACATTCTGGATAATACTGATCCCTCGATCGCTTCTGTGGACATGAGACGTCACCGTCCGTACTCTATTCGAACCAAAAACCCGTCTGAATGGCGAACAGCTGATGATAAGCCAATCTGCGTCCACTATGGACGCGCGGGACACATTGTTCGTTACTGCCGCAACCAGTGGCCATCTATGCCTTCGGGCTCGTACCCCGCTTACAGTGACTCATTCTGTCCACCGAGTCACCGTTATCCGACCAATACTGAGTCTACAGCATTTGCTGGCCCTCAGGATTACAGCCAATCTGTCCCGTCGTCACCGCCGCCTCAAAGCCACCCTTCTCGTTCAAATACGCGTAGCCGCTCTCGTTCACCATCGTTTAACCGCCGCATGTCCCCGGAAAACTAGGCTGCGCAGCTTCTGGTGGTGAAGCTGCTTTGTCGACCTTACCGAAAAATTATCTGTTGCCCTTACGTTTGAAGCGTAACACCCTTGAAGTATATGTTGATGGCACACCTGTTGAAGCTTTGATTGATACGGGTGCTCACGTCTCTATTATGAGTTCGCATTTTCGTCGTCGCATGAAGAAGGTCCTCACACACTCCTTGACCAGTGTCGTCCAAGTTGCAGATGAAGCAACAGTCACTGTCGTCGGTATGTGCACAGCTCAACTTACCGTAGCCGGTCATCAAGTGATTGTCCTTTTTACTGTGCTTGCAACATGTCCCCACGAGCTCATACTAGGCCTCAATTTTCTTGCCTTCCATTCTGCTCTGATTGATTGCTACGCTGGTGTGCTCCGCCTCGAACTGCCACAAATCAGTGACACCCCGTACTAACCTACATGCCGATTACAATGTAGCGACTTTGTTCACCTGCCCTCCAAAACTGTGACGTACAGTGATTTTCTGTGCTCACCAGCTGTGCCCGACAGTGACTATTACGCTACGCCTCTCACCGACGTACTCCTTGCGCACAATGTTGCAGTGCGCTACACGGTGCTCAGCATCACAGATAACAGATTTTGTCTACCACTTGTAAATTTTGGCTACATAAATGATGTGCTTCCACAACGCATTTCTGTGGCCCACCTATGTCGGTTGCTCGATTCACAAACTGAAGTACTTGTCTTAGACATCCCTTTTTCAACGCAGTGCTCACCACTCGCAACACATTCGGGCAGCCGTCAAATTGTAGACATGGTCGCCACTGATCTTTCGCCTCGACAAGTTGAAGCCCTAGAGCATCTTTTCGAGGCCTACCAAGATATTTTCGATTTTGGCGACCGACCTCTAGGCCAGACGTCCTTTGTCCAACATTGCATACACACAGGTGATTCCAACCCTGGTTACCGCCGTCGCTACAGAATGTCTGCTTTTGAGCGGAGAATCATTCAGAAGGAGGTGAACAAGATGCTAGCGAAGGACATTGAACCAACCTCCGGTCCCTGGGCGTTCCCGGTGGTATTAGTTAAAAAGAAGGACGAATTCTGGCGATTTTGTGTGGACTATTGCCACCTTAACAACATCACCAAGAAAGACGCATACCCTCTGCCCCGAATGGACGACGCCCTTGATTGCCTCCATGGTGCCGCCTACTTTTCTTCCATCGATCTTTGTTCGGGTTATTGGCAGATTGCCGTGGACCCCATGGACCGAGAGAAGACGGCTTTTGTAACAACTGTTAACCTCTGCCGATTCAGTCATGCCTTTCGGTTTATGTAATGCTCCCGCCACCTTTGAACGAATGATGGACACCCTGCTACATAGGTTCAAGTGGTCTACGTGCCTTTGTTATCTGGATGACGTGATTGTGTTTGTTCCTACTTTTTAAGCGCACCTTGAGTGACTGTTCGGAATTCTTGATGTATTCCTTCTCAACGGCCTTCAGCTGAATTCATCCAAGTGCCGTTTTGGTCGCCGCCACGTTACAATACTTGGGCAAATTGTTGACGCTTACGGCGTACAGCCTGACCCAGAAAAAGTTCGAGCTGTGAAGGACTTTCCGTTGCCAAAAACCGCCAAAGATGTCCGCAGCTTTGTGGGGCTCTGCTCCTACTTTCGGTGGTTCATCAAGAACTTCGCGGAAATTGCTCGGCCCCTAACAGATTTACTCAAACCAGATGAGACGTTTACCTTGGGTCTCTCGCAAGCAGCAGCATTCTCCGACCTGACCACTTTCCTCACTTCCTCTCCTGTTCTGACTCACTTCGGCCCTATGGCATCGACCGAAGTCCGCACCGATGCCAGTGATTACGGAATAGGCGCAGTGTTGGCTCAGCGACAAATTGGGCATTATGGCGTGATAGCTTATGCCAGCAGGCTGCTCTCCCCCTCGGAGCGTAATTATTCTGTCACAGAGCGCGAATGCCTAGCGCTGGTGTGGGCAGTCACGAAGTTTCACCCTTACTTATACGCCCAACCATTTATAGTTCTCACCGACCATCACGCTCTTTGATGGCTCGCCTCCCTCAAAGATCCAACAGGTCGTCTCGCCCGCTGGGCACTCCGCCTTCAAGAATATTCTTACACCGTATTGTATAAGTCGGGAAAACTGCACAAAGATGTGGACCGTCTGTCACGATACCCTGTGGTCGAGTCTAACCTTACGAGAACTGATTCTGTGGGTTGTGTCCTTTCCATCTCTCAGCTGCTTCATCTCGGGCACAAGCAGCGTCGCGATCCGGATATCAGCCGCGTAATACAACAGCTCAAATCTTCACCGCAAGACGCATCTGTTCGGATTTTTACCTTAAAAGACCACAACCTCTATCGGCGTAATTTATCGCCCAATGGTCACGACGTACTTCTGGTCATCCTAAAGCACCTGCGCTCCACAGTCCTACGTGAGCTCCATGACGCGCCAAGTGCGGGTCGCCTTGGTGTACCTCGCACATAGGATCGTGTGCGCCGCCGCTTCTAAAGGCCGGGCCTTTCACGCTCTGTACGTCGTTATGTCAACTCTTGCGAAATTTGTCACCGTCGTTAATAGCCGGCGGGACTCCCTTCCGGGTATCTTCATCCCATCGACATACCATCGGAGCCATTCTTCCGCGTTGGGTCGGACCTTCTCGTGCCCTTCCCAACATCCGCCTCCGGAAACAAGTGGGTCGCGGTTGCTACAGATTACGCGACACGCTATGCAGTTACGAGAGCCATGCCAACAAGCTGCGCTACAGACGTCGCTGATTTTCTACTACGCGATCTCATTTTAGTGAATGGAGCCCCTCGTCAGCTGCTGCTGATGATGATATATGGTGTTTTGTGGCGCAAGGGCGATTTGATGGCCAAAGAGCGCCACTTCATGCGACAAGGAATGTGGACAATGATTGTGATTAGCGGCTGTATAAGGGCCATAAAATTCCTCGCGGTAAGGCGGGTAAAACATACAAGTAATAAAATCATGACCATGCCGTGAAAGGTGTGTGTGGTGTGAATAGATAACAAAAGTTGGTGATTAAAAAAAACGATGGTGTATGTGTATGGCATTAGCACAAGTGCCTCACTGGTTCATACCCTTACGTGCAAAATCCGTGAGGCAAGTGCTTTCCTGTGTAGCCACCGCAGCAAGACACCTCCCTGGAGAGGTCGTGCTACGGGATGCCCGGGTATATGATATGAAAATTACGAATTTCTTTTAAAAACGCTAACAATGATTTATGACTAAAAAGCGGTTCCCTACCAACGAACATTGCAGGGTGTAAAGGTATATGTTGTCGGTAGGGTAATGGAAAATGCTGTTTTCTTATAGTTTCTAAGTGTTTACACTGGATTAACACGTGAAGGACGGTTAATGGTTCACCACATCTGTCACACAATGGTGGATCGCCACCAGACAAAAAGATATGTGTGTGTCGTGTATATGTGTCCTATCCTGAGTCTCGTTAGTATAACCTCGGTATGACGCGATTTTGATACTGGCAGCCAATGACCAAGGTGTGGCTTAATAATGTCTAGTTTGTTTTGTGTGTGTGTATTCCACTTGCTCTGCCAGTAGTCCCTGATGTTTCGTTTGAGAGATGGCTTAAGATCAAGGGCCGGGATTATTATGGGTGTAGGGCCAGTGCTTTTGTGGACGGATGCAGCAAGCTGATCCGTCCTCACATTGCCTTGTATCTCACGGTGCCCTGGCACCCAGCACACTACAACTTGTTGGTTGAGTGTGTAGAGTGTGCATAAAATGGAGTAAAGTGAGACGAAGACAGGGTTTTCTTGTTTTTTAAGACTGCAGAGCCGTTACCACACTGAGAGAGTCTGTATAAATTACTGCTTTTCGTATTTGTAATTGTTTGACGTGTTTAGCCGCCACACGTATCGCATAAGCTTCCGCTGTGAAGATACTTGTGCCTAGATGTAGAGGGCCAGCATCCGAAAAGGAAGGGCCAACAGCAGCGTAGGACACAGAGGAGTTGGACTTAGAGGCATCTGTAAAGAACTCAGGACGTGTGTATTTGTGTTGAAGTTCCAGGAAATATGTTTGGATATGGGCAATAGGCACATGTTTTGTAACTTCTAGAAAGGACACATCGCAGTCTATAGTCTGCCATTGCCACGGTGGCGGATATGCTACAGGAGCCATTAAACTGTGTTCTAATGAGACTCCAGTTTCCTCGGCTAGACTTTTCAGGCGAACTGAGAAGGGCTGCCTCATCGAAGGCCTGTTTTGGAACAGAAATGAGCTCGACAAATCATTAATAGTAGAGTATGAGGGGTGCTTTTTATCTGCTTTCACCTTAAGGAAATAAACAAAAGACATATAAGTTCTCTGCAAATGAAGCGACCACTCATTTGACTCAACATAAAGGCTTTCTACGGGGCTGGTGCGAAAAGCACCCGTAGAAAGGCGGATGCCCAAATGGTGCACGGGGTCCAGCATCTTTAGAGCACTTTGAGTTGCAGACTGATAAACAACGGCCCCATAATCTACGCGGGTGCGAATGAGGCTTCGATACTGAATTAGGAGGCATTGCCTATTACTACCCCAAGTAGTACGTGACAGCACTTTTATAACAATCATGGCTTTTAAACATTTTATTTTCAAATTCTTGATGTGCCGAACGAAGGTCAGCTTGTTGTCCAAGATTAAGTCTAAGAATTTATGTTCGGCTTTGACGGACAGACGTTGCCCGTTCAGTCGAATGTCAGGTTCAGAGTGCATGCCCCTCTTTTGAGAGAACAAGACACACGTGCTTTTTTGTGGGTTCAGCCGGAATCCGTTTTCATCTGCCCATTTGGAGGCCTTATTTAAACCCAGCTGTACCTGCCGCTCACACATGGCCAAGTTGCATGACTTGAAGCCAAGCTGAACGTCGTCGACATATGTACAATAGAACATAATGTGGGGAATGGACAAGTGCAAAGAATTCATTTTAATAATAAAAAGTGTGCAACTAAGCACACCACCTTGTGGCATGCCTGTTTCCTGGACAAATGTTTGGGAGAGCACACTGCCCAGACGGACACGGAATGTCTGGTTTGGCAGGTAACTTTCGATTATATGAAACATTCTTCAGCGCACACCAAGGTGGGACAGGTCTCTTAGAATTCCAAAACGCCATGTTGTATCATAAGCCTTTTCGATATCGAGGAACACAGAGAGAAAATATTGTTTATGAACGAAGGCGTCTCTGATCTGTGCCTCGATACGAACAAGGTGGTCTGTGGTGGATCTGCTTTCTCGAAACCCGCACTGAAATGAGTCGAGCAAATTGTTTGTTTCAAGGATATGTACAAGTCGGCAGTTTATCATTTTTTCGAAGACTTTGCACAAGCAGCTTGTAAGTGCGATGGGCCTATAACTTTAAGCTAAAGAAGGGTCCTTGCCCTCTTTCAAAATGGAAATAATAATAGCCTCTTTCCAGGAGGCAGGGATAGTGCCAGAAAACCAGATAGCATTGTACAAACAAAGTAAGGGTTTTCTTGTTTCGGCTGGTAGGTTTTTTAACATTTCATACACCACACGGTCAGAACCTGGGGCAGAAGTACTGCAGGAGTTTAGAGATGTTCGGAGCTCAGCTAGACTGAAAGCTTGGTTATATGCCTCATATCTAGTGGATTTGTTTTCTAGTTTCTGCTTTTCTATTCTTCTTCTGTACTTTTGGAAAGTGTCAGTATAGTGGGACGAGCTGGATACCCGTTCAAAGTGTGCGCCGAGGAAGTTTGCCTGGTCTTCCAAAGTATCACCCTGAGTGTTTACGAGTGGAAGTGTGTGTACTTGTTTTCCTGCTATCCTACCGACCATGTTCAAGACTTTGGCTTCTTGTGTATATGAGTTTATCCCTGATGAAACTTGTGCCAACTTTCTCTTCCGGCCTGCCAGCGCGTTCTCCTGCCTCGAGATTTTATTTTTTTAAAGATCTCAAGGTTTTCCGCTGTCGGCGAGTTCCGCAGCAACCTCCATGCCCTGTTCTGTTCCTTTCGCGCTTTCTGACACTCAGTGTTCCACCACGAGACGGGGTGTTTGCCGGGAAGTTCAGATGTTTGTGGAATGCACTTGGCAGCTGCGTCAGTAAGAAAGGCCTTGAAGTACTGCACAGCTTCGTCTATGCCTAATCCGCATATTTCGGTCCAACTTAAGTGAGTAATTTTTTGAAATTGTTCCCAGTCAGCTTTGTTTATCAGCCTATTGGAAACATGTGGAGGACATTCATGTATTATTGGTGTACTCAAAACCAAAGGAAAATGGTCACTTCCGTATAGGTTATTTATGACGTTCCACTGAAGTAATGGTACAAGTGAAGGAGATGCGATACTGAGGTCTATGGAGGAGTAAGTATTGTTTGCAAGGTTATAATATGTTGCCTGTTTTCTATTCAACAGACAAGCACCTGATGAAAAGAGGAACTGTTCGATGAGACGACCTGGTGCATCACATGGACAGTCACCCCATAAAGCGCTGTGCGCATTCAGGTCCCCTAGAACCAGATAAGGTTCTGGTAACTCGTCTATTAAAGAGTGAAAATCCTGTTTTTACAGGGGGTGTTGCGGCGGTATGTATACAGAGCAGATGGTGACGAGCTTATTCAATAGAACTGCTCGAACAGCCACTGCCTCTAGGGATGTAAGTAGTGGTAGATGGCTACATGCTACTCCTCGATTAACAATAATGGCTACACCACCAGATGATGCCACAGCATCATCTCTGTCCTTTCGAAAGACAACATATTGACGCAAAAAATTTGTACTCTTGGATTTTAAGTGTGTTTCCTGTACACACCGCACTTTTGGAGAATGTTTGTTTAGAATTTCTTGGACATCGTCGAGGTTTCGAAGTAGTCCTCTGACGTTCCATTGTATAATTTGTGTCTCCATTATGGGAGTAAAGAAGTGCTGTGTGTACGAAATGAGTGTGGCTGGTGTCTAAAAAGAGAAGTGACTTATCTTACACAGCCTTTAGAAGGCCCTGTAATCACCGTTTTGTCTTTTTTAGAGCGGTCGAGGGCACCCCGCTGCTCTTTTGGCGCAGTCTACGCCGGTGCAGTTGATGTGTCCATCGCCTCAGGAGAGGCGACAGATAATGTTTTCGTTGTAGGCTTCGTCGTGACAGACGGAGCCTTAAACCCCACCAGGCTGGAGGTCGAGGGGACCTCTTTAGTTTGTGTGGGGCCCTGGCTGCTGCCAAGGTTCACAGGAGCCTTCGGTGGGGCTGTATTCAAGGAGGGTGGGGCAGCCGTGGCTGCCTCCCATGGGGGCTTGTGGCATTTGCCTCGGCACGCTGGGCGTGGTCCAAGGCATTGCCGAAAACCGAAGTGGTGCTGACCCCCCTCGCACCACTTCGGCATACGATGTGTTCCCAGCAAAATGCGGGGAAACGCGCTGCCGCGCTTCATAGAAGCTTATGTTCAATTTATACTTTGTACTAATAATTTCTTTTTTCATTTTCCAGGCCACGCATGACCTGGAATATGCAGGATGGTCACCCTCACAGTTTGCGCAGTGCACTTGTAGCTGACAGTCATCGTCAGCGGTATGACTTTTGGTGCCGCATTTCGCGCAGGTAATCTGTCCTCGGCAGCTCTGGGAGCCATGGCCGAACGTCTGACACTTAAAGCAGCGCCTCGGGTTGGGTATGTATGGTCTAACTGGCAGTTTAAGATATCCTGTTGTTATTTTAGTTGGGAGGGTGCTAGATGCGAAAGTTAGTATAATGTGCTTCGTTGGGATTTCCTTATTTTCTCTTCTTATTTTGATACGCTGCACCTGAATGACGCTTTCCTCTTTCCAGCCAGTTAGAAGTTCATCATCAGAGAGGTCCATCAGGTCTCCATCTGATACAACACCCTTCACTGTGTTCAAGGTTCGATGCGGTGTGATTGTGATCGGCTGATCCCCAAATGCTGTGAGTATATGTAGTCTCTGGTACTGTGCGTTGTCTTTTAATTCAAGTAACAGGTCACCACTGGCAGTGTTTGTGGCCTTGTAGCCTGCGCCCAGCGTTTCTATGAGACATTTGGACACAAGGATAGGTGAAATACTTCTAGCTTTCTTTTCTGTACTTTCACAGTGAATTATGTGGTATTTGGGGAAGTTATCTTTTTTGTTTGGAACAAACTCAAAAATTGCATCGGTGCGCCACCTCTTGGAGGGGCGATTAGTTGTAAGAGGACTAGGGGTTCCCATAAATTTGATAGCTTATTCGGCGGCCATGCGAGCCATCCACCACCGAGCCCAACAAGGGGACGCTGCGAGACGCGAAGGAGGCGCAGGCGCCAGCCATACATGGCCACTATTACCTAATATATCTACCCAAGGTTGGATATTTACACTAGGTTGACCCTTGCCACCAGGAAAAATTGGAAGTAAAATGAAGTGAGGAGAAGACAGGAAAGATGTAAAGTGAGAACAAAAGACGAAGATGTAGGGAGAGAGAGATAGGAAAAGGCGACTGCCGATTTCCCCTTGGTGGGTCAGCCCAGGGGTGCCGTCTACGTGAAGCCGGGGCCAAAGGGGTGTGTTGCCTCTGCCGGGGGGCCTTCAAGGTCCAATCACCCAGCGTCGGCTCAACCCCCAGGATCCCCTTTTCCCCGGACACGGCAAAGCCACGCACGGCTAGGCGTGGGAGGGAGTAGAAACTCCCCCGTTAGCTCGGGTCCGTGGTGTCGCTACAGACCAAACGCCTACTTGCGCAGGCGCACCTGCGGGAGTCAGCTGCTGACAGACAAAGGCCTTACGTTCCTTACGGAAGTGGTTGACGATATGCTGCGTTCCTGCTCTACCCAACATAACCTCACGACAATGTACCATCCCAAGGCAAACGGGCTTACAGAACGTTTAAACCGCACCCTGATGCTATCGAAATACGTCTTGGCCGACCATCAAAATTGGGACCTTGCACTAACCTACGTGACATTCGCATACAATTCCTCCCGGCATCACACTGCTGGGTACTCGCCATTTTACCTTCTGTTTGGACGCGAACCGACATTGCCGCTGGATACCTTCCTGCCAGCCGCGGCGCAGTCTGCTTCTGAATATGCACGCGACGCCATTACCCGAGCTGACCATTCTCGTCTGCTTGCCCGCAGAAGATTATTGGCATCCCAAGACTCGCAGAAGCAAATTTACGACAAGCGGCGTCGCGACGAACACTTTCCGACAGGCTCCCTTGTTCTTCTTTGGTCCCCTACGCAACATACATGCCTCTCAGAAAAGCTTATCTCTCGATTCACGGGCACATACCATGTGCTTGGCCAAGTGACCGACAATACATATGAAAGTGTCCCTGATAATCCATCATCCTCTTCTGCTCTGCTGTACCGAGACATCATTCACGTATCAAGGCTCAAGCGTTACCTCACTGCTCATGCTTTAGCCTCCTAAGCTCACCGGGTCGGCGCTTTTGCCACCGAGGGTTGTGTTACGTGATATCGGATGACTGAAACAGGGCATAGTGGGGCATACTGAAGAAAGGTGCCTTAGGCTGAGAGTAAAGAAGTGGACGTTGTCGGTGAGCTGCGTTGTGGCTGCGAACTGACTGCTGTTATTTCCCACGTAACAATATATTCAACATATAGAAGTACCATCATACAGCGAACATTATAAGGAATAAACGAGAGGTGGTACCAACTACTACTACATACAACGCGGACCCACGGCCCTTGACATAGAGCTTCGTCCCTAAAACGGCGAGTTACCAGCATCATTAGCGTCAGTCATTGCGGTGCGACTGTTCATGTACCCTGTCAATTTTGTACTTGTTAGTTCATGCTCAGCGCGTTTCCCTCTGCTGCGAGCTAAACTCCGAGCGTCTGCGGCCCATCATTCACAGTTTTCATGCACCACGCCGGCAGGACCAGCATGCCTTTTTCGACATCTGATTCTAGGTCCCTACCAAACATTACGTCATACGTAGGGTGTGCGCTAGGTTGGATTTTTGTTTCGGTATTGCGCCTTCTTGATTATTAAAAATTCTTAAACTTGATGAGCGTTTTAGCCATGGGGCGCGTGAGAAGTGTGTCTCAGAAATACAGAGCCACCAGTACACTGACAGTGCTATCAAGCTCGAAGCGTTTCAATGACAGTTGCTTCCTATATACTATCATAAAAAGTGTCATGGCCAGAAGTGTTGCCTTCTCCTCACTTATCCGCTCATCCGGTGCCTGGTTAATTGCATTAACAGAAATGTGGCCCATTGATTGCACTTTTGACAACATGCTATGCTGCGAGTCAATTCAGAATTTTTTTAGACGTGACAGTAAGGGTGAGAGTGGTGGTGTAGTGATTGCACAAGGTCTGTTTGCCGCTCCATTCATTCTGCCACTTTTTTTAGCGTTCGTCAATTTTTTAGCGTTCGTCAAGTAGTAATACGGAAATTATGCTCGGTGTATTGTGCCATCTCATTAATTTGTGTGACTGGTTTGCTCAGAAATGTCATGGACAAGGTGCTGATGTGTGTACACGTTTCTCGAATTTTGTTCTGATTATTTTCAGTAATTTAGCTTTCCAAGTATCAATTGGGATACTCTATCTGTATCGGCAAGTGACAAGAGTGCACATCTTTTTCTGCAGACTTGCCTTGATTTTCACTTACCCAAATTACCACAGAGCCCACGCTATCCACACACACTACCACCGACATTCTTCATCTGATTTTAACAAGTAATCTTGAGGCTCTTTTTAAAACACTCGTCATAGTGGTGTTACCAACCGTGATATTACTGGCTGTGTTAATAATTGTGTTCTTGAAATGAAAACTTTGTCTATGATGATCAGGTGTTACTACAAGGCAAACCTTGATGAGATGAATCTTGAATCAAATTTCTTCTCTGAACAAAACATAGATGAATGTGCTTCCCGCTCTATTGAACGGAACTGGACGCTGTTCAAATCAACCCTCATTAACCTTATAGCGAAAAACATACCAACTATTCTAAATAAGTGCAGCAAAACTTGACGTGCGCTTGCCAAGGACCTATAATAAGAAAAAGCTTTTGTATAGGCTTGTTAACGACCTACTAACTACATTGGAAGCCTACAAAAAAGTGGTAGAAAATATCAACGAATGCTGAAATTAACATAGGGTCAGTTTTACAGCAGCGTCTTAAACACCATGCTTACTAACGACTCCAGTGAATTTAGGAGCATGCCGTAAATTGTAAATTTTTGAGCGTAATACACCCACATATTCACATCCTGAATAACCCTTAATGAATTTTAATGGCGACCTACTCGATGATTCTTATTCTGATGAAATCTGCTTTTGCTTGAGAAGTCTTACCTTTTTCCCTAGTTCCCAGTCGTCTATGTTTATTGATTGATATGTAGGGTTTAACGTCCCAAAATCACTATATGATTATGAGATACGCCGTAGTGGAGGGCTCCGGAAATTTCGACCACCTGGGGTTCTTTAACCTGCACCCAAATCTGAGCACACGGGCCGACAACTTTTCCGCCTCCATCGGAAATGCAGCCGCCGCAGCCGGGATTGAAACCCGCGACCTGCGGGTCAGCAGCCGAGTACCTTAGCCACTTGACCACCGCGGCGGGGCTCGTCTATGTTTATTGTATGCCTCGAATTGACATCTATGCAGATGGTGTTCTTTAATTATTAACTAACCTAAAAGACTCATCTATATCATGTTTAGACGTGTCATATATCTTTGTCGTCTATTCACGTCACGACATACCTATTTCGGTATATATGAAGCTAGCGTAACAGCCGCGACTTCATCACGAGGGTGGTGTGTAGTCATGTTCTTACATGACACGCATATCACGATTATTATGTTTGCAGTAGTCGCATACCTTTGTCATCCATTTACGTCATGCAATACCAAAATTGGTATATGTGATGCTAGCGAACCGGCCCCGCCGTGCTGGTGTAGTGGCTAAGGTACCCGATTGCTGACTCGCAGGTGGCGGGATTGAATCCCGGCTGTGGCAGCTGAATTTTCGATGGAGGTGAAAATGCTGTAGACCCGTTTCCTCAGAATTAGGTGGATGGTAAAGAACCCTAGGCAGTCAAGTTTCCGGAGCTCTACATTACATTGTCTCTCGTAATTATATGCTGGTTTTTGGACGTTAGATCCCACATATCAATTAAGCTAGCGAAACGACTGCGAGTGCACTATGAGCATGGCGTGTAGTCTTGTTCTCACATTACATGCATGTCATGATTTCCACATGAGGGCCTGTAGCATAGATTCAAGAATTTCTCCCCTCTCGCATTCAATTATTCTCCCCAAACGGTTCGAACGCTTCAACGAGAAGGTCACATCCAGCGAACCACAAAGGAGTGTTTTATGCTCTCTCTTCTGTCTCATATTTATCAATGATTTACCAAACGGTGTTTCTTCCCACATTAGATTATTTGCTGACGAATTCGTTTTGTATCGTGCCATCAGAGGTGACGAGGACCACAGAACCCTGCAATCTGACGTCGAATTCCTCCATTCATAGTGTTCATGATGGCAAATGAAGCCAAATCACTCCAAGGCCAAACTCTTCTCCTTTACTCAAAATTCTAACCGCTTCTTGAGCAAATATACAGCTATTCACACATTCGTAAACTCGGTAACGTCATACAAATGTCTAGGACATCACCTCTAATCCGATCTCTCCTGGAACCATCACATCAATCACATTCTTGCAGCTACTTACCACTCCCTCGGGATGTTAAACGTAATCTGCGTCGTGCCCCTACGCATGTATTAAAACTGGAGTATATTACCCTTATCTGCCCTGAAATCGAGTACGCTTTAGCCTTATGGAAACAGGATCAAGCATATATCACTGATACAATAAAACCCCTGCAGAACCATGCTGCTGGTTTCATTTGTTCGGACTCTTGTTTCCCAAGCGTTATTTTTTAAAAGCTCCTACTGGCCTCGTTAATATTTTCCATCATCTAAAACTTGCGCACTTATCTGTTTTTTATAAAAATATCATCATTCACTGTTTCAATACAATTCTTACAGTCACCCTTAGCACTCTTTCCTCGCCGCGATTTCCCCCTGTGAAAGTCAGACTAATCCCATGCTGTACCTCACCATTCGCCGATTTGTTAATACTGATTGATATTTAGGGTTTTACGTCACAAAACCACTATTTGATTATGAGAAACGCCGTAGTGGAAGGCTGGGGAAATTTTGATCACCTGGGGTTTTTAACGTGCACCGAAATCTGAGTACACGGGCCTACAACATTTCCGCCTCCATCGGAAATGCAGCCACCACAGCTGGGATTTGATCCCGCGACCTGCGGGTCAGCAGCCGAGTACCTTAGCCACTAGACCACCGTGGAGGGGCGATTTGTTAATACTAAAAACATTATTGAATGGAACGAGCTGCCTCTAACTACCGCAGTAGAACAGAACATTCCAGAATTTAATGAACATTTAAAAGATATAAGGAATCTTAGCGTTTTGTGTTGTTCTCAATAACTCATTTCATTTTATTTTTCGTGTCTATGATTGTGTAATTCTCTTATCATTCGTTGAGTTTTAGTTATTCCTATTTCTATATTTCCAAGAGACGTTGGTTTATTAGGTTGCTGTTTTCTTAAAGCATATGATATGTTTCTTCTTTGTAATTTTTTTTTATTTTCTATGCGTATTCATTGCATTATATTTTACCCCTCACCCCTTTGTGGGTTTCTTGAAAAAAACTAAAGTAGTAAAATAAATCACCGGAGTTGGCCTTTAACTGACGAGTTCTTATCTGGTGAGAAAACAATGTATGATTGAGATTTCAGTTACCTGAGTGTCTAGTGCGGCTGTATAAATTCTAACCGAGTACGTCACTAAGTCAGAATTCGACAAAAGATGTTTTAGAGTTTCTCTTCAAATCAGCAACAATATGGGTGCCACATGGGAGCTTTCCTGTAATCTGCATTCAATGCTGGTTCATGTGAAGAAGTAATGCCCGGTGACTTCACGTCACCAGTCGTCGCACAGGGATATCTGCATAGTTTCCTGCAAGACGAGACAACAGAGGCACTCCAGGTGGAATCCCAGATGGAATCCCTCGGCTACTTCTTCATGGAGCACATGGGTCAACCGCCAGGATTCACGGCTACACTGTCTCTTCAGCCGGCCATGCTCTCAGGTGGTAACGGCCAGGCACCACACTACACTGATAGGCAGGCCATGGTGATGAGTACGCTGCTGCAGCAAACGCAACAAATGCCACCACTCCAGATGGTGTATCATCCATATGACCATTGGGTAAGTTAATCATCTCGAGTCTGTACTCGGGGAAAAAGTTGTGTTCAAAGCCAGTGCTGTTCCTCCCAAATAAAGTCAACTGCGTTCACTCATTTTTTTTTGAAGTGAAGACTTCGCGATTCTTTCAGATAAATGACTCTCATGCACACACGCTTTTAGGTCACTGATTTTCAGTCAGATAGTAACTTTGGTTGTGGATTTTCACACACACACACACACACATATATATATATATATATATATATATATATATATATGTGTGTGTGTGTATGTGTGTGTGTGTGTGTGTATGTATGTATATATATATCTGTATGTATGCGATTTGATATGTGGTGTTTAACGACCAAAACCACCATATTATTATGAGAGACACCGTAGTGGAGGGCTCCGGAAATTTTAACCACCTGGGGTTCTTTAACGTGTCCCCAAATCTGATCACCTTGGCCTACAACATTTCCGCCTACACCGGAAATGCAGCCGCCGCAGCCGAGATTCGAACCCTACGAATATCTATGTATATGTATGCTTATTGTCATGGTGTCGCGACGTGGCCGAAGACAGGAGACTGTGTTGGAATTTAACTGTTTATTTGGGCGAATCTGTGCCCGGTAAACGGAAAGTCCGATTACAGTAGCAGTCTTGGACTGATAGCGGCGAACGGAGCGTCGGCCCTCGATCAACACTCACAAGCGGTGAAGTGCGTCGGCATTTATACTCTTGCCATCGAATGTTCTAGCGTTATCGCTGGCGGTGGCGTAGGTTCCAGAATAATCTGTGCAGTTCGCAGAGTGGGCGTGATCTTATCGAAATGATATACTAAAGTCCGGAAGCTTCTCGAAAACTGCAGGCGCGGTTTGCGCTGAGAATCGTGTAGTGTTTTGGGGCGATAACAAAACTTGAGAAATAGAACGTGGCATTGCCCGCCTCTGAAAAAGGCATCGTCGCGATGCTTTAGCTAAGATGAAGGTACAACAAATATTCAAGAAAGTACAATAAGAAATTACGATACAATAATGATAGAAAAAAAAACAATGTTTCAGTTTGTTAACGCGCATGAAACGGCTTGAGGCGCGCGACTTGGACGACCTCAGGTAGCGATCGGCGTCGTTGAGAGTTCGTGATGCCGTCGGGGACATACTCGTAATCAAGTGGGCCGAGACGTCGAGTCACGGCTGCGTCGGCTTGTTCCGCTGCTTTCATGTTGCGGCGTCAGGTCACCTTCGGTAAGTGAGGTTTCGCCGTTAGGGCTTTGCCTGCTTGGCGTCGTGTTCAGAAAGCTCCGACGCGGCGTCGTCCTCATCGTAGGATCTTCGGTATTTCGTCGCACAGCAACTGCACTTCCTTCGGTTGCTGCCCTTTGTTTCCCGGATACGGGCTAAGAGACCGGCTCCGCGTTGGGCCAGAGTACTGCCGGTGGTGCGGTGACGTGAGGCGGTTGGGCGACAGCGAACGCGAAGGGCTTCGTGGTGTTCACTGAGTTCCTGTCAGGTAGTCGGCGATGTCACGTGGCTGTTCTCCTGGCTGTGGACGTGGTGCATTGATGGCTAAGCCACGCAGTTTCATCTGTCGGTACTGGCAACGGTGGTATGTGTGTCCGGCTTCGCTGCAGTGGTAGCAGAGCGGGCGGTGGTCAGGGGTGCGCCAGACGTCAGTCTTCCTCGGCGCACTGCGCTGGGCCGCTGGCGAACGATACGACGTCGGTGGGGGGTGGTGGTGGCGGTGGCGTCTGGCGACGGAAGTGCGATAGGGCAGCGTTTTGGCGTGCGCGTGGAGGAGGGGCGTGGTGGCAGGCTGCAGCAGCATAGCTCATGGCTTGCAGCTGAGGCTTTTGAAACTGAGGAACGCCCAGTAATTGCTGGATCTCCTTTCGTATGACGTCCGCGATGGATTCCACGTGAGGCTTAGCTGAAAGAAGTAATTTTTGGAGCTCTTCTTGCACGATCGCTCGGATCGTCTCACGCAGGTCAGTGGTTCCAAGCGCTTGAATACCGGCGTAGCTGATAGACGAGAAGCTGCGGTTATATTGCCACGTGCGCATCTCGAGCGTCTTCTGTATCGTAGATGCTTCTGAAATGAATTCAACGACCGTCTTTGGCGGGTTTCTGATCAGCCCGGCCAAGAGTTCCTGCTTTATTCATCGCATGAGCAGATGGACCTTCTTCAACGCGGACATATCGAAGTCAGCGTGGCGGAAAAGTTTAACCATATCTTCCGTGAATAGCGCCACTTTATCGTTTGGCATCTGTATGCGGGTTTCAAGAAGAGCTGCGGCCTTCTCCTTGCGCACCACACTTGCGAAAGTGGTGAGGAACTTGGCGCGAAAGACGTCCCACGTATGAGGGCTTCGCTCTTGATTCTTGAGTCAGGTCCGAGCAGCATGTTCTAAGGCGAAATACACATGCCGGAGCTTGTCGTCGTCTGTCCAGTCATTGAAGACGGCGACGCGGTCGAACCTTTTGATCCAGCTTTCCGGGTCTTCCAGTGGCGAGCCGCGGAAAGTTGGCGGATCTTTGGGTTGTCGGAGCAGGAGTGGTGCAGGCTGCATGGGGGCGGTCATGATTGCAGTAGTTGATGTCAGGATACGGGTCTGCCTGGCTGCTTCAGGAAGAGGTCCGTACTCTGGTTGTAGTCCCCTCTGCCGGCGGCTTCTTCGCTGTTCAGGGTTAGCGTCCGTGTCTTCTTTGCCGCTTGGGCTGGATCACGGCTTGAAGGGGGCGTTCGGAACATCAAGAAGCCGCACCTCCACCAGATGTCACGGGGTCGTGACGCGGCTGAAGACAGGAGACTTTGTGTTGAAATTTGACTGTTTATTAGGGCAAACCTGTGCCTGATAAACGGAAAGTCTGATTACAGTAGCAGTCTTCGACTGATAGCGGCGAACGGAGTGTCGGCCCTCGATCAACTACTAACAAGCGGCGAAGTGCGTCGGCATTTATACTCTTGCCATCAAATTTTCTAGCGTTTTCGCTGGTGGTAGCGTAGGTTCCAGAATAATCTGTGCAGTTCGCAAAGTGGGCGTGATCTTATAGAAATGATCTACTAAAGTCTGGAAGCTTCTCGAAAACTGTAGGCGTGGGCTTTGCGCTGAGATTTGTGTGGTATTTCGGGGCGATAACATACCATATATATATATATATATATATATATATATATATATATATATATATGTGTGTGTGTGTGTGTGTGTATGTATGTGTGTATGTATGTATATATGTATATACGTATTATTTACGTTAGCCGAGAAGATGTGATGGTTTGAGCAAAAACCAGCTATCATGAATATCTTCTCTTTGCAAAGAACATGCGCACCGCCGGTGTACGGGTTCATTAACGCTTTCGAAAGGCGTAGCATTTTAGGAACTCCGCTTGCTGTCCACTAGTACGTCTCACGTCACGTGGTCACGCTCCCAAAGAAGTAATCCATAAAAACCTAAAGCGAGGCTCCAAGCAATTTCTAAAGCAGCTAACTATAAACTAACAAGGTGTAAGATATTACGATTAACCGAAATAACCAAGTAGTAATTTCAAGAATTACATTGAAATGTCTGAAAACACTTCCAAAACGTGCAGCTGACCCCCGCACTGCGTAAAGACCTGTGCACGGCCATCCCGCACAGCCGCACTGCACGTGATTGGGCACCTGCACACGCAAGCGGAGGGCAAAAAAGCGTCGCCGATTTGCTTTTTTACCTCCAGTTTGCGTGCAACAGGTGGTGTCCCGCCATCTGTGTTTCGGCTGTGCGGGCAGCGCGTGGAAGGGCCCGTACAGGAATAAAGAGAGGGAACCACCACTTAAAAACTCGTGGGAATTGCTTCTCTTACCATCGCTTCTCCAGCGTCATAGGAAAAAGAAAAGCTCAGAGAAATCGCTGCAGGAGACACGTACTATCGTCCTCAAAAGTTTGCGAGGTCTGCAGTGCATGGCCGAGCGGCAGAAAACTGGAGTGCGGTGCCGTATACCGTGACGCGCCAATATGGTGTTGAGAGTATCTACCATGTTTTCCGAATTTACATCCAGGAGCAGCGCATTGTCTTAACGCGCCGTTACTAATCGCGGAGACCGCTTACAATAGCCTCTACACCACTTCGTGGAACGATAAGCTGCGCAGCAACGCAGTTTTCCGCCGCTTCGCCTCGTGCTGCAGATCCTGTAAATTTTTTCAACTGACAGCACTTCACTAGCCGCATTAAACAGGAATTCAATAAGCGCAGCGAAAAGTAGCTTGCATGTCACACACCGGCTTTGCGAACCTCTCTAACACGACTATTCGTGCCGGGAACATTGATGCTGTCCTTTATGCTTACCTCAAGCTTGAACGTCTTTGAGGTTTGGTAAACGAAGCAATCGGAACTTCCCGAAAAGGAATCGCTGGGAGCCCGCACTACGCACTATTCAATATTTCATAGTTTTTAAGTTAAGGATTTTGAACTGCATGAATGGCTTCCCAAGAAAAATTTCAGCACTAGATTTTCGCTTAGGTTGTAACCGAGTATTGTCTACTAGCGTATTGCTTAATCGTCCTATGCCATTATCGTTTACAAAAATCTTCATCTGATGGGATTATGATACCTTTTCGCAAATGCACTATAGAACTGGTAGACAGACCACAATATATTTTTTGAAGGAATTCAAAAGAAACACCTGGCTCGTAATTGTCCCATAGTGGTGACGTTGATGAAGGCTTCGATGGTGTGTCTAAAATGAAACTACCTATTTGGCCAAAATTATGGCCGGGAAAATGGAAAATAGAAACTACAGCAAGCAATTCACACTGCACATTCATAGTGGTGAGATGAGCGTCCTGCGTCGATGAAACCGCTGGAAGACTGTGTCTTATATACATCGCGCATTAAATTTGCTAGTGTTATTACTGGTCATCACGCAAGCTATGGAATAAGCTCGCCTGTTCGCTCTTCACGCGTAATTTTAACAAAGCAATTTACTGTGACCGGTAAGTTTCCAAAACACTGTAGGCGCAGCTTGAACTGATGATTGCTGACAGTTTTTTACAGCTAAAGGGAAACAAACCCGCGAGGCAATAGAATAGTATGACCTGAAAAAGCAGCTTTCGATGGAAACAGGTGGGAGTATGTTTTGACGATTTTCGTGCTTGGTATTACCGCAGTTTCTTTGTACACGAGTTTTCGTTATTCACATTCCTTGGACCCCTCATGCGATATCTGGGTACGGCGCATCGTATTTCTGAGTTTCGCATAGTATTCATTTGAGAACAGGGTTCGAATTTAGTGATGTCGAATTTGTTCTCAATGATCAGGGCCTCCGTGAAGTAGTCTTTTGCCGTGAACATGTAACCGTTAGCAGCCAGGAAGTGGTCGAGCAAGTGTCACCGTATATATGAGCGAAATATTGTTGTGGCGCTGCACTTGTGCACGGGCCTGCAACAAACACATCTGTAGGCTCGTCTGTCAACCACTATAAGTGTCAATCCTCAACCTTCGAGGTGAAAACACAAGGAGCGCGCGCATCTGCATGCAGTGGAACAGACAAGCTCGAGCACTTGTTAGTTTAGTGGCTTAAGGACATAACCTCTCTGGCGTAGACTGCGGCTTTGTCTTTAGAAACTGGTAAAACTATGGTAGTAAGTGCGTGCAGTACAAAACGTTTCAATATCCTTATATTGCTCGGTTGGCAAACTGTGCTTTGGTTACGAGAGCAAGCATGCATTACCGAGTAAACATTTTCGCCTGAATAACTAAGAGTAGCGCAGCCGTTTTTTATGCCTACTCGATTGAGAATGCTCGCTGAAGAGTAACGAAGAAAATGGATAACAGTGAATGAAGTGCTCTTTTCAGTATGTCGACATCATGTGGTTAACACAATATATCACTTTTTCCTGCCACATGCCGGAACTCTCTAATATATGGATTAGTAGGTATTCCTGAATGAAGGGACATGAAAGGCAAGAAACAGTTTATGACGGAGTGAGAAGTGAGACCTTGATAACATCTAAAGCACCAATATCATCAACAACATCACTTCATTACTGGAGAATTAAGTGCAGGACATGAATCACCTCACAGATATTTTGGAAGGCACACCTGATGGCGTAGCAGGGCTTGGTTTTGATTGGTTTTTTTGGTACTTTAAAAACTTGGGCTGTAATGGAAGTTTGATCTTCAGCGTAATTACTAACGTGCTGAAACTACCCATGACAGTTTAGAGGTATGTTAATACAAAACATTGTGAAATAAAATCCTTGAATTTTCTTTTTAATATTGTAAAAAAGAAATTGAGAACTACACCAGCTCTCTTTTCGCAGGGGTACGCTGCACTGTCTTGTTGCTTCGTGTCGTCATCTGTGCGGTGCTGCTAATGTTAAAATAGGAAACTTTTTTTTCAGTGCAGACTATCTCAACTGTGCCAACGGGATGCCAACTACTTTAAAGTGTCTTTCCTTCAAACCAAACATTTTCTTAGCACGAAACAAGCAGTACGAGGTTTATTGGACTATAGGTGAAGTATACACGTCGAGTAGGTGTCCTTTAGCGTAACTTCAAGATGCCGATTCACACCCTCTGTCTCTGCCTTCAACACCACGTTGCTTTTGACCATGCCATTCATCCCCTCTCCACAACCTTCTCGCAGTCATCGGGTCCATATGCGCACAGCGCGCCATAATTATGGCCTCCAATCGTACAGCCTCATCACAGTCATGGGGCGTTGAAGCATTTCCGCAACTACATTGAATGGTGGGATGTCATAACCTCCCGCCTCTCAACACGCAAGCCATGCTCCCAGCTCCACCAAAGTAGCTGCTGCAGCAGGAGCAGTCGACATTTTTTTGAGCATTCAGCTCGGAGCCACCATCCGGTGCGATACCTAGCTAGCAAGCTTTCCCCGCAGATCCCTGTAGTGAATACCCATCGTAGCAGTGAGACACTGTCTCCATATAGTGAACACCAGGTCAAATCTGTACTCTCCTTAAGAACGTCTGTCATAGCTTTTGCCGCCGTATCTGGTCCACCTATCTCTCGGGCGCAATTTTTTCTTGTATCTCCTCATTTTCCGTAGTGAAGCCGGACCCTTGAGAACGCGATACCGCGGACTTCAGAGTCCAACGAGCTTGCTTGTTTTGCTGTTAAAGCTCTCGTAATGGGTGACCTTCACAAAGACACTGTGATTTGGATTGATGGTACTGAGCTATGTCAACTGTCTGTGCTTAGAATTTTGACTGTCAAGTGCATGAGCTGTCAAGAAGGAGACATCATTTGAGACATAACTATACTTGCTCACAAACATGGTCATTAGAGTAGAAAGAATAACACAGGCACCCATGGTGTCCACTTTTGTGTGCGCCCCATGTTCTTTCAGTAATGTACATACATAGGCAGCAACTGTGAAGGGAAGTGTGTTCACTATGTATGGGGGTAGAAGGGGAGCGTGTAATTGTTCCCCAAAATAGTCACTGACATCTTCCGCTGTCTATAAAGTACAAATCAGTAGAAAACGGAACCCATAAGGGAGTTCTGTGATAATAACATGCCAACAGATGCACTTATACAGATTCTGAAGCCACAGTTGTGGCATGTTGGGCAGGGCTTATTGATATTAATGAAGTTTTTAGTCAAGATTGTTCACATGACATTGCGGGAAACCGTGATAGCAAAAGGCCATGAAGCCCCAGTTGAAAGGCGATTGAAAACCTATTGCCAGCGACAGTGACAAGGGATGTAATGGGTGCTGGGATCGAAGTGTGTCTATGGAAAAAAATGCTAAAAGTGGGAAGCAAGACTTCTTATTAGAGCGGATATATTTTGTGTTTTACAAATTAAAATATTTTATGGAACAATATTAGGTACTTGCGATGCACAAATAGTTCTTCACGGTGCTCAATTTTTACAAAAAAGCATTTTCTTAGCGCCCTCAAGGAGAAGAGCATGTCACCTCTATTTAGTGAAGCCCTTCAGGAATTTGGACAAGCGCCGCGCTCGTAAAGTTTATCGTGACGACATGTCCGCCAGATGCTTTCTGGTATCCCGTGCTTGCATACATTCTTTTAATTACGGTGGTGAGATTTTAACTTCTGTTGTGTCTGCTGTGGTGGTGTGTTTCGTTATCATGAGGTGGGTTTAAAAAACTTGTACGACTTTTTATTGTATGTCTGTGTGTGTGGAAAAAACGACGACGAAGTTTTAGCGTTCGGTTGTTAGTTTTCTGGGCTGGTGCATTTTTTTTCTATTTCTTTCGTCGTCGCCGGTATTTCGCACCTAGCAAGCCCTGTACTGGTCCTCAAGACCTCTGCTTTTTTGGGGGGACCCTCCCAGCAAGTTTCGCTATGGAGGAGATGGTGGTGGACCTGCCTAGCTGCATGAGTAGACATGGCACTGCAAGGAAGCGGCCCAGCTCTTCAGTGACATCAGAAGCTGCTGATTACAAGTCTGATGCTACGTCCGATGACTTGGAAGCATTTCTACCTGCTAAGCATGACGGCCTAGAGGGAAGTCCACGGCATCGTCCTCAAGTGAAGAGACCATTATATACAACAGCATCGTCACTACGACAGTTGCTTATGTGCCCGTCGACGTCACGGTAAGCCTGAACGCTATTTTCAGACAGAAGCTTTATCACTTTTTCTTCAAACTTGACCCTGGTCTGATTCAAGAAGTTTGAGTGAATTCCCGGAAAAATATCATTGCCGTAGACACAACAGATGAGAAGATGGTGCAAACCCTGCTAGGACTATCTCAGCTATTCCACGTCAACGTGCGGACTTTTTTTCGCCAGGGCGCTAATGTAACAGCTGGGGTTATATCGGAAGTAGACCTAGCATTTTCAGACGACGATTTGAAAAGTATGATATTTTGCACGCCTCCATGCAGAGTCATCAGTGCTCGAAGGCTTGGCTCTTCGAAGTGTGTGAAGATTTTTTTCGGGTGCGAAAAGCTACCTAGTCACATAAAGGCTTGACTAGTGCGGTACCCGGTCCAACCTTTCATACCAAAGCCACTACAATGCCACAAATGTCTCAAACTTAGGAATCTACAGTGTTTCTGCACAAGTGTTGTGGTCTGTGCTAAATGTGGTGCAAAGATAACGTAAAACTTTGCAACAGTGCGACATCTCGCTGCCCTAACTGTAATGGCGAACACTTGACAACGGACAAAGAATGTCCTAATCTAAAGAAAAAATGAATGGTCCTGAGAGAGAAAGCTAAAAAGATAACATCATGAGAAAAGACGCCTCGTCATGCACCCGTCAAGTAGCTGGCAACGGCACAAATGAAGATGCACCTATACGTCCGAAGAATAGTACAGTCAGGAAGAACCTAAGCGACGAAGAAAGACACAATTTCAGCATTTCGGCAACATCGTGGCCGGCACTGCCATCAAAGCCGTCGGACACACGCTCCTCAAATGTCATGCCTTATGAAGTTTCGTAACCAGCTTCTGCCAAGGCCATGTCTGCAGTAGAATATACAGTAAGCACGGCACCAGAAACGGCTTCAGTTAACGATGATGCCCAACTTGTAACCATGCCTAAGATGCTTGTTACCGTCGTCAGATCTCTCATAACAGTCAACAAACACCAGCAGCACCGTAGCGAAAATTCTGATTGAAAAACTGATAGGCTATCAGGGTATTGACAGTTGTATGTGTCTATAAGTGTATGAGTCTATGAGTGTATCAGTGTATGAGTGTATCAGTCTGTGCGTGTATCGTTCTATCAGTGTACCAGTATGCGTGCACCAGCCTGTAAGTGTAGCATTCTACTCTTATTAGCTCACAAGCGAATCGGTGATAGCCTACTGGCAGGTGCACCACTACATCAAAGCAAGCAGGACACAAATGTGAACACAGAAATAAAAAAAATATTTTATTTGATGTGCCATTCCTTTGTTAAACGTTTGATTTTATCAAGTCATTTTGTTTGCTAATGCTTTACTGAGGAGCTTTTTCTTTTGCTCTACGTCTCCAATCGGAACGATATGCTTCTAAAAAATGGCTGAAGAAATCTGCATGATCAAAAACAAAGCAAATTATGGACACTTGTTAAGTAACAATTATGTGCGCTCTAACTGGAAAAGTTAACACGACAAGGAAACAAATAGTAGTGACACCAGTATGTTTCTATTTCATTGTTTAAAATTATATTCTGGATTCTTGCATAAACGTACCCAGCTCCAGCAGGCAGAAACTAGTCTTGAAGCTTTAGTAAGCAATTATAACACAACGTGGCAGTGAAATCTCGGCTGATTATGTGCAAGAATGAAGCCACCAACTTCAATGAATATTGGTCAGATTGGAAAACTTGACCTACCTGTAAGCACTGCATATTTTTCTTTGTCCAAGGGAGGTTTCGTCTCCCCTTTATTCCGATTTGAGGCTGCGCCAGTAACACTTCACCTGACTAGGCCTGCTGTAGATAAAACGGCAACGGCCGCCTCATGAACGAAACGGGTCTCACTTTTCAAGCCCATGAGCCGATTGTACAACTCCTTGGAAACGTTAATTTCATTGCCCTCATGCATCTAAAAAAAGTCAAATATGATGTGCACACATCAGTTTGTCAATGCACATTTCTCATTCAACTAAAGCAATATATCTTTACCAAAAGCATACTAGAGATTTACAATACATCTCTCTCAGTGGGCACATAACTGATAAGCGGTGCGACCTCCCTTACACTTGAGTGGGCTACTTCAGGGCTGTCCCTGGTCGCTGATGTGGCTCCACTATGGCAGTACATAGTGGTTTTAAAGGTGCAAGTCATTGCTCTTTTTAAGGCTTGCGGCTGAAACACTCACAAAGACGAGGTTCTTTCTGCAATGAAAAAGAAGTGTGCAGAAAGAAAGTATATTGAACTCCTAATTGTCACGGTAGCATCCTAGGTGTGCATGGTCAAATAACATATATGATAAACATAGCATGCAGTTGAGATATGCAATGAAAGTATAATGATAAGTTCGGTGTCAAGTTTCAAACCCGTAGGGTGATTAGAGGGGATACCATAGTGGAGGGCTCAAAAAATTTAAACCAACTGGTGTTCTCTGCTATATCCACCATGCTCTGAAAGCTGAAAAAGCACACTTACAAGTGATTAGAAAAACATGCATGCGTCAATGCTTTTAGGAAGCGTCTCTCATAATCTTATGGTGGTTTTGGGACGTTAAACCCCACAAATCAAGCTCTTTCTCTTTTTTTTCAGCATCAGCAAACAGCAGGTCTCATTGCTGCTTCCTAAAATGGTTGCTGACGTGCTTTGTCTTCTGCTTAACAGCAGCTTGACGTCACGTTTCTCACAAGTGCAGACTATTAGGTTGAGCCCGGCAATTCGTCTAAGCAGACGCCATAGTGCGTAAGCCTGTCTACTAGGGAGTCTTTCAACCCCATCAGCGGCCAGTCTGCAAGACGCTGTCTGGTAGATGTTCCAGAAAACAGTCGGGTCTCAACGGAAGCTTTGCGACGACAGCGTTTTGTTGAACGAACTCGTACAGCGGGGGAACGGCGCCACTGTGGCGGGTTTCATTAGGTTAACAGCTTGACTTGGTTTTTGTCATCTACGCAAGGCCATCTCAACGCACCGACAGCCCGGAAGCGTGGGAACGCGTCGAAGAAGCCGTTCACCGGGGTCGAGCATTTGGACTGGCTGAAGCTGAAAGCAGCATGGAACGGTGCTGACGTTCGGGTTAGCGGCCATTACCCCGGAGGAGCTCAACTTTCCCTCTCCAGACTCTACCTTCTCGCCCTGCGGTGCCTTCTTCAAGGCGTGGGCCATTTGCGTCTTTGTGTGGTGCGTTCCTGTTCCCTTTAGACCATTTCGCCCAGCCGAGTGTAGCAATATCTGCACATTTTCTGGTGGTTGGACCACAGAGGCTTTGTCCCCTGCTTTTGGGCAACAGTGGTACCGCCTCTTTCGGACGGCGGTGACGGTGGGCTATAAAAGCCGAATCATGATTGTAAAGAGCGCTTAATCTTGTGTGGAATCTTGCGCTGAACCTCTTTTGTACATAATGCGGGATCTTCTCGATCCCTGTACAGGTCCTATCTTTCTTTGATAATGTAAATAAACCTTCGATCAGTTTTTTACAACGCGTCCAGCCACTGGAGAAGATCGGCTATGCGGACGAAGGTGGGGAGCCAGCTACCCTAAAGAAAACCCGCCGTTCCTACCTTCGACCTACCTACCCTTAACTGGTGGCATTGGTGAGATGCCATCATCAACTTCTTACCCTTAACAACTGGTTGGCAGTGGTTGGATGGACTTCACGACGTGGTGCTGTGCTGTAGAGATTGCTTGGTCTTTGCTTTGACTTTACAGGCTTCAATTGTGTACGTTTAGTAGAAGTTGGATTGTGTGTGAACTAGAGTGTTCACCTGTTTGTGAGTTAGAGGGATCACCTAATTATGTGTGATATGCAGGACCAATGTACAACGGCAGTCATGGAGGTGAGGACACTGATAAAAGATGGTCTTTTTTACATTTCTGAATACCTAGGTATAAGATGAAAGAAGAAATTGACAGGTCAAAAATTTTAGAGCAAATTTTGACAAAAGTCAGAGAGGAGGCTATTGGATACGCATTAAAAGCTCTTAAAACGTTGGAGGAACGAAATAAAAAACGAGAAAGAGAAGAAAAGAAAAAAAGAGAACAAAAGGAAGAGGTTAAAATACTGGAACATATAATTGAAGCAATGCGGCGGAAGTTTCAGCCATCCGCACTTATGGCGCACGAGAAGTGCGATAATCAAACGAGTCAGGTGCTGTCCAGGGCTATAGAGAAGGCTAGCACGTGTGAAGAGCGCAGCAGGTTCGAAGATGAACCAATAGTGAGATCTGCGAAAGATGCTACTCTAATAAGAGAGGCCACTAAAGGTCAGAGCGAATGCGACGAGGTGCTGGGCCAGTTAAATGCTACCGAAAATGCTAGGATAGCTGTAGAAAAAAAGGTACAGACCTCAACTGTGGTTGTCGCGACGGCGGATCTTGCAAATGAGATCGAAGTGATCAAGAACACCTGCGAAAGCTCAGGAGATGCAGTCAAAACAGAGAGTAAGGAGAACAGTGCAATTGTAAGCAGCTTCCTGCAATGCGAACTAGATGGCTCGAAGGAAAACAGCAGCACTGTTCGTAAGCGTGTTAAGCTGTCCGCCAGTATAGAGGATGAAATAAGTGATTTTCTCGAAAATCATTCAGACGGCACGGGTTCAACAGCTGACGAATGCTGTGGTCGAGCTTGAGCAGCGATAGGGAGGCTTGGAAACGAACCGCAAAAAGCGGCGCAGACGACAGCGACGTCGGAAAGCTGTGAGCGAGACAAAAGGCACTACGGGTGTCAATAAAGGCTCGACACGTTTGAGCGTAGTGAACAGAACTAGGGGTTCAGCATCGGCGTCAAACTCGGTTTGAATGCGTCCGAGCCACTGGACAAGTAAAATAACAGCGGGTTCTTCGTAAATGCAATTAAGTGGAAGGCGCCAGTTTCGTGAGGTGCGTGAGCACATGGTTAGAGCAAGTCAACCGGCTCGACAAGGCAACACAGCCTAAAAATCGAAGTGCCAAAGGGATATGGAAAGTAGTACAGAAGCATGCTTGATCTGTACAACCACCAATAATGCAACCCGAGGTGAATTTCCTGGCAGTGAAGGAATAGTCGGTCGCAAACGTCACCGGAAAAGGAGGAAGGATACGTGAGTGACAAAGCGAAAGGATGAAAAAAGGTAGCAATCATCCAGGCGAACGACGGAAGAGTGGGTTACCGGCTAGTTCAAAGAAAGGTCTTTTGTGGCGTACAGTAAGGCACAGAGGGCGAAACGGTAGGCCATGCCGCAAGTCCTCGCGACGGAATGCGTGGGGGAGATTTAGAGCTTTTCGTGGACAAGAGTGTCGACTTGGTCCTAGAACGAAAACCACAGTAGCTAAACGCCGCACGGGAGCGAGCCCAAAGAGGACATCGCCACTCTTTCCCACGCGTTGCTCGGATCCCTTCCGCCGAACTGCCAGAAGCCCGCCGAAATCGCGGATGAGGCATAACACTGCAGTTCAGCTGATAGCACGTACACGGTGTAGTCTCAGGCGTTCTCGAAATCCTCCAAGACCAAGATCGCCATGTGTACGACTGAAGAGTGAGGGACAGCTGTAGGCTGGAGAGAGGGTCATGGGAATTTATGTGGAAGCATGTATATTTGTGTATTTTCGGCTAAAAAGTAATAATCTTATGCAAGCTCCACCGCTACTTGGTTTAGAGGCAGTTTTTTCCTTTCGATATCTTTCTGTGAGCTTTGTAAGAGTTTCGAGTGAAGTTGTTAAGCGTTATGTGGATGCAGTGACCCGCATCAGTTAGCCGACAGCGTGAAAGAAGTTTTTCTTTGAGATAAGAGCACGAAAGCTGCAAATGAAGTTTTTCTACACCCGCTAGCTTTGAAAGCGCGGTAGCGTTGTCGACTGGAGCCAAAGTTTGTATGCTTTGTGCCCCTTGGTGTAGCGCGAAGTTTTATACCATCTTTAAAGATTATAAGGGCAATTATAGGGAATGCTTTAGAGTAAAACTAAAAGCAATTTTCGAAATGCTCATTTTTGAAAACCATTTGATAGAGGTTTTTTTGGACACAAAACTTGCGCAGGTTTTGTTACGCACTCCTGTCGTGTACGGCATCAAGTGTTGTTTTTTTTCATGATATTTTTTATGAACATTTACCTTCAGACACGTTTTCAGTCGAGCTTAGTTGCGTTACAGAAAATGCCCTATGGTTAGGTTTGTGTTAGTATGCTAGCGCTCTTTGGATGAGAGTATGATGTCGTGTTAGGGCGCACAGTACGTAAGTCATGTGCGTAAAAAACATGAGCTGACATGAGGCTACATTCAGCAAATGAGCGTGTTCGTATACAAGATCTCTTATTTTTGTTATTTTAGTGAGTGCTTGACGAACATGTGATCTCTTGAGCTGAGAGTTGCGCTTTACCGAACGTTAACAATAGGGATACGTTTCAGGTAGTTGGAAGATGCAGTTTGATTTGTTGTGAGAGAGTTTTCATTGGCGTCGGGGTATCCTAAAAGAAGGTACTCTTGACTACGCCTTGCAAGCATGTAATTAGAGAATGAAGAATGCGCAGAGTTACCTTGTGTTGGCTTCAGACTGCATTTGTGCGAAAATTAGGTAATTGTGTTTCATTAAAGTAATGAGAAGTTAGCAGATTTAAGTTACAACTTAGTAGTGCGGATGGTACGAGGTTGACATTGAAAGAGTGTAATTATGGTTACTTGGGGCCAAATCGTATTTACCTTTGTGAGCTTTTCTCGCACGGCAACATTTTTTATCTTCAGTAAGCATCTCCACATCCATGATTGTTTTAACAGTGGCGGCACGAAATTCTGTCAATATTTCAGAGTAGAATTTGTTTGTGTTTTCTTGAGAAGCCTGGAGAGATGTGAAGCGAGTCCAATGTGCTTGACTGCAGCATGGTATTGGGTTGTCTGGTTCGCCATGCTGTTGTCGATCATTGTGTGGTGGTTTGGGAGTGTGTTACAATTTCGCAGCTGGAGGGTCTAAGCCAGGCCGTCCTCCTCGTCACCAGCTATTCTCTTCATGCCCAGTGGTTGGGAGCGCTGGCCAGCCAACATTTTCCGGGCGGCGGAGGAGCTGTTACGTTTGGCCCGGCAATTCGTCTGGGCAGACGCCATTGTGCGTAAGCCGGTCTACTAGGGAGGCTTTCAACCCCATCGGCGCCCGGTCTTCAAGACGCTGTCCGGTGAATGTTCCAGGAAACAGTTGGGTCTCAACGGAAGCTTCCCCGGGCAAGCGTTTTGTTGAACGGGCTCCTATATCGGGGGAACGGTGCCACTGTAGCGAGTTTCATTAGGTGAAATGCTTGACTCGGCTTTTGTCATCTGCGCGAGGCCATCTCCACACTCTGACAGCCCGGAAGCGTGGGAACGCGTCGATGAAGCCGTTCACCGGGATCGAGCGTTCAGCCTTCCTGAAGCTGAAAGCACCATGGACCGGTGCGGACGTTCGGGTTAGCGGCCATCTCTCCCGGAGGAACTCGACTTTCCCTCTCCAGACTCTATCTCCTCGCCCTGCGGTGCCTTCCAGGCGTGGGCCGGGTGCGTCTTTGCGTGTTGCGTTCCTGTTGCCTTTGGACCGTTTCGCCCAGCTGAGTGGTGCAATAACTGCACCTTTTCTGGTGGGTGGACCACAAAGACTTCGTTCCCTGCTTTGTGGCAAGAGTGGTCAGCGCCTCCTTCAGACGGCGGTGATGATGGGCTCTAAAAGCCGAAGCATGATCGTAAAGAGCGCTGAATCTTGTACGTACTCGTGAGCTTAACCTCTGTTGTACTAATGCGGGAACTTCTCGATCCCTGCACAGTTCCTATCTTTCTTCAATATTGTAAATAAACCTTCGTTCAGTCTCTGTTAACGCGTCTCCTCACTGGAGAAGATCGGCTATGTGGACAATGGCGGGGAACGAGCTACCCTAAAGAAAACCCGCTGTACCTACCATCGACCTTCCTACCCTTAACAACTGGTGGCAGTGGTGGGATGCCATCATCAACTTCCTACCCTTAAGAAGACAACACAACACACAAAGTTCATTCTAGTTCACCAGAACAAACAGATTGTATATCCGCAAAAGCAAAAATGTTTTAAAACTAGTCAATTGTACAAGAAAAAGTGACTAAGCTGTGCTAATACCAAGATAGAAATAAATAAAAATAGCTCTTGAGCATACTGAAACTTTACTACCACCTTCAAATCGACGTTCCGGCACCCGTGCAGTACTAGAGCAGCGATGCTCTGATATATTCGCTAAGGGGGCGGAGAGTATATCAGAGCATCGGTGCTTCATGTGTGACACGGCACCACGTGCAGAGCAAAATTGGCTTTCTATTATAATTACGCAGCAGTAGTACATCAGCCGCAAAGTCAACGATAGCAGATTGGCTGTCGGTAATAATTGCGCTGCAAAGTAGCATATCGGCTGCAGTGTGAGCTATTGCAACTTACTTCTCTAAATGACTCCTTGTCCACTTCATTTGAGCTGCAGCTATTGGAGGAGTCGCTATCGGGTCTGTGAAATGGATCGATTTTCGTTTTTCTGTTGCAATCCTTGCATTGTCCTTGTTACCTAAGAAAATATGACCAGCGGATAACTTCAGAACGACTGCTCCTTCCTCTTTGTTTTTGTAGTGGGAAAACAAGAGGCGTGGACTTACCGTAAAGCTTAATCACTTGAACGTGGTAGTGGCCGCATTGTGAGTTATCCTTCCAGAACACCAGATAACTCTTGCGAGGAATATAATTGCCCGTATCCATCGGATTGAGGTACCTACATGCACTTACCGGGACTATTGAATTTTATGTATCATCTCGGAACCAAACATCTCAGAGAAATGCGAGTGTTTGGGCTCGATACTGAGCAATTAAGAAACTCAACAAAAGTTCACATGCACAAAATACGCACCTACTCCGCCACGAACTGGCCATTGATAACGATGGCAGTGACATTTGTGGATCTTCAAATAGTTTATGCAACCACGACCTCTTCCTGAACGTAATGCAATTTAGTTTTTGAAAACAAAATATTAAAATTGCAAAACATTTACTTCATGTTTTTACAAGTCTATATGGTAGTTTTTCAAAGCTCACAGCAAATAATATATAAACAATGAACGCAGTTACTGTAACGTTGTGTGACTGTGCATAGTCTCCGAGACAGGAAGTGCGAAATGGCGGGCATGCGGTGGCAATATCAGAGGTCATGCGCTGTGTCGCCATACTCTCGTTGGGTAGGCTAGGTGGCGTTAGCCGCCGCTTAATCTAAAGGGTAAAGCCATAATATTTCATCCATTAATTCATGACATCATCATGGCTACAATCATCGAGACATAATGGCTGTCAGCGACCACCATGGCGGCCGCAGTACGCGGGTAGGTGTTCTGTAGGGTCACTACGTCGCGTTGTGATCTCGCGGCACGTGTTATAGTTTTCAGCCAACTCCTCGCCGCGTGCACAATCTTCAAGGCACAGCAAGCAGGTTGTGAATAAAAAGCCTTAATTGATGTAATCGATGTTTACCCGGCCTCTTATGATCAGTCCCGCAGCCTCATTTTTCAAGGAAACCATGAAGTGCGCTATTTGAAGTTTGTGTCAAGTTCGACAAGAGATGGATTCAACTCAATCCCACCCTCGATCATGGAAGCGCTATTTGGAGCCTGGACCACAATATGTAGTACTTCGGACAACGAACCTATATCTTAAAGTGGTGGAGTCGCAGTCGACCAACCAGCTACACTCAGCAAGAGCATTTTTCAGTTTTTAGCTGGTAATCGATGTTCTGGAGTAGCGACGTTAGACACGTGAAGTCAGAGTTGTGCACATGGTGAGAGCGATGAAAATCCTAATCCCGACCACAGTTACGGCTTCGAGAAAAACTCGCTCGAGCAATTCCGACCGAACTGCAGATGCGTCTCGCGACAATGCTGGCATGACCGACACTTTTTAAATGCAACAATGCCATGTATTTTACACTGGTGCATGTAAAAAAACTGCCAGACTCTGTGTGTGTGCTCATGTGTGTGAGGCTTACATCTCAACTATTCAAGAACACTCTCAGATTAGGTTCTCCTCAGAAACAGAGGAAAAAGTTGTGCTTCTGCCGCGTGTGGCGAATGTGTCGTTCCCTTCCCGTGTTCGTGGTCGTGGCTTGCCTTGTAGTTCCCGAGGGCTGTTGTACAAACTAAGAGTGGGCTCTGTGCTGGTGCGTGAACGATTACACTGTGAAGGGCGTGTGGACAGCCCGTTGTGCGCAGCTTGTGGCTCCTGCGAAACACTTGAGCATCTCGTAGTGCACTATCCCACATTTTCTACGCAGCGGTCTTTGCTGATTAAAGTATATATATTTCTAGGACTCAAGTGCGTGACCCTAGACGACTACCTCTTTTCGAATGGTAGTGCTTCCCGACGTGACCAGGCCCACTGAGCTCACCTTATACATTTATGAACCAAACGGACCAGGCCACCCGTTCGTAGACGGTATTTTTATTATTCTTTTTGTTTCTTTATTTTATTATTTTCTTCCTTATTTATATATTATTTTATTTTTACTTATACTTGTTGAAGTGTACGTCTTTTTTTCTCTTCATCACCTTCTTTTTCCTCTCTCCTAACTAATCTTTGATTTCTCTGTTTCTTCCTCCCCCCCCGAAAGAGTGAGCAGGCGTTATGCCCCTCCAGGTGACAGTTGGCAGCCTGCTCTCTCCCTGTTTCCTCTGTGTCCTTGTTATCTGTGTATGCAAATCAAATCGTAAATAAATAAATGTGTAGCTATTGTACATATTATGATCATTTTGTAGCATATCACTGAATAAAGAATTATGCCACAGCCGACTTCACTCCAGATGCTCCGCGTAAAATATTTTGCCATGACGAATTTTCTGTTAGGCTAACTGCGGCTTTTGTCTTTGGTGGCGAAAAAAGCATCATCAATTGGCAGATATGTTTCAAGAAGTTGGCCTTCGCATAGGAGACTTTAGCGATGAGATCAACTGCTGCATCACTGGTTTCAGATAAGAAACAAGAGCACCTTCGTAAATTTCAGTAGTAATTGTGACACTGCCGTTCAGCCAAAAACTCGAAATCTATGCATAGTGTGCATAGTGAAGAAGATTTTCCAGATTTTCGTAACGTATACCATTTACCTTGAAACAGGCGTACAATTCTCCTTTGTTGTAAATCGCATGTTTGAAAAATTCTCAAGTACGCAAGTACACTCTACAAAAAAAGGGGGGGGGGGAGCAAGAATGGAACGACGGGCTGTCTCTCCGTCGGCGATGTGACTTTTCCCTATCAGGCGCTTTACCTGTCACGCTTTTTTGCGGCAAGTGCCCGAGAAGTAAAGTTTCTCCTACAGTGTTCAAGTATCCCCTCAACTTGGCGTCTTGCGCACGCCGAGCCACGTCGTAATTGCGTTCTGCGGTCACCACCCTTTACGATCTGGTAGTAATTTCTCATCATTTTTTGTTACTCGACTGTTTCAGGCTAACCGTTTAGCACTACCCAGCCGCGGCCGTCGTGTGCGTTAATTTGTACCTATGATTGCTACAAGGAATACAGCAGTGATATTTATTCTGTCATTTCTGCAGTAACGCTGCGGCAGATTTTTTTTTACACGAAGCACTCGTGCGATGCGCTTCATACTTTCGTGTTGTTTGTATTGTATCTGTTTGTCACAAGTACAGTAAGTTCTGCTACTCTGACAGCCTTGCTTGAATAGCTTAGACTGTGTACACAAATCCCGGATTTTTTTAGTGTGCACATCCTGGTTAAGTATAGGCGTTTTTAGATCGAAAGCTGT
The DNA here is from genome assembly GCF_043290135.1 of Rhipicephalus microplus. Taxonomy (NCBI): domain Eukaryota; kingdom Metazoa; phylum Arthropoda; class Arachnida; order Ixodida; family Ixodidae; genus Rhipicephalus; species Rhipicephalus microplus. Next base: position 89,019,036 of record NC_134700.1, read on the forward strand.
TATGAGACCACAATTCGAGTCTCACGCAGTGCCGTTGTTGTCCACCAACGCCGCTCTTCATAAACACATCACGTACAATAAAAAAAAAATGAAAAGTGGCAGATCCCACGTACCTGAGAACCAAGTTATTTGAAGCATGCGGAATAAAGTTGACCATGTTGCAATTTTTTGATTGAACGACATGTCATAAAAAACGCTAAATTATTGTACAAATGTCGCACACACAGACATTTCTTTCGTAGCGGTGCCCGCCACTGCCTGTCAGAGATCGGTTAAAGAAAGGAGGCGACAACAGTCCAGGCAGTAGGCAAGCAAGGAAAAAACCCCACCGTTTATCTCGCAGTGGTTTAAGTAGCAACTGTGAGGTCAGTATCACGTGTCTTAATGCATAGGCCAGGCACGGTGAATCGGCGCGTCATGTAGGAGCGCGCTTTCATCACACGGGAAACACGTTCCGGCGCATCCCCCCTTTTGCAAAATAACAGTGGTTTTGCGCGTGGAATTTATAACATTCACACATGAACAAAAAGCAGAACTCTTAGTGGTAACGAACAAAGAACAAAAGCTTATTCATATATACCTTAGCAAACCGGTCGCTTATCCACTCTTCCAGACCTGGTCACAGTCACGGAAGCAGAAGGAACTGACGTGGAAATTACAGCCTCAGAATCTGTAGGCACTGAAGGTGACGTTGAGGCGTTGGGTGGCGTCTTTTCCGTCGAAACCAAGTCGGCTGTCTCACTTTCGTTTGGGAACTCGTAGCAGCCTTCACGCTTCCCCTGTTGTGGCATGCGGTTCGGCATTCGTCTGTTACGCCGCAGCGTAACTCCATCCTCGGTTCGTATTATGAAGGAACGGGGAGTAGTGGCTGTTGCTAGCACAGTTCCTCTGACTTTCATATCCGTTATCTAGACAGAATCACCTGGTGTTTGTTTATTCAACTTACTGGCTCGGCGGCGTTTGTTGTAGTGCAGTGCTTGCAACTTTTTGTTGGCTCTGTCTTTGGTCGCAAAAGCAAGCTGCGGTTGCTGCATTGGATCAGGGAGCTGCGTTGCCATTGGAACTCTTGTCCGAAGACGCCGGCCCATAAAGATTTACGCCGGGCAATAGCCGAGGACGCCTGGGGTTGCCGGCAGGCATGCAGAGCCCAGTATGGATCTACGGATTTGAGTATCAGGCGCTTCCCCATTACTTCCCCATTAGACTTCCCCGTTAGCCTGAGGGTGCCTATGGCTTGCAGTTACGTGACCACAGACGTAATCATGGCCAAACTTCTCAAACTCGGTACAAGAAAACTGTGGTCCATTATCTGTCACCACGGCCTCCGGAATGCCATGACGTGCAAAAAAGCTTTTTAGCATTTGTATAACCCCTACAGTTTTCGTTGAGGGAAGAAGGGCTACTTCCAGATACCGCGACAGGTAGTTGACCACGACAAGGTAGTGAAGTTGTTGACAAAAGACAAGTCAACCCCAACTCGTTCCCACGCGAAACTTGGCGTTAAGGTTGAGATCAACAGCTCACAGTTCTGGGTGATAAACAGTGGACAAGTAACACATTATTTTACTTGCTGTGCGAGTTGTTTGCCGACGCCTGGCCACCAGACTAGTTCTTTCGCCAAAGCTCTTGTCTTTGAGATGCCCTAATGCGCATCATGGAGCTTGGTTACTACTTCTTTTCTTGGGCTTTTAGGTACTACTAGTCTAGTCCCTTTTAGCAACAAGCCATCGCATTCGGCAATTACGGCACGTTCCTGCCAGTATGGAGCTAGGTAGCAAGGAAGTTTTGGTTTTTCCGGCCAGCCTTGGCGACACAACTTCAGCAAGGCCTGAGAAACAACGTCTGTCCTTCGAGCATTACGTACTCTGTTAACAAAATTGTCGCCCGTTTGAAGCCCTTGAACACTAGTTTTAACAAATGACGAGACTTCCGAGACGGTCGGATCACCGGCGAGTTTATCTGCTTTCATCGGCGCTCGTGAAAGAGCGTCCGTCGTAATCAAGCTTTTGCCGGGAACGTACACAACTTTAAATTGGTAACGCATCAACCGCATTCTGAAGCGCTGCACTCTTGGCTTCAACAAATTGATAGGCATTTTACCTATCGACAAGATAAGAGATTTGAGGCGCTGCTTGAGGCGCAGCTTGAATTCTCCAAAGTCGCATTTTTCCTCCAACTTGTGAAGAGCCGTCATGAACTGGTCAATAGACTCGCCCGGCATCTGCTGCCGCTTGAGAAAGCAAGCACTCTCGTACACAACGTTGCTCTCTTTGATGAAGTACTCGTCGAACTTCTTTTTGACCAGCTCAAACTTCTCCTAGTCTTCTGCAGAGAGCTTGAACATAAGGAGGATGTCAATTGCTCACCGCCCCATGCTGTACAGCAGAGTGTGCATTCGCGCCACCTCTGAGCGCTCATTCAGGCCCGACGCATATCGACAGTAGTCGAAGAGTTGATTCCATGC